>NC_134354.1:101478861-102078861 GCF_048569485.1 Anomaloglossus baeobatrachus | reverse complement strand
GTATTATGGTGGGTCTATACAATGCAATTTCTTTACTGTATGGTGGTAATATGCTATATACTATGCCATCTTGTTACTTTGTAGCGATATTATGCTGGGTCTATACAATGCAATGTAATGTGGTTACTATATGGTGATATTATGCTGGGTCTATACAATGCAATCTTGTTACTATATGGCGGTATTATACTGGGTCTATACAGTGCAATCTGGATACTAAATGGCGGTATTATACTGGGTCTATACAATGCAATCTCCTTACTATATTGTGGTATTATGTTGGATCTATTCAATGGAGAGAGTAAAGTGGGGTCTCCCAACAGCAGAGAGCATTTCAGAAGAGGAGTATACTGACCTTAGGGTAGGTCACAGACTGAGCGTTTCATAATGGAAGAAGAAGGGTCTCCCAATGGCACAGAGTAATTCAGCAGAGGAACATCACAGTCTTAGGGGATGTCAGAGACAGAGAGTATTTCAGGAAAGTAGTCAGCTGATGTTGTGGTAGGTCACAGATGGAACATTACATGGTGAATGATACAGGGCTCCCTGGCAGTACAGAGGATTTCAGGATAGAAATGCTGTGATATTGTGCTATGTCAGAAGCTGGAAAGTGCAGGTTTCACCCATAGCACAGAGTATTTCAGGGGTATGATAATCTTGTGGCTGGACACAGATTGACACTTACACAGTGGAAGGAGAATTGTCTTCCAGCAGCACAGAGTATTTCATTAAATGAATGTTGAAATATTGTAGTAGGTCACAAACTGGAAAGTGCAGGTTCCACTGGCAGCACAGAGTACTTCAGGGTTATGATAATGCTGTGGCTGGTCACTGAGAATTGCTGCTCTCTCTGTCTCTCTCTCTACATGCAAATGATGTTCGGCTCATATTCTGCTGCTAGCGTGAGCCAAGTGTCATGACGTATCTATAAGGGATAAACGGGTCTCCAGTGACAAACTTCCCGTTAATTTAAACATATTAGTAACGACACAGACTCCAACTTTATTGCCGAATGGCCACAGCTTTATTCAACAGTATATATGTACCAAACTTGTGGCTCAACATGCCACCCCATTAACACCTGAACCTGTACATATATACATATTCTCCACAAAATGACACCTGATAGGTCCATCCGAGAGCCAAACCATCATTCCTATCCCCCGGCCGTAACCTCCAACCGGCCCAGGGGACCACCTCGGCCGTGACCAACCGACCCAAGGTGTAGGGTAATTAACGTTCCATACCAACAAACCTACTGTCGGTACACCAAACCTCTCTGAACGGACCTATCACCCCGCTGTGACAACAACTCAAAAGAAAACAACATCCTTTTTTTTTTTTTTTTTTTTTTATATATTTCACATTTATTTTCCATTTTTTATTAATTTCTTTTTTTTTTTTTTTTTTTTTATATATACTCTTTATTCTTTTTATTATTATTATCATTTTTATTTATTTATTTATTTATATATTATTCTTTTTTTTTTACATTATTGCAGGGCGGGTGGGCGGGACACGCTGTCTGTAGGTCAAAAGGGGCAGTGACCTCTGCACAGCCCCCTTTATACCCACACACCAACCCTCCCATATCTTGTCCCTCACCCAATCCCTTTTCCCGACTCTCCCACCAATCAGGCAGCCCCTATGTGCCTCCAACCTTAGCACTTAACTCTTTCCTACCCTAACCCTCCCGATCGTCATGGGCCTGTTCACCCCTATGGGGCTCTCTGGCCGTCTTGACGTATCTATAAGGGATAAACGGGTCTCCAGTGACAAACTTCCCGTTAATTTAAACATATTAGTAACGACACAGACTCCAACTTTATTGCCGAATGGCCACAGCTTTATTCAACAGTATATATGTACCAAACTTGTGGCTCAACATGCCACCCCATTAACACCTGAACCTGTACATATATACATATTCTCCACAAAATGACACCTGATAGGTCCATCCGAGAGCCAAACCATCATTCCTATCCCCCTGGCAGTAACCTCCAACCGGCCCAGGGGACCACCTCGGCCGTGACCAACCGACCCGAGGTGTAGGGTAATTAACGTTCCATCGTTAATTACCCCTCCCCAGAACCTGCAGGACCTCCGCCTACAAGTTCCCATCCAACTCAACGCCACTCCCCCTGAGTGGCTTCATACCAACAAACCTACTGTCGGTACACCAAACCTCTCTGAACGGACCTATCACCCCGCCACAGACCGGCCAAGTGACACCTTACTTGGCCCGGGCCCCCCACACCCCCAATGCTCGTTCTATTCCATCCTTCAAACCCAACGTCCACAAATCCAACCGCCATCCGTGAGAATGGACCCCATCACGCCTCAAATACTGCTCAGTGGACTTCTCCAACTCCTCGAATCGAACCACCAACCTCCGTTCCACGCTCCAAACCTGCCAATCGCCCGGTTCCATTTTTTCCCAGGCCCTGTTAATCCGATCCACTCCTAAAACGCCACTGCCTTCGGGCTACCATATCGGACCTCACAATCACAATGCCATGGAACGCCCTCCACAAATGAAGTAAGTCCAACTTGCTCTCCCTTTTAACTCTCACGCCGTCCACACTCCAAAGTCATTCCCCCCCACATGCAGCATTAAAACAACAGGTTCCTTGTCAATCCGGCTATAATACACCAATTCAGGGCGAACTCTACTCCAAGTCATGCCCCGAACTCCGAGCCATTTCACATGGGCTTCCTACATCGCCGCTCCGCACGAAGAGACTGCCCATCAAACCATCCTCAATAAAGGACCCCCCCCTGTCACCAAACATCACCTAATCAGATGTGGTCTAATATACAAACGAAACCTGGAGGAATCCCAGCTCCCAATCCACCGGGTCCAATCCTCACTCAGCCCCCCCACGTAGCCACTTCGGTCGCTGCCCCAATCCGAAAGGAGTGGGACCCATAATCCCTTGGCTACTCCCCCGGCCCTTACTAAAGCCGTCTTCAACACTGCCATACTGGAATCACGATAAGGCAGATCCATCCACATGTCTAAAGAAACACCGGGGTAGCCACCCCACACCTGCAAGAATTCCGCCACCTGAACCACTGGGCATAGGTGGTGCCCTGGCAATTCAAACAATGTCACCAGACGTCCCCCACCTATTTGGTCTGTCTATCGAAAACCATACCGGCACTCGCGCCATCCTTACCAAGCGTAACAACCTCTAATAACAGCCCGCCTACCGCATGCCTGGCAGGGCTACCAAATTCTCTGATGCAGAAAGCCCCGAAAATGCCAATACGAAGGCCACCTTAAACAGCCTCGTACCTAATCGGACGAGCATATATCCCCCAAACCCATCACCAACCAATCAACGACGGAAACAATAGTGGCCGTCTCCTGTCTCGCGACCACGCGTCCTTTGAAAACCCTTTATCCCCTACCGCACCAGAAAATCCTTTGCCACGTCCCGAACCCCTTGCATTTTAACAAGAAGGCCAACACCGCCCAACTTGTAATCATCACCGAAACGGACCGGCCTGCTGAAAAATCCCAGCTAATCAATGACAAAACCCCCAGCACTCGGCCTGTCTAACCAAGCTCCATAAAATCCGCCTTCTCCAATTCCTCCCATTCCCGCCACACAGCCTGGTATCGGCACAAGTAGCCTCAGTCACCGGTCTCCTGATTCCCTCAAATGCTACCCGACGCCAGGTCACACAGCCATGCCGGGCATAGTTCTCCAACCTTGTCCGCTCCTGGCACCAGTCGCCTGAACCTGTGGGACTGAAACCGAGAGCGCATCAGCCACTTCACTTTGCACTCCGGGCACATGCTGCGCCACCACGCACCTGTTGAGTTCTAAGCAACCCAACACCAGATGTCTCAAGTAGCACACCACCGGGGGCGATTTTGACGACCATGAATTGATCGAAATACACCACTGTCATGTCATTACAATGTCCACCAAGCTTCTTGCCCGCAAATTCTGGGCCCCAAAAACTCCATCGCCACTATGATGGGGGAACATTTCCACCAACGCCAAATATGTCATAAACCCCTTTTTCCACCCAAAGCCGTGGCCATTAGCCCACACACCAATGCGTCCTAAAATTGCCCCAAAACCTGATGCCCCCGCCGCATCAATAAACAGTTCCAGCTGGCTATCTGATACTGCCCTGTTCACCCATAACGTCCGTCCGTTGTATCATTCAAGGAATGCAGCCCCACACCAGCAAACCTCCTTTCATTGTCATTGTCACTCTGACAAATAATTTGTAGCAATCACCCCTGCCATTGCGCTTGCCAGACGCCTGTTAAATATTCGCACCATAGGCCTAGTGCGACCGGCAAAATTCAACTTCCCAAGGACCGACTGAAATCCTGTAACCGCACCTTCTTAGCCCAGTGCAACAACTGCCCCGACACCTTCAAAACACGCAGCTCGTCCTCCGGCAATCGGCATTCCATAGCCACTGTGTCAATTTCAATGCCCAAGAAACACAGGGACGTCACTGGCCCTTCTGTCTTCCCCCGTGCCACCGGAATCCCAGGCTTCCTGCAATGCGTTCTCATGTAAATAACAGCAAGGAACAAACCGAGGAGCCCACTGGGCCCACACAAAAGAAATCATCCAAATAGTGTATCCCTGAGTGGACACCCGCCACATCCCTGACTACCCATTCCACAAACGAACTTACGCTTCAAACTAAGTGCACGAAATAGAACAACCCATGGGCAGGCACTGATCCACATAGTATTGCCCATCCCACCTGCACCCCGAAGGTGAAAAAACTCTCCGGGTGCACCGGAAGTAACCGTAAAGCTGCTTCCACGTCCGCCTTGGTCATCGGGGCCCCTTGCCCACTACCCACACTAACTCCAACGCCTTGTCAAACGATACATAACAGACCGCCGGCACTCGGGTGAAATCCCGCCGTTCACCAACAACCCAGCCGGGTAAGAGAGATGATGAAGGAGCCAATACTCGTTCGACTCCTTCTTGGGTACCACTCCCAGCAGCGAAAACCTTCAAGTTGGGGAGTGACGGGTCCTGGACCAGAACCCGCCATCCATCCCGCTCCACCTCCTTCTGCAGCCTTTCCGTCACCACCTCCGGATGTCCTTTTCCGGACCCCGAATTACCCGGGCGAAACACCGGCGCCCCAAAATCAAACGGAACCCGGAAACCTTCCATAAAACCCGTAGCAAACAGCTCCGCCGCCCGGTCATCCGGATATTTATTTAAATAGGGACGCATCCCTCGACCCTCACTAGCATCCTCCCTGTTACCAAAACCTTCCCCCGACCTTTCTTTCCCCCTTTGAAACACCTGGCCAAAGAGTGGGAAACCTCCACAACCGGAACACTCGTGTTTGAACTGACACGCTGCCCCCAAACTTACATTGCCCCTCACTAAATTTCCAACACGCCCCTTTCTTTTTTCCAGCCAAAGACCCGCCACTCGCACCCGGGCCCCTGGCACCACCTCAAAAGGGCTGCGCCAGAGCCGTTATCAAACGCATCCCCAAAACATATATCTTTGTGTTCCCACCAGATGCCCGGCCGCATAGCCTTCCAATGCCATTTAGTAAACGTCCTCGGGATCAACCTACACCGCCCCTTTTTTTTTTTTTTTTTTTTTTATCCTCCTTATCTTTCAGATTCACTTGCCTTCACTGTATCCAAATTAAACTTTTCCAAGGGAAGCAGTGAAAATATTTCCCCATACTCCCCTTTTCTTATCTACTCCCTCACCTCCTTTTTTTTTAACTGCACCCCTAACGGACTCCCAAAGCACCCGTAACTTCGCTCCGAGCCCTAACATCCAAACGCACAACCTCATCATCCTTTTCCACGTCCTCGCTAACCAACGCCACGGCCGCCGCGCCGTCCGCCTGACCCGCAACGACCGCCGGCACGACCTCCTAAGTCTCTACCTCGCGCACCGGTACCACCGGCAGCCACCCCGACTGTGGGACCCACCCACGCCCCCCGCCAGGGACCCAGGCCCGCTTCGACCTGACCGCTCAGCCGACAATCCCTGCAACACCCCTAGCAGCTGCCCCCAAAACTCCGCCCCGGGTAACCCCGACTGACCGACCGCACTAAAACCCCCGGCAAACCACTCCCCGCGGTGGAACCCCCGTCCCCGCTAACACTACCCACAACATTAAACATATTGGTTGTTCTCTCACCGGGCTGCCTCTGAACCGAATCCGGAGCAGCCGTACCGCGAACATCCTGCTGCCGTTCATCCGTCCTGCCGCCTCCTCCGGTCCTTCTTCCTCGCCCGAATAAGAAGAGCTGCTGAAGTCCGCTGGGGGGACCAGCGAGGGGACAGCCCGCACCTTGCGGCCGTCAACCCCCACGGTCACCGCACCCCTGCTCCTCCGTGCACCTCCTGTTTGTCCTCTGTTTCATGCCGCGGCTCGGCGTCCTGCCGCCATCCTTCTTTGCTGCCCCCTCCTGCTGCACCGCTGTAATCTCTGTAGCTCCCGGTGGTCCCCCTCCCTGCCGACTGCAGGAAGGCCGTGCCTCTCCGTCCGGATGCCAGGAACACCCCCCAGCCTGATCCCTGCTGGGAGGTACCGTAATAACAGACCGCCGCAAGGGCCCTGCCGACCGCATGACCCTGCCACCAGCCCCCTCCGACTACCGCTCCCGCCCCTCCATCCATGCTCTCTCCCCTGCCGTCTGCAGGGAGTCTCCCCGTCCGCTCTGTGGTGCCGGGCGCCACCCCCAGCCCGCACCTCACTGGGGGCTGCCGCTGCTCTGGTCCGTGGCCGTGCAGGCCGCAGACCGGAAGTAGGCCTCGCATAAGCTCCGCCCACCCCCGGCCCGCGGAATCTCCGACGAGGATTCCTCCCGGCGGCCGGAGACACGTCTGAAGGTGAGGTGCACTCCGCTGCCCCGGAGGGTCCCCGAAGGGGCTCCTAAATCGTTCTTCTCCCCCCCCCGACGGGGGAGTAGCGCTCCGGCGGTTGCGCCCGCCGAGCACGCAGCGCAGGTCCGGGCGCAGGAGCAGAGAAGCCGCTCCAGCCCCGCAGACGCGTCCTCGCAGATGTCATCAGATGCCCCCCCCCCCAGCTCCAGCACCGCCACCATTCTTCAGTCAGGGAGGCAGCAGCGCAGGGGGGACACGCTGTGTGTAGGTCAAAAGGGGCAGTGACCTCTGCACAGCCCCCTTTATACCCACACACCAACCCTCCCATATCTTGTCCCTCACCCAATCCCTTTTCCCGACTCTCCCACCAATCAGGCAGCCCCTATGTGCCTCCAACCTTAGCACTTAACTCTTTCCTACCCTAACCCTCCCGATCGTCATGGGCCTGTTCACCCCTATGGGGCTCTCTGGCCGTCTTTCACTGTGCTCTATTTCTCTCACATGTGAGAATCGGAACACAGGTATGGAGAAGATGGAGAGCTTAATTTCTCCATCTCCTCCATTGTCTGTGTCGGCATATATCGGACTGCAATAGGATTACATTAGCATGAAAAATAAAAGCAAAGGAAAGCATAGCCCCATAGTATAACACTGAAGCGGGGGCTATCTGATAAAACATCAGATAGCACTTGTCCGAATTATACGCCTGTGTGAGCGAGCCCTAAAGCTGACTTATCAGAACTTAGGGCAACTTTTGTTTTATTTTCAGATTGTTTTGATTAATGTGAAATATTTGTTTACTACCATACAAAAGGAGTGTACTGCTCTGGTCACACACCTGACATGGTTTTAGTACTTAATGGAGCTATGGCAGCCATGATAGTTCTATTGAAAACCAGATGAGTACGAAGTAAGGCTGATTATAAGTTTGTTGTTTTTTTATATGGTTGTCACTATTCCTAACATAATGCTTCCCATTATCTTTTTCACATTTTTCAGAAGGTATAAATATTCATTTTGTGTAAATAATTGACTAAAGCTACACAACTATCTGTAATATGGACATGTTTTAATTATATGGATTCTGCTATATAAACTTTGCAGACAATCTGTTTTGAAGCCTAGCTTTGTTCTGCTTTAGATCAGGAATGCTTTTATCTTTATTTTATTAAAACAGGAGCAGCCTTTTCTTTAATAATTGTTCATTGAACAAGAAGAAAGAGAACGTGGTCTATTAGTCCTCGTAATTTATGTTCCCAAAAGTGCTCAGGGAAAGAAAGTAATAATGGCCTGTCTGCCTAAATACCTGTATAATATTGCTTAAAGACCACGGACTGGAGTGAGATAACCTTCAGGTTTGCACATTTTCATATATTTTGTCCAATTACAGTGGAACCTTGGTTAACGAGAACAATCCGTTCTGGGACTGTGCTTGTCAACCAAGTTACTCCTTCAGCAAAGCAAGATTTCCCATAGGAAATCATTGCAACGCAGACAATTCGTTCCACAACTTGTTAAATGTCCCATCCTGGTCCCCTATTGTGCCATTCCGCACACGCACAGACATGCACAAACACACACAAACACACCTGCACACACACATATTATGCTAACCTTACCTTCCATTCCATCGCCGGCCTCCTGGTTCTTGTAGTTCGCCGGTACAGGATGTGTATTGGTAACCATCGCGACCGATGCCGGAACTTCCGCTGCCGTCAAAGGCAGGAGCCGCTTGCCTCTAATTGGTCAGTGCGCTGCCTTTGAGTAGCGGCTGACAATGGAAGTTCCTCCCTCGTCACGATGGTTACTGATACACATCCTGTAGTGGCAAACTACAAGAACCGAGAGGCCGGCGATGGAACGGAAGGTAAGGTGAGCATAATATGTGTGTGTGCGTGCATGTTTATGTGTGTTTCTGTGTGTTTGTGCCTGTTTGTCTGTGTTTGTGCGGACTGCAAGAGCTGGTTAGAGTGCGGTAGAACCGGAAGTCTGTGCGCTGAGTATTTTGCTCGTACGGCAAAGCTTGCTCGTAAACTGAGCTACAAATTTACAGCAAGCTTTGCTCGTTAAGCGAAATACTCGCTAGCTGGGTTACTCATTAACCGAGGTTTCTCTGTATTAGGGCCAAATGTATTTTATTCCTATAGAGTGCCTTGAAAAACCCTGTGAACTTTTCCACGTTTTTTCATGTTACACCCACAAACTTTTTATTGGGATTTTGCATGATATACCAACACTAAGGAGTTATAAGCCAAGAGAGCTGGAAGACAGATAGTCCTGCAAGACACATTTTTATGCCCTAAATGTGCCTATAATTTGTAGACACAACTTGGTGTCTACAAGGTGTATGGCACCTGATTTTCCCCATTGGTAGGTACTGAATTAAGAAAAGTATCAAGCATGTTGATTTCAACCTGTCCCATCTTTTGTTTGCATTGTTAAAGAGAGCCTGTCACCAGATTTGTCCCGTATAAGCTTTGGCCACCACTAGGGAGCCCTGATATACAGCATTCTAGAATCTAATATATAAAGCTGAATGTGTGTGTGTATGTGTGTGTGTGTGTATGTCCGGGATTGGCATCCGCACCGTCGCAGCTACAGCCACAAAATTTTGCACACTCACACTTCTGGACCCCGAGAGCGTCATAGGCTATGTTTTGAGGGGAAATTTTAACCCTGCTCTTTACAGTTATTCAACAAAAACCTGCCTCCATTAAAGCGAATGGAGCTGGGAGCCACAGTGCAGCCAGACCTTCAGAAGAATGCACAGCCACGCCCTTGTATGGAATGTTGGCGTGTCACAATGCAACCAGGAAAAGAGACAGACACAGACAGGGAAAGAGGCAGACACAGACAGGGTAAGAAACAGACATAGACAGGGTAAGAGACAGACACAAAGAGACAGACACAGACAAAGAGACAGACTGACAGGGAAAGAGACAGACAGGGAAAGAGAGGGAAAGAGAGAGACAGGTTAAGAGACAGACAAAGAGACAGACACAGGGAAAGAGACAGAGGGAAAGAGAGGGAAAGAGACAGACAGGTTAAGAGACAGACAGGGAAAGTGACAGAGAGACAGAGATAGACAGGGAAAGAGATAGATAGACAGACAGGGAAAGAGATTGAGACAGACGGAGAAAGAGACAGAGACAGACAGGGAAAGAGACAGACAGACAAAGACAGAGAGATATATACAGAGGGGGAGACAGACAGAGAATGGGAGAGAAACAGAGAGACAGTTACTATCCCGGGCGTTAATATATTCTATTTATACATTCTATCCCGGGAATGTTAATACATTCTATTTTGTTAACAGCAGTTATTAACCCGGGCAAAGCCGGGTAGTACAGCTAGTACTATATATATAAGAGCCTAGGCCACTCTGTATAACGTAAAAAACACCTTTTATTATACTCACCTGCAAGGCAGTCCGATCCAATGGGCTTCGCTGGCTTTGATCTGGTGCCTCCTCTCTTACGATCGCCGTTCTCCTTCCCAGCAACATGTGGATGACACGTCCTAAGTCATCCACACAGTGTCTTCCATTGTGCACCTGCGCACGCACTCTTTCATCTTTCCTGCTGAGGGCAGAGCAAAGTACTGTAATACGCAGGTGCAGGGAAAGTCAAAGACTGCCCGCTCATGCGCACTACAATACTTTGCTCTGCACTCAGCAGGGCAGAGAGAAATGTGCGTGTGCAGAAGTGCAATGGTGGACACTGTGTGGATGATGTAGGACGCGTCATCCACACAGAGCAAGAAGGGCGGCGATCGGAAGGAGAGAGGTGGCGCTGAACCGAGAGCAGCAACGGCTATTGGACCGGACCGCTCCACAGGTGAGTATAATAAAAGCTGTTTTTTACGTTATAGAGAACGGATGGGGCACTTATATACTGTATTCTAGAATGCTAGGAGACAAATCTGGTGTCAGGTTCCTTTTAATATTTCACTGACATAGGGAACTCGCAGCAGTTATCCCCACTGGACAAGCAGAGTGGGTTTGTTTATGATGCTGTTAGCTTTCAGGTTTTTCATGCATATGGTCAGAGTAAACACCCCTATATACATTATTCTAAAGTCTTTGGCATTGTCAGATTTGTCCAATAGCCTAATTGTAACGCCTGCCTGGAGCCACAGACTTAGACTAGCTGTAAAGGGAGGCTAGAGCAAAGCTGCTCACAAAGCAGGACCCCGAGAACTCTGCAACCCTTTAACACTAGAACTACTGAGGTAGTCATTTTGACTACTTTGCACTATGTATTTCTATATAGGTGTCACGAGTCCAGTAGTTCTAGTGTTAACCTCTAAATAGGGATTTGGAATTACACAGAGCCCCAGAGATTCCCACCTATGGTAGGCTGTAGTCCGTGGTAGTCAGGCAGGGTCAAAAACCAGGAAATGCAATACAAGAACAGAATCGGCAGGCAAGGGCGTAATGAGGAAACAAAGCAGAGGTCAAATCCGGGACTGGCGGCAAGGTACAAAATGACAGGCAGAAGGGGAGTCAGAAAACAAGCAGAGGTCAGCGCACGGGAATAACAATACAAACAGAACAAGAACCAGGAATACAGAACTATCTCTGGCAGTGCTCAGCAGACAGGAGGGGGAATAAGAAGGGTGTGGTGTCTTCCCATTGGCTGTAGCTGAATAATGGTAACTTCAGCTGGAAGACACACACCACCTACAGTCAGCCAGTGGTACTGCAGGTCCCAGGGAAACCCAGCTAAGTGGATAAGCGAGCCTGCATCCACCAGAGCCACTGGCACCGACTCCTCTCCCATCACCAGCGCTATCCACGGCGGGAACACGACATTGCCTGGTAATCGGAGCAAAAGTCTCAGGAGCGGCCTCCAGTGGGGACATGACACTAATGTAGATGAGTGCTTATAGACTCTTCCGTTACAGATGAAGTCTGGAGAGAGGAGATTCCAGCCTGCTGAATTTCATCGGCTAATCTCTGTGTTCTCCAGAAAATAAGCCTCTGCCAGAGCTGTCTGTCTCATAGAGAACACATGAGAAGAGCATGCCTGTGTATGGGGTAGTTGGAAAAGACAATTATCTAAAGTGTATGGAGGCCTTTTGTCCAGATTTACTACTACTTTACTTTACTTTTCTCTTTATTTAGCTTTTCTTTATAATAAATACCAAGAAAAACATCTTCTGATGATATCATTATTTGTTTAGATGTGCTGACCGTGCTTCCGAAGCATACAGAATGATCAGTAATGGATCACTGTGTGTATAGACTGCCATTGTCCTTGGCAGCACAGGTGCAGTTTATATAAGACAATGTAAGCTTACAAATAATTTCAGCTGACAAACTAGAGTTTTACTTTTGAGTTTTTGGAAAACAAGTGTTCCTAAGGATGATTTTTTTTACAATAATTAGTGATTGTGAATGTACCATAACTAATAAAGGTGTGGGTTGTTACAAACATTACCGATTGTCAAGGTGGCATCAGGGTCTTTGGAAACTACAGATTTTGGCACTTTGCTGACTTCTCTGACGTCTGATCAGCACAGCAGACTTGGGCGTCGATTCACAGACTGGTAATTCATAGCCAGGCTAGTAAGAGTTAATCTCTGCTAGGCTGCTTTTTCATTTCCTTTGATCACATGCTGTGGGAGAGCCAATCACATTCGCTCCCCTTCTATATATGCTGGCTTGACCCTTCCTTTAATGCCAGCTATAGCTTCTCTATACTCGTCTGGTGAGGTATAGCAATCTAGACTTACTACTGGTTTTAGTACTTCATTGCTGTGAGCGGTTGTGGTGTCAACCCTTGTTCTTTAGGTGCTGCCTTACTTCTCTTGCCTTTCTCCTTAGTTTCTTACTGTTTGTTACTGTGAGTTTGCAGTGTGCCTGAGTTTTGTTTTTTCCCCTGTCTGTCTTTATCTGTGTTGCCATAACACTCCTGTCCTTTCCTTCCCTGGGTGTGGAGGGGGGAGGCAGTTTAGATCTGGTCAGGAGAATAGAAAAGCACGGGACTCTGGCATCTCCACCTTTAAGGGTAATCCAGAGGTTAGGGATAGCCTGGGGTCCCCTAATGTGAGGGATCCCCTGTTCTATGCTATCCTGCATAAAGCCTTGACACTCGGAGCTTTAAAATTGATTTGGCCATAATTTTAACACGGAGTCCCTTTAGATATCATTGAATACGGGGGAGTAAAGACATTATTAATTAGGGTTAATAAGGAAAGATTCACAAAAATCTAGGGGCCAGCATAGAAGATCTCCTTGTACGCTACAATCTCTGTTTTCTGCTTTGCTTTCAACGTGGCAGGTAGAGAATCCCCTTGGAAGATTCATGGGTGGGGTTAACATGCAAGATTATTGGTAATAAGTCATATGTTCACATTTATTGCGACTAGCATAAAATAAAACTTAATTTTTTTTTTCATTTCGATTTTATTGGGTTTACTTTTTTACGTCCTTTTATGGTGTAAGAATATTTTATAGAATTATTTCTAGCTAACCTGATTTATAGATGGATGTAGTTAAAGGGAACCTGTCACCACGTTTTTGCCCTAAAAGCTGCAGCCACCACCACCGGGCTCTTATATACAGCATTCTAACATGCTGTATATAAGAGCCCAGGCTGCTGTGAGAACATAAAAAACACTTTATAATACTTACCTAATGGTCGCGCCGTTGGCCATATGGGCGTCTCCGTTGTCCGGTGCCGGCACCGCTTCTTTCGGCTATCTTTATCCTCCATCTTCTGAAGCCACGGTGCATGACGCATCCGACGTCATGCACACTCGCTGGCATTCAGGTCCTGAGCAGACGCACTTTGATCTGCCCTGAGCAGGCGGCAGATCAAAGTATTGTAGTGCGCCTGCGCAGGACCGGCGAGTGTGTATGACGTACACGCGTCATGCACACAGGCTTCAGAAAGAGGACGAAGATGGCCGAAAGAGGAGGTGCCGGCACCGGACAACGGAGACGCCCATATGGCCAACCGCACAACCGTTAGGTAAGTATTAGAAAGTGTTTTTTATGTTCTCACAGCAGCCTGGGCTCTTATATACAGCATGTTAGAATGCTGTATATAAGAGCCAGGTGGTGGTGGCTGCAGCTTATAGGCCAAAAAAGTGGTGACAGGTTCCCTTTACGAATTACTGGAAATTTACAGGGTTTTTTTTACATATTTTGCAGCAGATATTGCTACAAGGTCCACATCAAAACACACCATGAGGCAGTGCCCTTTTTTATCGTTTTTTTTTCCTGTGATAATAGAAGCAACTTGTTAATTTTCAAGGTGTTTCTGCTGAAAAAATACCATCACAGTACATCACAATACCATTCTTGTCCTGCGCCAGATGTTCATTGGTGAGGTTTTAGTAGAAGGCAAGATGATTTTCTACCTATAATGACTGGCGGATGTACATAGTGTTACCTTTTCTTTTTTGGCTATTATATTGCTGTCATTGACAATTGTCTACCTCAATAGTAAGGTTAACCTTGCGGAAAAGTATAATTTACACCTTCATTTTCAGGAGATAGAGATAACCTGGGAATCAGCATAATAGCTCCAAATCTGCTAATCAAATCACATGCAAATGATTCTCTCTGAATCTCAAGTATGGGGTATATCATGCTTTAAAGCATCGCTGAATATATTAACAGCTTTCTGCTACAACTCTTTAGCAATGTGCTTATAGAAATATAATGCCTATGGCAACTCCCCACCTTGTATTTATTCAGTGACCCCGGCTCCACTTCATTCCTAGCACTTGGCTATTTTATGGTTCTGGTATTGAATTTAAATCTATATACTATAGAAAAAATTTGAACAAATCTGTCTACAGATTTCACAATGCAAACTGCATACCTTAGTGAACAAATCTTTTACACCTGAAGAGGCTTGTGCATTTACTTGATAATCCATGTCAGAAGGCTTGTATCATTCTTTATAACCCTTTCCACTTAATCTTTGCCCATTTAGCCTGATTGAAAGCACACCAGCGTCCCTTCTCCTCATCGTCCCTTCTCCCCGCTGCTGATCTCTCACCGCTCAGCACAAACTGCAGCTGTCAGTCGGACTGGGTGTGTGGAGCGTGAATACACTTAAGGGTGCTTTACACGCTGCGATATCGGTAATGATATATTGTCGGGGTCACGTCGTTAGTGACGCACATCCGGAGCCGTTACCGACATCGCAGCGTGTGACACCAAGGAGCGACGATCAACTAGCACAAAAACGTGAGAAATCGTTGCTCATTGACACGTTGCTCCTTTCCTTAATATCGTTGATGCTGTTTGTCGCTCCTGCGGTACCACACATCGCTGTGTGTGACACTGCAGGAACGACGAACATCTCCTTACCTGCGTCCACCGGCAATGAGGAAGGAAGGAGGTGGGCGGGATGTTCCGGACGCTCATCTCCGCCCCTCCTCTGCTATTGGACGGCTGCCGTGTGACGTCGCTGTGGCGCCGCACGAACCGCCCCCTTAGAAAGGAGACGGTTCGCAGGCCAGAGCGACGTTGCAGAGCAGGTATGTGCGTGTGACGCTGCCGTAGAGATAATGTTCGCTACGGCAGCGATCACCACATATCACACCAACGACGGGAGCGGGTGCTATCGCTCGCGACCTCCCTAGCAATCGCTAGCGATGTCGCAGTGTGTAAAGCACCCTTTAGACTCATGAGCTCTCTCACTCTGGATAATTTTAATATCAGATTTATACAGCCATTTATACTTTTCTTGTACTAAATATACCACCTTCTTTGGGTTTAAGAGATGTTTGAAATAATGTCACTTTAGGTGTCAGGCTTCTACCAGGGGGCGCAGAAGCTGAATGGAGATGGAATTCTAAAGTGCAGTTAGAGAAAAGCATCAGAAAGAGTAGTCAGCAAGCCTAAGTCAAAACCGGGATGTCACGTCAATACAGGGGGGAGCGAGCAAGCCATAAACAGGGGGAAGCAAAAGGGTCAGGAGCCAAGACGTCAAGTCAAAAGCCAAACAGGGGAAGCAAGCCCGAAGTCAGGAAACGTTACCAAGGTCAGAAGCTGGGAGAGCAAGTAAGTGCAAGGAGGGAGAGGAGTCCGAGACACAGAACGGGATCGGGGGCAGGTAGACAGGGTGGACAAACAGTACACAGGAATGGAGAGGAAAGCTGGGTAGTGGGACAGATCAGGACTAACTCACAAGAACCAGTTGTGCATGCTGTAGAGCAGGAACTATTACTGATGGTGTTCCAGAGGAATCCACACCATGATAAAGCGGTGTGAGCCCTGTAACGAGGCACAACTGAGCAGACCCCTCCCACCAGACTTAACCCTGTCAGCTTCCAGCTATAGTCATGACACTAGGTATGGGGAAGTACCATGCGTATGGTGATAGGGAAAGAAAACCCAGTGTCTAGGGAAGGGGGAGATGGTGACCCGTGACCAAACCTTTTGCTGGCCCCTGGATCCCCTGACCACCCTAGATAGGTTGCAGTCCTGGCCCTGGCTGTCCCTGAATTGTGCCCTAGGTAAGGAACGGTTGGTAAGAGCACTTAATCAACCCCACTAAGCTCTAAAGAAGATACAGGGACCACAAATAGGGGGAAGTGAACAAGTCACATATCTCCAAGAAGATTCAGGGAGAGCTATAGCAACAAAAAACAATGTTTCTTGAGATAAATACAAGCCGACTGCTTGCATTCAAGGCCTGTAGAGGAATATAACTCTTTCACCAACAAACGCCAAGGGGAAATGTGGGTATTTAAGGACACAAGGGGGAGTGATGATTAACAGTGGAAAGGTGAGGATATCCACAGGGTCCTAAAAGGAAAGGGATTAACCCTAAGCAGAGAAGATAGATAGGATACCATTTACACCACAGCAGGGAGAATAGCATGTCAGGGAGCAGTTTGTGTTGCCAAATGCTGCAACCTTCTTCAGCTAGACAGCATAGGACTGTCTGTCAACCGTGACATACTCGTTATGAGTTATGAATGTATGTAGTCTATATTGTGAAAACTGGGGACGTATCTGCTATATGTTTACATTTGCTTAGTAGTAGTTGTGGAAAAACATTTCCCAAGTAAGGAGTTCCCAGAATCAGCAATAGTGGTGGGGTAGTTGTACGGGTTCCTCGTAAGGGCGATATTATCAACTATTGGAAAGATTGGAATTACTGTGCAGGTTCTCAGGTTACAAGAAGTTCCAGCAGAGACATTGGTGGGTAGGATTTAGCAGCGTTTTCTGATTAGGTGTGATCTCACACTATTTGGGCAAATGTCATTTATTCACCATAGAGAAGATGACAACAGTACCGTCTGACAAAGTAATCGATAAAGTAACTGTTATTACTGATAGAGGGACTGTCACAAGCTTACACAATCGTTCGTAAGCCAAAATGATAAGAACAAAATCAATAAATTAAGCCATGGATCAAGTCTATGGCTCTTTGAAAATAATTGATCATCACTCAGATGCCATACGTGTGCCATCCGTTTTTCATGTTTGTTTGATGGGATAAGCGTGAGAAATATCCTTGTATGCGAAAAAGAAACAAAAAAAACTGCTAAAGGTGTAATGCTAAAAACTATCACACTGACCAAACACTGACCACACGTATCCAAAACACTGGAAAAAATGTGCCCGTTTTTTGGCGTCTAAATGAGCCCTACTAGTTGCAAACAGGGCTATGGCAAGCAGATATATACTAGTGTGTTGTGCAAGGGATTATAAGTGCCAACTATTTCACCACATTGTTAAAGGGAATCTTTTCCCAGGTTTTTACCACTCCCATCTGACAACAGCATGCCGTAGTGGCAGAGACCTTGGTTCCAGCGATGTGTCAGTTTATGGGTTACTTGCTTCAGTTTCAGTTTTGAAAAAATTGTAGTTTTATCTGCTGCAGCTCTACCAGTTCTTTGTATAACCCCGCCCACACTGATTGGCAGCATTCAGTGTAACCTGTGCATAGGCAGAAAACTGTCATCCAGTGGTGGTGGTGGAGTTATGGAGAGCTCATGAATCTGGAGAACTATATGGCAGCAGATTTACTAGTTCTCTAGTGATAATTTCCTGTGAGTAAAATTGATTCTGTTCATTGGAATCAGGGTCTCTGTGGCTACAATATGCTGCTGTTAGATTAGGTGCCAAAATATGGTGACAAATTTCCTTTAAACATAACATTAAGATTGACTTGTAGATTCTTTACGTGTGATTATACCATCATCATATAGCAGATGAACCTCAGAATAAACCTTCAGGCACCTGCCGGCTTCATTGTGCACCACGCTCCATTTATTTAATGAAGGCGGGATATAATCACAGCTCTGAATAATCCGCGCACCTGTACAATCTCTGTGATCACTCGGCAGCTTCTTCTACGGCGCCAGCTGTTCAGAACTAGTGGAGCGAGCAGACAGAGGACAGTACAGTCTCTGTTTTCTGCATTGCTCTCCTCGGTTAAGGTAAGGAATCCCCCTGTAAGATTCTTGGGAAGGGATTACCATGGTGCCTAGCACGCAAGATAATTGGTAATAACAGTCAGATATGTTCATTTTTATTGTAACTACCGTAAAATAAAACATTTTATTTGGATTTCATCTGTTTTACTTTTTTATTTTTTTTTATGGTGTAAGAATATTTTATAGAGTCATTTCTAGCTAACCTCAAAAGTTGACTACTAAGCAGAAAATACACCCCCTTTACAAAAAATGTATCAATAAACACCCCAAAAGGCGTGCCACTACTACAACAAGCTCTTCTGATTCCACGTTTCCCCCAGGTAAAATAATAAAGCCTATACTCACCTCCCGTAACGGCGCCATTCCAACGGTTCCACGGCTTGGGGTGCCGGGGCTCACATTACGTTGTGCCATCACACAAGCCCCACTTCCAATAATCCCCGGCTTCTGTGTCCCGCCTTCAGACATGGGAGCAATCAACAGGAAGTGTTATGTTTTAACTGGTTGTAATTTTTCAGATATTACTGTATTATTTATGTTGTTCTTCTGTCAAAGTATGCACAGGCTTGTATATGACATCAAAGTTTGGTCAATTATTGTCTTAGCCATTAGTCACATCCACAAGATGGGATGTTCAGTCCTTTACTTGGTATGACCCCCTAAAATACAAGTGGCTGTATTAAAGGGTCTGTCCATTACCCTGGCAATATAATATAAATAACAGATAATCATTATTATTATTATTATTATTATTATTATTATTATTAATAATCACCTCCCACATCGGCACCACACCAGCAATAGAATATTGTTATTCCATAGAAGCCCTGCAGCCAGTTAGCGGCACCATTGGGCTCCTGGGCTCTCGCTTCTTCTGCTTGTCAGAGGTTCATCCAAAGGAAGTAAGAACGTCACAGCCCAATAGCAGCCAGTGATTGGCTGCAGGGATCACATGGCATAATAATATCATGTGAGCCACAAGAGATATGTAACTGGAGATATTTTACAAGAGGAACTAATCAATTTAAAAAGGGCTTGTCCAGCTAGTAGACCTTTAATGTTTAAACCTAATTTTGTATTATATCCATATAGTATCTCCTTCATTTGGGACAGCCCCATAATAGGCACAATAAATTGAGAGGAATGATGAATTTGCTATCTGAGTAAATTTGCACATTACCGTGTTTTTCCAAAAATAAAACGCTGTCTTATACTTTTTTTTGCCCCCCAAAAAGCACTAGGGCTTATTTTTGGAGTAGGTCTTATTTTTGGAGAAACATGGTTGGGGGTAAATTTACCCCCCATAAAAGCAGACCACCTCCTTCCCAGGAGAATCATACTTACCAGACCCAGGATGTCTGTGTGGCTCCCAGGTCCTCCTGTGATCTCCGACGGGCCCTCTTAGCAGGTATGCTGCACGCCGTCCTCCACTGCTTCTAACCGACACACTCACACACATCAGATCGCGCACACACAATTACCGAATAGATCTCACACACACACTTACTAGTCACTCACCACATCCAGCAGTACAGAATGCGTCCGGCCGCAGGGAAAGATGGGAGGAAGTTACGCATCGCAGGTTCTGTAAGCATTCCATCCACAGCTTCAGGTCCTTGCACTCCACCACACTGCATCTCAGGAAGTCGGTATCGCTGAAAGTGGTGAGTGTGTGTGATCTGATGGGTGATTGTGTGTGTGATCTGATGTGTGAGATCTGATGTGGGTTTGTGTGCGATCCACTGCAGGTCCTCCAACTTGGCGTCTCATGAGTATGATTGTGCGGCATCCGCTATCTATCTATTTGTCTATGAAGTGTCCTGCAGTATTCTTTAACTTTTTTAGCTCCATGGACACTTCATTTTTGAACTGCGACTAGGGCTTATTTTCGGGGTAGGGCTTATATTTAAACCTTGCTCCGAAAATGCTGAAAATCTCTGCTAGGGCTTATTTTTTGAAAAAACTTTTTGTTTGGTTTTAAATTGAACTAGTTTTGCATATAAAAAAATATATATTTTTTTCCAAAGCTCATAACAAACAGATTAGAAATCAAATAAGTGCACAATAATTGAGCATTATGGTAAATTCCCCCCTGTGTATATACGTTTTGCCTTGCCTGTTTTCTTTAAGGCATTGGGGAAGAACCTGAAAACGCCAGAGACCAGTGCACTTCGTTTCTCTTATGTGCATGGTGTTATTTTAAAGAATTTAATAGTCTGCCGATGCCACTTTTCTTCTATAATATACAATACCCACTTATGCTCCATGCTGTTAAAATAGTCTTTCTTCAGGCGTAAAATCTTTGTCCAAATCTGCTGCAGAACTTCACAGCAGGACGTTTGACTCCGTATCTGTTCTTCATCCTAGTTTCAGTATTTATATCCCTAAAAATAGAAGTTTGAAGCAGGTTTATTTCTTTCATTGAAAAAATGTTTTACTTTTTTTGCCTACAATTCAAATTGGATTTTTTACTGAACTGATGTGAAATAATACACCACTCAATGTAAATGTATTATTCATATTCAATTGTTAAAAAAGCTCAGCCATTATGTAAAGTAGATGAGAGGTCCACAATTGAACCTGGCTTGCCCGATGATTTCAGTGATGTAGTCAGAATTTCCATACAAAATATCTGGAAATTTCAACCCCTCCCAGCAGAGCATGTCTGGACTTTGGTTTCGTGATAGACACAGGTCCCATTGATCGAATCTATATCTACTTTCATTTATGGCAGATCTTGTGGATTTTCCAATAATCTATGAAATGGGAATACCATGGACTCCACATACCGCTGACAGTATCCTGTGATATCTGGTACCAATATGTTAGCAGATCCTATAAGTTCTGGAAATTGTGAGGTAGAACATTTATGAACCAAATTTGTTCATACTTGCTTAGTTTGAGATCTGGAAAATTTGAAGACCAATTCAACACCTTAAATGATTTGTCATATTTCTCAAATTATTCTTGAACAATTTTCAACGGGGAAGGCACTTTATCCTGCTTTAAGAGGTTCCTTTTATCAGGAAATACTTTTGCCAACAACAAAATTGGTTCTTCAAGAATGTTAAGGTAGGCGGTATGTCTCAAAGTAACATCCAGACAAATTCCCAAACTCAAGGTTTTCTAGCAGAACATTGCTCTTAGTATCTCTTTATCTTTTCCACCTTACCCTCTCATCACAGGGAATAATGGAACAATATCTTGCTCATATAAGTGACATATATGCACATGGCTGTACAAATGATGTCAAAGAAAATGTGAATCAGCAGGTGAGGACATCTTCTTCCTCTATTGCTTTATAGTCCAGATCTGATGCTCATATGTCGTTGTAAACTTGATGGTTTACTATTTGCATTGTGAGTTTTTGGTGCCCATATCCACCGGGTCTTTGATAAAGTCTAATAGGAATACACAAATGGCAGATGTTGGGACCTTCACTAGACCTCCTGGTGCCATGGATGTCCTTTCAGTGTTGTGGAGTTACTGACATGCTTGTCTCTCTGTATTATGAGACTAGTGACAGATTCATGACTTGAGAGTCAGTTCCATGCTAGACTCTCAGTATTAAATGGATTTTCCTTTGCTTTGTCAGTTGTAGTGTTTATGTCAGTTAGCTTTCCAACAGCGTCTGACTCCTGGTCAGGTGTTTCCGGTTTGGGACCATTCCCAGTCTCTTTATATAGGCCTCTGCTACCAGCAAAGGGTGCCGGTTATTCTTGGCCATTTGGATGCTGGACCAAGAGGTGGAAGGAGCTGGTGTAACCCTGTGTTGAAGTTGCTGTGGTGGCTGTACTCTTGTTGCTGACTGCAGCAGTTCTTCGCTGTGTTTCCCCCTGTCTGTCTTCTTTCCCTGGTGTGTTGTTTTAGTGCAGTGGTGGGGCTAGCATCCCTTGCCTGCCCACTCACTAGCCAAGACTATTGTTATTTCACTCAGGGCTTCAGGTTCCTGCTTGGTGACAGGTGAGGAACCTGTATAGGGACTGGCTAGGAATGCAGGGTACAGCAGCAGGTAAGTGGAGGAGGTGTCCATCTCCCCTCTCACTAGCTCTAGGGCCCACCGTTGTTAAAGTGTCCCCGGTGTACCCCTTGTTTGTCTTGTTGTAACCACTGTCAGTTGTGTGTTTGGCATCATGACAGACCTTCCCCAAGTGTGCGTCGTGAAAGTTACTGATAGGTGATAGTGGAAGCTCCCACCATCTGTCCAAGCACTTAGTATCCCGCTGTCATTATTGACCACGGTATCTTAATGATTAAGCATCTAATATGTGTTTTATCCCCAATGCTGCAGTAGAGAGACAGTGGTAATATATAGCGGCGTAAATATGTGGCAAATGTGGCCCAGACTGTAACGCTATGGATGTATATTTGGATAAATTTAATATTCAGGATTTTTTTCCATCTATAAATAATGACACAACAACAATTCATTCTGAAGACAATAACTACTAATCCGTTCTATCATTTTCTCCACTGCACGATGGAGGAGAGAATGTTAATGAGAAGAATATGTTGGCTCACTATAGATTTTGTAATAAACTATTAGAGGATCCACAATCTATCATAGTTGGTTGTCAGATCTTAGTGGAAGTATTACCTTGCTCACGCATAATCAAACACATCTTTATAATAGCCTTATCTGTCTTACTCTGTGCCCACTTTGGTATAGTACATTACTGATGAAGAAATCTATGTTTAGGATGATGTCTGCACTCACGTTAGATGGAGTTACACCTACACCGGGGCGCAGTCTATCCATAATATTCACTTCTATAACGTTCTTATAGATCTGATAATGTAATAAAGCAGAAAACATCAAATAACCAAAGAGAAGAATTTAACACCTGTCAATTCAGTGAATTCTGTAAAATCCATTTATTTCTTTATTGTAATTGCAGGATTCTATTTAGACCCAGGTTTAGTCGGGAGTTGATTTTCCCACTGCACATCCTTTTTATAATCAGCCCAGATTAATACTTTGTGTTAGGCCCCTTCACACATCCATATCTCCGGTTCCGCACATACCGGAGACATGGACACATATAGACCCATTAAATTCATTGGGTTTTTTCACACATCCATGTACTCACACGGATCATGTGTCCATGTGGAGCATGTCCGTTTTTGGCTGGCAGCACGGATGTCACACGGACCTTACACTGATGTGATCCTTATGACACATACCAGAGGACACCTCACTGAAATTAAATGGATTTTTATACTTACATGTCTCTGGCGCAGCTGTTACTTCTGCTTCCCACTCATTATTACTCATGAATATTCACTGCACTGACTGTGGACACAGAAGCAAGTGTGACAGCAGCATCGGAGACAGGTAAGTATACAAGTTCATGCTGTCCGTATGCTATCCAGTTGTCACACGGGCGGCACACTAAAGCCAGACACACTGATACATGAATGGCCTTTGGAACTACACAACAGACGTGTGGAGGGGGCCTTTGTATGTATTTGATAATTTTAGCTTCAACCTAATTTTTCCCCCCAAAAAATCAAAACCCCAGAATTAACAGGCATGCAAAACAACGTATCTACCCAAAAATTGTATAATTAAAAATGTCAGCTCAAGGCGCAAAAAATAACCTCTAACAAAGCCTCAGATCCCAAAAAATGACAACACTACGGGTGTTGGAAAATGTCAATAAAAGCGCAATTGTTTTTTTTATTTTTTTCACAAACTTCTGAACTTTTTTTCACCATTTAGATAAAAGTAAAACTATACATGTTTGGTATCAACAAACGCATACAGACCTGGGGAATCATAATGCCAGGTCAGTTTTATCGTATAGTGAACATGAAATGTACAACTCAACCAACAAAAAAACAAGCCCTCGTATGGCTATATTAATGGAAAAATAAAAGGTTATGGCTCTTGGAAGAAGGGAAGAAAAAAATGAAAAATGGTAAATTGTCCAGAGATAAAGAGGCAATGTGACAGATATATATATATATATATATATATATATATATATATATATATATCTATCTCTATATACATGCTCGAAATTGTGCAAACCAATTTGTAAGATCCAGCCGACAGCAGTGTCAGTACTTTTTGGCAGTCAGATTGGAGCCCTGTGAGCGATCCATTACCTAACAACATCCGTGACGCCTCTTTTAGTATCCGGCCTTATGTGACACCATTGGTACGACAATCTGACGTTGCGACAGTCCAGCTTATCAAGAGGAGCCAAGGATACCGTTAGGTCAGGGGCTGTCGTCGGTGCTCCAGTGACCACAGATTGCTGACGTGGCTGCTGGACCGGGTCCTGCCATCGATTCGCACCAATTCTAATCTCTGCACATTTGTGTGAAACTTCAGCCCTCCATAATTAAGCCCTTAAAAGTGTTTTTTGATTGATAAGAAATTCTACACTGATCCATTGTGAAAATAAATTGCGTGGAACAAGTGATCCAGAAATAGATTGGCTTCTATGTAATTGAAACTTTCTAGTTTTCTAAATAAAACATTTGATGCTTGTGTTTCATTTTATGAACCCCCGCTGTCTCCACATGGCGTTCTTCAATGCTCTTTGAGTGGCTGTCTGTCATTATTCCCGTTGTCGGCATCATACTAATTGACAGCTGATGTAGCTCTCCGGAGCACTCATGTCTTCCGAGTACACTCATCATAAATGGCTAGCATTTAAACATTTTTTTTCCCTCTATATTATAGTGCTGTCAGCTTTGATTTCAGGCAAACTCTCTCATGGAGCTCATTCTGGCTTCATCAAATGCAGTTATATGCTGGTAAAAGAGAATATTGAATCCTGTGCTCCCCTTCAGCATTTCGGTGACTTAAAAAGTAATCCCAGAGGTGGCCCGGCGAATAACCTAGAGTTGCCGACTGCCACAAGACAACAGTGGCTGATAAAACGGAACCTGAAATTATTGCTAGAATTCACTGTATCTACTTTGCAATATCAATATAAAATTTAAATTTAAAATTTTAAAATTGGAGTTTTCCACTGAAACTATTTATTAGGACATCTGTGAGTCTTCCTAATAAATAATTTCTGCTTGTGCCGAGCCCTCCAGATTGAATGGAGTTGAGTCAGTATAGACGTTCTGGTAATATATGGATATCAATATCCGCCTTACAATTTACAAAGATGGGATGTATGGCGGTTCCCAGTGCTGAATTACTAGATTGGTTTTTAGGCTCAACATTTTTGGATGATGCATTTCTTAATATATTTTGATGGCAAAACTTCAGTTACGTCATAGGTCCAATTGGTCTGTATAGACATAAAGACCAGTTCATCAAGACTGGCATAGCGCACACTCAGGCTACAACAGTCTTGATGGATTAGAAGAAGTGCCAAATTCTTAAACCCCTTAGTGACCACTAATACAACATAAAACTAAACTGAGATATAAGTAGATAACATCCCCCCGACGGATGAAAATTCATCAGCTTTCAGCTATACACTACAGCTGACACCCTGCTTCATCAGTCAAGATTGGTGTTAACACCGACCATGGCTGTTAAACCCCATAGATTCTGCTGTCAATAGTGACTGCGGCATGGTTAACTGAGTGTGAGGACTCCTTCTTTAACTCCATGGGCGTCTCATGATTGTGTGGTCTTGATAATTTCTATGGCAAATAACGGCCTTATTCTCCCAGCTATAGTGACCTGTTGAGACGTTAGCAACATTTGGGTGGTAAAAATAACATTTTTCTTTCCTGTGATGTCAGTTTGTATCAATTCCTGAAAAGCACCTGAAGGGTTAATGGTTATGCTTGCCAGGCGAACATGGGGTTAGTGGATCCACTGGACCGAAGGTACCGATCGCTGGCCTGGAGGATGAACTTGATCGGCCATTGAGTCCTCACTAAGGCAACTGGAGGTGGCGATAGGCACACACGTTAGTAGGTAGTCGACGGAGGCCATCCACAGCCGGTACCATGGATATAAACAGTCTCTGGTTGAAGAAGCACCAGCTGATGTGGATACAGCCAGGATAGATGGATGCAGCAGCGGCAGTGGATATAGTAGGCGGCGGCCAGCATGGATGGTTGCAGCAGACTTGTAATACACTGAAACATATAGGAATCAGCAATAGCACACAGCACAATAACAGCAGCACTAGGGATCTAAGAACTAGCAATAGAACTTGTTGCCCAGAACTAAAAACAAAAAGTCAAAATGGCAACGGCGCCTATGTAACAAACAGGAAGCCTGGGTCTAAGGCGGGCTTTACATGTTGCGACATCGCTAGCAATTGCTAGCGATGTCCAGCGCGATAGCACCCGCCCCCGTCGCACATGCGATATGTGGTGATTGCTTTCGTAGCGAACATTATTGCTATGGCAGCTTCACACGCACATACCTTGTCGACGATGTCGCTGTGACCGCCGAACAATCCCTCCTTCAAGGAGGAGGTGCGTTCGACGTCACAGCGACGTCACCACAACGTCACTAATCGGCCGGCCAATAGAAGCGGAGGGGCAGAGATGAGTGGGACATAACATCCCGCCCACCTTCACCCTTCCGCATTGCCGGCGCGACGCAGGTAAGGAGATGTTTGTCGCTCCTGCGAGTTTACACACAGCGATGTGTGGAGCTGCAGGAACGACAAACAACATCGTACCTGCGGTCGAACCGACATTATGGAAATGAACGACGTTACACAGATCAGCGATATTGTACGCTTCTGTGCTCATTCATCGTCGCACCTAGGATTTACACGTTGCGATGTCGCTACCGGCGCCGGATGTGCGTCACTAACGACGTGACCCCGACAATATATCGGTAGCGATGTCGCAACGTGTAAAGCCCCCCTAAGGCTATGTGCGCACCCTGAGTTTTTGGTGCAGAAATTTTCTGCACCAAAAAATGCCTTCTTGTGGCAGAAAAACACACCAAAAAAAGGCTTGTGTTTTAGGTGCTTTTTTTTTTGTGTGTGAAATCAATGGCTGGAAGGGCTAAAAAAAAAGCAGGAAAAAAATGCACCAACAATTAACCTGCTGCAGATTTTTTCTGCACCCAAAACTGTAAGCAGAAAAGAAGCAACGTGTGTGTGCACAGCACTTCAGAATTCTCATCAACTTTGCTGGAATAAGGATAGACATACAGATTTGAGCCACAAACTGCACCATAAGCTGTACTAAAACTGTGCCAAAAACACATGAAAAATTGCATCATGTGCACAGTGCCTCAACAGCCCCAGTAGTCAGTGTGAAAACTGCTAAATTTTTATTTTTTTTTTCGTTTTAAGGCTATGTGCGCACTAGAAAGTGCATTTTTCTTGAGAAAAAAACGGACCCTCTGAAAGAATCCTGCACCCGCGGTAAAAACCACGGTAAAACCGCACCCGTGGGTTTTGCCACTATTTGCTGCAGTTTTCTGCGGATTTACCGCGGATTTTCCGCAAGTTGGTCCCCGCGGTTTTTACCATTATCTATGGCAAAAAGCGCAAGTACCTGCGGAAAAGAAGTGACATGCTCATTAATTCCGCAGCGGAAAATCTGCGGGTAAATCCGCGGGTATAAAAAAACGCAGTGTGCGCACAGCATTTTTTAAAACCCATAGGATTTGCTGGTGAATGACTGCAGCAATATTAGACACATTTTCTGCAGCAATTCAGTGGCAAATCCGCGGTAAATCCGCAGCATGCGCACAGGGCCTAATACAGATTTTGGTATAAAAAAGCATTGCTAATATTTGAAAGAAAAAATACATGTAACGCAAAGGCCTGATTTAAACAATAGGTTATTGTCTGATGAGACATTCCCTTTTAGAGGGTTGGCTATCTACTGACAAAATGACAAAAACAATTGTTATTTGTGACAGGAGACTCTGAACTCTTCAGCTCTTCTTTATAAGACCCGTTGGTGCGGATACACAGCAAACAAAGGATATGGCTGCCTCCACGCCTATAAGAATCAAGGAGGCCGCAGTCGCATTATTTAATCATGTGTCTGCTTTTCCAGTTGTCCCCTCGCTCAAGTTCTGTGCTCCTGTATCTCAGCCGGTACAGAGATGGGCTCAGCTGTGGAGAAAACTGGGGACGCATTCTTAGTAAATGGAGAATGCTGCATTCATTATTCATACATGCTATAAGTGGGCTTCAAGTGTAGCCATAATATAAGCAATGTGGAGGTCACATAATACAAGATTTTATGGCCCTTTTCCTATAAATGACCAAAAATCCCAAATTCTGACTGTTGAGTATAAATGGACAAAAAGATCATTTTTACATTTCACTGGCCTGCATTTTTGTTCTACTGACCAGTCGGTCATGAAAGCCCGAGAAGATTCCTGTATAATCTTTAGCATTGTTTTTTTCTGCTTTCGTCAGATCATGTTTTCCTGTAATTTATTGTTATTGGTGCATATTATCGCCCAGAACCAGGCAGTTAATTACTCACCTATGCGAGATTTTTTTATTGGAGAAGGGAAATATATTTAAAGACTAGTGCTTGGATGCCACCAACCAACAACAAAGACGGGGCCAAGATGCGCGACAGAGATTGGAGGCATTCCAGGTGGAGAGGACTAACCTGGGCGAGTCTGATGTTAAGCCAGCTTTACACGTTGCAATTTCGCATACGATATCGTATGCGATTTGCAACGCCCCCATCGTATGTGCACAAACGATTAACCCCTGTCACACGTACTTACCTTCCATACGACCTCGATGTGGGTGGCGAATATCCACTTCCTGGAGTGTTCGGTGTCACATCGACGTCACGCGGCAGCCGGCCAATAGAAGCGGAGGGGCGGAGCTGAGCGGGACATAAACATCCCGCCCACCTCCTTCCTTCCGCATTGTGGGCCGGGAGCCGCAGGACTTAGATAAAATCTGTTCCTCGTTCCCGGGGTGTCACACACTGCAATGTGCGTGTGCTACCCCGGGTACGATGAACAATCTGACGTGCAATTCTAAAGAAAGGTACGATGTGTATGCGATGAACGTTTTACCGTTCAATAGCAATTGCACGTACCTGTCACACACTGCAATGTACCTTACGATGCCGGATGTGCGTCACTTACGACGTGACCCCGCCGACACATTGTAAGATACATTGCAGCGTGTAAAGCGGGCTTTACTCTTAAAAGGGTTGTCTGGTCTAAAAGGATAAGTGAAGTCACTCACTGTGCTCTGCTGGGATTCACCGGTTTCTGAGCCAGGAATGGCAGTGATGTGACCGCAGTTGTGCAATATTCATGTTCCTGGTCAGAACTTGACTAGCGATCACTGCCTTGCTCCATACATGTGTATGTAGTGGACGCATCCAACTAGTTAGCGTGACTATCTAGTAGGCACGGCCTTGCTCAATACCTGTGTATTGAGCGAGGCAGCGTCCACTACTTTGGTTCTGGCCAGGAACATGAATATTGCAATCATGTGATTGCCGTTTCTGGCTCAGAAATCAGCGGATCTTTGCAGCGCACAGTGTGTGACTTCACTTATCGCTGGGAGGATTCATAAGTCTGCATTCACAAGTCTGCATTCACATAGAATGACTGCAGACTTATCACTTTAAACTGGAGAACTCCTCATAGCCTCCTATACACTATAGATAATTATTGACCCAACAATAGTTTAGCTAGTCGTTCGTCCGGCAGTTATCACGCCAATGTTTCCCTTACACAGGAACTCTCTCTGCCGAGTTCCCTTCTATTCTCTATGAGAGAGCAACTGCAAACTCTACCAGTGGTGGCTTATCTCTTATAGAACAAAAGGATTGGCAGTCCAAAATCAGGCATGCCACATCCTTGTGTCCCCCAACAATCATCTGTCTGGGGCCCCAATTTGACTGTTGGCTGAACCCAAGGATATTGGTACATTCGAGCAACATTAGTCTAAAGTGCAAGGTGCATTATACTTTAACTATATATTTACTATACTATCTAATATATAAAGCTGAATGTGTGTGTGTGTGGAAAAAGTGAAACGAAAAGTGTATCCGCAACATCGCATTTACAATCACAACATTTTGCACAGATACCACATGTGACCCAGGGAACGTCATAGACTATGTTTTGACAGGAAAATGTAACCCCGCGCTTTACAGTTACTCTCCAAAAACATGCCTCCATTGAAGTAAATGGAGCCTGGAACTACAGGTTATCAGTAGGAGCTGTGATTGGTTGCTATAGGAACAAAGGACATTCATAGTATAAGAAGCTTATATGTGAGGTAATAAGATGTTGGTGGGGAGATGGATATAGAGAGACAGAGAGAGACAGATAGACAGACAGAGACAGACAGGGAAAGAGACAGAAAGAGACAGACCTGGAAAGAGACAGACCTGGAAAGAGACAGATGGGGAAAGAGACAGACAGACATGCAGACAGAGACAGGCAGACAGGGAAGGAGGAGACAGCCAGAGAGACAGACAAAGATAGATGGGGAAAGACACAGACCTCGATAGAGAAAGACGGGGAAAGAGACAGAGAAATAGAGACAGACAAGGAAAGAGACAGACAGAGACAGGCAGACAGGGATAGAGACAGACAGGAAAAAACACAGACAAAGAGACAGAGAGAAAGACTGGGAAAGAGACAGACCTGAGAAAGAGACAGACTTGGAAAGAGACAGATGGGGAAAGAAACAGAGAGATAGAGACAGACAAAGAAAGAGACAAACAGAGACAGGCAGACGGGGAAAGAGACAGACAGAAAAAGAGACAGACAGAGACAGATGGGGAAAGAGACAGACGGGGAAAGAGACAGACCTGGAAAGAGACACCTGAAAAGAGACAGACGGGGAAAGAGACAGAAGGGGAAAGGGACAGACAAGGAAAGAGACAGACGGGGAAAGAGACAGACCTGGAAAGAGACAGACCTGGAAAGAGACAGACCGGGAAAGAGACAGACCGGGAAAGAGACAGACCTGGAAAGAGACAGACCTGGAAAGAGACAGACGGAGCACATTACTTGGCCAATTTAGTTAAATCTGTGTGGAATATCTGGGGTGTTGAAATATATGTTGTGAATGCTTTTATTAGCTTAGTTTTTGCCTTTTCATAATTACATTTCTATCTATTTGTTTTGTGGTTTTTGTGTGCAGAATAAATTTTTGTTAATACATTCTATTTTGTTAGCAGTTATTAACCCGGGTGAAGCCGGGTAGAACAGCTAGTTAATTATATAATTATACAAGGCTTAAGGCTATGTTCACACGTGGCATCTTTTTGCCAGTGCATCTTGAGTGCATAAAAAATACACCAAAAACGCACCGATGCAAAAATGTTTTTGAAACGTTTTTGCCCAATGTGATTTTAAGTCAAATCTATTGACTGGAAGGGCTCAAAAACGCTGCAAAAATGCAGAAATAATTGACATGCCGCATCTTCAAAAATGCAGCCAACAAAAGATGCCCAGTGTGGACAGCAAAATAGAAATCTCATAGACTTTGCTGGAGGAAGAAAATGCATGAATTTAGGTGCATCCTTGTGAAGTAAAAAATGCACCAAAGATGCATCAAAAGATGCCCTGTGTGAAGTTAGCCCAAGGCCTTGTGCACACACTGCGGTTTTTGACATGTTTTTTGATGTTTTTTTTTTTTTTAAATATGCACCAAAATCTGCATGCCTCTCCTAAAGCCAGCAAAGTGTATGAAACTTCTGAAGTGCTATGCCAATGTTATGTTTTTTTTTCCCTACAGGTTTGGTGCAGGAAAAAATATGCAGTATGTCAATTGGTAGGGCGTTTCCTCCTGCGTTTTTTAGTCCTTCCACCCATTACCGTAACTTCACTAAGTAAGTGCACTAAAACCGATCCAAAACCGGATGAGTTTTTTGGTGCGTTTTTCTGCCAGAAGATGCAGATTTGATACAGAAAGTTTCTGCACCAAATCTACAGCGTGTGTACATAGCCATAATTAGATGCTTTTATTCCACCAGTTACTATTAATCTTAACAGCCCACGCAGCTTTTTATGCAGATTCGTTGAAATAAATATGACATTCCCCTTTTTTATGTTTAATGTCATGTTACAATAGTTTTTTTTTATCCTTTTATATTTTATTTGTGCCTTGTCTTTATATGCTGTTATTCTAAGCTATTATCCCTTTGCATAAGTTATTATGTCCACCATTTCAATGTTTCTGACTCGCCTGTTATATCTATGTCTTCTCTTTCCTATAGTGTCGCTCCACCATTCTGTGACTCGTTTTTTTATATCTTATAACTTGATGTAATGAATGAAATATATATTTTCCCAAATTATTTTTAGTAGTATTTTTGGCATACTTTTTCAATAGGGTCTATCATTCTGTTATATATATAATTTATTTATTGAGGTATTGGGCTTATTGTGGCTTTCAGCCTTCTAGGTAATCCTATCTTGCTACAAGTCAATGGGATGTTCTTCCCAGCTTCTTCTTCCATGTCATCTCACAAAAGGTGACTGTCAGCAGATTTAGCGGTCAACTGTAGAGGAACCTATTAAAGGCGTATCCATGTTATTGTACCATCCAGAAGGTTAATAGAAGAAAATCATTGCTTGCGGAAAAAAGGCAGTGGTTGTAGAATTAACTCCCCGGGATCCCCGGCCTGCGCGGCACATGCCCGCTGAGCTGAATACAATCATCAGTAGATGTGATTCCCAGCCCTAGTCGTGGCAGTCACAGCAGACTTCACCACATTAATATGGATGGGCGACAGTTTCCGTACGGTGTATAAGATATATCTTCTGAGCAAATTACTTTTTCCTTGATGTATGCGGCTAGGCCAGCGTTAATTGGATAATGATAATATCATTATTTCTCTCTCCGCCATAAAGACCAAAACAGCGGAAATGCATAGGAACTGTAATATACAATTACCACTTTCTTTGTGAAAGCAATATGCTGCATCAAGGCAAGATATATTTATTTTTTTTATACCTTAAAGGAAAAGCCTTTGGAAAACTTGGTGGCAAAAGTAGGAAGGATTGCTTGTTCGATTGTTAACGTAATAACTTTCCCCAGCAGAGTTTAATATTAAAGGGAAACCTCAAGGCCCTTATGCCATCCAGGCTCCCTATGGCGAAATTCCGCTGCCTCAGAGTAACCCTCTACTGTGCCTTGTCCTTCATACCGCATATCCAATCCCTAACCACCTTCTGCCGACTACAACTCAAAAATATTTCCAGAATCCATCTGTGAGGTAAATCCGGAGAGATGACGATAAATCATGACATTCAAGTCATGTCAGGAAGCCCCTTCCTGGTGTCACCCCCCCCCTTCCCTTCACACAACTGGTTTAGCAACAAATCCATGGCCATGTCCTGTGATATGGAAATGAGGTGGCTTAGGGACAATGGACACAGGATGACTCCCTGCCGTCACCCTGTAGTGGGGGCTGCTAGCTAGTTAGCAAGGCTATGGAAGTAGCCAGACAGAACGACTCCAGTAAAAAATGGTTCATATCTCGCAAGCCATATTTCCGATAAATATGGCAACCATAAAAATGGTGTCTCCGCATGAGGACGATGCTGGCACACCCTTTTTATGGGAGCAGGACATTGGGAAATGCCCCAGGCGTGATATCAGCCAATGGGGAACTGGCAGACAGGTCATGAGTCCCCTCGTTCTGTAGCTAAATTCATAACTGTCACAATGAGAGCGTTGGCGTCCGCCTACGACGCTCCCAGGCAAAGTTATGGCCATATTCCATGTTGTGGATTTTGTCCATAACTCCAGCCAGGGGTGGAGCAGTGCTTCCCTGTGAGGTCACTAAGGTAGGAGGGGACCTGGATTGCCCAGGTTGATAACCCTACTTCGGCCATTTTCCAGTGTTCTTCTGCTCGGGGGCCTGGTTGGGAAAGACCTGTGAGAGAGTTCCTAGAAACCTGGTCTACAGCGCCCCCCTGTGGCCAGACGCACAAGGTAACTGATTGAATTCCATACCTGTTTGTAACCCATGCTTTGATTGTAACTGTACTCTGACATAACTGTATATTCTGTAGATTCCCTATTGTATATATTGTAGTTTCTAGTGTGCTTTAGGCGATTAAATTATATAATTAATCCTGGGCTGTTCTGTTATCTCGATCTTGAATCCCACGTCTGTGTGTTCGGCTAATAGTTACCGTGAAGCGGTTGGTGGCAGCGAGTTGTGCCAAGGATTATTGTGGGGAGGCCAGGGAGATTCGGGGAGATTTTATATATTCCGCCCGCGGAGGTCGGGGGAATATATACCCTTCTCTCGCCGGGGGCCCTTCAATAATCGGCATAAGTAGTATAGCGGCCTCCTTGCTTATTGTCGGGCAATTCCATAATTGGCCTGACTATAAGAGGGGCGCTAGAGAGCGCGTCACGTGCTCTGTCTGTCGGTCGGGAGGTATAAAGTAGGGGTGACCCCCACTTGTTACCCCCCGATTGTGACGTACTGGTAGCCAGCGCGGGGGATTTCTGAGTGACCCCCCCGGTGGTTTGTGACATATTGGTGGCAAGCGGTGGGATCGAGATAATAGTGTGTGTGAGTGTGAGACCCATACTCCCAGACACTAAAGACTGCCTGCAGCAGCTGTGGCTGCTGGGGTCTTCAGACTAGCTCAACACTAGAGTGTCAGAGTGCAGATACTGTAAGGTGTGTGGAGGCATCAGGTGTCAGTTCTGTGTCAGTGACCAAAAGTCTGCAACAATGGCTGATAGCACCAGGAGCAAAGCCAAAGGAATGGCCGATGCTCAGGCCAGAGACGATGAGGAGGTTGTCCACGAGTCCTCCAGGAGCTCGACGCCAGAAAACAGCTCTGCAGAGGACATTGCACAACCGGGCACTGCTGGACAAGATGAGGAGCAGCTCGCCCAAGGGTCCTCAACGAGCCAGATGCCAGCCCTCCGCTCTGCAATGGACAGTGAAGCACCAGGCTCCGCAGCGGGCCGCAGATCACCACGTGCCATTCCACCGAGCCTGGGAGGCTCGGATAGCCTTCTTCAAATGGCTATGGCCCTACGCCAGGCTGGAGACCGGGAGGGCTACAAGGAACTCATGGCCGAGCGTGAGCGGCAAGCAGCGCGTGAAGAGCGCCAGGCAGAGCGTAACTACCAGCTGCAGCTAGCTCAGCTCCGGCCCTCATCAGCCACCCGTGACCTTCCAGACACCAAACTTCCAAAGGTCCGTGTTGAGGACTTCCCAGTGCTGGAGAAGGATGGAGACTTGGACTCTTTCTTGACTGCTTTTGAACGGACTTGCTTGCAGCATCATCTGAACAAGGACCAGTGGGCCAAATACCTGACCCCCCGTTTAAGGGGTAAGGCCCTGGATGCCCTTGGGGACTTGCCTGCTGAGGCAGATCAGGGCTACGACACCATCAAGCGGGCCCTGATCCAACAGTACAACCTCACCCCGGAGTCCTACCGCAAGAAGTTCCGGAGCCTACAGAAGGGACCAAAGGACTCCTGGGCTGACCACCGGCGGGCACTTGCCCGAGCTGCCGACCACTGGACCCAAGGCCTGCAGCTTTCCACCGGACCGGAGATCCTGGACTTGTTCATCACGGAGCAACTCTTGTGGAACTGCCCTGAGGATCTCCGCCAGTTCATCCGAGACCAGAAGCCAAAGGGGTCCACGGCTACAGCTGCCCTTGCCGATGACTACACCAACAACCGGGCCCCTGAGGCCAGGAGAGCGGCCACCAGCAGCACCTGGAGAGGGGGTAAGATGAACTCTGCGACGGCCCCACCTGCCCCTAGACTGCAGGGGGTGTCCCCCTCAACTCCCCTCTCCAGGCCCGTGGCAGAGCCAAGACGGTGCCACCAGTGCAACCTACCTGGACACTTCAAGGCCATGTGCCCTCAGCGTCCCAAGGCCCCGGCTCCGTCCCCGTCCCAAGGGCCGCCCAAGGTGTATTGTGTGGGTGGGGGTGGTGGTAGGTCCCTGGACAGCTTCCAACCTGTCACCGTCGGCCAGTCTGTGACCATAGGACTGCGAGACAGCGCCTCGGAGGTGACTCTGGTGCGGCCTGAGATGGTGTCCCCCCAAGACTTGATCCCTGGAAAAACCCTCGCTGTCTCCGGGATTGGAGGCATTGACCCGGCGCTGCCTGTTGCTGACATTTATGTGGACTGGGGCGCAGGGCGAGGGGTGAGGGAGGTGGGGGTAACTGATCGGATCCCTGCAAACGTGCTACTTGGGACAGATTTGGGGCAAATAACCTCCCAGTTTGGCCCCGCCCCAAAGGCTGAACCTTCAGCCAGTGCTGACATGACTCCTGACAATGTTAATGTGTTATCTATGAATGATGTAAGGGAGGAGGGAGTGAACTCTGATATTTCTGCTTGCACAGACACCATAGACACACACACAGCTGCAGCTGTGACAGGGGAGGGGGTCAGAGAAAGGTGTGACAATGCCTCTACAAGTAATCAGCCTGTGAGCTGGGATCTGTTGCCCTCTGAAGGGATAAGCAGAGAGCAGGGTGCTGCAGGGGGAGGACCAGTGTGTGGGGTGGGGGCTACCACAGCAAATGTGGGGTCCCCAGAGATTTCACAGCGGGGTTCTGTTGCTGCAGGAGGGGAACAGGCAGGTGAGATTGGGGCCGGTCCAGGAGCGGAAGTGCTCCCAGGTAAGATCTCGGTGCATGGTTCCCCCACAACCGGGGTGTCAGGAAGCCAGGTAGGTCTGCCTGAACCGGCGACTTGGTCAGGAACGGAGGAGGAGCAGGCACGACCCACGGTCGCAGCGGCTGTGGCCGCTGTCACCCGCAGTGGGAGTGCTGGAAGCCAAGGGGCCTCCCGGAGGTCCGATAGCTCTTCCCCTTCTGACCAAGTGGCAGCCGAGTCAGGTGGAGGCCAGGACACAGGTCCCGGGGTACTGACTGAAGATGTGACAGTCTCGTCGATTCTGGCCACATCTAGTCAGGAGTTTCAGGCAGCGTTAGAAGCTGACGACAGCCTGAAAGCTCTAAAGGAGCAGGCGGCACAGCCTCCCTCGGACTCGGACCCGGAGCGAGTGGTCTGGGACCAAGGACGGCTGTACCGGGCCACGGTCCAGCAGGGTTCACCGGAGGCGTGGCCCAGGGACCGACAGTTGGTGGTACCCTATCCGTTCCGGACGGAGTTGTTGCGGATCGCACATGAGATTCCGATGGCCGGACACCTAGGGATCGCTAAGACCAAGGCCAGGTTAAACCAGCATTTCTACTGGCCAAAAATGGGGGCCGATGTGGCTGCCTACTGCCGTTCGTGTGAAACCTGTCAGAGAGTGGGGAAGGCGGGGCCACGCCCCAAAGCCCCACTGGTATCTCTGCCAATCATCGATGAGCCTTTCAGGAGGGTGGCTGTGGATCTGGTCGGCCCGCTGGCCATCCCCAGCAGCTCCGGGAAACGCTTCATACTGACGGTAGTGGACTATGCCACCCGGTACCCAGAAGCAGTGGCCTTGTCGTCCATTCGGGCTGACAAGGTGGCCACCGCATTGCTGGAGATTTTCTCCCGAGTGGGTTTTCCCCAGGAAATGCTCACCGACCGGGGGACCCAATTCATGTCCCAGCTGATGGAGACCCTCTGTAAGCAAGTCCAGGTGCGACATCTGGTGGCCAGCCCATACCATCCACAGACTAATGGCCTGTGCGAGCGGTTCAATGGCACCTTAAAGCAGATGCTTAAGATGTTGGTCGACTCCCATGGGCGTGACTGGGAGCGGTATCTCCCACACCTGTTATTTGCTTACCGGGAGGTTCCACAGGCCTCAACAGGATTCTCACCGTTTGAGCTCCTGTACGGGCGACGTGTGCGGGGCCCCCTGGCTCTGGTGAAAGAGGCTTGGGAAGGGGATTTGGCCACCCCTGGAGTGTCGGTTATCGAGTATGTCATGCGCGTCCGGGACAAAATGCAGGCCTTGACGCAACTGGTACACGACAATATGGCTCAAGCCCAGGCCGATCAGAAGCGTTGGTACGACCAGAACGCTTGTGAGAGGACCTACCAAGTGGGTCAAGAGGTGTGGGTACTGGTCCCCGTACCACAGGACAAGCTTCAGGCAGCCTGGGAAGGCCCATACCTCGTGTACCAGCAGCTCAACCCTGTGACGTACCTGGTCACCCTGGACCCTGCCCGTGGAAGGCGGAAGCCCTTCCATGTGAACATGATGAAGGCACATCATGAGCGGGAGGCATGTGCACTCCCTGTGTGCAACCTGCCCGAGGAGGGAGAAGCGGAAACCCTCTTGGATATGCTAGCCCAGGTTAGGGCAGGCGGATCCATTGAGGATGTGGAGGTTGGCCACCAGCTCTTGGAGGACCAACGGTCCCAGCTGTGGGCCACCCTACACCCCTTCCGGGGGTTGTTTACCAACCAGCCCGGAAGGACTGACTTGGCTGTCCATCACGTGGACACTGGGGATCATCCCCCGATCCGGCGTTCAGCATATCGGGTCTCCCTGGAGGTGCAGCAACACATGCGCCAGGAGATTGACGAGATGCTGAAGCTGGGGGTGATCCAGGCATCCAACAGCGCTTGGGCCTCGCCTGTAGTCCTTGTCCCTAAGAAGGACCGAACCACTCGGTTCTGCGTGGACTACAGGGGGCTCAATGCGGTCACGGTCGCCGATGCGTACCCAATGCCACGCATCGATGACCTGCTCGATCAGTTGGCCGGGGCTCAGTACCTGACCATCATGGATCTGAGCCGGGGATATTGGCAGATCCCCCTGACTCGCAAGGCCAGGGAACGCTCTGCCTTTATTACCCCATTTGGACTGTACGAGTCCACGGTGATGCCATTCGGGATGAGGAATGCCCCTGCCACTTTCCAGCGGATGGTCAACACCCTGCTCAAGGGACTTGAAGGGTACGCGGCCGCGTACCTGGATGACATTGCCGTCTTCAGTCCCACCTGGGAGGACCACCTAGAGCATCTAGCACAGGTGCTCAGGCGGATCCACCGGGCAGGTTTGACCATCAAGCCGGGAAAGTGTCAGCTGGCCAGGAGCGAGGTCCAGTACCTCGGTCACCGGGTAGGCGGGAGAACACTGAAGCCCGAGCCTGAAAAAGTGGAGGCCATCGCATCCTGGCCCACCCCCAGGACCAAGAAGCAGGTGATGTCCTTCTTGGGGACCGCTGGGTACTATAGGAGGTTTGTTCCATGCTATAGTAGCCTGGCAAAGCCCTTGACGGACCTCACCAAGAAGAAGCTGCCCTCTGCAGTCGATTGGACAGTGGACTGCGAGACAGCCTTCCGGGCCCTAAAGGACGCCCTGTCCAGCCCGCCCGTGCTACAGGCAGCCGACTTCACGCGGCCGTTTGTAGTACAGACCGACGCCAGTGACTTCGGCCTCGGTGCGGTGCTCAGCCAGGTGGACTCTGCGAGCCAAGAGCACCCAGTCTTGTACCTGAGCAGGAAGCTGTTACCAAGGGAAGTGGCCTATTCTACAATGGAGAAGGAGTGCCTGGCCATAGTGTGGGCCCTGCAGCGTCTGCAACCCTATCTATACGGGCGCCACTTCATCGTGGAGACGGACCACAATCCCCTCAGCTGGTTGCACACCGTCTCTGGGACGAATGGGCGATTGTTGCGATGGAGCCTTGCGCTCCAGCAATACGACTTCACCATTCGCCACAAAAGGGGCCGTGACCACGGTAACGCAGACGGGCTGTCCCGACAAGGAGAGGTCGCGGACGGGCGCACGGGGGAACACCGGAGTGTGCTGCCCCCTAGCGCCCTCAAAAGGGGGGAGGTGTGAGGTAAATCCGGAGAGATGACGATAAATCATGACATTCAAGTCATGTCAGGAAGCCCCCTCCTGGTGTCACCCCCCCCCTTCCCTTCACACAACTGGTTTAGCAACAAATCCATGGCCATGTCCTGTGATATGGAAATGAGGTGGCTTAGGGACAATGGACACAGGATGACTCCCTGCCGTCACCCTGTAGTGGGGGCTGCTAGCTAGTTAGCAAGGCTATGGAAGTAGCCAGACAGAACGACTCCAGTAAAAAATGGTTCATATCTCGCAAGCCATATTTCCGATAAATATGGCAACCATAAAAATGGTGTCTCCGCATGAGGACGATGCTGGCACACCCTTTTTATGGGAGCAGGACATTGGGAAATGCCCCAGGCGTGATATCAGCCAATGGGGAACTGGCAGACAGGTCATGAGTCCCCTCGTTCTGTAGCTAAATTCATAACTGTCACAATGAGAGCGTTGGCGTCCGCCTACGACGCTCCCAGGCAAAGTTATGGCCATATTCCATGTTGTGGATTTTGTCCATAACTCCAGCCAGGGGTGGAGCAGTGCTTCCCTGTGAGGTCACTAAGGTAGGAGGGGACCTGGATTGCCCAGGTTGATAACCCTACTTCGGCCATTTTCCAGTGTTCTTCTGCTCGGGGGCCTGGTTGGGAAAGACCTGTGAGAGAGTTCCTAGAAACCTGGTCTACAGCGCCCCCCTGTGGCCAGACGCACAAGGTAACTGATTGAATTCCATACCTGTTTGTAACCCATGCTTTGATTGTAACTGTACTCTGACATAACTGTATATTCTGTAGATTCCCTATTGTATATATTGTAGTTTCTAGTGTGCTTTAGGCGATTAAATTATATAATTAATCCTGGGCTGTTCTGTTATCTCGATCTTGAATCCCACGTCTGTGTGTTCGGCTAATAGTTACCGTGAAGCGGTTGGTGGCAGCGAGTTGTGCCAAGGATTATTGTGGGGAGGCCAGGGAGATTCGGGGAGATTTTATATATTCCGCCCGCGGAGGTCGGGGGAATATATACCCTTCTCTCGCCGGGGGCCCTTCAATAATCGGCATAAGTAGTATAGCGGCCTCCTTGCTTATTGTCGGGCAATTCCATAATTGGCCTGACTATAAGAGGGGCGCTAGAGAGCGCGTCACGTGCTCTGTCTGTCGGTCGGGAGGTATAAAGTAGGGGTGACCCCCACTTGTTACCCCCCGATTGTGACGTACTGGTAGCCAGCGCGGGGGATTTCTGAGTGACCCCCCCCGGTGGTTTGTGACACCATCCATTCCTCAACTCCCAATCTATGAAAATTCTAGTGCATGACCTCATAATCTCCCGCCTTTATTACTGCAACATCCTCCTCTGTGGCCTCTGCTAATTATCTCACACCTCTCCAGTCGAACCGTAACTCTGCTGCCAACTAATCCACCTCTCTTCTCGCTTCTCCACCACTTCTCCTCTATGCAAATCCCCCACAGTATTCAATTTAAACTATTAACACTGACCTACAAAGACATCCATAATCTGTCTCCTCCATATATCTCCAAACTAATCTCCCGATATACTCAAACATGTAATCTCCGGTCCTCTCAAGATCTTTTTCTCTCCTCCATTCTTATTCATTCCTAATCCAGCCGCCTCCAAGACTTCTTCCGAGCATCCCCTGTCCTCTGGAAGTCTGTAATCAACATGTTAGATTATCTACTACACTTGGAAGCTTCAAACGGAACTTGAAAACCCATTTGTTCAAAAATGCCTACAGTCTTCAATGACCCCGCTGCCTCCTCACCACCACCAGAGCTTGTGCCTCACCACCACTGGAGCTGCCTCAACCATTACCACACCTATTGTATCCTCACCATTATCCTATAGAATGTAAGCCCACAAGACCAGGGCCAACTCCCCTCTGTACCGGTTTGTCTACTGTAACTTATATCTGTATTTTGTATGTAACCCCATTCTCATATACAGCACCATGGACTCGATGGTGCTTTATAAATAAATATTAACAATAATAATCCAACCTTATAGTATTCACATTTGCAAATCAAAATTCCCTTCCTAACCAGCTCTGTACTGTATAACATTCTTTTCTAAAATCAATGTTTAAAAAAAAATCATTTATCTAGTTGAAGGGGTGTTGTTTACCCAGTCTAATCGGCCTTTTTTCAGGTTATCACTCCCCTGTTGGTGTGATAACATGATTTCCACGAACTGGTGTCACCGCCAGCAATTGTAAATCTTGCGAATGCGCATTTGAGCAACGTCACTGTGCCTCAGAGGCCAGGTGTGCGCACTCCGGATTCACTGCACATGATCTGAAGAACAGCTTCTGAACTTCCAATCATGTGCAGTGTTCCTCTCTGAAGCCAAGACACTTAGGGCGGCTTTGCACACTACGACATTGCAGGTGCGATGTCGGTGGGGTCAAATCGAAAGTGACGCACATCCGGCGTCACTTGCGATGTCGTAGTGTGTAAATCCTAGATGATACGATGAACGAGCGCAAAAGCGTCGTTATCGTATCATCGTTGCAGGCTCCGACATTTCCATAATGCCGGTGCCGCGACAGGTACGATGTAGTTCCTCGCTCCTGCGGCAGCACACATCGCTGTGTGTAAAGCCGCAGGAGCGAGGAAAATCACCTTACCTGCCGCCGCCGGCTATGGAAGGAAGGAGGTGGGCGGGGTGTTTACATCCTGCTCATCTCCGCCCCTCCGCCGCTTTTGTCCGCCTGCCGTGTGACGTCGCTATGACGCCGCACGACCCGCCCCCTTAGGAAGGAGGCGGGTCGCCGGCCAGAGCGACGGTCGCAGGGCAGGTGAGTGCATGTGAAGCATAATAATTTTCGCTACGCCAGCTATCACAAGATATCGTACCTGCAACTGGGGCGGGGACTATCGCGTGCGACATTGCAGCAACGGCTTGCGATGTCGCAACGTGCAAAGCCCGCCTTACACCCAGCTTCTTAGGCACACGGACAATGCTGAAATGAGACATGAGCGTGCGCAAGATTTCCAGGAGCTGTGGTGATGACGGTTCATGGAAATCATGTTATCACGCCCACAGGGGTTTGATAACATGGAAATAAGGCCAACTAGTCTGGAGAAACAACGCCCCTTCGACTAGTCAAGGCCCTAATTTGCATGCAAAAAGGAAGGTGATAAATGCTTTTTTTTTTTACACATTGATTTTAGAGAATGAGTTTATACAGGGCTGGTTAGGAAGGGAATTTTGTTGTGAAAATGTGAATACTGCTGAATTGGATGGCATAAGGGACCTGACAGGTAGCCTTTAAATAATATCCATATGGACCATATGTGCTAATGTGTAGTGTATAATGGCGTCTGTGCCAAGTGTTGTGCTGTCTGGCTGGAAGAGATGCACAGAGCTCTGTGATGTTGATGTATGTCATGTCCACTTGCCAGATAGAAAAGCTTCACATTTTCATGCATACTTTATGTGGTCCTTGGTGGCCGAGAAAGACACATGAATGGTCTAAATGGGAAGCAGGAGAAGATGCTGCCTGCAGCCTGGGGAGATTACACCGAGGCCAAATTACAGTGGAAGCCGCACGCACAGCCGTCTGCTATGGACTGTCAGTCCCTGGAGAGCGACATGCTGCCAGAACTTTCTACGAGTTCACATCATGAGTCTTGTCAGTTGGCGTAGGGGCTATCAGAAGAATACACATCTCAGAATAATTAACATTTTCCTGGATGGAATAGGTCATTCAGAAGAGTAAATGTAATGTACTTTATGGCCACTTTCATTACGGACGCTGTAATTGTGGATATTTATTATATGTGACGCTCCAGGTGCTCTCTTAAGGCTCAGTTATCTGGTTTATGTGCGGTGATTAACTGATTAGTATCTTTTTATCTGGTAGGTCAGTAATTTGTATTTTAAAATCATTCTGCGTTTGCGGTAATAGAATTCAGCTTTCCATGCCATGATTTCCTGGTAATTGTGTGATTGGCCACTGTGTATAATCCAAAGTCTACCTGAGGAGGCGGGAAAGAGCTGCAACCTTGAAGTGCAATTGTTTTAATTTTTATTACACAAATCAATAGGGCAGATGAAAAAAACACAACTTTTTAATACATCTTATCAGAGAAATCTGCTTCTTTCTTCTTCTGGATTGATACCGTGTTTTTCAGTTTATAAGACGCACCAGATTACAAGACTCATCCCAAATTGAGAGAAAAAAATGTGAAAGAAAAAAATGGGGTCTGTCTTATAATCCGGTGGTGTCTTACGGAGGGGTGGGGGTGGGGTGACAGCAGCGGTGGTGGACCGGGGTCACAGGAGGCAGGGGCGGTAGTGGAGCAGAGCGATGCTGCAGACGGTGCACCAGATGCTGCCCGAGAAACTGTCGGCGGTGCGTACTTCAAAGAAATGGCACCTGGACTTCGCACATGCACAGATTGAACTATCGGCTCAATGACAAACCAAGATCTCATCTGCACCTCCGGGCACCATTTCCCTTAAATCCTCTTGTAACAGTTTAGATTTTTTTTTATCCACCAACCTTCTTGTTTTTATGCCTTTTTGGACTGAATAAAATTGATTTTTTTTTTATGGATTTCTGCTGTTTCTATTTTTGCTTTTGGCATGTTGGTTCTAGGACTTCATATGGCAAGTTTAAGAGTCTAAAGGCCCCGTCACACACAGAGATAAATCTTTGGCAGATCTGTGGTTGCAGTGAAATCATGGATATATTGTTCCATTTGTACACAGCCACAAACCTGGCACTGATTGTCCACAATTTCACTGCAACCACAGATCTGCCGCAGATTTATCTCTGTGTGTGACAGGGCCTTTAGCCACATGAGAAATTTGTACCACTTCAGTCCATTCTGTAGCTTGTGGAGTCTGTAATGCTACACATAACATACTCTAATAATAATAATATTTATTCATTTATATAGCACTATTAATTCCACAGCGCTTTACACACATTGGTATCACTGTCCCCATTGGGGTTCACAATCTAAATTCCCTATCAGTATGTCTTTGGAGTGTGGCAGGAAACCGGCGGAGGAAACCCATGCAAACATGGGGAGAACATACAAACTCCTTGCAGATGTTGTCCTTGGTGGGATTCGAACCCAGGACCCCAGTGCTGCAAGACTGCAGTGCTAACCACTGAGCCACCGTGCCACCCTAACAATTATAATAATAAAGACATAACACTAGATATTGGATAAACAAGGCCACATTGCTTTATTCAGGGATACATTTAATAAATTAATAGTTTATTAAAACCAATAAATAGACCAATAATTTAATTCTTGAATCAGAAAGAAACAAGACAGCTCAGTCATTAATTGACTCAAACCGCTTAATGCACTCATCAATTAAGCTTAAACCACCCAGCCAGAGGGCTGGTGTAATATTCCTCGAAAAAGCAAATGTGACAACAATTTCAAAGACAGGGAGGGTGGTTCGGGGATTTTCAGCAGGTTGACAGGATAAGTGATGCAGAAATCCTGAAGAGAATAAATAGGTGTTTTGCGCATGCCTTCAAACTGCTCCACCAATCCAATTGGTCCCAAAATTTGACGTAAACATATCACTGGGAATTCTTTTCTGCCCAGAGAGAAAAAGCATGCCAAATCTATGCACTGCTTTAACCCTTGAATCTCAAAGATATAAAATGCATTAAAATGTGTTTCCAATGGATTGAAACACTTAATAGCATTATAATCCCATGTGCCCACTTACGTTATAGCCCGTATGCTTATCAGGAGAGCAGATGACCTGTGAAACAGAAGCTGCTATTAGTAGAGTCAAGCATCGCCACAACACTGGGTCATAAAGGATTATTCCTTACTGTGAAGGGTGCATCTGTCTATAAGGGTCAATGAGATAATAATCTAAGAGGCGCAACTGAGTAGCCACAGCTCAGAAGTCTGGATCTGATGCCTTAGAACGGAGAGGCGTGCCATCTCAGAGGTGCCGTAACCTGTATGGGCTACACAAGCTACTGCAGGAGATTTTTGCTAAAGAGAAGAAGGTTTGTGACTAGTGATTGGCGGACCCAGACTGTAAAAGTCCGGATCCACGTGGGTTCAAAAGTAACCGTGCACCAACCCTGGGCCCGGAGATCTCAGGAAACTCTGGGTAACGATCCGGATCCAGCAACTCAGGTAATTTAAAAAAAAGAAATGAAAAATAAAGAAAAAAGGGAAAAGCAGGCACGTTATAGTTACCAGTCCCCCCACGGCTGTAACACTACTTCCGGGGCATTCATACTACTCCTGGGGCTGCTGATTATCCTTCATACATATGCACTGCTTTCCCCGCACACCAGCAGTCCCGGTGGCTCTGATTAGTTGCAGTTAGACAGCGCTGCACCCCCAGCCTGTGTAACAGCGTGTCTGACTGCTTGCAATCACAGACGCTCTCTGTATATGTATATTAGTATAAAAATAAATAAAAAAATTGGCGTAGGATCTCCCCATATTATGATACCCACAGATAAAGCATATGGCTACAGGATGTGTATCAAAATAAGAGGGACCGCGTGTGGCTTTTTTTTAAAAAAAAAATTAAATCATTTTAAAAAACAGAGTGCGGTCCCCCCTAATTTTGATACCCAGCCACGATAAAGCCAACAGCTGAGGGGCTGATATTTTCAGGCTGGGGAGGCCCATGGTTATTGGACTCCCCAGCTTTAAAATGGCAGCCTACAGCTGCCCAGAATTGTGATAAGGGGTTAATGACAGTTCATAGCTGCCAGTAAGCCCTAGATTAGTAATGGGAGGCGTCTATGAACCTCCCCATTACTAATCTGTAAGTGAAAAGAAATAAAACACAGAAAAAATCCTTTATTTGAAATAAAATACAAAAAAATTCCTCTTTCTCCTCTTCATTATTATCAAAAACCACCCTGTTCCAACATAATCCACATGAGGTCCCACAACGATTCCTGATCTGCTACATACTGAAGGCATAGCGCTCGGTCACAAAACAAGATTGCACACTGTGGGCTTCAGGCAGCGAATGACTGAGCTGTAGTGATGAGTAGTAACGACACTTTATTTGTGGTCACAGCTGGAGGTTCCCACGGTCCTCCACCTATGTCCACATGTGACCTGACCTCAGGTGACCTCATTAAACTCAGTGACCTCACCTCAGACGAGGTTACTGAGTTCACAGACCTGCATCTCCTGGCAGAATTTTTTTTTTTTTCCAAAAAATGTAGATTTGGTGCTGAAATTTATAGACCATATTCCTGCACCAAATCTGCATCTTCTGGCAAAAAGTTGCTTCAAAACACTGCCAACGTCCATTTGTGTTTGTCCGTAGCCTTCCAACATCTATTAGTTGGAAAACACTCTACATCTTCTTTTATAGAGGATTTGTGCCTACAAGATCAACCCTTTGCTAGCAGCTTTCTTGCTTTATTCTCTTGTCCATGGTGCCAAATGCTCTTTAACAACTTTGTTGCAAAATGTTTTTTACAATGTATATTAAAATGCTGAAGTAATTCCTGTAGGGAGTTAATATTTTGGAAATTAAAGAGGAGCTTTATGACACAAGGTATCTGCTTTCTTTGTTCTAATTTCCCACACAGACATGTGGGATCTTCTCTTTCATTGGATGCACCAGTCTCTTTCTCCACTCTTACCCCCCTCTTTCGGAAAATGTCGATTCTGTGCATTTCCTTTGGTATTTTCCCTTATCATTGTACACATGAGTGCTTTTTACTCTTAGCAAGTGAAGCTAATGAAAAATTAACTTGCCTCACATTTCACGTAAGTGGTCTTTGCAGGAAGCGAGGAGGTGCTGGTGGGGGCAGTAGGATAAAAGGATCACTGGAGACAGATTTTGTCCTTATGTCTGGAACTATTTTTAAGTCTCAGACCAGTAATGAGGTTATATTCAGTGTCACTTTTAAAAGTAGAAGGCTATAAATATGGTCATGACAATTCATATCTCGGTTGTCTTTGACATATGGATAGTGTTTGTTTTTTCAAGTTGTGAATGGTGGAGATTAAGTGTACATAGGTACAGCACATAAATAGGAGACAGTACATCACATCTACACATTGGAGGAGCGTCCTCAAAACGAGTATGGGGGAAAACGTTGAACATTTGTCCATAGTAGCCAAATCAAGAGTTCACTTGTACTTTGCACTAGTTTGATTAATCGTTGCCAATGTGTAAAACACTGTGGTTTGCTACTTTTGTGTAAACAACATATTTTTCTTACAGCATAAGCATGAGATCATCTGTAAAGACAAGATCATAAGAAGCCAGATAATTACATCTTAGCTTTTTCATGACTCAGTCCAGTCCAGTGACTCAGTTTACACGAGTGTCATATCCCCTAATGTTTTTGATGGTCAAAAAGGTACACTTATTGTTCATGTGTGAAAGACCCATTTTTGTTGTATATTTATATAGTCCATTAGTTTGTTCATTTAAATATTGGCACAAAAATTATCATCCAGAACAGTTTTTTTAAATTCTCATCTACACACTGCACAGAAAATCCACATTGTAACCTGACCAGCTCTGCAGCTTTGCTATCAGTATCATGTCATTTTATGCTGAGGATTTTACCTTTGAATTTTACCATTGTGCATTTGGAAGAGTGACTATGTGCAGGATTTCTGACATGAAATAATCACAATTTGGTACAAACTGTGGTTTAATATTAGTAATGAAAGAGATGCAATGCAATATAGAAAGTTTATAGGGGGCTGGCATAGCAGTGGGCCTCGAGTGGCAGCGGTCCATCTTTAGCTTGCTTATCCTTGGCCGCTGCATTATAGCAGCAAACGTAACAGACTTTAAACATAATGGTGACTGGTACATAGATGTGGGAACAGAACAGAGTTTACTACATAGGTACAAGTATAGAAAAACTACAGAACAGATATGTGAACAAAACCAAGCTTACTGATCAATATTGGAACAGAACTGCACTTATTACATAGATACAGCAATAGATCCAAGCCTACTACATAGATATGGGAATAGAATGAAGCTTATTCCATAAAAATGGTACCGGAGCCGAAATTGCTACATAAATACAGGTTGAGAAAATAGATTAATGCATACATAAGTGAGCAGAACCGAGGTTACTACATAGATGTGGAACAAAAACTTACTACACTAATACGAGAACAGAACTGAGATTAGTACATCAATATGGGAACAGAACACTTACTACATAGATAAAGCAACAGATCTAAGCCTACTACTGTAAATAGATATGAGAACAGAACAAAGCTTACTGCAGAAAAATAGTACCAGAACTGAAATTGCCAAATAAATACAGGAAAAGAAAGGAGATTAATGCATGCATAAGTGAGCAGAACCGAGGTTGCTACATAGATATGGGAACAAAAACAAAACTGACTACACTGATACAAGGACAAAACCAACAATAGCACATCAATATGGGAACAGAACTGCGCCTACTACGTAAATACAACAACAGAACCAGGCTTAGTACATAGATATGGTAACATAATGAAACTTACTGAAAAAATATGATTCTAGAATAGAGCGTACTACATAGATATGGTAACAGCAAAGCTTACTACATAGATCAGGGAACAAAACCGAGCTTATTACCCAGATATTGCACCAGAAATGAGCTTGCTGAAAAGATACAGAAGCCAAACCAAGCTCACTACAGAGATATGGGAATAGAACACAGTATCAGAATAAAAAGTCTATGGATTGGAAATTGTATTCCATTCTCATAGTTTTGCAAAATTCATCAAACAGCCAATATTGCTGTCAAAAGCTGAATACTGTACAAAAGTTATATAGTGAAGCCTTTTTTAGGCCTAAGCCACACGGCATGAAAATCGGTGTGAGTGGAGTGCAATAAAAAAATCGCATTCCACTTGGACCAATATTAGTCTATGTGTCAGCACCCATGAATGATTATTTTCTCAGCCCTATTCGGACCGAGAAAACAATCACAGCATGCTGCGACTGTAATGCGAGTCTTGTTTCTCTAGCACCCATTCAAGTCTATGAAAAAAATCGCACTGCACTCGCGGTACACCGGTGTACCAAGAGTTCAGGGCAAGAATGGCAATAGCCGGCAACGGAGGACAGAGGGAGAGGTGGGCGGAATGTTACGTCCCGCTCATCTCCGCCCCTCTGCTTCTATTGGGTGGCGGTTCGGTGACGCTGCTGTGACGTCGCTGTGACGCTAAACGAACCACCCCCTTAGAAAGTCAGGGATTCAATAGTACTCATGCCTAACGCAAGTATAATTGATTGCTGTGAGCTGGCGTGTTAAACCTTCTCTTTGCCAGTTATCAGCTTGACAGCCGGCTCAGAGAGCAGCTGAATCCCATTCAGGGGAGCTGCAAAATAGAGAAATGAAACTGCTGGAGACACTTTGGGCCCGATGGAGAGTTGGCACTTGAGTAGTTGTGTGAGAGTAAAGTTTCCACCATCCTAAGGCATTCCTTTTCTTTAAAACAACAACAAAAAAACCTGATTGCATGAAAAAGATTTCAGCATGCACGTCTCTGAATTAAGCTTTTTAATAAATGTTATAGTTGACCATCAATTTCTTTGAAGTGGAACGTCGGACCAAGAGCCTTAAGGTGGCTTTACACACTGCAACATCGCAAACGACATCGCTGTAACGTCACCGGTTTTGTGACGCAATAGCGACCTCCCCAGTGACATTGCAGTGTGTGAAACACATCAGCGACCTGGCCCCTGCTGTGAAGTTGTGATCGCTACAAATCGTTCAGGACCATTCTTTGGTCCTTTGTTTCCCGCTGTGCAGCAAAGTTTTAGTGTGTAAAGGGGACTTTACAGCGACTTCGTTAGCGACTTCCCTTTCAAAAAGCTGCTTTACAACGTCCCCAATGACTAGCTAGGTCGTTCTGCAGGTCCGGATCGCTGTTGCGTCGTTGGCCAGGTTTGCCTGTTTGACAGCTCACCAGAGACTTTGTAGCGATCCCGGCCAGGTTGGGATCGCTGGTGGGATCGCTAGAAAGTTTCAGTGTGTAAAGGGGCCTTTAGCGTTAAAATGAAGGGGCACTTGGAGGTCTAGAGATGTGTGCAGAGCTTTGGTTAATTTGGAACAAAACATACTATGGCAAGATGACAAATTGCTTCTCTGTAGCTCTAAAGGCCCCGTCACACACAGAGATAAATCTTTGGCAGATCTGTGGTTGCAGTGAAATCATGGATATATTGTTCCGTTTGTACACAGCCACAAACCTGGCACTGATTGTCCACAATTTCACAGCAACCACAGATCTGCCGCAGATTTATCTGTGTGTGACAGGGCCTTTAGACTTTGTGCACGTTCTGTTTGACCTTCCTGAATGAAGCCTCTAATATATGCCACTGTATACAATGTATGCATTACCTCTACTGTGTCAATATAAAATATAGAATAGAAACTGTTTATCAATTTATTCTACTCTGAGACATCCTTCTCGGTGGTTGAGTAAATAGACCTATGGATACACTTGATATACACCCTAGGTGCCTTTACAAGAGTAACACTCAGAGACACTGTGCACCAAGCCTTATACTGTACTGTGTGCACTGGGTCCATGGTCGTTTTCTGGTTCTTACTCCATCTGGATTCATTACTAGACTTGTCTGGTCCTTAAATTGTAATTTTTGTATTAGTTACACTTTAATCTTGATTTTTTTTTTATCAAAGTCTTCATCAAGCTTATTGCAAAATGAGCATTATGCAAATTGTGGATGGAATATCTATGAAGTCCTGTTTTAACGTCTTTTTAGTCTCCTTTAATCTGCTTTTCCACTAAACTGAATATAATTAGCTATCTGGCTATTAGCCTGAATACAGTATATTTTGTTCCTCTGTAATTATTCCACTATTAGGACTGCATTATTTATTATGAAGTGGAGTTAGCACTACAGGCGGAAAATAAATATGCAGGATTATTTTAAGTCCGGGGTCACACGAGTGTATAGCATCTGATGTGAGAGATTCAGACATGATATGCTAATGACACTCGGGTCAAACTAGCTGCGAGCGTGGCCTGAGCATCATTACAGTAATCATATTCTATTGCATGCAAGAATTAGATCACAGGTGAGGAGAAGACGGAGAAATGAATTTCTCCATCTTCTCCATTGCCTGTCTTGGCATATATCGGACTGTACTGATGTCATCTGAGTGCAGTCCAATGTTTCATATGCACCCATAGACTTGTATGGCACTGCCCCATAGTATATCACTGCAGCAAGTACTATCCAAAAAGCACGCAGAAAAAAAAATGTGGCAAAAAAGCAAATTCTTATAAGAAGAGTTGCTGCAAATTTTGTATTTAAAGTGAACCTGTCACCAGATTTGGCCCCTATAAGCTGCGGCCACCACCAGTGAGCTCTTATACCGTATACAGCATTCCAGAATACTGTATATAAGAGCTCAGGCCGCTCCATATAACATAAAAAAAAGTATACCATACTCACCTAGTGGGCGGTCGGTTCCGATGGGTGTCGCTGCTCTCAGGTCCGGCGCCTCCTCTCTGCGGCAATCTCCGTCCTCTTTCTACCTAGCCCAGTATCGATGACTCGTCTACGTCATCCACACAGGCCGTAATTGAGGTCCTGTGCGGGCGCACTTTGATTTGCCATACTGAGGACAGATCAAGGTAATATAATGAGTAGGCGCAAGGAAAGGTTAAAGACTATCCGCGCATGCGTACTTCAATACATTGATCTGCCCTAAGCAAAGCAGATCAAAGTGCGCCTGCGCAGAACCGCAATGTTGGCCTGTGTAGATGATGTAGACAAGTCAGAAGAAGGAGGACAGAAATCACCGCAGAGAGGAGGTGCCGGACTGGAGAACGGCGACACCCATCGGACCAGACTGCCGCTTAGGTGAGTATAAGAAAATTGTTTTTTACGTTCTACACAGAGGCCTGTGCTCTTATATACAGTATTCTAGAATACTGTATATATGAGATCTCACTGGTGGAATCCGCAGCTTATAGTCACCAAATCTCATGACAGGTTCCCTTTAATGATTCGTAAAACATATGGCTATGTCAGGTTGGAAGACACAGCTGTTATTTTACTTAAAACATTTTAGATTAGTTTGGGAATGTGTGGCCCATATTAATGATGGGCAGAATCGGGAATACAGTGGAACCTTGGATTTAGAGTAACTTGGTTTGAGAGCGTTGTGCAAGACAAGCAAAGCTTTTCAAAAATTTGTAACTTGATTTAAGAGCAATGCTTTGCAATAAGAGCAAATACTCACCGGGCACACTTACAGTTCTGTCCTTTCATCGTGCTTTGACCCTTTCTGGAGGTAACTTTCTGTACATATGTACTATATACAGTATACCATTGTACAGTACAGTATATACTATGTAGCATGTCTATGAATTTGCATTTGTGGATACCGTATTGTACCGTATTTTTCGGACTATAAGACGCACTTTTTTCCCCCCAAATGTTGGGGGAAGTGGGGGGTGCATCTTATAGTCTGAATGTGGCTGCGGGGAATGAGGGTGCTGCGGGGGAGCGGGTCATCGTTGGCATGAGCAGGCTGTAGCAGCCTGCCGTGACCCGTGACCATGTGGGACCGCTCATTTCATATACACCGGGAGGTGCGCGCATAATTAACAGCCGACCCGCATGATCACCTCTGGCAACGACAGCCTGGAGTGATCATGTGTGGCTGTATTCACTGCCCCCCGTGTATCATAATCAGTGCGGGATGTAGTGAATCAGTATACTCACCCGTCACCGTTGTCTGCAGCATCGCGATCTCCTCTTGTCTGCCGGCCAGCTGATCTGTGTAGAGAGCGGTGAGCACAGGGATGACGTCATCGCTGTGCGCACTGCTAGTCTCCACACAGGTCAGCTGACAGGCAAACAGGAGAACGAGCGACGCTGCAGACAACGGTGACCTGCTCCACACTCCAGCGGCGCTGCTGCTGGAACTGACAGGAGGAGGAGCGATGCTGCATGGAGCGAGGAAAGGTGAGTATAAACGTTTATTTTTTTGTGTGCCACAGGATACAGGCTATATAGCAGGATGGGGGTATATATCAGGATGCGGCCATTTACCAGGATGGATGGGGGTATATATCAGGATAGATGGGGGTATATATCAGGATGGATGGGGGTATATAGCAGGATGGATGGGGGTATATAGCAGGATGGATGAAGGTATATAGCAGGATGGATTGGGGTATATAGCAGGGCATATACCAGGATGGCACTATGTAGCAGGATGGGGGCTATACCATGATGGCGGTATATAGCAGGATGGGAATATATACCATGATGGCGGTATATAGCAGGTTGGGAATATATACCAGGATGGGGGACATATATACAAGGATAGGGATCATATACAAGGCAGGAGGATCATTACCAGGATGTTGTACCTTAGTAGAGAATTTGGGGACATTACCCCCATAACAGTGTCAGCAGCAGATCCTCGCCCCATAACAGTGTGTCATGACCACATTTTTTGCTTAAAATTATATTTTCATATTTTCCTCCTCTAAAACGAGGGTGCGTCTTATGGTCCGGTGCGTCTTATAGTCCGAAAAATACGGTACTTTCTTTCTGCTAACCAGTACAGCACATTGCTTGTACTATAATCTAATTGCCTGTGCAGTATTCCTACCCCACATTTGACTTAGTTCTGCCCTTATTTTAGGGAGAATATAGGGTCTGGTTTTTTCTTGTGTATTGTGTATTGTACTAGAATAAAGGTTGCCATATTTATACATCATTTTTTCCTCTCTATAGTGTACCTCCCCTACAGCAACAATTCTATCTTATATGCTTTTACTGCACTGTACAGCATTTTGTATTAGTGTACTGTAATAATTTTATATGAATATAGTACATTATTTTGTATTACTGTAATAAATTTGTATAAATGCAGTAAATATTTTTGCGTTGTGGAACGAATTGTCTGCGTTTCAATTATTTCCTATGGGAAAATTTGCTTTGATATAAGGGTAACTTGATTTAAGAGCACACTCCCGGAATAAATTATGCTCGTAATTCAAGGTTCCAGTGTACTTACAATTGTTCCTCCATTATACAGCATTACTTGTTCATGTATTAGTCCACAGTAGAAATAAGTCTAGCACAGTCTTGTTTCATCCACATTACCTCTCCATAGGTTCAAGAACTGAGCATCTCTATTTTTACGAAATTTACTTTTTTTTTTGTAGGACCAGATTGAACAGGTGGACCCACGGGGACGGACCCCTCTGCATCTCGCTACCACATTAGGTCACTTGGATTGTGCTAAAGTGCTGCTCAATCATGGGGCTGATGTCAGCAAGGAGAACCGCAGTGGATGGACTGGTAAGTGGCAATGTACATGATTACGGAAAGAAAAATACAATAATTTGGCATATTTTGTCTTAATGATTACTATGGCAATGTTTGATGCTCTCTGCACATACTCCAGATATTTTTTTGTCTCTCCTGAGTATCAGAAAAGAAAACCGGGAAATTTTCCAATTTCATTTTTAGGACATAAAATCCACCCTTTAACTATGGGGAAACCCCCCCAAGAAGACTGTGTTACTACTGATGCAAGAGGCGATGCACTCAAACACGAAATAACGTTACCTACGAGACTCCAATTTTTATTTTTCCAGTAAGAATGAATCTTGGTTGCAATATCCAATAGTATTTTTTTTTGTGTTTTTTTTGCATGAGGTTAATGTGTTATTCACTGGCGGAGCAAAAACATCCGTCTTCAGGTGAAAATGTTATTTACATATCAATAGATTTAGGTTTAGTTCCAATTCAGGGACTGTGTTATTAAAATGACTCTTGCAGGAGCACCGCAATCCAAGCACTTGAGTCCCCGATATTCATGCTGCTACCCCTGACCACAACGCAGCACCAAAATGGGGAGCGCACCTATTTGCACAGCACTGTCAATTTTAGAAATAGTAGCTACTTAGTGGCACACAGCAACCTTTTTAGGAGATTTGCCTTCTGTGGCTTTAGAGGGCTTGTAAAACTAATTGTCCTCATTAGAGTCTGTTACCGTGTTTCCCCGAAAATAAGCCCTAGCAGGAATTTTTGGCCTTTTTGGAGTATGCTTAAAATATAAGCCGTTAAAGAATACAGCAGGAAACTTCATTAAAGAAAACCAACATCTCGACAAGAGAGAAGAAAGCCACAAAAGAGAGAAGACAGTCCCAAGAGTAAGCAGACAGCCCCCCAAAGAAAATCACACTCACTAGACCCTGAACAACTAACTACAGCTGGCAAGTGCCTATGGTAGATGGGCTCTCCCACAGATATCTGCACCACTATCAGGTCCTTTGCTGTCCCACTCACACACACACATTGGGTTGCAGTATCACTCTGCTCTCTCACACGCACACACACACTTATCCGATCACAGTATCACTCCGATTTCACAAACACATCTGATCACAGCACACATCGGGTCTCAGTATCTCTCCACTCTCACTAAGGCCCCCTTAACACGTCCATGTGTCCAGTACATGTGAAGTCCGTTTTCACACGTACCAGAGACACGGACACACGTAGACCCATTAAAATCAATGGGTCTGCACACACGTGCGTGTTTTCACACCGACCGTGTGCCCGTGTGGAGCATACACATGTCCGTGTTCTTCACATGTAGACATGTCTGTTTTTCTCCGGCAACACAGGTGTCGCACGGACCGCACACGGATGTGATCCATGTGACATCAGTGTGACACGTACCGGAGAAAAGCCTATGTCTGTGAAATAAAATGCTTCCTATACTCACCTGTCTCCAGCGCTGATGTCCCCAGCACTGCTGTCACTTGCTTCCGACCCCCGCTCATTATGCTTATTGCATATGCACTGCATTAAGGACCGGAAGCAGCAGCAGCGCCAGACACTGCAGCACCATGGACAGGTGAATATAGACATTCATGCTGTCCGTGTGCTATGCGGATGTCACACAGATAGCTCACTGACAGCACACGCTGAATACACACACTGACGCATGCACGCACATACGCACCTACACCACGGACCGTGCAAAATGTGTTTTCCACAGACGTGTGAAAGAGGCCTAACTCTGCACAAGTGATACTGCTTACAGCCAGCAGAAGGAGTGATCGCTGTGGAACACCAGCCTGTATGTGAGAGGAACCCATTCACTTCCCAACTCTACATGTACAGGGTCTGGAACATGGAATTCTTATGGGTAGTACAGTGGAACCTCGCTTAACGAGTAACCCACTTAACGAGAATTTCGATTAACAAGCAAAGCTTTCTGTAAATTTGTAACTCGGTTTCCGAGAAAGCTTTGCTGTGCGAGCAAAATCCTCACCGCACACTCTTCCGGTTCTGTACATCCACCGCGCTCTGACCCGCTCTTGCAGTCCACACAAACACACACATGTATGCACAAAACACACACAAACAAACACGCACGCACACACATACAGTATGATGCTCACCTAACCTTCCGTTCCATCGTCAGCCTTCTGGGTGTTGTAGTTCGCCGGTGCATCGCGACGAGGGAGGAATCCTCGCGGCGAACTACAAGACCCAGGAGGCCGGTGATGGAATGGAAGGTAAGGTGAGGATAATATGTCTACCTTCCGTTCCATCGCCGGCCTCCTGGGTCCTGTAGTTCGCCGCTCCACGCTGTGTATCGTAACCATCGGCGACGAGGCAGGAACTTCCCCTGTCAGACGCTACTCAAAGGCAGCGCGCTGACCAATCAGAGGCTCCTGCCTTTGACATCAGCGCTCTGGGTGCAGCAGTTCCTCCCTCGCCGTCATGGTTACCCGATACACAGCCCGTGCTAGAGAATAGCAAGTCCCAGCAGGCCGGCGATGGAACGGAAGGTAAGGTGAGCATAATATGTGCGTGTGCCTGCGTGCTTGTGTGTTTGTGCATGTTTGTGCGTGTTTGTGTGTGTTTGTGCATGTGTGGAATGGCACAACAGGGGAACAGGATGGGACATTTAACAAGTTGTGGAACGAATTGTCTGCATTGCAATGCTTTCCTATGGGGAATCTTGCTTTGCTGAACGAGTAACTTGGTTAACAAGCACACTCCCAGAACGGATTGTTCTCGTTAACTAAGGTTCCACTGTATCTGCTTTTTTGGTGGTAAATTTAGAAGTACACAAGGAAAACCTGTGTTTCCCTAAAAAGAACTCCTACCCCAAAAATAAGCCTTAACGCATTTTCAGGGCAAAAAATTTATAAGACACTGTCTTATTTTTGGGGAAACAAAGCATAGAAACCCAGTTTATGCAGCCACCACTAGGGTGCTCTTACAACATCATAGTTTTTGAGCTGTAGCTATGAATAAATCTGTATTCATCTTTTTATATACAGTTGAAACCAGAAGTTTACATAAACGATATAAAAAGACACATCTGCATGTTTTTCCCACTAACTGACATGAAATCAGAATAAACCTTTCCTGTTTTAGGTCAGTTAGGAATAATAAGAGAGAGAATGTTTTAAGGCATTTTTATTACTTTCTGCAAGTTTACATACATTTCACTAGTATTTGTACCATTGCCCTTAAACTGTACTGTAGTGCGCAGGTGTGACGAAAGGTTATAGTCCACAAATACATGCACACTGCAATACTTTGATGTGCCCTCAGCAGGGCAGATCAAAGTGCAGCTTCGCAGCACTTCAATGCCGGCCTGTGTGGATAACTTAGGATGCGTCATCCATACTGGACCGGGAAGAAGGAGAACGGCAATCGCCGCAGAGAGGAGGCACCGGACCAAAGAGCAGCAACACCCATCGGACTGGACTGCCCCCTAGGTGAGTATAGTAAAAGGTCTTTTTTTACATTATACAGCTTGGCCTGGGCTCTTATATACAGAATTCTAGACACGCCACGTAGCATACATAGTTGGGTGTTCCAGCTCCTTACACTTAAAGGGAACCAATCACCAGGATTTTCGTATATAAGCTAAAACCAGTGCTATACTGGTATTAACAGGCTGATACTATACATACCTGTAGTGGTCAGCTCGGATGTTTAGATTTTGAAATACAAGAAAGTAAAATTTATAAAGTTAGCTACTTGTTGAGTGACAGCAGCTGAGGATCAGATAATATCTGGGGGGTATTCAGAGTTATCCCCTCCCCCTTTTAGAATTAGCATACGTATGATACAATCGACATAGCAGGACCTGTGTGAGGTCATACCCATGTGACCTGGTATCCAGCTTTGTTGGCTGAGGCCCCGCCCCTTCTGGTCACATCGGTATACCTCACCACAGGTCCTGCTAGGTCGATTGTATCATACTTATGCTAATTCTAACAGGGGAGGGGATAACTATGAATACCCCCCAGATATTATCTGATCCTCAGCTGCTGTCACTCAACAAGCAGCTAATTTTATAAACTTTACTTTCTTGGACTTCAAAACCTAAACGTCCGAGCTGACCACTACAGGTATGTAGAGAATCAGCCTGATAGTGCCAGTATAGCACTGGCTTTAGTTTATATACGAAAATCCTGATGATTGGTTCCCTTTAATTATATCTGGCTGCAGCCCAGGCTGCAAAAGGTTGATCGGGGAAGTTGCCAGGTGTCTCCCCCCCCAGCTATTCTAGGGATTGGTCATTATTATCTAAGTAGTGGGTAATAGCTTTAAGTTATAATTGCCAGATTGTGCCAAAACATTGTGTTCAGTGGAAGTTCGACTTTAGGGACCCCTGTAGCTAAAGGTTTTAAAAAGAAGTATGTTTCATTTTTATTTTTTTTTTAATCCAATTAGTTTTTATTGAAAACACGGCAGATACAAAATCATACATGGTAAATTAAGATAACATTTGTGAACTGCCCGCACATGAGGGCTCCATACATTAGTATACTCCAAGACAATCCGGTTACAATTCCTCTGCCTTACACTTTAATCACACAACAACATGGGGAGGGGGGGGGGGATGGGGACTTCATTCAAGTAAGGGGGAACAAGAACAAAGGGGGGAGGGGAAGAAGGTAGGGTTGGGGGGAGTGGGAGGGGAAGTTAGTAAGGGTAGAGGGTTAGATGCCTGCCTGCATTACCAAGCCCAGTCCACCAGCCGGGGCCATAAACTCCTCCTAGATTTCTCTCATAACCTGCTGCCTCAGTCAGGGTCTCCACTCTTTAGCCCCCTGGCTAGCCAAGCCAGGGCTATAATTCCATCAGCTGTATCTCAACTAGGTGCTCTTTGCCGGGGGAATAGTTGTGTAATAGGTGTTGCATGGCTGGATGACAGCCAGTGTTCCCATATTGCAAGAATTCTAGTTTTTTGTTTTAGGGAGTGGGCAAGGCGGTATTCATATTGGCATTGTTGGTCGATCCTACTATATAACTCCGATCTAGAGGGAGCTTCAGTGGCCTTCCACAAATGGCTCAGACACTGTCTGGCAGCTATTAGAATTTGCACAATCAGTCCCCTAAAATTCTGCGGGTACGAGTCTATGCCCAAATTCAGAACTGCCAGCCCTGGGTTGGGGTTGGTGTGCACACCTGTCATTTCGCTAATGAGTCTGAAAACTGCTATCCAAAAAGGTTGGACCTTCGGACAGTGCCACCAACAGTGTCCCAGTGATCCCCTCTGGAGGCAGCCCGTATGTTTCATTTTTTAATGTTTCCCAGGTTTCAGTTTAAAACTCCCTGTGCTATATAAAGGGAACCTGTGATGAAGTTTCCTGTTATTAAACTGCTGCCAGCACGTTATGTATTAGGATACTAACAATCCACCCAATGCGTCCCTGCAGCCTGGCATACTTCAAAAAATGATCTTTACACACTGTGCCCCCTATATGGTAATCAACAACGAGAGGTTCGCTGGTTGGGTACAGACCAAACTCGGTGCCTGCTGTGAGCTTGCATCAATCAAAGGCAGAAAGGCCAGGTCTATGAGATAAGGTTGGTCTGTGCTGAGTACCATACAGGGAGAACGATGAATAAATATTATTTTTTGTGGTATGCCAGGCTGCAGGGGCACACAGAATTGATCATTAGGATCTTAATTGGGAGGGACATAACACGCTGTTAGCAGTTTAATAATGTGAAACCGGATAACAAGCTCCCTTTAACGCCTAAATCCTGTGAAACAAAACACTGATAATTATAGTATTTATAATCCAAAGTGTAAGAAGATGGACATACTGCCAAGACGTATCACCTCCCTAGCACAAGTATAGACACCCAGTCTGGACCACCACTTTCATATAACGTGACGGGACACAGTACACTATCACCTCGCCCACAGCTACCTCCCCATACCTCTTGTCATGTGGCGTAACCGGCAAGATCAATCTTTGCCGTTAAAAGGTAATTTGGAGCCTCCCAGATGCAACATCTGAGGGGTTGGGGCAAAGAAGGAGGGTATGATACCAGTGGTGATATAGTGAGAGAGGGATCAGTATGGAAGTACCCAGGTTGCCGGTTGGATGTGGGACAAAGACAGATAAATGAGGCACGATATCCCACACTGGCTATGATATTCCGGGTGTGGGACAGGGGTAAGTCTCTTTTGGGGATAAGCGGACCTACAGAGTTCTGGCCACTGTGGCAGAACCCCGACTTGCCAGAAATTAAAAAATTAGTAGGGTTCAGAGGATGGGAGATAAATGGATCCATTTAGTGTCACAAGTACTACAAAATAATACTCTTAAAAGCTTTGAACAACTGAGAACGGAGTTTCACCTTCCGCATGTCTTCTTTTATCAGTATTTGCAGCTGAGACACGCACTGGAAAGACAGGGGAGGACAAACCCGGTAACAGTGACACATAATCAAACATTACATAGGCTGCTTACATCTGAGTCCTCTAAGGGTCTTATTTCGGAATTATATAAAATATTACTACCTGCCCATCTGGAAACACATCCATTGATTGTTAAAAGCAAGTGGGAACGAGACGTCGGTCCCCTGACGGAAGGCCAGTGGTCTGATATATTGGAACAAGTTCCTAAACTGGCGGTATCGGAGTGCCAAAAGCTGTCTCAAATATATCTCATCCACAGGGTATATAAAACTCCCAGTCTACTATTTAAGATGGAACTCAGACCAAACACACAGTGTGTTAGTTGTGGACAGGATGATGCCCATTTGATGCATGTTATGTGGGAGTGTGGACACATTGGTGATTTCTGGAACCAAACCCTGGGACTTATAGATCAAATATATCATATCACAATACAACCGTCGCCCCGCCTGTGCCTGTTGAGTCTGTGGGAAGGAGAAGTGGATCCGGATTCTCCAACAGCTCTGGGAATAGCCCGTATCTTGTACCAAGCAAGAAAGCTACTTGCATATCACTGGTTGGACCCTCTACCACCAACATTACCAGAGCTCAAAAACAAATTAAATAACGTCATAAGATTGGAAAGGGGAGTTTATTTAAAAAGAAAAACATTGAAAAAGTTTTACAACATTTGGCGGCCATGGATGGAGTTTCCGGGCCTACCCTCTAGTGCACTGGTTCGGGATGCAATGCTGGACCGGTTACTGTTGTGCCTGCAGTGATGGTATGTGTGAGGAAGGGAATTAAAACTAATCTTTTCTGTGGCGAAGTGGACTTTGAATGAAGAGGTGAGAGAGGACTGGAACGGTTTCATTGATGACTGCACAGAGAGGGAGGGGCGGGAGAGTATAGCAATATGATGTGGAGCGACACGGCTGATGGAGGAGGTGTTTCTGTTAGTCTGAGGCATTATTGCATCATTTAAGTTTTGTTTAATTGTAGAGCCACGAGGTTTGTAGGTTCAAGCTATATAATATAATTATGATTTGAGAACTCTATTACTATATTTACATACATGCAGAGAAAGAACCTGATTTATAAATCACATGTGTTTATCTGTTGTTTATTGTTATCAGTTATATGAAAAGTGAAATACTCTCTGTATCGATCCCTTATGAATTAATAAAAAAAAGATATGATTTAAAAAAAAAAAAGGTAATTTGGGGAAGGTTCGAGTTGCATGGAGAATGGCGACCATTGTGTGGTCTAAGATGGCGCAGAATACCAACTCCAAGATTAGATGTTGCAGCATTAGAGAAATTAGATCGTGAGCAAGAAAGAAAACCACCCAGTGAAAGGCAAAACAGTGTCGCAGGACATTGAGCGGTGAGTAGGACAGCTCCATTTGTCTGCAGAGAGTTGAGGAAGGAGCAGGGATGAGCAGTTACAGAGCATCTGATGGCTGATTCTTCCACGCGAGAAGTAGAGAGAGGTTGTGGAAGACCCGTAGCTGGCTAGTTCAGCAGAGGAAGCAGTGACCTGCTACAGAAGTCCAATACAGGATGGTTCCCCACACGTGTCCAAGGATCAGTCAACTTGCCAGTGACCTAAAGATCCAGGTATGTCGGTGGTAGAGAGAATGCAGGCTAGTGCCCAAGTTAGAGAGATGCTAGAAGGTCCCCTCACTGAACACTACCAGGAGCTGGCTACCACTGGAGAGGTCATAAGTTATAATCCACTTCGGGGACGTGGATAAATCTGTGAATTCTAGACTGGTTATCAAGTCTTCATAGAGTGAAGAATGGTGGAGACTGAGTACTTGTATCATCTTACGATGGGCATACAGTTGATGTTCCTTAAAATAAATGGTCCCCATATGTGGTTTGCAGTCAGTGTGACACACAAGAGCCATATCTTGCCAGGTCTTTCAGAAGAGAGGAGAGGACCTAGGAAAGGGCCATGGGAGCTGGTCGGCCCAGAGGTGCAGCGAGGTGCTGTTGGAGGAATACTGGAGAGTAAGCCCGATTGTGCAGTTGTGAATCAGATTATGCCTGGGGCATCCTCAAATATTCATATGCCAAGAGAAACAGAGACTGTACTGCGTCCTGAGTAGGAGCAGGAAAGGGAAGCTACAGAGGACAAACAGGAATAACCTACACATTCCCAAGAGTCAGAAGTTGCACTCATAGCACTAAATATTTGGGAGAGTTCTAAAGCTCCTGCAATTCCACAATTCAGCAGGTCTAAGACACAGGTATAGCCATCACTCCCCCATATTGTAGTCATGGATGGTTGAAGTTTGTTTTACCCTTTGTCAGTTTTGCTGCCCATATTGCGCATCCCCCTGCTGGAATGAAGGGCGTTGTAGCCTCAAGAGAGTTGTTCTCCCTCTGCTAAGGACTGTGTCCAATATAGGATTAATGTTCCCCCCTAAGGGAGTGTGTGCCTTTTTCATGAACAGGAGTGAGTCAAAAGGACTGGGTTCCTGTCCTGAGAACTGATGGTGGGGATAATGGACGGTGCTGATAATGAAAATGGCCACCCTTAAATGGAATGAATTGTGCCATGTTGTTGGCTTGAGGGCCTGTGCTAAAAGGCAAACCAACTCGAGGGACTGTTGTTGGGTTAAAGACAAAAATAAACTTGGATATTTACGGTTCTGAGGAGGACTATGTCGCGCTCGAGAAGCAAAGAAAGGCATCATATTGGTTGAAGTTAGGTTGTGTGTGGTGAAGTATATTGGTGTCTTCCAGATTTCCAGATGGTTGAGGATGACATCACTAAGGGAAAGGGAAATGTAAGAAAGTGGACATGCTGCCCACGTTCCCCTTTAAAGACACCAGTGTTATTGTTATAATGTGTAATGTGAACTGTGATATGTGTTAATAATATGAGGGAACAGTGTCAATTTTCTGGTAATGGGTAGATATGGCCCAAGGTTCAGTAGTGACAGATCTAAGTTCTGACTAGTGTGCAGAGGACCACGACGAGGGTGTCCCTAGTGTGAATGGAGACCGAGACAGAAGATAGCGAGATCCTTAAGGAGAAAGCAAGAATGTTGACCAAGATACAGAGTGTACCGCTGAAGAGAGTTGACCGAGATACAGAGTGAACACTGGAGCCGGGTCCTGGGACAGGATGCCTAGCAGTACGGCCCAAGGTAATGGGCCAGAAACGTGAGATGAAGTGGGTGTCCTGGGCGGGACTTACCTAAGCATCAGGAAGCTAGAAGCTAAGTTCAGTTATATTGGCAAACCAGTTCCTTTAAGGGAAAGGTAGAAAGCGGAACTGCGGGTGGAGAAGGTGACTTTCACTGAGTAGACTGTTGTAGTAAACTGGATGGTGGTGACGGAAACGAGACTAATAGAGGCAGGAACAAATAAAGCTGAAGAAGTAAACTATGTGTGCAGATGCTGTGTCACAGAAGGAACATATGAGAAGTTGTGTACCTGCTATCTACCGTATATAGTTGTCATCAAATGGCTGTTTAGTAAAAGACTTTTTTTTTAAAGAACTGATGGTTTTCCTCCGATTTATAGAATATCTAATCCTGGCTAACCAGAGTCAACAGCAATATACGGCTTGCCAAGGTGTATTGCCTCCAAAGCACAAGTACACACACCCAGCCAGGACCACCATTTTCATGTAAGGTGCAAGGGTGCAAGAGATGACTACCTCACCCACGGCTGCCGCCCTGCGCCACCTTTCAAAAAGATACATGATAACTTGGTGATCGGTAGAGATCTGATCACTGGGATCCCCTCTATCCTGAGAATGGGACTGAGAAATACATTGTTGGCTATCTCTGGTTATCCCAATGAGAATGAATGAAGGATTAGCACACATACATGTCCACAGCTCCATCCAAACAAGGTCATTTGGACCGCTGTTCTCAGAATTGATGAAGATCTCAGAATTGGTGTAGGGAGGTCTCAGCAAACGGACCCCCATTTATCAACAAGTTATTATCTATTTCCTGTATAGGAGATAACTTCTAACTGTAACGCTCGTCGGTGTTGAGGCGTCGAGCAAGAGTGGAAGTGAACTCATTGGACCACAGGGGGGACCAGGGGTTACTCTTTAGTAGGAGAAGCTTAACTAATCGCCTACCACAAGGCAGACGCCAGGAACCACTCCTAGGGCAATGAGCGGGACTGGGTCAGCTGACCTCCAGGACAGGAGACAGACTCAGGTACGGACACAGGTGCAGGCAGGTACTGGTGGGATAGCTGAGGTAGACAGGAAGGTGGGTACGGACATATGTGGTGAGCACGGTAATGACAGATAGATATGGGAAGGCGAACTCATGAACAGGGAACGGACAGGAAAACAGGAACCTGACAACTATTTAGCAGACTGAAGACTAACTGAGAACATTGCGCAGGCACGTCCCCTAGTGGGAGGATGCCTTAAGAACCCAGTGGCTCTCAGCCATAGGCTGAGAGGCACTTCCGGAAAATGCTACGCCAGCCCTTTAAGAGTAGAGCAGGTGTGCATGTGCTTGCTCGTACCTGTGCTGCATGCGCAGGCGCCGGGAGGAGGAGGAAGCAGGAGCACATGTGGACATCCGTGGGAGTGTGGGGGGGGAGGATGCAACCCGGCCACGGCAGTGAGTGGGTCAGCATCCCTGCAGATGCTATTCCTTTCTGACTTTTGTCCTGATGAAGAAGGTGGAGATGCCTTTGAAACGCGTTGACCTGTGAAAATAAAGAAAAGGAATTCACGATATATCTTTGGATTGTGGTTTTTAGCGCAGCATTTAACCCGATTTCTTTTGATCATCCCCCATCTTATAAATTTATATGATGTGACTAAATAGTCATTGAACTATCTATATTAGTTTAAAGGCAGTTTAACAAATTTGGTTTGTTCATCTGATTATGTCCCCGTATTTCTTCTTATTAATTTATTTTTATTTGTTGTCTAGTGCTTCAGGAGGCTGTCAGCACACGTGACCTAGAGTTGGTCCGGCTAGTTTTACGGCACCGTGACTACCAAAGGACCATTAAACGCCTGGCAGGGATCCCCGTCCTACTGGAGAAGTTACGCAAGGTATGGAGTATTCATGTATAACCCAATGTGGATCTGTTAGCTTAATATACAGCCCAATGTATGAGCAGAGTATCTCAGACACCGGTCTGTAATCCTAGAACTCCTGTTGTATCTACTCGAGCTCTGTCTGTGCCTCTCTCTGCACTGAATGACCAGTTGCTTTGTATTCAAGTCAGGGCAGTGGAAGCTAATTAACTATGTGTAGTGCCCCACGGGATCTGCAGGGCTACTCGTCACCGGGCCAGTGGTATTTGGGGTTGCTGTGAATGGCCTGACTTGGCTCTGTGGCCCGTCGGCTACATAAAAGAGTTTGCTTTGCAGCGCCACCCGTGGTATGCAGCCAGTGATTAGCCGCCGCTGCGAGATGTCGCTCTCCTCCGGGGCTGATGGCAATGCAACTCAAATAGTCCAGCCCCACTCAGATGTAGCGAGCTCCAGGGAGGACAGTGGTGACGGAAGAAGGGCCATTGGCGCCGATGCACGGGGCAGCGGCACCGGCAATAAGAGGCTGAGGCAGCAGTTGCGGTTCCAGGTCTTTTACAGTTTGTGTGCTGCACCCTCAGAGTGCTGGTCATCGCCGTGATGGGCCCCGGGCCGATCCCGGATGAATCAGAGGTCACCACCGGTGTTGTGAACCGTGTGAGACCTTCCTCCATTGCACTCTGTAGTGTGGATCCCCGTGGCGTGAAGCTACTTGGGGACCCCAGAGTGCTTGGCTTTAGTACCCGTCCCGTACGCAGGCAGCGCGAAACTTGTTATGGACCCGACTGTGGCCGTGGCTCCTGTCTCTATATACTGCTGGCTGGTGCTCCGGGACTTTTGGTGGTGGGTAATGAGACGTGAAATCCCCCTTCCCTGCAGATTCTGGTAGTTCAACGTGAAGTATGTTCTACCCTAGGGTTCTGCACCCTGACAGTGCCGATCCCGAAGGGGCTGTTGGGGCTCACCCTCCGGCTACCGTGTGCTTCTCTGTATCACAGCTCCACTCGGTCGTCTCCTGCTTCTCTCTGTCTGCCCAGTACCCGGTCGGCCCCTCTGAAGGGAGCCTTTCAGCATCCCCCCAGAGGCCTTGCTCTTCTCTGTCTCAAGCTGTTCTCATTCTTGTGTCACAGACTGTTCTCCAAACTATTCTGAAATGAAACTGTGTGCGTTCGCTCACTTCCCCAGGCACCCCCCCCCCCCTTTCCTGTTGACTCACCAGTGCTGGGGAAAACCGTTGCTATGGTGCCCACCTGCAGTCTGGAGGGAAACCACCTAAGTGTATTGTGTAACTGCTGACTCATTGTGTTGTGTAAGCTAGAAAACACCAGTGGTTAACCTCTTCTTTCCCGGAATAAGTACTGCACCTTAAAGGAGATGCAGTACCCTGTGGCGGCTGAAGCCTCAGGGGTGCCACATATGTGCCCATGCATTTTTTTTTAGCACTCCTAGTAGCCAAATGGCACAACAGAAGTACTAGTAATAAAGAACAGTAGCTATGATGTCCTGCCGATGTATAGCTAATCTATGTGTTTTCCACTTCTTCGAAAAAGAGTCCCTTGATGATAAACTGATAATAACCTCCTGCTATGACCCGTTGAAGAACTTGTCAAAATTCCTCTGTGCAGGTCATCATGCGCTCCTTCCTGAACTTCAGAGCCGACACTAACATATTTCCTTTGTGCAGAGCAATTTGCATTTGGAGATGCTCTACTGTGTTTCTTTTAGCACTAGCTGACATGTTTGACAGCACAGGTTTCCATGCAGGTTCTGGGAGGTGCTGATTACTCAGGTGTTCCTGGTAATTGCTCTCTTTCATTACTGAGCATGCTCTCCCAGAACCTCGCCAGTCATACTCTCTGGCTCTGCAGTTGTGCTCTTGGCTTGTGTTTGTGCATGTGTTCTGATCTAAGTTTCTTGACCCCGGACCGTTCATTTACTCCTCTCTGACCTCTCCCTGTTCTTGTCATTATCTCCTGGCTTCTGACCTTGGCTCATTACCTGACCACGTCCCTGTCTGCTCCCTGAATTTAATACGTGCTCTCCTGGAATTCTGACCCTTGGCCTGTGACTTGACTGCGTTTCTGCTTACTCCCTCTGTCCTGTCGTGCCCTCGTGTTTCCTGACCCTGGCTTGTCTGACTACCCTTCCGTTTATACTATCCGTAAGTAGTGACTAGCATCACAGAACTATTGTAATTTGTAGGGAAATCTAACAATAAGTGTAAAGCTATGTGCCCACGTGGCGTATTTTCATGCAGTTACGCTGCGATCTGCACCGCAGCGTAACTGCATGCGTCCTGCGTCCCCAGCACAATCTATGAGGATTGTGCTTAAAGGGGTTGTCCGACATAACAAAAATTTTTGAGTTTAAGCTAATCTGTGCTGTATTGTCATATAAAACACCCCTACATTGTTATTTTTGGTTTTCTAACTTTTGTTCCTCTTGAATTATCCCTTTATTCTCTGCAGCTCCTTGTTTACATTCAGCTCCAGCAAACTGACCACTTCCTGTGCTAAACCTCCCAGTCAGAGCTGGCACCGCCCGGCCTCAGTGTCCAGCCTCGCCCCCTGCCCGCCCCCTGCACACATTCCCTGTCAGTATATTCTGCCCCAGCACTGACCTCTGATCACTACAGCATTGCAAATAACAGCCCCACATCGGGCTTTGCACCGCATACACACACATCAAGCTGTGCACCGCATACACACACATCAGGCTGTGCACCGCATACACACACATCAGGCTGTGCACCGCATACACACACATCAGGCTGTGCACAGCATACACACACATCAGGCTGTGCACCGCATACACACACATCAGGCTGTGCACCACATACACACACACCAGGCTGTGCACCATATACACACAAATCAGGCTGTGCACCGCATACCAACACATCAGGCTGTGCATCGCATACACACACATCAGACTGTGCACCGCATACACACACACCAGGCTGTGCACCATATACACACAAATCAGGCTGTGCACCGCATACCAACACATCAGGCTGTGCACCATATACACACAAATCAGGCTGTGCATCGCATACACACATCAGGCTGTGCACCATATACACACAAATCAGGCTGTGCACCGCATACACACACATCAGGCTGTGCATCGCATACACACACATCAGGCTGTGCATCGCATACACACACATCAGGCTGTGCACCGCATACACACACATCAGGCTGTGCACCGCATACACACAAATCAGGCTGTGCTCCATATACACACAAATCAGGCTGTGCACCGCATACACACACATCAGGCTGTGCACCGCATACACACATCAGGCTCTGCACCGCATACACACACATCAGGCTGTGCACCGCATACACACACATCAGGCTGTGCACCGCATACACACACACACCAGGCTGTGCACCGCATACACACACATCAGGCTCTGCACCGCATACACACACATCAGGCTGTGCACCGCATACACACACACACACCAGGCTGTCCACCGCATACACACACATCAGGCTGTGCACCGCATACACACATACCAGGCTGTGCACCGCATACACACACATCAGGCTGTGCACCGCATACACACACATCAGGCTCTGCACCGCATACACACACATCAGGCTCTGCACCGCATACACACACATCAGGCTGTGCACCGCATACACACACATCAGGCTGTGCACCGCATACACACACATCAGGCTGTGCACCGCATACACACATACCAGGCTGTGCACCGCATACACACACATCAGGCTGTGCACCGCATACACACACATCAGGCTCTGCACCGCATACACACACATCAGGCTCTGCACCGCATACACACACATCAGGCTGTGCACCGCATACACACACATCAGGCTGTGCACCGCATACACACACATCAGGCTGTGCACCGCATACACACACATCAGGCTGTGCACCGCATACACACACACCAGGCTGTGCACCATATACACACAAATCAGGCTGTGCACCGCATACACACACACACACACATCGGGCTGTGCACCGCATACACACACATCGGGCTGTGCACCGCATACACACACACACACACACACACATCGGGCTGTGCACCGCATACACACACACACATCGGGCTGTGCACCACATACACACACACACATCGGGCTGTGCACCGCATATATACACACACACACAAACACATCGGGCTGTGCACCGACCCCCCCCCATAGGGAGTACATACTCACCCGTCCTCGGTCCTCGCCGCTCCTGCACGTTCGCGCGCTGTCTGTGCTCTGGCCATATCAGCACAGTAGTGACGTCACCGCTGTGCTGAAGAGAGCACAGACAGCCGGGCAGTGATGAGAAGCAGCGCTGCGCTCCTTCTCATCAGCGCTTTCAAATATATCGGCATCTGTGATCTGTGATGCCGGTATATTTGAATGTGCGATCCTGAGCAGGGGGTCCGGTGCTGGCACTGACACCACGGCAGCCGCCGCCAGCCCCCTCCCCCAGGTCACGGGTCCCACTGAAGTGCAGGGGGAGGTTGTGGGCAGAGTACGGGGTGTGGGGGAGTGTGTGGGAGGGTGCAGGGAAAGGGGCGGTGACTCCTCGCACTGTAGCCGCCCAGCAGGGAGGCGCCATGCTGTTTCCAGATTTGCATGTCAACATGGCCCTCCCCATGTTGACATGAAATGACCGGAAGCAGCAAAATCGCGGCAGGAGCGGTCACATGACCACTCTGAGCCAGGGGAGAGGGGCTGACAGCAGGGCAGGTAAGTGGTCACTATCTACTTACCTGCCCCAATGTAGCCCCATAGGGTAATAATGAAAAAAAACCAAAATAAGCCGGATAACCCCTTTAATCCATCCCCACGTGGTGTATTAGAACTCAGCGCTTCGGCTGCTGCCGAAGCGCTGCGTTCTAAGAAGTGACATGTCACTTCTTTCGTGCGCTCTGGATGCAGCCCCCGCTCTGTCTATGGGAGGGGCTGCACTCAGAGCGCATGAAATCGGCTTTTCATTACAAACTGTTTCTGCAGTGATTTGAAGCGCACGTGTACTGTTCAAATTGCTGCAGAAATTTCTGCAGGGACAGAACGCAACGTGGGCACATAGCCTTAAGTTTCCATGCAGTGCCACCACAGGAGAAATTAAGCATTTGTCCACTCACTTTAACAGGTTGTATGGAAAGGAGGACAAGACATGACAGGACAGGACAGGTCCTCCATAGTGAGAGATGCTCTTTGTGACTACTCACCACCCTGGCCAAGAGATGAGGATCCTGAACACAAACCCCCATCTATTAACTATGAATTCAATTATAGGGTGTATTAAAAGGCTTTTTTGAAACTGGACAGGACAAGTCTACTATAAAGGGAAATTATCAGGACAATTGTACTGAGTCCAGCTATATGGCTGTATTGGTCCTACAACAGCATTAATTCATTATTACCTTATAATCCAATGTCCCATCACTGTTAAATTAAGCTTTCAAGTGACATGAAAATTTACTTTTCGTGTGGATGTCCATGCACTCCGAGGACATCTTCATTACTCCATCCTTGGCACCACCTTATTTTCCTGGGATTACAGCAATTCCTCTACTACATTAGGTGTTTTGCTGGCAGAGGTGTCAATCAAAGAATTAGGAGATGTGATGCCCTTAGAGTGAGCTTACACGCCCCCAATGCACTTCCAGATTAATTTGCATGTTGCATAATACCTTGATTTCTCACATTAGATTACTATAAAACAGGGATCTTTTTTGTTGTTGATTTATGACCTACACAGCTATACCACTAGTCTTATTAGTAAAATCGTCCGGACCAGTTTCCTTTACTAAGTAGCAACATGGCCTTTACAACAATGCCTTCCAGTGATATTTTATGTGTTTAAGGCCCCCTTCACACGTCCGTGAAACACGTGCGTGTTTGGTCCGTGTCCGTATGTACCAGAGACACGGACAAACGTGGACCATTGTTATTCAATGTCTGTGTATACACGTACGTTTTTCCATACGCTCCGTATGTCCGTGTGCGTGACACGTATGTGTATCCGTGCCTCACGGATGCTTGTCCGTTTTTGGCACGGAACACGCACACGCGCATCCAATGATAGTCTATGGGTGCGTGAAAACACGTACGTGACACGGATGCATCTACGTGTGGTCCGTGTCCGTTTTTTCAACTTTGCTTGTAATTAATGTATCTCTTTATTGCCAGGTGTCTTCAATTTACTTTGAGCTGTATTTAATGTCATTTTGCAGCCTGCAGGCATTAAGGAAGGAGTGTGAGGCTTCATTTGAGCGTTTGTTCAGCTTGTTTTTGGTTTAGTGCTTGAAAAACTCAACAAGACCCAGTATGGAAGCACACCAAAAAAACCAAATCCGGATTAGTGGCTCATTAAGTTGGAAAATGTTAATTAACACCAGCATCAACACATTGAATCATTAATGTGATGACAATCCACAGAAAAACGTTCTTGAAAAACGGATGGCAAACGCTAGTGACACGGATCACACACGGACTCTAAAAACGGACAAACGGATGAATCATACGGACATACGGAGACAACACGGATGTTACACGGAACAAGAATACGGATGAAAAAACGGACAACGGACATGAAAAACGGACCGTGAAACACGTGCGTGATTTTAACGGACGTGTGAAGGGGGCCTAAGGCTGGTTTCACATTAGCGGTATTCTGCCGCACTGCCGCATCCGGCACAAGTGCAGTACAGTTCAATACAGTTCACAAGCGTCGTGGCAAGCTCCGGTCACATGCTGTCACATGCTCCGGTCACATGACCGCGTGTGACCGGAGCTTGCCAGTGAACTGTATTGATCTGTACTGCACTTATGCCGTATCCGGCAATGCGGCAGAATATCGCTAACGTGAAACTAGCGTAAGCACCACTCCAGCCTTTTTTTTTTTTTTTTTTCAGTGCTGGAGTGGCACTTTAAATCTAAGCCACCTGCTCCCTGCCATATACTCACCTTATGGGGCTTATACTTTTACTGTTGCCACTCCAGTCCCTCGGTGTCATCTCGTAACAGTAACTTGTGACTTACCGGAAGTTACATCACAAGTAGAGATGAGTGGACCCGTGGAAGTTCAGTTCGGCGGGTGCAGCCGAACTTTAAATTAAGATCAGTTTGGGACCCGGACTTGACCTGATCCCCAAAGGAAGTCACTAACTGGGCAGTTTGGATCTTCGCCCACATACAGCCTGCCGTAAGCCGAACACTTCCAGGGGCTGATGGGCAAGGTTTTTCAATTTTTTTATTTTTTTTTGGGGGGGGGGAGTACACACTACATCCGGTCATGCTGTATATTCAAACACTGCAAGCAGCTCGCACCGGGCTGAGGATCAAGCGTACCCGAGCACAAGGATGTTCGTGCGAGTGGTGTTCATACATAAAGCACTCGAACTCTGAACCCCAATTCTGTTTTACGTAAAATCTGTGTGTGGTACGGACACTGAACTTCGGGTTCGCTCATCTCTAGTCACAAGGGTTCAATACAAGTCTATGACTGCCAGAACGAGGCTCCCATAGACTTGCATTGAAGAGTGACTCCCAACATGGGCCCATGAAACACTGGAGCTGTCAGCAGGTCACACATTGCCGAGACCAACTGGAGTGGCGGTGACAGAAGATAAAGCTGTCAGAAGGAGAGTATCAGACAGGGGTCAGGGGGCTAGATTTAAAGCACCATTCCAGTGGGGCAATAAAAAAAAAGTGCTGGAGCAGATAGTACAGTGAGCTATTGTAGATATCTTTACTTGGTTGGATTTTGTTGTTCCTGTATATAATCCACTTACATCACTATGGAAATTTCTGAAGACTGTAAACATCAGCAGCGCTAATTTATGTTTTCCATTCTGGTTTCTTGGTGTGGAGTTGTTTTTTTTAGATGTATACATTATTATGTATTCTAAGCACCGATAACGTTTCCTTGTTCCTGGACGAGCTGCAGTTTTTCCATTTGTTCATATTATAGAGATAAAATTCAAAGGGACTTAAAAATAGAGAAGTACAGAACATCACAGACATAAAAAATCAAAGGAAGCACAAGATGTAAACTGGCGTGTTTATATCGGCCACCGGTGGATTAGATTTAAATAGATGATGAAACATAATTTATTTAACAAAATAATAATTTTTAACCTCTTCAGAACCAGAACAATTTTTTGTTCTTTTTTTTTTACCATTTCTGGCTTCAAAGAGCTTTAAAGGGAACCTGTCACCACTTTTTTGGCCTATAAGCTGCGGCCACCACCACCGGGCTCTTATATACAGCATTCTAACATGCTGTATATAAGAGCCCAGGCCGCTGTGAGAACATAAAAAACACTTTATAATACTTACCTAACAGTCACGCGGTTGGCCATATGGGTGTCTCTGGTCTGGCGCCTCCTTTTTCGGTCATCTTCGTCCTCTTTCTGAAGCCTGTGTGCATGACGCGTCTACGTCATACACACTTGCCGGCGCACTACAATACTTTGATTTGTTCTGCTCAGGGCAGATCAAAGTGCGCCTGCTCAGGACCTGAATGCCGGTGAGTGTGTGTGACATCGGACCCGTCATGCACCGCGGCTAGAGAAGGAGAACAAAGATGGCCAAAAGAGGCGGCACCGGACAACGGAGACGCCCATATGGCCCACCGCGCGACCGTTAGGTGAGTAGTATAAAGTGTTTTTTATGTATTAACAGCGACCTGGGCTCTTATATACAGCGTGTTAGAATGCTGTATATAAGAGCCCGGTGGTGGTGGCTGCAGCTTATAGGCCAAAAAAGTGGTGACAGGTTTCCTTTAACGTTTTAATTTTTCTATTGACATATGAGAGCTTTATATATTTATTTTTTCTTTTGTTGGAACATTGCATTTCTTAATGGGAATTTTCTATTTAATTTAATTTAATGTATAGCATACATAAAATAAAAAAAAAGGTCTTTGGGATTGGATAGAACAAAGAAAAAAACAATTTGACCAATTTTTGTTTGGATTTCAGTTTTTTTTAACAACATATACTGTGTGGTTAAAAATTATATGATACATTTTGTTGTGTGAGTTAGAACATGAAATACAAATTTACAAAAAAAAAATAATTTTGTGTCTCTATATTGTTTCCAATAACTTTTTCTTTCCGTCATGTTAGGCTTGCATTATTTTTCAGGGGGGAATTTTTTCTGTTGATAGCATGAATGACTTTCTGATTCTATTTCATAGGTGAGGTACCAAAAATACAAAAATACAGCAAATCTAGCAAAACTTTTTGTTTAATCAATTGGGAAAGGAAGGGATTTCAAATGTTATTTTGTAATATTTTTTAAAACCTTTTTTTTTTTTTTTAACTATTTTTGATTTTTTTTTTTTTTTTACTTCCCCAAGGAAATTGAACATGCATTGTTCAATATACTGGAAATGCAATGCTTCTGAATTGCAGTATATTATAATTTTGTATAATAAAAGCCAAGTCCTGTCTGCACTATAAACATCTCCCAACAAAAGATCATACATTTTTTTTTTTTCAAAGATGGTCATCTTACATCTCTTATTTCGCTATACGAGTACAGTCACAGGTAACGGTCACGGGTGTGTCATGGGTAACACAGTCATGTGGTTTCTGGCAATAGAAGGTCAAGCGTTTAGCTGCTCAAAATGCCACATGACTTTCTGTTGTAGTATTCATTGTACTATGTACCTTTCTTGCTGGGTTCATCTTTCCCCCTTTAGGACCCAGCGGAGCACTTTTTTAATCCCTCTGCTAATTATCAGTATACTTTATGTGCTTTAAATACTTCTATCTTCCCTGGACTTGTGCTGGTTATATTATTCAGTTAATTGAAGCTTTGATTGCAAGCAGGCGGCTTGTACTCAGCTGTGATGTTGTTCCTGTTACTTTTCTGAACTTCTACCTGAATCATCTGTGGATAAGTAGTTTATGCATTTTCCCCCTGTGTGTCTTCCTTGTTGTTTTCTTTAGTGTTTAGTGTGGTTGAAGAAGAGCTCATCCCACCCGTTCCCTATTTAGGGCCCAGCACTAGGGATACCGGGTATCCGACTCGGCGCATAGGTACAGAACCTATCTAGGGTGGTGAGGAACCCCAGGAACTAGCGGTAGGTTTGGTCAAGGGTCCCCGTTCCCTAGACAGTGTTTCCCTTCCCTTTCGTCGTTTGCTTGGTACTTCCTGCCTCTGGTGTGTATTGCAGAAGGTTGCCTTCTTTATATGGCCCTAGTGAGGATTGCAGCAGGTTGCCTTCTTTATATGCCCCTGGTGTGGATTGCGGCAGGTTGCCTTCTTTATATGGCCCTAGTGAGGATTGCAGCAGGTTGTCTTCTTTATATGCCCCAGGTGTGGATTGCGGCAGGTTGCCTTCTTTATATGGCCCTAGTGAGGATTGCAGCAGGCTGCCTTCTTTATATGCCCCTGGTGAGGATTGCAGCAGGTTGCCTTCTTTATATGGCCCTGGTGAGGATTGCAGCAGGTTGTCTTCTTTATATGCCTCTGGTGTGGATTGCGGCAGGTTGCCTTCTTTATTTGCCCCTGGTGTGGAATGCAGCAGGCTGCCTTCTTTATATGGCCCTGGTGAGGATTGCAGCTGGCTGCCTTCTTTATATGGCCCTGGTGTGGATTGCCTTAAGTTGCCTTATTTTTATGGCCCTGATGTGGATTGCGGCAGATTGCCTTGTTTATATGCCCCTGGTGTGGATTGTGGCACGTTGCCTTCTTTATATGCTCCTGGTGTGGATTGCGGGAGGTTGCCTTCTTTATATGCTCCTGGTGTGGATTGCAGCAGGTTGCCTTCTTTATATGCCCCTGGTGTGGATTGCGGCAGGTTGCCTTCTTTATATGCCCCTGGTGTGGATTGCGGCAGGTTGCCTTCTTTATATGCCCCTGGTGTGGATTGCGGCAGGTTGCCTTCTTTATATGCCCCTGGTGTGGATTGCGGCAGGTTGCCTTCTTTATATGCCCCTGGTGTGGATTGCCTTAAGTTGCCTTATTTTTATGGCCCTGATGTGGATTGCGGCAGATTGCCTTCTTTATATGCCCCTGGTGTGGATTGCGGCAGGTTGCCTTCTTTATATGCCCCTGGTGTGGATTGCAGCAGGTTGCCTTCTTTATATGCCCCTGGTGTGGATTGCAGCAGGTTGCCTTCTTTATATGCCCCTGGTGTGGATTGCGGCAGGTTGCCTTCTTTATATGCCCCTGGTGTAGATTGCAGCAGGTTGCCTTCTTGATATGCCCCTGGTGTGGATTGCAGCAGGTTGCCTTCTTTATATGCCCCTGGTGTGGATTGCGGCAGGTTGCCTTCTTGATATGCCCCTGGTGAGGATTGCGGCAGGTTGCCTTCTTTATATGCCCCTGGTGTGGATTGCAGCAGGTTGCCTTCTTGATATGCCCCAGGTGTGGATTGCGGCAGGTTGCCTTCTTTATTTGCCCCTGGTGTGGATTGCGGCAGGTTGCCTTCTTGATATGCCCCTGGTGTGGATTGCGGCAGGTTGCCTTCTTGATATGCCCCTGGTGTGGATTGTGGCAGGTTGCCTTCTTGATATGCCCCTGGTGTGGATTGCGGCAGGTTTCCTTCTTTATATGCCCCTGGTGTGGATTGCGGCAGGTTGCCTTCTTGATATGCCCCTGGTGTGGATTGCGGCAGGTTGCCTTCTTGATATGCCCCTGGTGTGGATTGCGGCAGGTTGCCTTCTTGATATGCCCCTGGTGTGGATTGCGGCAGGTTGCCTTCTTTATATGCCCCTGGTGTGGATTGCGGCAGGTTGCCTTCTTTATATGGCCCTGGTGTGGATTGCGGCAGGTTGCCTTCTTTATATGGCCCTGGTGTGGATTGCGGCAGGTTGCCTTCTTTATATGGCCCTGGTGTGGATTGCGGCAGGTTGCCTTCTTTATATGGCCCTGGTGTGGATTGCGGCAGGTTGCCTTCTTTATATGGCCCTGGTGTGGATTGCAGTAGGTTGCCTTCTTTATATGGCCCTGGTGTGGATTGCAGTAGGTTGCCTTCTTTATATGGCCCTGGTGTGGATTGCAGTAGGTTGCCTTCTTTATATGGCCCTGGTGTGGATTGCAGTAGGTTGCCTTCTTTATATGGCCCTGGTGTGGATTGCAGTAGGTTGCCTTCTTGATATGCCCCTGGTGTGGATTGCGGCAGGTTGCCTTCTTGATATGCCCCTGGTGTGGATTGCAGTAGGTTGCCTTCTTTATATGGCCCTGGTGTGGATTGCGGCAGGTTGCCTTCTTTATATGGCCCTGGTGTGGATTGCGGCAGGTTGCCTTCTTTATATGGCCCTGGTGTGGATTGCAGTAGGTTGCCTTCTTTATATGGCCCTGGTGTGGATTGCGGCAGGTTGCCTTCTTGATATGCCCCTGGTGTGGATTGCAGCAGGATGCCTTTGTTGTTTTATTCACAGCCATCCATACTAGATATCTAACATGAAATAAGATTCGGATTCTTTATCATCAGTGTTGTGGCAAGTTCTGTAGCTACACCGCCTTTCCTTGTGGTAATAAGCTGCTAGCGGTCCACATACTGGATCTGTCTGACATTGTGACCTGTACAGTTTGTAAAGAGCAGACTTCACAGAAATAACTAGATTTCACTCCAACTATTTGATTTTTCTCCCTATAACAATCACTCTGGGACAGAGATTCCATATTTCACCTGCCTTCCCAGTCCTCTGCTGGAAACTGATTTGGTCCCTGGAGATGTGCGAGTGACTAAGTGTTAATGTGCTTTTTCGTGTCAGTAAATCCCTGTAGTCCTGGAAGGCCTGTTTACCTAGGACACTAAATGGGTTACATTTCTCCAGAGGACAGAAGTGCAGGAAAAAGGGAAGACTATTAGATCCTATTATCATTGTTTTTAACCTATTTATAGATCACTGGTCGATGGTTGCAAATACATCATATGTTATTGCATTAACTTGGCACTTTAACTGGTGCGTAGTGAAATGTTGAAAATCTGAGGATTTATTTTCCTATATCTTTTCCTGGGACAACTTAAAATATGACAGTTTGATATAATAGACTGTGTGCAGAATTATTAGGCAAATGAGTATTTTGATCACATGATACTTTTTATACATGTCCTACTCCAAGCTGTATAGGCTTGAGAGTCAACTACCAATTAAGTAAATCAGGTGATGTGCATCTCTGTAATGAGGAGGGGTGTGGTGTAATGTCATCAACACCCTATATAAGGTGTGCTTAATTATTAGGCAATTTCCTTTCCTTTGGTAAAATGGGTCAGAAGAGAGATTTGACGGGCTCTGAAAAGTCCAAAATTGTGAGATGTCTTGCAGAGGGATGCAGCAGTCTTGAAATTGCAAAACTATTGAAGCGTGATCACCGAACAATCATGGCAAAAAGACTGGGCCAATAAATATATTAAGACTTATTTTTCAAAGGTTTTATGGACTGATGAAATGAGAGTGACTCTTGATGGGCCAGATGGATGGGCCAGAGGCTGGATCAGTAAAGGGCAGAGAGCTCCACTCAGACGCCAGCAAGGTAGAGGTGGGGTATTGGTATGGGCTGGTATCATCAAAGATGAACTTGTGGGACCTTTTTGGGTTGAGGATGGAGTGAAGCTGAACTCCCAGACCTACTGCCAGTTTCTGGAAGACAACTTCTTCAAGCAGTGGTACAGGAAGAAGTCGGTATCGTTCAAGAAAAACATGATTTTCATGCAGGACAATGCTCCATCACATGCATCCAACTACTCCACAGTGTGGCTAGCCAGTAAAGGTCTAAAAGATGAAAAAATAATGACATGGCCCCCTTGTTCACTTGATCTGAACCCCATAGAGAACCTGTGATCCCTCATAAAATGTAAGATCTACAGGGAGGGAAAACAGTACACCTCTCGGAGCAGTGTCTCGGAGGCTGTGGTGACTGCTGCACACAATGTTGATCGTAAACAGATCAAGCAACTGACAGTATCTATGCATGGTAGGCTGTTGAGTGTCATCATAAAGAAAGGTGGCTATATTGGTCACTAATTTTTGGGGGTTTTGTTTTTGCATGTCAGAAATATTTATTTCTAAATTTTGTGCAGTTATATTGGTTTACCTGGTGAAAATAAACAAGGGAGAAGGGAATATATTTGTTTTTTATTCAGTTGCCTAATAATTCTGCACAGTAATAGTTACCTGCACAAACAGATATCCTCCTAAGATAGCCAAATCTAAAAAACCTCCAAAAATATTAAGCTTTAGTCTTTTCGGTTGATTGAGAACATAGTTGATGATCAATAATAAAAAAAATCCTCTAAGATACAACTTTCCTAATAATTCTGCACACAGTGTATACAGTAGTCAGTGTGCAGCTGGTATAACAGTGTAAATTTGGTGCCCTCCAAATAACTCAGCACACAGCCATTAATGTCTAATCTGCTGGCAAAAAAGTGAGTACACCTGTAAATGAAAATGGCCAAACTGTTCCGAAAGTGTCAATATTTTTTATGGCCACCATTATTTTCCAGCACTGCCTTAACTCTCTTGGGCATGGAGTTCACTAGAGCTTCACAGGAACCACTGGATCCTCTTCCATCCTCTATGACAACATCATGATGGAATACTGGTCTGTGGGCCAGTTTCCGGAGGGGGAGATTATGCTTGGCTTCAATATGTCACAGTACATGTTGGCATTTATGGTTTCCTCAATGAACTGTGGCTACCCACACCCGGCAGCACTCATGCAGCCCCAAACCATGACACTCACACCACCATGCTTGACTGTAAGCAAGACACACTTGTCTTTGTATTCCTCACCTGGTTGCCGCCACATACGCTTGACAGCACCTGAACCATATAAGTTTATCGTGGTCTCATCAGACCACAGTGCATGGTTCCAGTAATCCATGTCCTTAGTTTGCGTATCTTCAGCAAACTGTTTGCGGGCTTTCCTGTGCATCATCATTAGAAGAGGCTTCCTTCTAGATTGCCAGCCATGCAAACCAATTTGATGCAGTGTGTGGCATATGGTCTGAGCACTGACAGGCTGATACCACCCCTTTAATCTCTGCAGCAACCCTAGCAGCACTTATACATCCATTTTAACCTCTGGATATGACGCTAAGCACGTGCACTCGACTTTTTTGGTCGAACATGGTGATGACTGTACTGAATGGATCCTGTATTGTTAAACCGCTGTATGGTCTTGGCCACCGTGCTGCAGCTCCGTCCGGTTCAGGGTGTTGGCAACCTTCTTATAGCCTAGGCCATCTTTATGTAGAGCAGCACTTATATTTTTCAAATCATAAGAGAATTCTTTGCAATAAGAAGCCATGTTTGAAAGCGTATGTGAGCAATAACACCAAATGTAACACACATGCTCCCCACTCACACCTGAGACTTTGTAACACTGAGTCACATGACACCAGGGTGGGAAAATTGGTAATTGGGCACAATTTGGTCATTTTGACTTATGGGTGTACTCACTTTTGTTGCCAGTGGTTTGGACATTAATGGCTGTGTGTTGAGTTATTTAGAGAGAGCGCCAAATTTACACTGTTATACAAGCTGCACACTGACTATTGTACATTGTATCAAAGTATCACATCTTCAGTGTTGTGCCATGCAAAAATATAATAAAATATTTACAAACATGGGAGTGGCATAATCACTTTTGTGATATATATATATATTCCCATCCTGGTATATACAGTATATCAGGAAGGGGCCCAGGATAAAAACATACATACCAGGATGGGCCCAGGATGGTGGTCATATATACAAGGATGTGGGACAGATATACAAGGATAAGGGACATATATACCAGGATGGGCCCAGGGTGGTGTTCTTATATACCAGGATGAGGGACATATATACCACAAAGGGGCCCAGGATAGGAGACATTACTTCATAATGGGAAGGAGGATAACACTTATGTCTTTATAGGATTTAGAACGCTACAAAAGCCCATACATCTGACTAACGACTAACATGAGGGGGGGGATTTGGGGGGGCAAGTCGAAATCTTGCATCGGGGCCTAGCAGATTATCTCTCTTATCACATATCTGTCTGTCTGTATTTCTATCTACAACCTCAATTAAACCATTATATATAATAGTTGCAATCAAAATTATTCAACCATCATTGTAAACCCAGGTTTATAAGTAAAGTTTACAAAGTTTCTAATGTTTGCATGAAACTAAGAACAATTTAAATAGCTCAACACAACTAATATAACAAATTATTTCTCCAAATTCCACAGAAAGCCACCTATTCATCAAGACTGGCGCACGCCTTTCAATGAATCAGGTGCATTTGACAAATAGCATGCGCCTCACCACAAATCTTACTCCAATTAGGAACTAGAGCAAGATTTATGGCGTATGAAACGCCACAGCCCATCATTAATTAGAGGAGCTGTGGCACCACTCACCCGCTCCACTCATTATGGCAGAGCTGGGCGAATCTGGGGTGATAGCTACACAAGTGGCAGATTTATTTTTTTTTTTTTTGCTTGCTTCAAAATTTGAGACTTTTTCAAAAGTCAGGGCCAAAGCACCAGTGTTAATGACTACTGCGGCCTCAAAATTACTCAACCTTCTGAAAAGAATGCCTTTTAGGAGCACACATGAGCAAATCATGTGTCTGAAGTGCAACTGATACAACTAATACAACTCATCAAATACCTAGACTGGCTAGGCGCTTGGTGATTGCGTTGACTGTATATTAGAAGTAAGTTAAGAGAATGGTCCAAAAAAAGGAGAAATCATTAACTTGCACAAACAAGGAAAAGGGTAAAATAAGAGCACAAGCATTGAATGTTCCTAAAGATACAGTCAGAAACATAGTTCACAAGTTCAGCGTTAAAGGAACACTGGTTATACTAAACAAAGCTATGTAGACAAACCTATGAATATTAGTGAACTGGTGCAAATTTCTATGATGAATGTGTGACACCCCTGAACTAGTAAAGGTGTCACAGGGTACTGCACCCCCTTTATCTTTTGGTGCAAGACTCAACCCTCATGGTTCTGGCATCCTAACTTTTGGTATTGCTCCATCAGCATGCAACTCTTAGGCGGGCTTTGCACACTACGACATCGCAGGTGCGATGTCGGTGGGGTCAAATTGAAAATGACGTACTTCCGGCATCGCATGCGACATCGTAGTGTGTAAAGGCTCGATGATACGATTAACGAGCGCAAAAGCTTCGTAATCGTATCATCGGTGCAGTGTCGGCGTAATCCATGATTACGCTGACGCGACGGTCCGATGTTGTTCCTCGTTCCTGCGGCAGCACACATCGCTGTGTGTGAAGCCGCAGGAGCGAGGAACATCTCCTACCGGCGTCACTGCGGCTTCCGTAGGATATGCGGAAGGAAGGAGGTGGGCGGGATGTTTACATCCTGCTCATCTCCGCCCCTCCGCTCCTATTAGCCGCCTGCCGTGTGACGTCGCAGTGACGCCATACGACCCGCCCCCTTAATAAGGAGGTGGGTTGCCGGCCAGAGCGACTGTCGCAGGACAGGTGAGTCCATGTGAAGCTGCCGTAGCGATAATGTTCGCTACGGCAGTTATCACAAGGATATTGCCGCTGCGACGTGGGCGGGGACTATCGCGCTCGGCATCGCAGCATCGGCCTGCGATGTCGCAGCGTGCAAAGCCCGCCTCAAAGTCACACCTCACACCACACCCTGTCAGGCACACCAGTGGGTGGTCTAGCTGTAAAAGGGCCACTCGCCTAAGGGTCAGGCAGACTGGTAGGAGGGAGGAAGTCAGAGAGAGAAAGTGCAGAACAAAGCTAAAAAAGTTCAGCAGTAGCTCCCAAAGAGTGAGGAGCTGGGAGTAGCAGCTCACTAGAGTGTAGAAGTAGCTCCCAAAGGGTGAAGAGCTGGGAGTTGGAGCTCCCTGGGGACTTTTGGCTAGGTCGCAGAGGGTGGTCTGGGACCGGAGGAGTCGGAGACCCGGTCGCAGGGTATTAGAGAAAGGTGCCAGGCTCCAGAGTACCTAGTAATCGAACCGGACCGATCACGGCGGGGTACAGGACTCTAGATCAGGGAGTAGCTTCACGCAACCTGATAATTAACCTGTGGAGGATAGTTTCTTTATGGACTTTCTCCGAGAGCTCAGAGATCGAAGGCATCAACACAACGAGAGGGATAGGGCTTTCCATCTTATGCGGCCCACTGAAATCCCAATTGTCAGCCATCGAGAGCACAGCTTCACTACTTAACAGTGGGGAGCGGGACCCCGACAGCTTCAAGCATAGGGGTCACAACGGACACTAAAATACGGTGCATGGAGGCAAGGTACAGACCATCAGCAATACCAAAGGGAGCGGACTCCTGGACGAGCTTCCCTGAAGTGGCAGCGGCACCCAGAGACTTGGTTGACCCTTTGTGTCAGAGTCTGCTTTGCGGTCGCATCACTACCAACACTGCCTGAGTACACTGTCCTCCCCTGCTTCAAATCTGCACCACGCTCCCTCACCACCTCCATCATCCAGAGTCCCAGGGCTTCCCCTACCCATGGAGGGAACGTCATCTGGCTGCCCCACTCCATCTCCCCCGGGTACTCCCATTGGCAGGGCCGGTACTCCCCTTACTGCGAACCACGGTTGGCGTCACGAACTCTTATCCCCTGTAAATACCACCTGTTCATTTGAAGTGGCCGTGAGCCCCGGGTCCGGAGACCCTCGAGCCACAACAGCAACCCCTGGATCCGAGCGGTTCGACCACTGAAGGGGCTGCACAAATGGGCTAAGATTTCTCAGGCGCAGTGTCAGATACTGGTGTCGAGATAGGCATCCCATATGCAGCAGGTCATAACAGCCAAAGAGGCTCTACTAAGTATTAAAGACAGTTATCATGAAGGGGATGAGGGTGAGACTGAAACCGCAATAGTCATTAAAAGTGGCATTTTGTGTTAAATTTTCAGAAACCACTTGTTAAATCTGTTTGGTGTGCTATTTAAATTCTTCTTATTTAGTTTATTGCGAACAGCAAAAATGTTATACATGTCGCTAATAAATTTAATTTGCAATGGAGGGTGAATAATTATGATTGCTGTAAAACACTGCCTGTTAAATTCTTGTGTCCTTCTCCCAATATCCAGATCACGAGCAGTGACCAGCAAATTTGATTATTAAAGCTCAGCGCTCCTCAGATTTACCAATGTGTGAGAACCGAAAAAAAAATCAGTGAAGCACCAATATACAATCGGGCAATTAGCCCCAAACCATTTATTATACTCACAAGATACAAATAAACACAAGAAGCAGAGGTGTCTTGTACTCCAAAAGGGGGTTGTATTGTGCCCTAACCCAACTGTAATAGGATAGTATAGATAAGACTGGGGCTTCTAGACTAACCCTGGGACCCAGCGCTGTCCCTGATCCCGATGGTTGGCATAGAGGTGGTCAGGGTCGAGCCTCCAACGTAGCTCTGAGTCCTTTCCAGGCCCTAACAACTATGTTCCCACCACCCAGAGGATTGAATCGGACGGGGCCCAATCAAACCACCAACACAAAAACAGATGGGGTTAAACAAAAACCTATATACACCAATAAGCTTACTAGGGGATGACCAAGGAGTAAGGGTAAGGGTACAACAAAAAAGGAGGTAGAAGAAACCACTTACAATAATCACAGAAGCGCAGCAGTAGTAAAACATGTCCACTCTGCTCATTGGCTAGCTCCAACTGAATGAATAACCAGCAACAAGTCCAGGAAGCAGAGAGTTTATTTTCCGGCCGACATTTGTTTAACTGCCGCCAGCTAAAGCAGTCTGATGCTGCAAGAGAAAGTGCACTAAGCCCACCAGTTCCAAAAGGAAAAAAAAAAACATTTAAAGTGCATGTTCTAGATGGTAAGGTGAGAACTAGCCACAAACCTGTCATTATACACGTGACAGTAACTTGAGTTTTGCCTGCTTATCTTCTTCTGGGGCGTGTTCATTCAATTAATCCAATACATTTTTTAACTCAGAAAAGATCAGAAAAAAAAAACAGAATACACTGGGACTTTCAAATCATAAAATACAATCTTGATGACTTTTAAAAGAAAATTCATTTAAAAATAAAGTGTTAAATCAAGGAATCAAAAATAGACATTAGTCCAAGCAAGATTTCAATTCAAGTTCTCTGTTAAGACCATTAAGGGATAAAGTTCCTATTGTGTAAATCCAGAAATTCTTTAGTAAATTAATGCCCCTCATGATCCCACCTCACCAATTTTTCAAAACTTTTTCAATTATAAAAATTTGTAAACAATATGGATTCTTCCTGTGTTTTTCTTTAAAGTTAAGGGAAACACTATGTGCTTCTACACCTCTCTTAATTTTGTAAATGTGCCTCCTAACCTCAATTTACACGTCGTACGTCCCACATACAAGAAACCACATGGCTACTCAAGCATGTAAATCAAGTTAATGTTAATCACAACTGTTTCTATATTGCATGTTTTACTATCTTTCAAAGAACAAAAGGAAGTAATTTCTTTTACTCTTTTTGTGAAGGACCAAATTCTTCCATCTACACAATAGCCACTTTTTATTTTTGAAACAATTGATAGCGTAATTTGAGGGAAAATTTTGATTATGAGGCATCTTTAAACCACATTATTCTTAATATTTGCGGCTTTTTTTAAACTACAGGCTAATCTGGTAATAGTTTGCCCAAAATTGGGTCATATTTTAAAATATGCCAATTTTTATGGAGCATTTTTATAAATGTCTCCTGTGTCTTCATGACATATGTAATTAAAGCATGCTTAAAGGGAACCTGTCAGGTCCCTTATGCCTTGTAACCTACAAGCAGGGTGATGTGTGGCCTAGAAACCCCTTCCTACCCAGCTCTGTGTTGTAATATTGTATAATATGAAAGTATAAAAACAGTTTTATAACTTACGTGTTCCCTATGTAAATGAGCAGAGGGACTAGTCCCCAGGGCGTAGCTTTGCCCATCTAGTTTACCCTCTTTCCGTGGTATCACGCCCCTGTGGGCGTGATACTATAGATTTATATGAGTGTCAGCTCCTGGAAATCCCGCGCGTGCATGCTTCTCATTCGCGCAGCTTTCTTAGCAGGGTGTACACTTGTCGGCTTCACAAGCGCACTGTGCATGATCTGAAGACTCCTGCGCTTCCGACCATGCGCCGGCAAGTAAACACCCGGCTAAGAAGGCTGCGCGAATGAGAAGCACACACGCGCATGATTTCACTCATGTAAATCTATAGTATCACGCCCACAGGGGCATGATACCACAGAAAGAGGGCAAACTAGAGGGCAAGTTAGACGGGGCGAAGCGACACCCAGGGGACTAGACCCCCTGCTCATTTACATAGGGAACACATAACTTATAAAAAAATTGTATACATTCATTTTACACAATATTACAACACAGGGATGGGTAGGAAAGGGTTTTTAGGCCACACATGCTTGTAGGTTAGAACGCATATGGGACTGCCAGTTTCCCTTGAAATTGATATTCTCTCTTTGTATATTTTTTTTGTCTTATTGGATCTTAACTCTTGAGTTGTTCCGTTTTATTTCATTAATGTTAACATCATAACCTATAGGATTACAGTTTTATTCTAAAAAATATTTGCCTGTTGCTTTAAAAAAAAAACCAACAAAACAACACTTAATGTAAACAATACTCTGCTCAATGGAGATTTGAAGATCTAAAAAATGCATATTTGTTCAACTAATATTTGCAGTGAGAAAGAATAGTATTCCAATCATTAGTATTCACTGTTTAATTTCCATATTCAACAAATGAGCATTTCAAATATCTTCAAATTTAGTTTGAGGCTGGTGCAGTTCACTCTAAGGGGTCAAATCAACAAGATTAGCTTATACTGCGCCAGTCTGCACAGAGTACACTGTTACACCTCGTGGCTCTCCTGTGGCAAGGAATGAGACAGTCTCCTTGCCTGCCACGAGTGCTCCTCCTCAGCAGCGCCGAAGGTCTGCCAGACTGCGCAGAGTGCAGGAGAAACCTCCTCAGAGAGGCAGCACAAGGGTGACACCTAGTGGTACTCCTGTTGCAAGAAATGAGACGGTCTCCCATTCCTTTCCTGCCGCAGCTCCTCCTGCTCAGCAGCCTCGAAGGTCTGTGAGGTTGCGCAATGTGCAGAGGTTTGCTGCTCAGGGAAGCAGTGAGACTCCCGTTATCTCTACACATTGTGAGACCGAGGATCCCGCCTCTATTTCCCAGAGGCAGGAGGGTGAGCATGTGCTATGCTTGGTGGATCCTGATTCGCCCACTGACGTCACACGGCTTGATGACAAGGCTGGTGACGTGGTGAATCCTGACTGGCCAGGCTGGGATGTCGTGGATCCTGATTGGGTCAAATCCGTCATCTCCGCCTCGCGCCCGCCCTTGGCTGGAGCTACACCTCCTTAAAAGCTCCTCCTGCCATCATGGCGGCGCGCGACCGTCCTTCTATGTTTAGATGTCTGGCAGCGTGCTGCCACGCCACTGCTCAGGCATTATCTTCCTCTGTGGGCTTGGCCCTTGCTGCTTAGGCAGCCCCTGGTTTGCAGGCCGTGTCCCTGCCTTGCTGCTCCGGCAGTAGCTCCTTCTACAGGCCGTGTTCCTGTCCCAGGTGAGCTCCTCGAGTCTCCACTGGACTCACCTGGTTATTGAAAGCACACGTGCGTGGGCACCTCTGTGCTACCCTCGTGCCATATTCTCGTGACTTCCACTGGCACACGTGCGTGGGCACCTCTGTGCTTCCCCGTGCAACAGGTACACCGAGCCGTGTGATCCCTGCCATACAACCCACACGGGTTAGAGCAGACCGGTGTACATAGATCGTCTGTGACATTCCAGACGATCGCTAGCAGCAACCCGCTCACTCTTCACCCACCATAGCAGCGGTCCCTTACACCGCACAGTGGACCTTGACCGGCGGAAGCTGTCCATTCCCCATCTTGGCACGCTTCCCCGGGTCCCCCTCGTAACATTACGGTCGCGCCAAAGGTCTGGCTATGGCTGAAGAGCAGCAGCAGTTGCTGCGTTATGTGCAGCAGTTGGAATCACGTTTGGCAGCAGTGGAGCAGTCTTCCTCCGACAAGACTGCTCTGACGACAGTCACCACCCAGGCGGCTACCCAGGCTGTGCTATTGGGCGGAAGGTCTCCTCGCCTTGCGCTTCCAGAGCGCTTTAGCGGGGACAGCTCCGAGTGCCGTGGGTTTATAAACCAAGTTACCACCTACTTAGAGCTGTCCGCGAATCTTTACGCTACCGAGAAGGCGAAGGTAGCCTTCGTCCAGTCCCTGCTCACAGGGAGAGCGCTGAAGTGGTCTACGCCGTTGTGGGAGCACAGAGATCGGGTGGTGACTAACTTAGCATCTTATCTTGGGGCCATGAGAATGGTGTTCCTCGGGCCTCAAGTCACCCACGACTCCGCGCTGCGCCTCCTACGACTTCGGCAAGGGTCCACTTCAGTCGGGGACTTTGCCGTACACTTTAGGACACTTGCCGCAGAGCTGGACTGGCCCGATAAGGTCCTTGTCCCTGTGTTCTGGGAGGGCCTGGCAGGGTTCGTCAAAGACGCACTGGCCACGCGTGAGGTGCCTGCTACTTTAGAGTCCTTGATTGTGGTTGCCTCTCGCATAGACATCCGCCAGGCGGAGCGGAGGCTCGAGGTCTCTTCAGCACCCACGTCCTCACGGCCTAAAAAGCGTCTGGCTCCCGTCTTCCACCAGACAGGTCTCCCAGCCAGCTCTGTAGGCGACTCCGTGGAGTCAATGGAGGTGTCCAAAGCGGTCTCCTCTACCCCAGGTTCTCGGTCTGGTGTCATCTGCTTTTCCTGTGGGCAGAGGGGACACATAGCTACCCGATGTCCCAAACCGTCGGGAAAAGACAGCGTCTAGTTTCCATCAGAGGGGGGTTCCTAGACGCTGCTTCTCCCTCTAGGTTGACTATCAGCGCCCAGTTGCAGTTTGGCACTACTCTCTTCTCTGCTCTGGCCTGCCTGGACTCAGGCGCTGATGGCAATTTCATTTCGACCTCCCTGGCAACCCGATACTCAGTTCCCCTGGTTCTCTTGCCCAAGCCACTCAGGGTTCGGGTAGTCAACGGGTCCCTACTAGTCGATCCCATCACCCAGATCACCATCCCTCTCAGGATGGAAGTATCACCAGGACACCATGAGCAGGTGTCCTTCCTGGTGCTTCCAGGGGGGACGGATGAGATCCTACTGGGCCTCCCCTGGTTGAGACAGCATGCTCCTATACTCAACTGGGCAACAGGGGAGATCTCATCATGGGCAGGATCCTGTAGGGAGCACCTCGTGACTACCGAACCACCCGCTACCATTAGGTCGGTTGGGTCCTCAGGGAATACAGGGGAGCCAGGTTTACCGACACCTTATGAGGCCTACAGGGACGTCTTCTCCAAGAGGGCCGCAGATACCCTTCCTCCCCACCGGCCATACGATTGCCGAATAGACCTGAAGCCAGGCTCCGAGCCCCCTAGGGGCAGAGTGTATCCCCTCTCTGCTCCAGAGACGGAGGCTATGTCCAAATATATTCAGGACAGCCTGGCAAAAGGGTTCATTCGCAAGTCTATTTCACCGGCCGGTGCGGGGTTCTTCTTCGTGCAAAAGAAGGAAGGGGATCTACGCCCCTGTATCGATTACAGGGGATTAAATGCAATCACGATCAAAAACAAATACCCTTTGCCCCTCATTACGGAGTTATTTGATCGATTCCGCGGGGCAAAGATCTTCACGAAGCTGGATCTACGCGGGGCGTATAATCTAGTGCGAGTCCGAGAGGGCGATGAGTGGAAGACCGCCTTCAACACCAGGGACGGTCACTACGAGTATCTCGTAATGCCCTTCGGACTCTGCAATGCCCCCGCCGTATTTCAAGACTTTGTGAATGATGTTTTCCGGGATTTGTATCTTTCCGTGGTTGCATACCTGGATGATATCCTTATCTTCTCCCCCGATCTTGCCACCCATCGGAGGGATGTCATCCGAGTACTTAAGAGGCTCCGCACTCATTCGTTATATGCTAAGCTAGAAAAGTGCGTTTTTGAACGTGAATCCTTGCCGTTCCTGGGGTATATCGTGTCCAGTCAGGGGTTAGCAATGGATCCGGGGAAGTTGGAGACAGTGATGAAATGGCCTGAGCCCCGCTCGCTGAAAGCGATCCAGCGATTCTTGGGGTTTATCAATTATTATCGCCAGTTCATTCCCAACTTCTCGACGGTGGCAGCACCCATCATTGCCCTTACCCGCAAGGGCGCTAATCCCAAAGCATGGACACGGGAAACGGTAGAGGCATTTCACACTCTCAAAACTTACTTCTCCAGAGCTCCCATCCTTCATCGTCCAGACATCTCCAAACCCTTTCTACTAGAGGTAGACGCCTCTTCGGTCGGTGCTGGTGCAGTCCTGTACCAGAAAGACGAACGAGGAAGGAAGCATCCATGTTTCTTTTTCTCCAAAACCTTTTCTCCGGCCGAGAGGAACTACTCCATAGGGGATAGGGAGTTACTGGCGATGAAATTAGCATTCCAGGAATGGCGGCATCTCCTGGAGGGTGCGAAGCATCCATTTGAAGTATTTTCTGACCATAAAAATCTCACATACCTCCAGACAGCACAACGCCTGAACCCAAGGCAGGCCCGTTGGTCCTTGTTCTTCTCCCGGTTCCGCTTTATTATCCGCCACCTGCCCGGTGAGAAGAACGTACGGGCCGATGCCTTGTCACGTTGTATGGTTGTGTTGGAGGAGGACGAGGAGGAGCCTTGTCTTATACTACCCCCGGACAGCTTGAGGATGGTCACTCCCACTTCTTTGGACCAGGTGCCACCTGGCAAGACCCTCGTTCCCCCTGAACTACGGAATGAGGTGCTATCGTGGGCCCATGCCTCCAAGGTCGGGGGTCACTTTGGGGTCAAAAGGACCAGAGACCTTGTGACTAGGCACTATTGGTGGCCGAGACTACCCCAGGACATACAGGAGTATGTGGGAGCCTGTATGTCGTGTGCACGGAATAAGCCGTCCCGGCAGAGACCGGCAGGTCTTCTTCACCCACTGCCAGTGCCGGATCGTCCCTGGGAAGTGGTGGGAATGGACTTCCTGGGAGATCTGCCCAAGTCAGCAGGTCACAAGGTCGTATGGGTCATCACGGATCACTTCTCTAAAATGGTCCACTTGGTGCCTCTCCCACGACTCCCGACGTCACGTGCTCTCGCCACCTTATTCATTAGGCATGTATTTAGGCTGCATGGCATGCCTGACAAGGTGGTGAGCGACCGGGGTCCCCAGTTCGCGTCTCGCTTCTGGAGAGAGCTCTGTAAGCTCCTGCAGATAGAGCTGAACATCTCCTCCGCATACCATCCCGAAACCAATGGACTGGTAGAGAGGACCAATCAGACCTTGGTAACTTACCTCCGCCATTTTATCTCCGCGCACCACGACAACTGGGCTAACCTCCTTCCTTGGGCCGAATTTGCCATTAATAATTCGGTCCATGAATCCTCTGGTCAGACTCCGTTCCTGCTCAATAACGGACAACATCCCAGAATCCCGGTTCCTATGCCCATAACGTCACCCGATCCTAGAGTGGAGGATTGGGCGACCGAGGCCCGGGAGATCTGGGATAATACCCAAGAGGCCCTTAAGAGGGCTAAAGACCGGATGGTGACAACGGCTGATGAACGCCGCCGCCCTGCACCATCCTTCGCCCCTGGTGACCTAGTGTGGCTGTCCTCTAAGAATGTTAACCTACGGGTACAGGCAGCCAAGTTCGCCCCTAGGTACCTGGGTCCGTTTAAAGTGCTAGAGCAGGTGAACCCGGTGGCATACCGACTCCAGCTCCCTCCACGCTGGGCTATAGCCAACACCTTTCACGTGTCCCTCCTGAAACCCGTACGACTTAATAAGTTCTCGGGGTCCCTGACGCCTCAAACTGACCCCCCGCCCGACGACTCTGAGGTGGCGAAGCTTGTGGAGACAAAAGTTATACGGGGCAGGAGGTACTACCTTGTGGAGTGGGTCGGCCGTGGTCCGGAGCATAGATCCTGGGAATTGGAGGATCATATCCACGCCCCGGGTTTGATAGCGGCCTTTGAGCATGGGCAGGGGGGGGGGCCTAGACGGGGGGGTAATGTTACACCTCGTGGCTCTCCTGTGGCAAGGAATGAGACAGTCTCCTTGCCTGCCACGAGTGCTCCTCCTCAGCAGCGCCGAAGGTCTGCCAGACTGCGCAGAGTGCAGGAGAAACCTCCTCAGAGAGGCAGCACAAGGGTGACACCTAGTGGTACTCCTGTTGCAAGAAATGAGACGGTCTCCCATTCCTTTCCTGCCGCAGCTCCTCCTGCTCAGCAGCCTCGAAGGTCTGTGAGGTTGCGCAATGTGCAGAGGTTTGCTGCTCAGGGAAGCAGTGAGACTCCCGTTATCTCTACACATTGTGAGACCGAGGATCCCGCCTCTATTTCCCAGAGGCAGGAGGGTGAGCATGTGCTATGCTTGGTGGATCCTGATTCGCCCACTGACGTCACACGGCTTGATGACAAGGCTGGTGACGTGGTGAATCCTGACTGGCCAGGCTGGGATGTCGTGGATCCTGATTGGGTCAAATCCGTCATCTCCGCCTCGCGCCCGCCCTTGGCTGGAGCTACACCTCCTTAAAAGCTCCTCCTGCCATCATGGCGGCGCGCGACCGTCCTTCTATGTTTGGATGTCTGGCAGCGTGCTGCCACGCCACTGCTCAGGCATTATCTTCCTCTGTGGGCTTGGCCCTTGCTGCTTAGGCAGCCCCTGGTTTGCAGGCCGTGTCCCTGCCTTGCTGCTCCGGCAGTAGCTCCTTCTACAGGCCGTGTTCCTGTCCCAGGTGAGCTCCTCGAGTCTCCACTGGACTCACCTGGTTATTGAAAGCACACGTGCGTGGGCACCTCTGTGCTACCCTCGTGCCATATTCTCGTGACTTCCACTGGCACACGTGCGTGGGCACCTCTGTGCTTCCCCGTGCAACAGGTACACCGAGCCGTGTGATCCCTGCCATACAACCCACACGGGTTAGAGCAGACCGGTGTACATAGATCGTCTGTGACATTCCAGACGATCGCTAGCAGCAACCCGCTCACTCTTCACCCACCATAGCAGCGGTCCCTTACACCGCACAGTGGACCTTGACCGGCGGAAGCTGTCCATTCCCCATCTTGGCACGCTTCCCCGGGTCCCCCTCGTAACAGTACACGGTGTCAAATTCATTAAGAGGCGCACGCCACTCAATGAATTTGGCACTTCTAGTAAGCGGAGTGCGCTGAGCCAGAAATGCTATAACAGTAAGGAAATAGAATAGCATTTCTACTTAGAAAGAGATGACAGATATGATGAATTTGGTGGGCGGCTTAGCAACGCCCCGATACGTCCCCCAGAGCTGACCATTTTGTCAAAGCTGATCCAAAATGGCATTAAAACACCAAAGCCACCAATGTTTTGCACAGTATGGCATTGAGCAAACATTCTGCATTTTTTCAAAGCTATTTTTATTGGGGGTTTTTATCTGCGATTCCTATTGCATACTGTTATATTTGTGACCTCAGAGTTTAAAAATGCATCAGATTAAGATGAAGAAGCCAAACAGGCAAAACGCGAACCGGATCAGGGTGCAATATATAACCTATTTGAAATGCAAGACACATCTTCACTCCTTGGGGGTTTTTTTGCATCTTGTAAGTACAAGAAATTCTTTTGAGCTTATTTCCCATTGTACAGTGGTGCTTCACCAATGTGTTTTTTTTTCCACCTATCACATTGGTAGATCTGTGGAGCGCAAACCTTCAATACCGTTTGAAATACAAGTTTGCTAATGTGATGACTGTCACTAGGTGGCACTAGACACTACTAGTATGCAGTAAATGGAGAGATGGTCAGACAGGCCGAGATCATAAACCAGGAGGCCATGACAGTACATGGGGGGGCACACAGAGACGAGGTCAGGATACAAGCCAGAGGTCAGGGTTCCAGGAAAGTATATACAAGATATAGGGAGCAAGCGAGGTCGCGGTCAGGAGGAAGTCTGAGGTCAGAAGTCGGGATGTCAGAACAGAAACAGGGGAGGGCAGGCAGAGATGGGTAAACAGCAGTCCGGAGTCGAGAGACCAAGACTTGAACACTGAGTACCATTGGAGCCAACAGCACAAATGTAAACAGGAAGTACGACTGGCGGCATCCTGAGCTAACACGCTCCCTAAAGAAGTAGAACAATCACCGAGAATAAGAAGCACCTGTGAGGCTCCACCCAGGACCAGCGTGAAACCCAGCGCTGTGAAACAACCAGCAGAGCATTCATCCTGCAAAACGCTCTGCACCATAGGCAACATATACCGCCTCTGCAGGAGAGCATGGCAGAGCAATACAGAATGTTTTGCACAACGGAATCGTGACCGCTACTCTCTGTTTGTAATCTGAGTATTGAGATAAGGACACCGGTGTTTACAAACAGGCATCTTTGAACATCGACCTTGGTTCCGCTAACTTTCCTAGTGTATATTAACTTGACATTTGATTTTGGGTTTGACTATTAAGCCTGCTTTACACCTTACGATATCACATACGATATCGTATATTCAATTTGTTGAACGTGCTGCACAAATGATTAATCCCCATCACACGTATTTACCCGTCCATACGACCTCGCTGTGGGCGGCGAACGTCCACTTCCTGGAGTGGGAGGGATGTTCGGCGTCACATCGATGTCACGCGGCAGCCGGCCAATAGAAGCGGATGGGCGGAGATGAGCAGGACGTAAACATCCCGCCCGCCTCCTTCCTTCCGCATTACTGGCCGGGAGCCGCAGGACGCAGTTAAGCTCTGTTCAATGTTCCCGGGGTGTCACACACTGCGATGTGTGCTGCCTCGGGAACATCAAACAACCTGACGTTCAATTCATGAGGAATAGACGACGTGCATGCGATGAACGGATTTTCGTTCAATCGCAATCGCACGTACCTGTCACACACTACAATGTACCTTACAATGCCGGATGTGCGTCACTTACGACATGACCCCGCCGACACATTGAAAGATACATTGCAGCGTGTAAAGCGGGCTTTACTCATTCACACCTGCCGCAATATTCCATTGCCAGTGATTTTTTTGGTATTTATTTACTGATTTTGCTTATTTATGAGAATAACTTTGATTGCAACTGTAAATGTCAAAATTTTGCCTTGAAGCAAACATTTCTTCATTCAAGTTCCAAACTAAGCAATGTAAAGACATTCATATCTACTGACCGACGACAACACACGACTGTAAATGTCCTCTGACGGATGGAGTTTCAATGAATAATTCAGTGGTGGAAATGCTGTAATAAATAATTACTTAGTCCTATTAAAATATTTGCTTAATGCAAACTCTAGTAGTTCTTAACATCAGTTAAATTCTGTCCTGTTGGTATTTCTGTGTCTGCAAAGTTTATAGAGAGACTTTTGGCGTTTGCAACCTTCCTCATGTGAAAATTATATCCTTGAGTACACCCTGGTAGGTAAATGTTACATGGCCGAACGAAAACTATTGTCTCTTTCCTTTTTTTGTTTCAGGCGCAGGATTTTTATGTAGAAATGAAATGGGAGTTTACCAGTTGGGGTGAGTATTAAAATACAATGACATTTTTACTTGTGCATCATTTTTGGCTAAAATTACGAAAATGGATACCTTGCATGGACACCAGAAATAGTGCCAGAATGAATTTATAGGGAACCTGACAGAAGAAAGTTACCACTGAAGCTAGTGGTATGACCGTGTAGGTCCTTGTAGAACAATGAGAAATTACACTAGTTTTGTAGTTATTCAATGGTCTGAAAAATGTAACTTTTAAAGGGAATCTGTCACCCCCTTTGACCGTTCTAAGTTATTACTATGGCCATATAGGTATTAGATGTTGAAAGTAATCTTACCTGTATGCCTCATAGTAGATGCCTTGTTCCACAAATATTACGAGGGGCTGCTGAGAAGTCTTTGGCTTTGTGATCTTTTTTTGTTTAGTACTTTAGATCACTATATGCAAATTAGCCTACCAGGGTGTTGTGCTTTGGCTACTGGGAGGTTGCTTCCTTGTAAGAAATCCTTCCTTGCTTCATTGTCCTTCCTGTCACCTCCTCTCAGCGTCACAGTCACACCTGGCAGATCCCGTACATGCACAGTAGTGTTCTTCAACTTGCGTTCATTCACCCCCCCCATTGAATCTTCTACGCATGCGCTGGTGAGTCAGCTCCAATTCCGTTATTTCTAAGTTGTCCTTCCGACTTCCCGCCTGCGGGCGGGCATGTAGACAGACATACACACACACACACAGATACCTGGGCGACTTTGCAGACAGGAAGTTGGGAGGACAACTTAGAACAGCGCACCGTTAACGGAAGTGGAGCTGACTCCCCAGTGCATGTGCAGTAAATACACTGAAGGGTGAATGAACGCAGGCTGAGAACACTCTACTGCGCACGCACGGGATTTACCAGCTGTGACACTGTGACGCTGAGAAGAGGTGACAGGAAGGATAATGACGCATGGAGGTGGGAATTTCTAACAGGGAAGCAACCGCCCAATAGCCTGGTAGGCTAATTTGCATATAGCGATCTAAAGTAATATTTGTGGAACAAGGCATTTACTATGAGGCATACAGGTAAGACTACTTTCACCACCTTATTACCTGTATGCCCATAGTAATAGCTTAACACAGTCAAAGGGGGTGACATATTCCCTTTAAGCTTAATGTAAATTAGCCTGGAAGTGCACTGGTGTTGATGCAGTTGTGAAGCATCAGATTCCAGGAGTAAACTTGACAAGATCCCTACAAAGAACAAAGGATGGAATTTACATTTAGTTGCTTAGTTCATAGCAAAATGGAGTCCAAGTTTACAACACTAAAACTATGTATTCAGGGCAAATTCAAAACGTCTCACCTAATGGTGGCAAAAACCTGATAACGGATTCCCTTGAAGGCCAGGGTCAGGCAAGCCTATGAAAAGTTGTTACATTTTCATCCAGAAAACTCAAATTATTATCTTGCATATTGGCATATTGTGTCTGTATATTACCTCTGTGTGACTCCTGCATTTCTACATCAATGTTTTAAAATAAAGTTCGTAGGTTAATAATGGCAATGTATCTGTAAAAATTGGATGAAATAGGGATGTTCCATATGGGATCCTATTATTTTTATTTTTTGCTTTACACGAGACAATCTATCGTGCGATAGATCGTCGGGGTCACGGTTTTTGTGACGCACATCCGGCATCGCTTGCGACGTCGGGCTGTGTGACACCTCCGAGCGACGCAGTATCGCTCACAAATCGTGAGTCGTGTACTCGTCGCTCGGTTTCATAATCTCGTTTAATTAAAATGGCGCCAGTTGCTCATCGTTCTCGGGGTAGCACACGCCGCTCCGTGTGACACTCCGGGAACGATGAACAGCAGCTTACCTCCGTCTTTGGCACCCGCCGGCAATGCGGAAGGAAGGAGGTGGGCGGGATGTTTACGTCACGCTCATCTCCGCCCCTCCGCTTCTATTGGCCGGCCGCTGTGTGAAGTCACTGTGACGCCGAACGTCCCTCCCCCTTCAGGAAGAGGATGTTCGCCGCCCACAGCGACGTCGCACAGCAGGTAAGTACGTGTGACGGGGCTTAACGACTTTGTGCGCCACGGGCAACTAATTGCCCGTGGCGCACAAACGACGTGGGCGGGTACGATCGATCGTGAAATTGCACGATAGATTGTACCGTGTAAAGCAGGCTTTAGACTTTAAAGGGGTTGTCCACTACTAGGACAACCACTTCTAATTCAACATGTTTGCTACCGGTAAAATATTAAAGCATATACTCACCTCCCGTGCCAGCACCGTTCTAGCGATGTTGTGGCTTACGTGGGGTTGTGAGGTCATGCAAGCCCCATTTCCACTCAGTGCTGGCTACTCTCTCTCCTCCTTCAGACCAGACAAGCAATCAGCAGAACGTGAGCGCATCTGCAGCATTCATTTCCTGTTGATTAACTCTTGTGGTCTGTTGGCGGGGAAAAAGAAGCCGGCTCTTATTGACCTCACAACTCCACGTGATTCCGGGTACTGTCAGTCGCAGCACCGCTGGAACGGTTCTGGTACGGGAGGTGAGTATAGGCTTTATTATTATACCTGAGGGAAACCTGTAGAATCAGAAGGGGTTCTCCTATTAATGGACAACTCCTTTAAGTGATTCCACAATATACTAAAGATACTTACAAGCGCTGCCATCTGAACAGCCCTATTGAATTCCAATGATTTGTGTGCTGTCTGATTTTTATTCGGACTAAGCACGTCTGAATAATACATTTGTCTGAACGAGCGCTAAAGGGAACCTATCAGCTGATTCATACTGTCCAAACCACATGCAGCATAAGGCTGGGTTCACATGTCCTGTAGTCATCTGTTATCATGGATCCATTAGAGATCAGTTTGCAAAAAAGTTGTGGAAACACAACTTTTTTGTCTGTTGTTAAATAATGGATGTCGGCCAGATCCGTTTTTAACATGTGGAGTCTATAGACAAGAGATCCGTTAATGGATTGCTAGTTATTGTCCATTTGTAATGGATCCGTTAAGAAAACAACAGATCCGTTACAAATGGATGGCTAAATAGCAATTTGTTAATGGATCCGTTGTCATAGACTACAATGTAAAAAAAACGGATCCTGCAGACATCAGTTTCCCAATGGATCCGTTCTCACAGATGACTACAGGACATGTGAACATAGCCTAAATCAAATACTGGCTCCATTATCTCAGACATGTATATTTTCTCTGAAATGTTGGGGTGTTTCAGAGAAAGCAGGCTTTACTATCCTCTCCTCCTCACCTTTATTGATAGATATCTCCATCTATTGGAGAGACCAGTCAATCTAGGTGACTGGGGTGCAAAAAGTCAACAATTTTGCTTCTAAGCACCTCCTGCAATCGCCGCTGTTTGGGCATGTGCACACAATGTCTTTTTTTCATGCAGATTCCACCAGAAAAAAAAACGCCTGAAATCAGATAAATCCCCAAAATAAAGAACATATGTATTCTTATTTAAAAACGACTTATTTGCTGTGTATATGTTCAAGCTTTTGAACGTCTTTTACCGCACTAGGTTTTCAAAGACGCCAAGCGGTTAAAAGAAGTGACATGTCCATTTTTCAGATGTTTTCTACTCAAAAGACGCTGTATGCTTTACAATACAAATCAATGGAAAAGCTTGACGATGCCAAGACATCTTTAGGGGCATTTTCAGTTTCATTAAAGTGACAAATACAACTGGAAAACAATAGTAAGAAACACAGGACCAAAAGGATGGGAAAACCCTCCAAAAACGTGGCCCAAGTTGTTGGAAAAACTATCAGAAAGCGACCGAAAAAAACGACATAACAGATGCTTCAGGAAATAAAATAACAGTTTCCTAAAGCGTCTTTGGCTTGAAATACTTGACGGGTTCCAATGACTTTAAGAGTTGTCCTGCTCACATAAACCTTCACCGATTCTGGACCACTTTTTCTCTCTCTTCCAAAGTCGTGCACCTGGTTAATGAATAAACAAATTTTCCTTCACCCATCTGGGCTACTTAAAGTAAAGCTGACAGCGATTGGGTCTGTTAAAGGGAACCTGTCACCAGTTTTTTGGCCTATAAGCTGCGACCACCACCACTATGCTCTTATATACATCATTCTAACATGCTGTATATAAGAGCCCAAGACGCGAGTATAACATAAAAAACACTTTATAATACTTACCTAACGGTCGCGCGGTGGGCCTTATTGGTCTCTCTGTTGTCCAGTTCCCGGCGCCGCATCTTTTGGCTATCTTTGATCCCTTTCTCTAGCCGCGGTGCATGACGGGTCCGACATCATACACACTCGCCGGCATTCAGGTCCTGAGCAGGCGCACTTTGATCTGCCCTGAGCAGGGAAAATCAAAGTATTATAGTGCGCCTGCGCAGGACCGGCGAGTGTGTATGACATAGCCGCGTCATGCACATAGACTTCAGAAAAAGGACGAAGATGGCCGAAAGGGGAGGCGCCCGCACCGGACAACGGAGATGCCCATTAGGCCCACCGCGCGACCATTAGGTAAGTATTATAAAGTGTTTTTTATGTTATACTCCCAGCCGGGCTCTTATATACAGCATGTAAGAATGCTGTATATAAGAGCCTAGTGGTGGTGGCCGCAGCTTATAGGACAAAAAAGTGGTGACAGGTTCCCTTTAAATTGAGCATCTGTAAAACTGTATAACTATTTAAAGACAATATTGTCATCTTCACTGGGGTTCAGCAGGAAACACAGAAATCAGGAACTACACAACAGAGAGGCAACTTTCTTTCCTTTATCTGCTCTGGAGGTAAATAAAAGAAGTAGTCTGAACTTAAATATTGATTTGTAGATTGAAATCTCTGCTTTCAATATACATGACAGGACCTGATGAATGGTACTATATATGCACATGTTCAGGAAATTCTGCTGCAAATCCTAATGCGTTGCCAGGAAAGTCGCTGTGTTAAAGCCACGTGCTTTTGTTCTGGATTTTTCCTCACATATTAGTATGGGTGAAATCTGCAGCAAAAACACTAAACAAATTGACATGCTGAAGATTTAAATCTGCAAAGAAAAAATAACAAACCTGTACATGGGACTTCAGGAATCTCATTTGCATTGCTGATACTAGAAAATCATTCAGAAAAAAACACTGAAAAAAATTGACAAAAATGCAACATATCTGCATAACCAAGCAAATTTTAGATTTCTGGAAAATTTCCAACTCTGCTCTTTTTAACATTTCCATAGTGCCTCTGGTCTCAAAGATCTGCCCTAGTGATACATACAAGGTTTGGAAAAGTGGGCAGAACCTGCGCGTGGACACAACACTACTTGGGTTTGATCACATGACCTGGCAACGAGGGAACCGTAGTTTTATCTTCAGGGGACAAGGTGAGGAATCCTAGAACCTTATATGTTCATCAGTGGCGTACACAGGCAAAAAAGGGCCCCTGTCCAAGAACAGTTTGCAGCCCATTAATGTGTCTATGATTGAAGCTGCTTGCTGTTTTGGACATAGATTTGGGCTCCCTTGCTTCTTGGGCCCTTAAGGGGGCTTTACACGGTAGCGATATCGCTAGCAATTTGTAGCGATAGCAAGCGTGTAAGTACCCGCCCCCGTCGCGCATGCGATTGTTTGTGATCGCTGCCGTAGCGAACATTATCGCTACAGCAGCGTCACACATACTTACCTGGTCGGCGGCGTCGCTGTGACTGCCGAACAATCCCTCCTTCAAGGGGGAGGGACGTTCGGCATCACAGCGACGTCACCGCAACGCCACTAAGCGGCCAGCCAATCAAAGTGGAGGGGCGGAGGTGAGCAGGACGTAACATCCCGCCCACCTCCTTCCTTCCGCATTGTAGCCGGCGGCAGGTAAGGAGACGTTCCTCGCTCCTGCAGTGTCACACACAGCGATGTGTGCTGCCGCAGGAGCGATGAACCACCTGGATAAACAACCCTTACTGATTTTAGAGTTTGGGATGACCTCTCCATGGTGAACGATTTTCACAATTTTTGAGGTCGCTGGTCAGTGTCACACGCTGCGATATCGTTAATGACGCCGGATGTGCGTCACTAACAACTTAACCCCGACGACAAAACATTAACTATATCGTAGCGTGTAAAGCCCCCTTTACTCTTACACCAATTATATGTCCGCCCCTGATGTCCATGACACTATTGCATTTTATATGCTGTTTCTGAATCTAGACCTAACTATATCCACAGACACCAGCGCCGTGGTAATGGAAATTGACCATGACCGGAGAGTTGTCTTCTCTGAAACTCTGACTTTAGGTTCCCAGGACCATGAAGTTCTGCTGGCTGCTGTGCAGCCCACCGAAGAACAGGCCATGAGTCGCCTGACAGCCCCTGTGGTCACTACTCAGTTAGATACCAAGAACATTGCCTTTGAGAGGTGAGTGAGAAGAAAAAGGAAACTGTCAAAGTTATTAAATGAGCAAGAGGTATCTTCCCTGAATTATTTCATGTATTCCATGTAAATATAGTTACTCTCTACAAAAAAGGGTTACACATGACTTGAAATGCAAGTGTGAGGAGACTTATAGGACATGTGTGACGCCCTGGGCAAGCCAGGGGTCACAGGTCATTGCACCAACACACCCTACACCCCAGTTAGGAACACCAAAGCTAAACCAAAATCCTTGTTGCCTTCCTCCAGAGGCTAATGTTCACACCAGGGGGTGGGCCAGGCGGTTGGCTCCGCCCACCGAGAAGTTCACAGCTCTGGAGGCGGGAAGAACCAGCAGTTCAGTTTAGGAGGAGGAAGTGGAAGGAGTAAACAAGGAGTTAAGCTAGGGACGGAAAGGAGTAAACAGCTAAGATGAGCTAAGGAAGTGAAAGTGGAGTGAAGTAGAAGAAGGAGTAAGGGAAGGTGAAAGGTGACTGAAAGAAAGCCTGAAGTGAGTCCAGCTGTGTGCAGGACAGGGTCAGCAAGGTCAGCAACGGCGGTGACTGTCCAGAGGAGTGACTGTTCGGGAGTTCCTGGAAGGACCGCGGACGGGTGGTGACCCGGCGGTCTGGAGCAGCGTGCAAGGGACAGTCAGCACCAGGGCAGGGGCCTCTCGGACCCCGGCAAGGCTAGGAGTCGCCATAATTTGCCGAATCCGTCAGTGAAGGGGACGTAGCTCCCCCAACAACCAAGTCCCGATTGAAGGCAACAGTCCAACCATTAAGGAGGAACACCGCCAGGGCACCAGTTCCTCAGGGCCAGCGTCTGCGGGCAAAGGAGAGCTCCTCCGGTCCAGCTTGAAGCCGGGGAGCGGGTTACCGGTGGGGATCCATCGCTACCAACACAGAACCATTAGGTGCAGGTCAAAGGGACATCACCGTTACCTACTGGGAGAGCAAGTGCAGCCGTCCGTGGGAACCGTCTTTCCAGCCGTGTGGTTTACCGTAAAACTGTGTCAACGTCTCAGGCTGAGTGAGTACCACAGTGCCGCAAGGCACAGCACTGCCCCCGCGTCCCTGCGCCCACCAGGCCATGCATCACCCATCTCATCACCGGGCCCCGGGATCACCAACCCCTACCCACGGAGGGGCAACACAACACCTGGCTGCTCCGCATCACCATCCCCGGGATCCCCATATTGAGCAGCGGTGGTGAAATCACCACAACCGTGGGTGGCGTCACGGACAATAAACAATCCCCACACCCAACAAATCCCTTTCACTCACGGGCGAGGAGTGCCGCTCGAGAACCCCCGGGATCCGGCCTACAGCTCGAGCCACCACTGAGCAGCAGCCGCCGGACCCGAGCAGAAGGGGGTGAGCGTAGTGTGCTGACACCCTCCTCCCCGCCCGCGACAACTTGGCGTCACGAACAGGATCTTACCGCTCTGCCGTTTGGTAGAGGTGCGCCTTGTTACCGCCGGAGGTATCCGGCTGAAAAATTTCAGAAGTCTCCATCTTTGGCGCGAAAAGTTCCCGCTCGAGCGTCTTCTCGAGTAGCAGAGGCGCGAAGGCCAAAACCCCGCCCCGAGAGAGGAGTGGCCGAAAAGAGCTAAGGGGGACGCGATGGCGGCTGGCTGCATGTAGCTGCAGCTATAAAAGCAGGGACGCCAGGACTCTGCAGACATACCGTTCCTGGAAGAAGAAGTAGAAGTCACCATGTGGATGCCGTTCCGCGACACCGTAGCCCCCGCGCCTGGAACCGCGGCATGGGTGGAGATCCGGACCGCGCAGCTCTACCAACGGCTGCAGGTGAAGATGCAGCTCCTCATGGAGGAGTGGGAGGCCGACATGGCGGATGTTATAGCAACCGTGCGGAGACGCGAGGAGGAAGCGGAGAAAGGGAGGGTGAGTGACCCACGCCCCTATGTCCCCGAGGGACCGGTCGCTGCGGCTGAGGGACCCGGTCCAAGCCCTCTCCCCCCGCTGCCTCCCTCGCCACCCGTCCCGGAGGCCGTGACACCTCCATTAGGCCTGCTACCACCGCAACCGGTAGCAACACCCAGCGTCCCCGCCCAGGTGGGCCAACCTGTAGCCGGAGCCCGTAGTAAACCGGAGGTGTTGCCGTGGAAGATTCCGAAGGTTGAACCGGAGGCATCCCCTAAAAAGTCCCCCGAGCCGGAGCCGATGACCCGCTCCGAGCCGAAGGCCCAGCAGCGGAAAGCCCCTACGCCCATCCCCCACACCTCGGCTGAGGTAGCGCCGGGTTGTTGCTGTAAGGCAGCGCCCAAGGCCAAGACACCGCGGGACACGCCGCCCAGATTCCTGACAGTGGGCAACGTCCAGAATGTCCCGCGGGGCCCGACCCGTGCGCCGGAGCTCGCAGCAGCGCCGTATTGGGATAGGGAGCCGGTACCGTTGGGCCTGGAGATCGCTGAAAGGGAACGGAAGAAGGCTGAGCTGGTGGCCAGAGCGATAAGGGAGAAGGAGAACCTCCGCCAGGCCACGTTCCGTGTCCGGGGCCCGTTGTACGAGGGGCAGGTGAGGCGGTTTGATGTCCGCCGGGGCTATGGGTTTATTTATGAACCGGGCCTGGAGGCCGAAGTGTTTATAGCCCGGCGGGACGTGAATGCCCACCTGCCTGAAGAGCATCCAGGCCGCAACCTGATGCCGGGCGACATCGTGCAATACACCCGGAACTGTGGGGAGCGGGGGTGGTTCGCGCTGGACGCTAAGTTAACGGGCAGCCAAGAGTCCCGAGTGAGCGCCGCGCCCCCTCCCTTGGAAGGAGCACCTGAGCCTGAAAGTCCGGAGTAGGGCAGCGGATGCCCGCTGCAGCAGTCCCCGTTGGGACCACCACTGAGTTGTGTGGATTCATGTTTAAAAGTTTGTTTGAAAGTTCTGCTGATGATACGATGATTACCGTGTACTTCACCTGATTGTCTGCTTGATTTGCAACCGGCCGGAGCCGGCACCGTTGTCCCCGTGGGGACCGTTTAAAAAGTTGGTTTGCATGGGAACTATCCATGGACAAGCCCGTGAACTTGCAGGGCAACCACAAACGTTAAGTGGCTTGTAAATAAGTTGTTTGCCGTTACCGTTTTCCGCAATGCCGCCTCCGGAGAGGCAGGTTGGAGGGAGGGCCCTCAGCGGAGCAGGCTGGAGCCCAGCCACCAAAGGAACTGGTGGCTACCCTCTGGAGGGGAAGGACAGATCCCGCTCGGGTACCGTGTGCTGGACTGTGGGTCAAGGGGTGCTGCCTGGGCTTTAGGGGCAGCATCAGGGCCAGGTTGCTTGGGTGGGAGAGAGCGGAAACCGTAACCGTAAACCGTTATGCAACGTTTAAGAAATGTGCCTCCCGTTATGGGAAGAATTATTAAAAATGTATATATTACCGTTTACAATGTTATATTTTGCAGAAAAATAAAACCGGTGTTGGACGGGCAGCCCGCGGACGGTCTGCATTTTGCTAAGGGGGAATGTGACGCCCTGGGCAAGCCAGGGGTCACAGGTCATTGCACCAACACACCCTACACCCCAGTTAGGAACACCAAAGCTAAACCAAAATCCTTGTTGCCTTCCTCCAGAGGCTGATGTTCACACCAGGGGGTGGGCCAGGCGGTTGGCTCCGCCCACCGAGGAGTTCACAGCTCTGGAGGCGGGAAGAACCAGCAGTTCAGTTTAGGAGGAGGAAGTGGAAGGAGTAAACAAGGAGTTAAGCTAGGGACGGAAAGGAGTAAACAGCTAAGATGAGCTAAGGAAGTGAAAGTGGAGTTAAGTAGAAGAAGGAGTAAGGGAAGGTGAAAGGTGACTGAAAGAAAGCCTGAAGTGAGTCCAGCTGTGTGCAGGACAGGGTCAGCAAGGTCAGCAACGGCGGTGACTGTCCAGAGGAGTGACTGTTCGGGAGTTCCTGGAAGGACCGCGGACGGGTGGTGACCCGGCGGTCTGGAGCAGCGTGCAAGGGACAGTCAGCACCAGGGCAGGGGCCTCTCGGACCCCGGCAAGGCTAGGAGTCGCCATAATTTGCCGAATCCGTCAGTGAAGGGGACGTAGCTCCCCCAACAACCAAGTCCCGATTGAAGGCAACAGTCCAACCATTAAGGAGGAACACCGCCACCGCCAGGGTACCAGTTCCTCAGGGCCAGCGTCTGCGGGCAAAGGAGAGCTCCTCCGGTCCAGCTTGAAGCCGGGAAGCGGGTTACCGGTGGGGACCCATCGCTACCAACACAGAACCATTAGGTGCAGGTCAAAGGGACATCACCGTTACCTACTGGGAGAGCAAGTGCAGCCGTCCGTGGGAACCGTCTTTCCAGCCGTGTGGTTTACCGTAAAACTGTGTCAACGTCTCAGGCTGAGTGAGTACCACAGTGCCGCAAGGCACAGCGCTACCCCCGCGTCCCTGCGCCCACCAGGCCCTGCATCACCCATCTCATCACCGGGTCCCGGGATCACCAACCCCTACCCACGGAGGGGCAACACAACACCTGGCTGCTCCGCATCACCATCCCCGGGATCCCCATATTGAGCAGCGGTGGTGAAATCACCACAACCGTGGGTGGCGTCACGGACAATAAACAATCCCCACACCCAACAAACCCCTTTCACTCACGGGCGAGGAGTGCTGCTCGAGAACCCCCGGGATCCGGCCTACAGCTCGAGCCACCACTGAGCAGCAGCCGCCGGACCCGAGCAGAAGGGGGTGAGCGTAGTGTGCTGACACCCTCCTCCCTGCCCGCGACACATGCAGTGCTCCTCTAAGTAACTAAATATGCAAAAAATCTCTTCAGAGAGGAAGATAACTTAAATTTCCCCAATTTTCAGTCATTTATTTTTTTAAAAAGTTTTAAAATGAGCAATAATTTTCATTCAACTTCACAATTGTGTCCTACTTGTTGTTGATTCTTCACCATAACATTAAAATTTTTATCTTTATGTTTGAAGCCTGAAATGTGGGAAAAGGTTGAAAAATTCAAGGGGGCCGAATACCTTCGCAAGGCACTATATATTATAACAAACTTGCACTTTTTTGTTAAGTTTATATATAAAAAAGCATTTTTAATTGCAAAAAAATGTCATGCTTTTATTTTGATTTTTTTTTATATATATATATATTTTATCACCTTTTTGTAATATTGTTTTACATTAAGCAGCATCATATAGTAATCTTAGCTAACATGTTGTAGTAATGTTCCCATGCTGCAGTAATGCCCCCCATCCGTGTGGCCTGTAGTAAGGTGCTCATCCTTGTAGTATTGTGCCCAGTAGTAAGGTGCTCATCCTTGTGGTATTGTGCCCTTTTTTGTGCCCAGTAGTATTGTGCCCATCTTTGTAGTATTGTGCCTTGTACTATTGTGCCCATCCTGGTGCCCTGTAGTATTGTGCCCAGTAGTATTGTGCCCATCCTTGTGCTCACTAGTTTTGTGCTCATCCTTGTGGTATTGTGCCCAGTAGTATTGTCCCCATGCTTGTGGTATTGTGCCCATCCTTGTGGTATTGTGCCCAGTAGTATTGTGCTCATCCTTATAGTATTGTGCTCATCCTTATTTGTAGTATTGTGCCCATCCTTGTAGTATTGGGCTCATCCTTGTAGTATTGTGCCCGTCCTTGCAGTATTGTGCCCATCATTGTAGTATTGTGCCCATCCTTGTAGTATTGTGCTCATCCTTGTAGTATTGTGCTCATCCTTGTAGTATTGTGCTCATCTTCTAGTAATACGCAAAAAAAAAATATCCTCACCTTTCCTCCGTTCCCTGTGTACCCATGAACAGGGTTTGCAGCGTTTTGGATGCAGCATGTTTCAGCTGCGTTCCAAACCCTGCGATATACACTACAAGTACAGTGGATGGGATTACTAAAAATCCCATGCCCACTTTGCGTGTACGGCCTGCAGCGAAAACTGACCTGCGGTGCAGCATGCAGAGGCCGCAGCATGTGAATTTATGCTGTGGAGTCTCATGCCCTCCCTAGGGAGAACACAGCGAAGGAGACCACAGTGCTCCAAACACTGATCGCGGGCACGGGCAGCTGTGGTCTCCTACGGAGGAGACTTGCAGCCCGGAGGTCAGAACCCGCCGCATCCAGTATGCAGAAGGTAATGATAGTGAGCACGTATCTCACCTGCTTGTTGCGGCCCATGATAATCACGGCCTTATGCTGGGGGTCGGCGCCTGCACGACTTTACAGCAATTGAATCCATTTGCAGTGCCACGCAGAGAAGCTGTCTGCACTATACCAATGGCTGCTGCCCGCCAATTGGAAGCAAGGAAGTGACGTCGCTGTATGATTTCACCTTCTTGCATCTGATTGGCGGACAGCAGCCACTGGAATAGCGCAGGCAGCTACTCTGCGCGGCACCGCAAATGGATTCAATTACTGTAAAGTCGTGCTGACGCCGACCCCCAGCATAGGGCCGCGATTGTCAGGGGGTCTACGGGCCGCAACAAACAGCCTCAGGGGTCGCATGCGGCCTGTGGGCCGCGAGTTTGAGACCTCTGCTCTATGGAGTTTTGCTGCATGACTTTGGATAAAAGTCAAATCAGATACAGTACCCCATTTGCAGACACGAGTTTCAGGGTTTTTGCGTCTCATCATTTCAAAGGAAGAGATTTGATTTGTTTGGATGAGTGACAAATGACAAACGTTGAAGGGATAATTTGTTTCCTTGTGGAGAGTGCCATGTCAGAGTGAGATTTATAGGCTCCTTTGGGAGGGCCAAGGTCCCAGATTCATGTGTCTGTAGATGGTGTGTCTGATTTGGTTTTTATCCTAAGGCGGGCTTTGCACGTTGCGACATGGCAAGCCGATGCTGCGATGTCGCACGTGATAGTCCCCGCCCCCGTCGCAGGTACGATATCTTGTGATAGCTGGCGTAGCGAAAATTATCGCTACGCCAGCTTCACATGCGCTCACCTGCCCTGCGACCGTCGCTCTGGCCGGCGACCCGCCTCCTTCCTAAGGGGGCGGGTCGTGCGGCGTCATAGCGACGTCACACGGCAGGCGGCCAATAGCGGCGGAGGGGCGGAGATGAGCAGAATGTAAACATCCCGCCCACCTCCTTCCTTCCGCATTGTGGCCGGCGGCAGGTAGGAGATGTTCCTCGCTCCTGCGGCTTCTCACACAGCGATGTGTGTTTCCGCAGGAACGAGGAACAACATTGTACCTGTTGCAGCACCGGCATTATGGAAATGTCGGAGCCTGCACCGATGATACGATAACGACGCTTTTGCGCTCGTTCATCGTATCATCTAGGATTTACACACTACGACATCGCAAGTGACGCCGGATGTGCGTCACTTTCGATTTGACCCCACCGCCCTAAGTCATATGGCAAGGCTTGTTAAAGGGTCTATATTGGCTTTTAGGATTGCTACTTCCAATAGATCCCCGTAGAGTTCAATCCCTCTTTATTTCTGAAAAGACTATTTGCATAATCAATATCGCAGAGGATTGGTGCATGGCCTATAAGTCAACTTACACCATCATATCATTCTCCACAAGAAGAGACCTTACACTTTAGATCCCCATGAGAGGCTTTGTATCAGACCTCATACTTTGCACTGAGGAGGGACAAACACCTTGAAACACATTTTCAAATATAGTATTTGGTTTGGCTTAACTGAAGTCATTTGACAAAGCTCAATAAACGATCAATATTGACTTTTAATGCTTTAGGGTATGTGCGCACGTTGCTTTTTACCTGCTTTTTACCTGCTTTTTTGCTGCTTTTTCTTCTGCGCTGTTTAATGCCAAAATGGATGTGTTCTTCTATTCAAGCAAAGTCTATGGGAATTTGGGTTTCTTGTTCACACTATGTTGTTCAAAATGCTGCCTTTTTGTGGCAGAACTTTGGTCAAAAACTCAGCTTTGCAGTGCAAAACCCAAATGGCAAAAACAATTGACATGTTGCTTCTTTGAAAAGCTGAGTTTTTGACCAAAGTTCTGCCACAAAAAGGCAGCATTTTGAACAACATAGTGTGAACAAGAAACCCAAATTCCCATAGGCTTTGCTTGAATAGAAGAACACATCCATTTTGGCATTAAACAGCGCAGAAGAAAAAGCAGCAAAAAAGCAGGTAAAAAGCAGGTAAAAAGCAACGTGCGCACATACCCTAAGTTTGTCTGTAAGTTTCATATCTAGCTGAATGATCTGCAAACTAAATACAAATCCTTCAGAGCTCTTGCTGTACTTGGCCTTCTCTGTACTACTGCTGCTTGACTCAGGAAAGTCTGACTGAGGGCCTTCATTTACCATACCGACCACCATCCCAACCCACTTTCCCAAATTGTAACCTAAATTGAGACACAAAGACTGTGTGACATTGGATATAAAAAGCCACAGCAACCCTGTCTTTTAATTAACAACAAACAATCAATAACATTTTCATATACAAGAATAATAATCCAGTAATAACATATCCACTTGAGAAGGAGGGGGGTAAGTGAAAGTTCCCGGTGTACTTAATTGCAACACCAGTTCCACCACCTGCCCTCAGCCGCACCACGTCGAGGACACCTAGCCAAGTGTTACCCAACTTTCCCGCTGAGACCTTACCCCAGCAGGGACCCACATTAAACCAACCATACCATTGCACCACCAGGGGTAACCCGTTCCTGCATAGGGTTTCCCCCCTTGCTCTTTTGTGCAATCCACCAACTTCAAATATCTTCTTCCTTTCCGCCTTCTGCTGTGACAAACATAACTCCTTCCCATCTCTTCATGTCCAACTCCAAAACTCCAAAATATGGCAGGTGGGCGGGATGATTCTGGACTTCGTCCAGGTAATGATTGACCACCCCCACCCCGAAGCCCTGTGTTACGAACCGGCGCCGCCATAGCCGCAAGCAGCCTGCTGCGGTTCCTGTTGCGCCCAGGCGCCGGCTGCTGTTCTTGGCCGTGCCTCGGGTCGTCCAGTTGGCTGTTCCTTCCACCACGTCTAAGTGTGGAGAGGCGGCTAGTGCGCATGCGTGCGCCGATTTACCCCAGCCAGAGTTTAAGCCCAGTGTTTTGCCTAGTGAGCATGCTCAGCCTGATTGTGTTATGTCTGAGACTAAGTCCTCAGTTCAGGCTACTGAGCATGCTCCCACAATTAACCCTAACAGCCTCTTTGCACAGGTACTTGGACTTCGTGCTGTGTCTAAGTGCTGGGATGTGCCTACTGAGCATGCTCAAACTGATAGTCTGCTTTCTGAGCCTGTTGCTCAGGCTACTGGGCATGCTCAGGCACTTAGTGCACCAGAGGCTAGGTCCGGTAAGGACCTCACTGAGCATGTCCGTGAGGTGGCAGGCCCTGATAGGGCAGAGGGTGTCAGGTGTCCTGATGACGTGGCAACTCCGGACTGGCTCGCAGAGGCCCGCCCCTATGATCTGGCACCTCAGTATTGGTCGTCAGACGATGACTGGTGAAGTGTTTGGGGCGTGGCTGCCATGAGGTCATCAATGACGTGGCGGTTCCGGATAGGTCGCATGTGACGTCACTGATGACATGGCACCCTGCTATTGGACCTTGGTGGTTCCACCCTGGGTTTGGGGCGGACCCAGGTTATAAAAGAGGCTGGAGACAACATGGAGGTGCGCAGTCTTCACTTTTGCTCAGTCAGAGCACACCTCCATGTTAGAGCCTCATTGCGGCATAAGCCTATGTTGGGAAGCGGTAGGTAGGGTTAGGCGAACGGTGCCTGTCACGCCAAGATTCGTGGCTCGGCACATCAGGGTCAGGCGCCGTGCTTCCCTCCTGCCGTTCCAGTCTTGCTATAGCAGCCCAGTGGCGTTAACTGGGCTGCGGCTGCTGTGCTTCCTGTCCGATTGTGCCCCCTACGCACACGGACAACACACCTGCTGCGCCACCTGTCCGATTGTGCCTCCTACGCACACGGACAACGCACCTGCTGCGCCACCAGTCCGATTGTGCCCCCTACGCACACGGAGAACGCACCTGCTGCGCCACCTGTCCGGTTGTGCCCCCTACGCGCACGGACAGCGTACCCCAGGACCCCTGTGGAGTTAACAGGGTGTTCCTTATCCTCCTCGGCTTCCCGGTCAACGCTACTGGTGTACCCATTTGGCCTGACGTGTCCTACACACACGTGGCCAGTCAAGAGGTGGCCAGAAACGCTAATCGGAGGACCGCTCGGCCTGACGTGTCCTACACATGTGGCCGACAGTGCGCTTTCGTGGCGGTCTTCCGGTCAACGCTACTTGGTTACCACCCGGCCTGACGTGTTTCCTGCACACGTGGTTGGTGTAGCGCTAGGTGCACCAAAACGCTAATCGGGTTGTCGTCCGGTCTGACGTGTCCCAACACACGTGACCGGTTCCCAGAGTTCCTGGGTTATCTCAGAGCCATCCAGCTCTATAGTCTCCGCCTAACCCTCAGGTGCCAGCAGCTCTTTTGTCATCTGGATCACGGTGGGCCCCGACTGGCGATTAGGATATATACCCCCTGGTCCTAATCTGCCGGTCCCCCCGTAACACCCTGCCCTATATACTACCCTATAACTGCAGATAATCCAGCTCACTGCCACCTGACCTCACCGTTCCTCAGTCTTGGGCACCGGTCCTGCCCTGGCCGCGAAGCAATAAACAGAAAAATGATCCAGCTGAGTGCAAACGGTGATTTATTCGTGCATAATTAGACAGTGCACAGAAGAAACGTTATGATTAAGGGTGTCAAGCCAGAAACGCGTTAACATCTTCTCTGCACTGTCTGATTATGCACGAATAAATCACCATTTGCACTCAGCTGGATCATTTTTCACCCTATAACTGCCCTCCCCCTGACCAATCACAAGACCCTCAAAATCCCAACAGCCCCTATAACCCCACCCTCCAATTTTCCAGCACAAAGTGCATTCTCACCTTAAACCTCCTATACCACAGGCCTGGCATCCCTCCTTAGTCATGCTGCACTCTTTTGAGCCCCTTTTGGGTGGTCAGTCCGGGCTGTACTTTCTCTTAGTATTAGAGATAGCAAAAAGGAGGGGGATGTACAAAGATAAGTAATACAATGTAGATACAAAGATTAAGGTTTCATGAATATTCATGTTACAACCTTTAAGTACAGTACAGAGGTGTACACCAATAACATTTACAACAATGAAATGTTAGGTGCCATCCACACCTTTCCTTCACTCCATCACACCTCATCATCCTATCACTGTCTTTTTGGGAACACCAAAAGCCCCCTGAAACCAACATTCTAGAACGTTAGAGGATGATATGGTGGCATCTGTGAGATTTGCCAACTCCTCCAGTAGTCTGAGACATCACCTTTTTATGGTAGCTTTCTGGACATTCTGCGTGGATTGGCAAGTATTAAAAGTGGTGCTACTAATTATAATGTTATTTTATTGCTTTGTTATATTCTGATATATTCTTGAGACTAAGGTTAGAGCTCTACTTTCCGGCATTTGGCAAATGTTTTTCGGTACAGAGAGGTTGTTCAGTTCAAGTAGAGAAGAATAGATCTGGAGTCTGGCAGAAAGTAAGAAGCGGTGTTGTTTTTAAAGCAGTGAAGCTTATATATCATTTTCATTTCTGAGATTTATCAAAGCAGTCAGACGGCACAGGTTGGCATCACTTCAGTGCTGGGTGACACTTTTATGTCCAAAAACTTCATTAAAATACTTGGTCTGGCATATCCTGATAACAAGCTCTGTGGAAGGTAACATGAAAACAGCTTTTCTGTGATATTTCACATTGCTTCCGTTACTTCATATACACGGTCCTGGATCATGATTATAAGAAGCAATTTTGTGTTTTTTTATTTCCTTTACAGAAACAAATCAGGAATCCTCGGCTGGAGAAGTGAGAAAACTGAGGTTATCAATGGCTACGAGTCAAAGGTAAGACACATAATCGGGGCAGTAATCCAGATAGGAGTGGAGGTGAGGGGAGCTAATCATTATGAATTCCAATATCTGTACCCCGGTAAAATCGCTTATTCTATCGGAGTTCTTAGGGGTACTTTGCACGTTGCAACATCGCTACTGCGATATCGTCGGGGTCAAATCGCAAAGTGACGCACATCCGGTGCCGGTAACGACGTCGCAACGTGTAAAGCCTAGATGCGCCGATAAACAATCGCAAAAGCGTTGTAAATCGGTGATCTGTGTAGTGTCGGACATTTTTATAATGTCGCACCAATTGGAGATACGATGTTGTTCCTCGTTCCTGCGGCAGCACACATCGATGTGTGTGAAGCCGCAGGAGCGAGGAACATCTCCTTACCTGCCTCCACCGGCTATGCGGAAGGAAGGAGGTGGGCGGGATTTTACGTCCCGCTCATCTCCGCCCCTCCGCTTCTATTGGCCGCCTGCTGTGTGACGTCGCTGTTACGCTGCACGACCCGCCCCCTTAGGAAGGAGGCGGGTCGCCGGCCAGAGCGACGTCGCAGGGCAGGTAAGTGCGTGTTAAGCTGCCGTAGCGATAATGTTCGCTACGGCAGCTATCACAAGATATCGCATGTGCGACGGGGGCGGGTAACATCGCGGTCGGCATCGCTAGCATCGGCTAGCGATGTCGCAGCGTGCAAAGTAACCCTTAACTAAACCTCTACTGATTCTGGCTTACATTCATGTCATGACAATGCTGGACCCTAAACAATGCATGTCTGTAATGTAAGTTGAAAGGTATAACACTCATGTAGTGATGGGATGACCGGCCTGTGAGCTATCAACAGCAGTATGCCAGTCACACTTGGCACAATCCGCCCCACAACACTACACCCTTAGGGCCGAGTATACTCTTCACCTGCTCCCACTAAACAGAGGTGGACTTTTGCAGAGCTTTTCCCAGGTGCCTAAAAGCGGGGTGGCCAGTGACCTGGTACACTCTCCAGTAAAACGTAAGAAATAAACAATAGAGGTGAGGGAGAATTAGTCCAGGGAAAATGACCAACGAGTGCCATATCCAAAGCCTGGGATTAACCCAAGAAACTCTACGGTAAAGGCTATCAACCAGAACAATAAAGTGCAAGTGAAAATAATCAGCAGTCAACAAGAAAAACTGCTGGTTTAAATATCACAGACCACATGATACCGCAGAGGTAACACCAAATTTTCACCCTCCACCCTGAGAGACTGAGAACAGGGCCATGAGGGTGGAGAGGAGGGAACCTCCCACCACACCCCTGAGCCAGTAGACATGGCGTCCAGAGTTCCCTGACAACAACTGACGCTGGGGAACCTGGCATCCCAAGACCCCAGAACAGCACTAGTACTGAGAGCAACAGCATCCAGCCCCCTCTCCCCCACACACCAAGACCCGAGATTGGACCTTAGTAACAAAGGGCTCAGGCATGGGCAGGGCCTCATGCCAACGCCGCCCACAGAGGCGGCACCCCCCCCCCCGACCACAGTACAATGGGAGACCTCTCGCTGGAGAGCCGGGGCACTCCCATAAAACATAATACTGTGTAGGTGGCTCTGTGGGGACATCTTTCTGTGTAAGGCATTTTGTGTATGTATGTAGTAGGTATAATAATAATATTAGCAAATACCTCCAATTAGAAATGTAGTATAGTTTTACTGATAAACTACATCTCTTACCTCATGTGCAGGGCATTGCAACAGATTAGGCATCCATGGTTACCTCAACTTATATAGTGACAGTTAGTTAGTTGCATGTTGTTGTAACCATGGATATCTAAACTGCAATATCCTGCACATGAGGTAAGAGACATGGCATATCAGAACTATACTACATTTCAAATTGTAGATATTTGATAATATTATTATTATTACACCTGCTACATATTGAGATAGGATCTTGGAGATGGGAATACCCCTTTTCTTCTGCTCAATATTAAGGGACACAAATTAATATAAAACAATAATATGAGCAGAATTAAGTTCAACCGGTTAGTTCGCCCCTTCACGACAGTCACAGTAGCCAATGTGGCCTCTGGAGAATTATTTGCTGAACCCTAAGTTAGATGATTTACCAGGGAGCTAAAGACAGATGCAATTGGTGTAAAGAGAGCACTCTTATAATTTTGTGCATGCCTTTTTTTTCCAGATGATCCCACATAATAATAGCAGTCATTAGTTACATGAGTGAATGGTTCCAAAGAAGTTAGCTTGTAAGTAACATTGGTGACTGGGCTCGTGGACGAAGTACGTCTATGTATTAAGACGGTTGGTTCTGTGAACCCCAGTTAGGCAGTGGGGAGCTGGCTGTCACTCAGCATAATATCGCCAGTCCCGTCTCGTCTACAGAGCATAAAGGTAAAGGAGCCGCCGCTCTGTTGACGTCAGTGGAAGCAGCTGAATCGCCGGCAGGAGCGGTGTGTGACTGCTCTGTGCCAGGAAAGAGCGTCGTCGAGCACAACAGACAGGTAGACAGCAACTACCTGCCTATTAGTGCTTACCCACATTTTTATATATATGCAAAGTCCCGGATATCCACTTTAATGAAGAGGGGATAATAATATATTAATACATTCTATAACAATATAATATAAATCAATGAGCCTTCACAATTGTGTTATACGTCTTTCATTCTCTTCTCAGGTATACGGGGCTTCCAATGTAGAATTAATTACTAGAACCCGCACAGAACATTTATCGGACCAGCACAAAGGAAAGAGCAAAGGTAATGTTCAATACACAGATGGTTTTACCCATAGGCTTTTTTCACACTTCCATCTTTTTTCCTCAGGCACAATCCGTTGCTTTGAGAAAATGAATCCTGCAAAATAATTCTTACGTTGCATCCGTTTTGCGAAGAATTAGTTGTGAAATGACTGACAGTCGGGCGGAAGCAACGCAGAATGTAACTTTTTTGAGTGTGTCGAAAAAACGGACAGTGACGGTTCCGTTGGCATCCTTCGTGTGTTATAATGGAAGCCTATGGGCGTCGGAATTCATCGGACTCCGTCAATTGACGGATTCGGGTCATGGATCCGTTTATTAGCAACCGAACATGCGTAAATGTGTGAATTCCTTTCTGGTTACAAAAAAATTCTCTCTCTCTCTTCAATATAGATTTTTCACGGACAAATAACTTTTTCCGCCTAAAAAAAAACCCTTCAAAAAGACGGAAGTGTGAAAGCAGCCTTAGGCTAAGGGCAAAGTGTGTTTGGTGTATGTGCACCTGTGCCAAATTCATGCCTAGCCTCCTACAGAGCCAATCAATTGAAAATAGATGACTGCATCTGCCAGGCTGGTATATGTCAAGTTGCTATTTTTTACTTTAATAGGAAAGTACATCTTTCTGTATTTTCCCATACTGTTACCCCTAGAAAAAAAAAGGATAAAGAATACTATTTTCGACAACCTGTAACCTGTATACCTTGTAAGTAACTACATGGTATACAGTTGCATATACGGTATTAGTAAATTCCCGTGCAATAGGAGATTTCCCCACTATGTGCCAAATGTAAAGCCAAAATGTGATGTCCACATCCTCTATCCTCAGTCTTGGGAGCCGGCCCTTGGGCTGTATCACTAAGTGCAGATTTATTGCTTCTAAAGAGCTTGAACAGTTTTTTTTGTAACACATTTAAACTAAGTTCTTCAAACTAGAAAATTGGTGTGAAAAAGTAGAAACGTGTGATGTGACTGTGAAGAAAGAATACACATCCAATGGGCAAAAAATAAGAAAACCTGAAGTGAAAACCACAAGACTCTCAGATTTTTATAAAAATATACAGTAATAAATGCAGTATCTATAATTATCTATAATATTTTGGTGACGTATACTGAAGGCTGCCGCATTGTTACCTTCTTAAACTGCGACAGAAAGTGCAGATGTTTCCAAATATGTTGGAATTTCTGTTGCTGGATCAAAAGTCACACTCGACTCACTTACCGTAGGCTGCAATGCAAGATACACCCGACATGCCACTTGACTGCAACTTTGCTGTTTTATTTATAGCTAAATGACAGCTCTAAGGCCTCTTTCACACGTCCATGGAAAACACACACATTTTTAACGGATGTGTTGATGGTGCGTATGGTCCGTGTGTCGTGATTTTGGCACACGTGTATTCTTTGTGTGCTAACCATGATAGCACACAGGAATCAGGACCTTTTTACTCACCTGTACCTTGTGGTGCTGATGTCTCCGGCGCTGCGGTCACACTTGCTTCCGGGTCAGTGGTTCAGTGAATATTCATGAGCATAATGAGCGGCCCTGAAACAAGGCACAGCAGCACCGAAGACACCAGCGCTGGAGACAGATGAGTATACAAAATCATTTTATTTTACAGAGACGTGTTTTCTCCAGTACATGTCACACTGATGTAACATCACTGTGTGGTCCGTGTGATATCAGTGCTGCTGGAGAAGAACGGACTTTTCTCCGTGTGGAACACACGGACATGTGTGTGCTCCATACGGACACAGGTTCCATGAGAACTCATTGATGTGTGCACAGACCCATTGATTTTAATGGGTCTGTGTATGTTCGTGATTCCGGTATGTGGAAAAACAGCGTCATACGTCCGGAATCACTGACATGTGAAGAAGATCTAAAACTTGTACGACAGCAAGGCGCAGACAAGATGCACGGATGTTTTTGTCAAGCGACTTTTCAGAGAACTGCCATCACACAAGATTTTAACGGGTAGCCCTAATGTTATTATTTTGCTCAATGGTGGTCCCAATGGTCACACCTATAACCAAATAATATACTGGAACCCCGCAGGTCAATTCATACTCTTTTTGAGTCATTTACATTTTAAAGGGGCAAAAAAGGGGTAATTGCCTGAAGAATTAGTGTCCATGTTAAAATTACCAATCAATGCCCCCCCACACCCCCAACATATTTTGATGTGCCCCTGTTCTAAGCTGTCTTTGGAAAGTAGCAGTTAGCATAGCAAAACATGTTTGAGGAGGGGAGGGAAAACGATAGGTAAGTGGGGTGAGGGGAAATGACGTTCCATCTCCTATAGTGCTGGCAGAATACTGATGGAGAGAAAGTTACAAAGAGTGAGAATCTGGACAGTTCCTGAACATATTATGCAGTGTTCACATGTCCTACAATCATCCACTAGAACGGATCCTGCAGGGATCCATTGGCAAAAAAATCTGCAGACACAACTTTTTTATCCGTTGATAAATAACTGATTCATGACGGATCTGGGTTTTTTTAACATTGGAGTCTTCAAAATGAATCCGTTAACTTATTGCTATTTATTTGCCATCTGAAACGGATCCTGCAAGAAAAAACGGCTCCATACAAATGCAAGAGAAACGGATGACTAAATAGCAATCAGTTAACGGATCCATTGTCCATAGACTCCACATGTTAAAAACAGATCCAGCCGACATCCATTATTTCACAACGGTCAAAAAAGTTGTGTTTGCAAAACTTTTTTCCCAACAGATCTCTGCAGGATCCGTTCTAATGGATGATGCTGGATTCACATGTCATGTTGTCATGCGGTATCACAGATCTCTTAGAGATCCATTTGCAAATAAGTTCTGCAAATACAACTTTTTTGTTCGTTGTTAAATAATGGATGTCAGCTGGATCCATTTTTAACATGTGAAGTCTATGCAGAACGTATCCGTTAATGGATTGCTATTTATCATCCATTTGTAACAGATCCGTTCAGGAAACAACGGATCCGTTACAAATGCAAGTACAGCAGATAGATAAATAGCAATTCTTTAACGATTCATTGTCCATAGACTGCAATGTTAAAAAAATGTATTCAGCCGAAATCAGTGTCCCAACAGATCCGTTGTAAGAGATGAGTACAGGACATGTAATCTTAGGGCACATTTCCATCAGTGATTTTCTGGTGCAAGTGCGATCTGATGCAAAATCGGATTGCACTCGCACCAGTATTAAACTATGTGACCATGCCATCCTGGTTTTTTTTTTCTCCACACGAATCACTCATAGTAAAATCGCAGCATGCTGCAATTATCAATGAGACTCAGCTCTGGCACCCCAATGCAACCCTATGGGAGCGAGAAAAATATCGCAATACGGATGACATACGGATAATGCTATGAAGAATGTACAAAATCGCATGTCATACGAATGCTAGGTGAGAAATAAAACGCAGACCATACGCATGACACTCACCCCACTTTCTGAGCGAGTATCGCAGAGATTATTTAATCGCAGATGGAAAAGATCCCTTAGCCTTAAGCCCGCTTTACACGCTGCAATGTATCTTACAATGTGTCAGCGGGGTCACGTCGTAAGTGACGCACATCCGGCATTGTAAGTACATTGCAGTGTGTGACAGGTACGTGCGATTGTGATTGAATGGTAAAACGTTCATCGCATACACATCGTACCTGTCTCTAGAATTGCACGTTAGATTGTTCATCGTACCCGGGGTAGCACACATTGCAGTGTGTGACACCCCGGGAACGATGAACAGATCTTACCTACGTCCTGTGGCTCCCGGCCCACAATGCGGAAGGAAGGAGGTGGGCGGGATGTTTACGTTCCGCTTAGCTCCGCCCCTCCGCTTCTATTGGCCGGCTGCCGTGTGACGTCGCTGTGACGCCGAACGTCCCTCCCACTCCAGGAAGTGGACGTTCGCCGCCCACAGCGATGTCGTATGGACGGGTAAGTACGTGTGACGGGGGTTACTGACTGACAGCGAATCTAATGTTGAGCCGTCACCCGAACCCGTCAATATCGGTGGGTTTGTCTGAAAATTAGGGTACACTCACACGAGTGTATGACTCGGACGAGTGGAATGCAAGAAAATCTCGCATTGTACTCGAACCAATGTTAGTCAATGAGGGAGATCAGATGGTTATCTTTTTTCTCATCCAGATTCTGGATGAGTGAAAAGTCTCAGCATTTGATCGAGCGATATGTCACTCACCCCCTTAAGTCTATGGGTTCGAGTGAAACATCTGACTGCATTCGGATGACACCGGAGTGCAGTGTGATAATCACATCAACTAACAATGGAGGAGATGGGGTGAGCTGCCAATGGAGGAGATGGGGAGAATAGTCTCTCCCTCTCTTCCGCAGCAGTGATCCGATCGCAGGATCGGATTACATTTGCATGACACTCGGCTGACGCTTACAGCACAGCGGGAGCTGAGGGTCATTAGCATATCGCATCGGATGCCATACCATCGTGTGAATCCAGCCTAAGGACCCCTTCACACGTACATGAAAAAATGAACCGTTTTTTCACGGACGTATTAAAGGGGTGGTTTGCTCCCAGTGTGCCGTGTTTGTGGCACATGCGTGTTCTCCGTGTGTTATACGTAATAACACACGTTGAACGGAAAGTCCCGCCTTACCTGATTCTTCCGGAGCTGTCTGTGGTGCTGAATGACAGTGTCCGGCAAAGGCCATGCCCCGCTGACGCTGCTTCCGGCCTCCAGTGAAGAAGATGCGTTGTTCAAATTCACTGGTGGTTGGATGCAGGTGACAGCCGCGGCAGAAACTGCAGAGCTGGTGGAGGGGAGTATGTGGTTTTTTTATTTTTACAATGACACGTGTGTTTCTCCTTTGCGTGTCACGTGGGACCGCATCCACACTACATCCGTGTGGTACGGGTGCGGGCCGCGTCACACCCATGCTGCCGGAGAAAAACGGACATGCCTCCGTATGGAGCACACGAGCACACATCTGCTCCACATGGAGGCACGGGCCAATGGCTGAACACGTGCGTGCACATATACCCATTGATTTTAATGGGTATACGTGTGCCCGTGTCTCTGGTACATGCGGGAATGGACCTAGCACTACCGGAGGCACGTGCGTGTGAAGGGGGCCTAAAGCCTGCTTTACACGGGACAACCGATTGTACGATTTCACAAATCGATCGTACCCACCCCCGTCGTTTTTGCGTCACGGGCAAATCGCTGCCCGTGGCGCACAAACTCGTTTAACCCCCGTCACACGTACTTACCTTCTGGACGACCTCGCTGTGGGCGACGAACGTCCACTTCCTGAAGTGGGAGGGACATTTGGCGTCACAGCGCCGTCACACAGCTGCCGGCCAATAGAAGCGGAGGGGCGGAGATGAGCGGGACGTAAACATCCCGCCCACCTCCTTCCTTCCGCATAGCCGGCGGGTGCCGCGGGACAGAAGTAAGTTGCTGTTCATCATTCCCGGTGTGTCACACGGAGCGGCGTGTGCTACCCCGGGAACGATGAGCAACCGGCGCCATTTTAATTAAACGAGATTATGAAACCAAGAGACGAGTACACGACTCACGATTTGTGAGCGATACTGCGTCGCTCGGAGGTGTCACACAGCCCGACGTCGCAAGCGATGCCGGATGTGCGTCACAAAAACCGTGACCCCGACGATCTATCGCACGATAGATTGTCTCGTGTAAAGCAGCCTTAAGACTGTGTATGGTGTCCTTTTTATACATTATACATTTTATACTTTATGGGGGGCAAGCAGACCTTTATCATTATGGTATTGGGTCTCCGTGCATGTGTTTCTTTTAGGCCTCCTTCACACGTCCGTGTCTCCGGTACGTGTTTGGTCCGTTTCCTCACGTGCCAGAGACACGGGCACACGTAGACCCATTAAAATCAATGGGTCTGCGCTCATGTGCGTGTTCTGCCATGGACTGTGTGTCCGTGTGGAGCATACGTGTGCCCGTGTGCTCCACACATAGACGTGTCCGTTTTTCTCCGGCATCACGGGTGTCACACAGAACGCAAACGGACCACACGGAAGTGTTCCGTGTGACACGCACCGGAGAAAACACACGTCTGAGAAAAAAATAAAAAAATTTTACTCACCTTCTCCAGCCCTGCTGTCTCTGCCGCTGCTGTCACTTGCTTCCGACCCCCTCTCATTATGCTCATTGTATATTCACTTCACTGCGGCCAGAAGCAGCAGCAGCGGGGAATCGGCAGGACCGGGGACCGAAGATCAGCACCACGGACAGCAATGCCAGGGACAGGTGAGAAGAAAGTTCCCGTTCTCCGTGTGTTATCACGGATAACACACGTGTGTCATAAACACAACTCACGGAGGGCAATACGCACCTTTGACACGTACGTGAAAAACGTGCGTGATTTTCACGGACGTGTGAAAGAGGCCTTATCTCTTATTTTCATGTCACCCTTTTTCATTCTTTTTAATTGCAACTTTTATTCTAAATAATATTTCCTTTCTATTCAAAATACAAGTGAAGACCTTTTCCATATCAGGACCCATTTTTGTATGCCATCCGTATAGCTGGGTATAGTAGCTGCTTTAATTTTGTAAAGGGAGTGATTTGATGAATAGATGTAATAGGAAGGAGGGTTATAATAGAATAATACAGGAGAGATTGCAGTGACGGCCGCTCCGTCATATATAGGCACAAAATAAAGTGTGGTTTTAGTAAAAAAAGAATTGCTAAAAAAAAATCCTCATGAAAACAAATTGCTTTATCCCTTGGTAACAGACAATGTGACAACCCTCATAATCTCTAGAAGAAATAATGCTTTATACAGGATATGAAAGACTATATTTCAGTCACAGTCGTAGGTATGAAAATGGTCAAGTCCATCCCCATTTGTGATACAATGTCTCAATTTTCTTTCCAGGTAGTAAAACGCCTTTGCAGTCATTCCTGGGGATAGCGGAGCAGCATGTGGGACCAAACAATGGGGTGAGTATTATTTGTGATTGCTGAAACCTTGATAGCAATCAATGTCGGAGTTGTTTCTTTCCCTGCCTCCGCCGTGTGACTATACTTAAAAGGGTTGTATGAGCCGTCGCTCTGAAATAAGGATTTAGTGCAAATCAATACCTGCTGTTGCAGAATGTGCTCGGAGGAGCCTTGTGTCTGACAGTTATCAATAATTGTATCCTGAAGATCTAAAATTACCTCGAGATGAAGACAGAGACGCTGCACTTCACTTTACAGATGCGTGATGTATGGCAATGAAACAAAAGGGAAAATATTGGGCACAAAAGAAATGTATCATTTGTAGGTAAAGACAACTGAAAAATATGTTTATGGATTTTCCATTATGTATTTACAATGAAATATAATTAAAGGGGTTTTCTGGATTTGGAAATACTGTGCACCCCTTGGATGCAGTTTAATAAAAACAAACTAGGTTTTATTCACCCTCCCTGGGTCCATGCTGAGTCTATGCTAATTGTATTGAAACTACATAACACAATAACACAGCTCAGTAAATGGACATGCTCTCAGGTTAAATAGCAAAAACCTGCTGACAAATTCACTTTAACCACTTTACAACCAATGATGTACCTATGTGTTACTGGCCCTTTAGTGGCCAATTATTCTCCGTGCATGTCTGCTGATCAAGTGTCCTATTCCCACCGGAGCCCGTTCCTGCGACTTCTGCTTCGGTCACCATGCGCAGCTGTATTCTCGCCATGGACAGTGCTGGTTATAGGGGACGAGTTGGTGCCAATGGCTCTGGTGGGTGCAGGCTCATCCACTTAGCTGGGTTTCCCTGGCACCTGCAGTACCACTGGCTGACTGTGGTGGCGTGTGTCTTCCAGCTGAAGTTACCACCTTTCAGTTGCAGCCAATGGGAAGACAGCACACCCTTCTTATTCCCCCTCCTGTCTGCTGGTCCCTGCCAGATATAATTTTGTAGTTCACTGCTTGTGTCTGGTTCACACGCTGCTCCTGAACTTCTGATCCCCATGTTTTGACATCTGCCTGTTCACTGACTACTCTCCTGCCTGCAGTTTTCTGTACTTCGCTGCCATCTCCGGTTTAACCTTAGCCTGAATTCCAGACTACACTCTCGTCCTTTTGTTCCTTTTTGTACTTTGTACTACTCTGGATTGCAGCCTTCCCTAGGGAGCGATCTCCTGTACCTTGTTTAATTCCATAGGGTTTCGGGATTCTTGGGATCCTGCTGAGTAGGTAGCTAGCCTCTAGTCTGTCCGTGACAGCCATCCTAAAGCGGGCTTTACACGCTACGACATCGCTAATGCGAAGTCGTTGGGGTCACGGATTTTGTGGCGCACATCCGGCCGCATTAGTGATGCCGTTGCGTGTGACACCTATGAGCGATTTTGCATTGTCGCAAAAACGTGCAAAATCGCTCATCGGTGACATGGGGGTCCATTCTCGAATATCGTTAGAGCTGCAGGTATGAAGTAGTTCGTCGCTACTGTGGCAGCACACATCGCTCCGTGTGACGCCGCAAGAATGAGGAAGCTCTCCTTACCTGCCGCCGGCCCCAATGCGGAAGGAAGGAGGTGGGCGGGATGTTACATCCCGCTCATCTCCGCCCCTCCGTTTCTATTGGGCGGCCCGTCAGTGACGTCGCTGTGACGCCGCACGGACCGCCCCCTTAGAAAGGAGGCGGTTCGCCGGTCACAGCGACGTCGCAGGGAAGGTAAGTATGTGTGACGGGTCCGGCCGATGCTGTGCGACACGGGCAGCGATTTGCCCATGACGCACAACCGATGGGTGCGGGAACGCACGCTAGCGATATCGGTACCGATATCGCAGCGTGTAAAGCGGCCTTAAGTCTGTGGTCCCGAGCAGACATTACATCAAGGGGCATTGGCTGGAACAATTTCAAGGGTGTCAACACTTTCAGCCATCTTTGTATATGGGGTAAAATCTGAACATTAACCTCAGTGTACTCGCAAGAGAAATTGTTATGTTGCACATTTCAGAACACGCATGACATAGCAGTTTATGCAGTGGGAAAAAGAAAAGCCCAGTGCATGAAATTTATATAAATCACATCCACTGGAACTATGAGACACTGCATTTTTTTATGCAGTGAAAACACAAAACATCAAGAACTCATCAAAGAGAATTAACCTTAAAGGGAACCTGTCAGGTCCAATATGCACCCAGAATCACAAGCAATTCTGGGTGTATGTTGCTAATCCCTGCCTAACTGTTCCTGTATCTAGTAGCATAGATAAAGGAATCTTTAGAAAAAGTATTTCTAAAGATCCTTTATGATATGCTAATGAGTGCAGGGACTAGTCGCAAGGGCGTTAGTTCCCTGACTAGTCCGCCCTCTTAGCATGTTATCACGGCCATAGGGACGTGCTAATATGCTATTAAATGCCCATTGCCCAGCGTCATCAGTGGTGACGCGCGTACCTGTGTCCGCTGTCACCACCTCAGACGCCAGGTTTGGGTTCAGTGTGCATGATCACAAGACCCGACACTTCCGGTCATGCGCACTGTGAAGCTGGGTGTACGCATCCCAGGCCTCAGAGAGGTCTAGTGCATATGACTGGAAGTGTGGTGACTTCTGATCATGCTCACTGACACTAAATCCGGCGTTCTGAAGGGTGACAATAAACAGCATTTCACCGCTGATGACACTGGGCAATGGCCTTTGAATAGAATGTTAGCATGCCCCTGTGGGTGTGCTAACATTCTAAGAGGGTGGACTAGTTGGGGAAGTAACGCCCTCACGACTAGTCCCCGCACTCATTAGCATATCATAAAAGATCATTAGAAATACTTTTTCTAAATATGCCTTTATATATGCTACTAGATACAGGGACGGTTAGGCCGGGATTAGCAATACAGTCATATGAAAAAGTTTGGGCACCCCTATTAATGTTAACCTTTTTTCGTTATAACAATTTGGGTTTTTGCAACAGCTATTTTGGTTTCATATATCTAATAACTGATGGACTCAGTAATATTTCTGGATTTAAATGAGGTTTATTGTACTAACAGAAAATGTACAATCCGCATTTAAACAAAATTTGACCGGTGCAAAAGTATGGGCACCTCAACATAAAAGTGACATTAATATTTTGTAGATCCTCCTTTTGCAAAAATAACAGCCTCTAGTCGCTTCCTGTAGCTTTTAATGAGTTCCTGGATCCTGGATGAAGGTATATTTGACCATTCCTGTATACAAAACAATTCCAGTTCAGTTAAGTTTGATGGTTGCCGAGCATGGACAGCACGCTTCAAATCATCCCACAGATGTTCAATGATATTCAGGTCTGGGGACTGGGATGGCCATTCCAGAACATTGTAATTGTTCCTCTGCATGAATGCCTGAGTAGATTTGGAGCGGTGTTTTGGAACATTGTCTTGCTGAAATATCCATCCCCTGCGTAACTTCAACTTCATCACTGATTCTTGCACATTATTGTCAAGAACCTGCTGATACTGAGTTGAATCCATGCGACCCTCAACTTTAACAAGATTCCTGGTGCCGCCATTGGCCACACAGCCCCAAAGCATGATGGAACCTCCACCAAATTTTACTGTGGGTGGCAAGTGCTTTTCTTGGAATGCCGTGTTTTTTTGCCTCCATGCAATATGCCTTTTTGTATGACCAAACATCTCAATCTTTGTTTCATCAGTCCACAGGACCTTCTTCCAAAATGTAACTGGCTTGTCCAAATGTGCTTTTGCATACCTCAGGCGACTGTTTGTGGCGTGCTTGCAGAAATGGCTTCTTTCGCATCACTCTCCCATACAGCTTCTCCTTGTGCAACGTGCGCTGTATTGTTGACCGATGCGCATTGACACCATCTGCAGCAAGATGATGCTTCAGGTCTTTGGAGGTGGTCTGTGGATTGTCCTTGACTGTGCTCACCATTCTTCTCTGCCTTTCTGATATTTTCTTGGCCTGCCACTTCTGGGCTTAACAAGAACTGTACCTGTGTTCTTCCATTTCCTTACTATGGTCCTCACAGTGGAGACTGACAGTTTAAATCTCTGAGACAACTTTTTGCATCCTTCCCCTGAACAACTATGTTGAATAATCTTTGTTTTCAGATCATTTGAGCGTTCTTTTGAGGAGCCCATGATGCCACTCTTCATAGGAGATTCAAATAGGAGAACAACTTGCAAGTGGCCACCTTAAATACCTTTTCTGATGATTGGATACACCTACCTATGAAGTTCAAAGCTCAATGAGGTTACAAAACCAATTTAGTGCTTTAGTAAGTCAGTAAAAAGTAGTTAGGAGTGTTCAAATCAAGAAATTGTTAAGGGTGCCCATACTTTTGCACTGGTCAAATTTTGTTTAAATGCGGATTGCACATTTTCTGTTAGTACAATAAACCTCATTTCAATCCAGAAATATTACTCAGTCCATCAGTTATTAGATATATGAAACTGAAATAGCTGTTGCAAAAACCCAAATTGTTATAAAGAAAAAAGGTTAACATTATTAGGGTGCCCAAACTTTTTCATATGACTGTATGTACCCAGAACTGCTCGTGGTCTGGAGTGCATATTGGACCTGACAGGTTCCCTTTAAACAATTTCCACAGATTGTCCACATAAAGAATCAATAGACAGACTCCAAAATAGATTTATACCAAAAGCCGTATATAAACAGCCAAAAATGTGAAGTGACGTCAAACATGTAAAAACAACTTTTATCAATATACATTAAAATTCTAATAGAATCAATACAAGGTGCTACATATAAGTTTTTACATATACGATTGCGGACAGGTTTAACCAAAGCGCTCCCAGACAAAAATTAATCATACATGGGATACCGATATCATCACTAAAATTAGATATAAATGTCTGAAGAGAATGTTTTAACAAAAAAATGTTTTTTGAGAAAAACAGCATAAAGCAAGATTTTATCTGGACATACTGATCAATTATCCTCCTCAATAAATCATATTCATCGACGTCCAAACATTGGTAATAAACAGTAAAAAATAGTGGAATGGTATTATAAATAAATAAATAACTACACTATATTTATACTAATCAATAAATAGTAGGATGTGAATAAATAGCAATAATATGGGGTAGATCAGTTAATAAATAGAAATAGTTTCTTGCCAAAGACCTGTGCACATTTTCATGTGATGAAAAAAGTGTAGTGCATGTCAATTCACTTCAGTGTAACAATAAATAACATGATTGATTGCTCTCAGTGAGAGAAACAAAATTTAAATTTTGTAGTTGAGATACCTTTTAATGGCTAACTAAAATAACATATGATGTTATGAAGCAAGCTTTCGAGACATCTCAGGTCTCTTCCTCAGGCATGGCATGACAAAATATCTGAAGAAACATAAATTTATACACAAAAAACAGAGCAGAGGGATGACATAGTAAAAGGACATTTAAATAAACAAACACTATGCTTAAGGCCCAGTCACACACCGGCTTACCAGCGATCCCGAAAACGATGCGACCTGATAGGGATCGCAGGTAAGTCGCTGAGAGGTCGCAGGTGAGATGTCACACAGTCAGATCTTCCCAGCGATGCAGGAATGATACAGGTCGCAGTAGCGACCTGTATAACGATCTCAGCAGTCACTGTGACCCTGTCACACAGTGTCACACACAGCGATGTGTCCTGCCCAGCAGGACATCGCCTTTGAAGAAAATGACCTGGACCATTCAGCAACGACTAGAGATCTCACAGCAGGGGCTTGATCGCTGGTAGGTGTCACACATAACGAGATCGCTAACGGGATCGCTACTGCGTCACAGAAACCGTGACTCAGCTGCGATCTTGCTAGCGATCTCGTTATGTGTGACGGTACCTTTAGAAAGTGAATCCTTAATTAGCTTTGATTAGTGGTGTGAGAGTTTTATTGTCCCAATATAGGATCAGAGGCCTGTGCCCTCAGTCTCTGGAGCAGACTCCTCAGATTTCAGAGTCATAAATCCTCCTGACAGGATGAGTCCTGTGTCCACCGAGTTAAACATTGTGGTGAATTTGTGTTCCCAGACCCTTCGATGGCTCCGTGCTCTGAAGTTGCCTTTTAATATGACAACTTTCATGTGGTTTATGTTGTGTCCTGGAGCACAGAAATGTTTGGCCACGGGTAAATGAGTTTTTTTGTCTGTTATTGTGTGGCGGTGAGATCTCATTCTTGCGCTTAGTCTCTGTCCTAACATAGAGACCCCCAATAGGACATATAGTGCCCAGGATTAAGTACACCACGTTGAAAGAGTAACATGTGAATGTCCCAGGAATCTTATAGTCCTTCTGTGTGTTAGGGATCTGTATCCGGTCATTGGTCTCTACATGAGCGCAGGATTTGCAGCTCTTTACATTGCAAGGATAAGTTCCTCTTGGTGTGTCTGAGGGCATTGAGCTTCAGATCATGATGCTCCTTAAATTAGGAGGTTGCCTGTAGCACAGCAATGGAGGATTTTTGAATATTATTTTTAATCAGTCATCCTTGTGTAGAATGTTCTTCTCAGTACCTCAAGCTGTGGGTTGTAGGTCACCACCAGAGGTACTCAACTATTTTGCTCTTTTTGTTTGTATTTAAGCAGTTCACTTCTAGGAGTCTTTGTGGCTCTAATGCTCTGATCATCAATGGAGGTGGGGTGATAACCCATTTTAAAAAGACATTTTTAAACCAAGGCTAAGTGTTCATCCCTGTCTACTGGGCTGGAACAGATTATATCTGAGGGCCTGGCTGTAGACAATGGACTTTTTAATGTGTTTGGGATGGAAACTGTCCCATCTGAGGTAAGTGGGACGGTCAATAGGCTTCCGATACACTGATGTCTAGATTGAGCCATTTTGAATTTTTATGGTGGTATCCAAGAAGTTGATTTCTGTTTTTGAGTGGTCCAATGTCAAGTTTATGGTTGGATGAAATGCATTGAATTTTTCATGGAATTTTAGAAGCTCTTGCTCAGATTTGGTCCAGATTATTAAGATGTCATCTATGTAACAGAAAAAGGCCAATGGTTTGAGGGCATAAATAAAATATGGCATAAATAGAGATCATAACATTACCTAATGACAGGGTGATGTATCCTGCCCGCAGCCCCTCACTCCAACACGTGTTTTGCGCCCTCACTTTCTCAAGGAGCGTGACCGGAGTGGAGGACAACGCAGTTTAAACATAGTAAGTGGGTTCAGAGAATATTGGGACGTAAATAAATCCACCAATGGTAAACCAGTATAGTGGCCAATATGCGGCGCATGCTCACAGTGCAGCAATCATTAGATTAAAAGCCGACCTCCTGACAAGCACGATCACATACCACGTGACATCTCCGCTCACATAATCAGTGAGTCATAGAGACACGTGGCATTAAAAGATGCGCTCCGGAGGACAAATGATGCTGAACCTGTTCATGCGCACAGGCCACTACGATCGTGATGACTAAATCGAGAGAAAAGTATAAGTGTACAATAGTGCGCGCACGGACTACAGTCACCATGGGATACAATTGAATTTCCATATAACACGATCATACCCCACGTGATTCCCCGTAATCACATGACTCATGTGACCGGCAAACCACGTGGTACAGAGTAACATGACCCAAGGCAGCCGAGGCCGCGCATGCGCACAAACAATCCACGTCACTATTCCCTTTAAAGTTGTGAAAAACTCCTGGTGAAAAAAAAATGCAAGTCACTTCTCCTGGTGGATCCTGATCTAAACAAAGGTTGTAAAATCTGCTTCAGGAAAAAAAACTCTGTTCTATAATGCTTCAAAAACTTTACAAAACAGCTTCAGGAAAAGAAACTCTTCCAAAAACTCCCCAAAGCGGTGTGCACATGGCGTCTTTTATCTGCTCACCTGCAGGTTGTTTGTTTTTAAGGCGGAATCAGTTCGGGACAGTGCTGACAGTCATTTTCCCAAGGCTTTTCTTGCATGTAGATGTTTCACTGTGCCGCCGATGCTTTAAAGTATTGTCTAATGGATGCTGCCTGAGGAATGGATACGTCACTTCTTTTAACGGTTTCTGTTTTCCCAACCTCTGAAGCAGTTAAAAAATGAGATATAAGACATAACATGCACAGCATTATCGCTTTGATTAAAATTAATCTGTCAGCAGATTTTTGCTATCTTATCTGAGAGCAGCATGACTGAGGCAAAGTGACTCTGAATCCAATGATGTATCACTTAGATTACTAGCTGCAGCCGGTCTGACACAATCAGAATTTTTAAATTTAGCTATGTAGCAGAGCTGAGAGAGCTGTGCCATCACACCAGGCTCTCTATAGAGATTATATTGACAGTAAGGTGTCAATCAGAGGAGGGCTGCCACACTGCTGTGTGCGTAACATTGTAGTCCAGCAATGATAATCACTAGGTGACAAAGCCTGTGGTTGAAGTAAACAACAGCACACAGAGCGGCATAGATGATTGTTGTTTTTTAAGTTCTACAGCATGATGTGCTCAGATTACATAGCAAAAACCTGCTGACAGATTCTCTTTGCTTTATGCTCATTTTATGGAGCTGTTTTACAGTAGGTAGTTTTCTGGCAGAATCTACCTGTGTGCACATACGCATTCTCTGAATCAGTTTCCACTTGAAAAACTTGTCATTCTTCACCGCCTCAAAAAAAACCCTCAGCATGAAAGTAACCATAACGGTAATGTGAACAAAGCCTGAGCAGCGTAATTCTGAATATAATGTTGCTTGGTGTATATTTCAGAGGGACGTGTACACCCATCTATGTGCTTCTAATAGATGCATCCTTCAGTTACTAGAAGATCCTTAGAATTCATTTATCTCTCTTGGCTTTCATTAACACATCAAGGAATTTCTACCCCCCAAATTGAAACACCATTTACTTCTCATAATACACTGAGTGATTTAATTGTAGAAATTCCTGGCAGACCTCCACCGCCATCTTCTGATCCGGTGCCAGCGTGCTGCACCGCTCACTGACTTCTATAGTGAATCGTCTAATACTATTTAATTGTATAGGAAAAAAATAATTGCCTTCCTGGTGCCAATGTCTGTGTTTGCCAATATAGCTCTCTCTTCTCTCACAGCGAGTTGTAAGAAATAGAAAAGCCACCGAAGTGACAATAAAAAATGACACATCACCTCCGACATCTCGGAGACGGCAGCTCACATGTACAATTATTCTGCTCATTGCTGTAAACATTAGCTGCCTTGAATACACTTTTTGCCATATGGAGTTGTGACATTGGGAGAGAACAGCAAATGATGCCATGTATTCATTTGTGAAGAACAACTGGAGGGAGATACAGTTAGGTCCAGAAATATTTGGACAGTGACACAAGTTTTGTTATTTTAGCTGTTTACAAAAACATGTTCAGAAATACAATTATATATATATAATATGGGCTGAAAGTGCACACTCCCAGCTGCAATATGAGAGTTTTCACATCCAAATCGGAGAAAGGGTTTAGGAATCATAGCTCTGTAATGCATAGCCTCCTCTTTTTCAAGGGACCAAAAGTAATTGGACAAGGGACTCTAAGGGCTGTAATTAACTCTGAAGGCATCTCCCTCGTTAACCTGTAATCAATGAAGTAGTTAAAAGGTCTGGGGTTGATTACAGGTGTGTGGTTTTGCATTTGGAAGCTGTTGCTGTGACCAGACAACATGCGGTCTAAGGAACTCTCAATTGAGGTGAAGCAGAACCTCCTGAGGCTGAAAAAAAAGAAAAAATCCATCAGAGAGATAGCAGACATGCTTGGAGTAGCAAAATCAACAGTCGGGTACATTCTGAGAAAAAAGGAATTGACTGGTGAGCTTGGGAACTCAAAAAGGCCTGGGCGTCCACGGATGACAACAGTGGTGGATGATCGCCACATCCTTTCTTTGGTGAAGAAGAACCCGTTCACAACATCAACTGAAGTCCAGAACACTCTCAGTGAAGTAGGTGTATCTGTCTCTAAGTCAACAGTAAAGAGAAGACTCCATGAAAGTAAATACAAAGGGTTCACATCTAGATGCAAACCATTCATCAATTCCAAAAATAGACAGGCCAGAGTTAAATTTGCTGAAAAACACCTCATGAAGCCAGCTCAGTTCTGGAAAAGTATTCTATGGACAGATGAGACAAAGATCAACCTGTACCAGAATGAGGGGAAGAAAATAGTTTGGAGAAGAAAGGGAACGGCACATGATCCAAGGCACACCACATCCTCTGTAAAACATGGTGGAGGCAACGTGATGGCATGGGCATGCATGGCTTTCAATGGCACTGGGTCACTTGTGTTTATTGATGACATAACAGCAGACAAGAGTAGCCGGATGAATTCTGAAGTGTACCGGGATATACTTTCAGCCCAGATTCAGCCAAATGCCGCAAAGTTGATCAGACGGCGCTTCATAGTACAGATGGACAATGACCCCAAGCATACAGCCAAAGCTACCCAGGAGTTCATGAGTGCAAAAAAGTGGAACATTCTGCAATGGCCAAGTCAATCACCAGATCTTAACCCAATTGAGCATGCATTTCACTTGCTCAAATCCAGACTTAAGACGGAAAGACCCACAAACAAGCAAGACCTGAAGGCTGCGGCTGTAAAGGCCTGGCAAAGCATTAAGAAGGAGGAAACCCAGCGTTTGGTGATGTCCATGGGTTCCAGACTTAAGGCAGTGATTGCCTCCAAAGGATTCGCAACAAAATATTGAAAATAAAAAAATTTTGTTGGGTTTGGTTTATTTGTCCAATTACTTTTGACCTCCTAAAATGTGGAGTGTTTGTAAAGAAATGTGTACAATTCCTACAATTTCTATCAGATATTTTTGTTCAAACCTTCAAATTAAACGTTACAATCTGCACTTGAATTCTGTTGTAGAGGTTTCATTTCAAATCCAATGTGGTGGCATGCAGAGCCCAACTCGCGAAAATTGTGTCACTGTCCAAATATTTCTGGACCTAACTGTATAATATACAGTTAAAATTAAAAGTATTCAACCCCCTCTTGAGTTATCCATAGTTCTAATATGCAATCAAACATCACAGTCAACAAGCCGTGCGCTGCTGCAGGTATCTGATGTGTTTTATCTCCAGCACTTGATGTAACTAATCACAGGCTTCATCACTTACATCAGATTTACTTAAGACCGCATCTGATTTCAATCTGCGGGAGGGGATCTATTCAGGGGGTGGAAGAATTCATTATAGGCCTGATTCATCTGTGCTTTCTTGACGTTTATTATATTTTTTTTTTATATTTGGATTTTTTTTCTTCAAAGTTATGATTCATGGATTTGTCAGCAGGATTTATCCTCATCCCCCAAAAAAATAATAAAAAAAAGAACAAACAATGTATATGTGTATGTAGCTTTGTCAAAGACAAGTCCAGTAACACCTTCACATGGCCAGTACGTTCCTCGGTTACTGAAAAATTAGCATTTAAATTGAGGCTGAAGGACTATTGGTAGATCTGAAGCCTCTGTCACTCCAGCTCTATTCCCTGCCTAGTGGTTGCTGCGTCTGCTTGACTGACAATTCGTTTGTACGAAGTCATACAGCATAGAGGCAGTCAGTCAAGTATGAGGAGACAGTGCTGAGCGGGGAATAGAGCTGGAGTGACAGAGGCTTCATATCTACAATTGCCCTTGAACCTCATTTGCACATCAATTCAAATGCTGATTTCTCACTAACGGAGGAGTGAACTGGCCATGTAAAGGTATTACTGGATTTCTCTTTAAAAGAGCTACATGTGCATATAAATAGTTTGGGAGAAAAGTGAAATCCTGCTGACAGATTTTCCCCTTTAACATTTTTGCTACTTGTTAGTTCAAAATGTTGCATACTGTACTAAAATGTTGTGATTGATAAATCCACCAAAACATCTGGAAACCTTAACGAGTGCATGAAATACACTTTAAGAAAAAGCATTCCTAAAAAAAAATGAATGAGGCTGTAATGGAAAACAGGCAAAAACTATACCAAACAATGCACAAATGCTATTATAAATTGGACCCTAAATGTAGTCTTTTTCGGCCTATTTAACATTGCATTTACATTTATTTTTTGTCTAGATTTTCTGCTTGTAGGCCTGATTCAGACATCTTTCTCCCGATCCGAGCATGACATATGTGTCACGATGTGACTGCAGTATGGCAAAAGACTATGGGCTCATACTCTGTCCCTCAAGCTGTAGGGACCCTAGGCTATCCCTATCCCCAGGACTACCCCTGATGGTGGGGATGCCTATGTCTCATACCTATGCTCCTAAACAATACTAATTTGATCCCCCTTCCCCCACCCGGGGAAGTAAGAAGTAGAAGGGCAAGGGAAAACACAGACAAGACTTACAGGGGAAAAAATAAACACAATATTACCAAATTCACACAGGAATAACACAAGGGAACAAAAGGAGGAAAGTCTGTAAGGCAAAAAACTACACTGAGGAGCAGTAAGAAAGGAAAGTGCTACACCAAACCGCACAGAGCAACCCAAGAAGCATTGACCTATTACATCTGAAAGATTACACCTTTCCAAACAAGAAAAGACAAGCTATAGCTGGAATGGCTTGAACAGTCCAGCCAGCCTATATAGGAGTAGAGCAGATATAACAGATTCTCCCACAGCATGTGACTAAAGGAGTTAAACATCCAAGACCAGCAGAACATTAACTCTTGCTTACCCGCCGGTGAGCAACTAACCTTTGTATCGATGCCCGTGTCTCTCTGCGCTAATTACAACCCTCAGTGCAGTTCACAAAAGCGTGCAAGAATCTGAGGATTCCTCAAACCCCGACATCACAGTTGGCGATGCTTGAGAAAACCGATCAGTTGTTTCTTGTAACAGTGGTCAAATACACTCAGTTGTGGAGTGGAATTTGACAGCTTCGTCAACTACATATTGGCCACAGTTGAGTATTGCACATCCACCTCCTATTGATTTGAATAGGGCGGATGTATAATACCCTACTGAGGCCAGATGAGGGAGCTCTCAACTGAGCACATCCAGCTGCACTTGGCACCAGGAACAGCTGAACACTGGGGATTCCACGTGTCCCACCCCATTGATCAGGTGCTGAAAACCTATCCTATGGATAGGCCATCGGTGTAAAAGCCCTTTAAGCTGCTCAGCCCTTCTTTTTTTTCTGCTGCTCGCCATTGTTGGCATGGTTTATTTAATCAAGATGCTTGCAGCTGATTCATGATTTGCAACTTTTTTTTTTAACTAAAATTTTGCACAAATTTACTCCACTTCCCTCCCCACCCATTAATTTTATACACCACCCCCTAATTTTTTACACCACCCCCTCCCCATCCCCTAATTTTATAAACCACCCCCTCCACACCCCCTAATTTTTGTACACCAGAAATTTTAGCACAAATCTTAAAGCTTCGTTTGACATTATAACTAACGGTGTGACTTTTTGCTATAACAAGCAAATAAGGCCAAAAAAAATAAAATAAAGAGCATTTTTTGCTTTGGCACTAAAATCTGCATCACATTCCGCAAGACAAAAAAGAAAAGTGATAAAAAACTTGTTAAATTGGGCCCTTTGTGATGAATTTGGAGAAACCATTTGTATTAGTTATGTTGAGCTAATTTGTTTTTGTTTTGTGGGTTTATGGGAAAGAGCAGAAATTTTGCAATTTCATTGGTGGATTCAATAAATTATTTTGAATGCAACAGTATATAAAGGAGAGGGACCACATAACAGAAAACAAGACAGGACCTTGCTATTTTTAAAGCCAACATGCCCATAATCCATAGCAGACAATTTATTTTTTACATACACAGCAGTAATTTGGGCTCAAATGCTACAACATGTTAAAATTATATAATTTTAACTCTTCTTTTTTTCTGTTTTTATTTTAGCAAACATTAATTACCCAGACTTTTAGCCAGACAAACCCAACAGCCATCACTCCAGATGAATACTTTGACCCTAATTTTGAATTGGGACAACGGGATATGGGGCGACCCATGGAACTTACTACCAAAACTCAAAAGTAAGTAGAGCCTAAAGTGTTGGACTTTGGTAATAAATTAAACTAGAGCTAAATTTCCAAAATGATAGGTAGAATGAAGGGGGTTCCCAGGGGTCCTTCAGACTGTAGTGTGATAATTTTTAACTGAGAACGGCTGGTGTCTCAAAATAAGTAGGTGTATGGTGGTGCAACTTGGCAGTTTTGAGTTTTGGTCAGGAGACATATGGCCAGTCTGGACATCACAGTCCATACTGGGACCATGAAACATGGATGTCTAAAGTTGGCCTTTAAAAGTACGTTTTTATTATTGCTTAGGCATGGATTAAGTGCTCCCCTTATGTTTATCATTAAAATCTATACGTTTGTCTTTTATTTCCCACATTCAGGTTTAAAGCCAAACTTTGGTTGTGTGAAGACCACCCGTTGTCTTTGTCAGAACAGGTGGCACCAATCATTGACCTCATGGCAATAAGCAATGCACTTTTTGCAAAACTTCGTGATTTTATCACTCTCAGGCTACCCCCAGGATTCCCTGTCAAAATTGGTGAGTATTATTCCTGTATACATTTTTTAACCCTTTTTTTATAGCCTTTGGTTTACCATACAACAGATGGCTGCAACGAGTGCACAGTGTGAGCGCCCCATGTAAGTGAAAGGGTTTCATTTAAAAGAAAAACAATGGATTGGATACTCACCTACAGAGGCACTTTTACGGTGAAGCAGTGCCACTATTTCTGGCGGGTCACTTGACAATGATTGCAATAGTCCTATGATACATCAATCAACAGTTCATCAACATTCCATCTGGGCAGACTAGCGCTCTGATGAAATTGTAAGAGCTGCAGTCAACCAGCGACCACTGATTGGCTGCAGCAGTCCTGTGACACAAAAACATTACATGTGCCGCCTGGACTAGTGGTACAGACTGAAAGAGGTGAGTATCCATTGTTTTTATTTTAAATGAAACCCAAAGGGTCAGCACAGACGGCAAGTAATACGGAGCGAGTGGAATGCAATAAAAAAATCGCATTCCACTCGGACGAATGTTACTCTATGGGTCCGCGATTTTTTTAATTGGACCGAGAAAACAATCGCAACATGCTGCTGGTGGAATGAGATCCTGTTTCACTTGCACCCATTCAAGTCTATGGGGGTTAGAGAAACATCTCATTGCTCTCGCATTACAGCGGTGGACACGAGTCCAATGCGAATCTCGCATCAGCCGGCAACTGAGGAGATGGGGAGATAAATCTCTCCCTCTCCTCTGCAGCTGTGGTCTGATCGGACCACAGTCACATGACACTCGGCTCTGGCTGTGCTGTGAGTGTGTGCCGAGTGTCATGTGAGGACTTGCACAAATTCCCGTGTGACCTTAGCCTTAAAGGGGTTGTCCAGCCTTAGACTACAAGTCTGCAGTCACTCTATGTCTCACTTTATGTGACTGCAGACTTGTGAATCTGCGCACTGTGTGCTATGAGAATTTGCCAGTGTCCGGGGTGGCAGTCATGTGATTGCAGGTATGTGATTTCCATACATTTGTTCACATGCCATGTAGATGGAAGTGACCTCACTAAATCCAAGTGTAATAAGCCAGGTCAGACATGTCTAGCCGGAATGTGTCCGGAAGTATGCAAGCGACTATTCCCAAAACTGCCCACTTTGGGCGCTAGAGAATCCTCACGGCGTGCAGTATGCGTGATGTGAGGATTCACAAGTCTGCAGTGACATAAAGTGACACATAAAGGGACCGCAAACTTGTTACCTAAGGCTAGATAATATCTTTATGTAATTAATCAGCAGTGGACATCCCCTTTAACTTAAAATCTTTATCATTGAAAAATGTAATTTTGCTAATATAATTTGATTGCCAAAAATTATGCACAGGTTGTATTTCATTATATCTGATTACAGATGCAAATGACTTTGTTACATTGTTGATATGCTGTTCTTTTATATTATTTTATCTTTTTTCCAGAAATTCCCATTTTTCACATTTTGAATGCACGCATCACTTTCGGAAACCTAAATGGATGTGATGAGCCAGTATCATCCCTTCGTCAAAGTCCCAGCAGCGAGGCCCCCTCCCCAAGCAGCGACTCCTGCAGCGTTAGCAGCACCAGCTCTATAAGTATGATGCCACAGCAGGGGGAGACGGGACAGAGGGACTCCAACAGTATGTGTCAGACCTCAGCACTGGGGGCAAAGGAGGTCCTGGGTAGGGGTGACTAGAGAGAGGATGACCATTAGCTATGCCTCATGTCACCCATAGATTCTAGATAGGTAGGTAGCATGATCCACCAACATTTCAGATGGCTCCACCAGGCCTCCACCTTCACTGCTTTGCCTGAATACACATACAGAATTGGCTGCCATTGTAATGGTGCTTTTTTGTTGTGAGCTCTTTGGGAATGAGATATTTTAATGGTTACTTAGCATAAGTTATAATAAGTTGTTTCTGACCTGTATAATATTATATTTGTGAACGTTTAGCTTCTGGACGTGGCTGCGAGATGGACCAGTCGTTGTTTGAAGCTCCTCGAGGTTACAGTATGGTGGGAAGTTACCGTGAGAGTATGCGGGAGGAAGAGGATGACCTGCTGCAGTTTGCTATCCAGCAGAGTTTGCTGGAAGCTGGTAGCGAATATGACCAGGTAAGAAGAGGTCATGTATCCCAGCTCATCGTTCACAATTACACGCTACAGTTTTGCTCATAGGTTTAGTATTTGCCATACTGCATAAAATGCATAAAATGATTTCATTTTACCTCATATAGGCTTCACTGTATTTGCCTTTAAACACAATAATTTCTTTGTACATACATTTTTCAGAAAAGAAAACAGGATTTCATATTTTTTTGCGCCAAAATATGGCCTAGGGCTTATTTTCAGGGGATGTAATTAATTCTTGAACAAAAAAAACCAAACAACATTTATTCAAATATAGTCATATCCTATTCTGGAGCATCAACATAACTCTCCAAACACACACACTGCACTCACACATACAGCACACACACACACATCACATGCACACAGCACACACACTCAGCACACACACACACACACACACACACACACAGTACACACACTCAGCACACATGCACACAGCACATAAACACACACAGACACACAGCGCACATACACACACAGCACATACAAACACAGCACATACACACAGCACATACACACACACACACAGCACATACAGACAGCACATACACGCAGCACATACACACACAGCACATACACAAACAGCACATACACAAACAGCACATACATACGGCACACACACAGCACATACAGACAGCACATACACACACACACACACACACACACACACACACACACACACACACACACACACACACACAGCACACACACACACACACAGCACATATATATACACACACACACACACACACACACACACACACACTCACAAACAGCACATACATACCTGACTTTCTCCTCTTCAGCCTTAGACTGTAATTAGATTACCTTTTCGTGACAGCCTAGTCAATTGACGTGAAGTCATAAAGGTCCTGAAGCAGTATTACATCAGGATATAAACGCTGGGGCCCCTGGGAGAATGGGGGCCATATGAAATTGCCCAGTTTGCTCTCTCTTCTCCCTGCATGATAGCCTGTCTCTTGTTTAGTTCTTTTAGACTCATGCAATTAGGAGACCTTTGATGAATTTACAGTCATGTGACATAATGTAATCAAAGGTCCTTAAACAATCTTAACCTTGGAATATAACTGCTAGGGTCCTTAAGAGTGTGGGGGCCCTGAGAAATTCCACAGTTTGACTCCCTTTAATGCCCTTACTATAACTAGGACTTATTTTTGGAGTAGGACTTATATTTTAATTATATTCCAGATATCCTGTAAAATCACACTAGGGCTTATTTTCGGGGGAAGGTCTTATTTTCCGGGAAACACGGTAGTAAAACCCCCAAATTCTCCATTGTAATGGCCACAGCCTTTTGTTATTTAACTGTATGCTATGCAGATGATTGCAGCTGTACATCAGAAATGTCTACTTTGACTTTACTATCATTGAGATACATCTGAAGGACATCAATCTAATCATTTCTTTTCATTGACTTTATAGGTAACAATCTGGGAAGCTCTGACAAACAGTAAACCGGGAACACATCCAATGTCAAATGAGGGTCGGAAAGGAGAAAGGTTTGTAGAGTATTAGAACATCATCTGTAAATTAGGGTGAAATAGATTTACATTTGAGCAGACCTGCTATTATGGAGTAACTATCATTTCAGGTGACTTTTTATAATAAGCTGTAGACATGAGCAGATTGCTTCATGCAACCTCGAACCCAGCCCGATGTATCATGGGACATGTCACATGATCCCCTTTATAGATCATGTGATAGATCATAATCATGATAGTGTGATGTGCCCATTAGCTGACATAAAATGAGAAAGGCATTTTTTTCCCTTATGTACAGCACTATAAGGCTGAAATTTATTATGCTAAATATTAATATTAACAAATTAATAAAAATTATTTTATATTAATATAATGACTTAAATTGAGCAGAATTAAGCATGCTGACACCCCGACATTACAGCATGAGCCCCACACATGGCCTCCTATATACATCATGAACCCCCACATAGCCTCCTATATATAGTATGAGTGCCCACATAGTCTCCTGTATACAGCGTGAGCCTCCGCATAGCCCCCTATATACAGAATGAGCCTGTCACGTACGGAGTAGATGTCTGTATGTAACATGTGACACATGTGCTCATACCAACGGGTGTCTGACACACTACAAAGAAGGGAATTTTGTTTACTTACCGTAAATTCCTTTTCTTCTAGCTCCAATTGGGAGACCCAGACAGTGGGTGTATAGCTACTGCCTCTGGAGGCCGCACAAAGAACTACACTTAAAAGTGTAAGGCCCCTCCCCTTCTGGCTATACACCCTCCCGTAGGAGTACAGATTCCTCAGTTTTAGTACCAAAGCAAGAAGGAGGAAAGCCAATAACAGTTTCAAAAACAAATTCAATCCGATAACTAGATCGGAGAACTTAAGAAACAACGTGAACAACATGTGCACCCGAAAAAACGAAACCCTAAAAACAGATAGGGCGGGTGCTGGGTCTCCCAATTGGAGCTAGAAGAAAAGGAATTTACGGTAAGTAAACAAAATTCCCTTCTTCTTTTTCGCTCCTAATTGGGAGACCCAGACAGTGGGACGTCCAAAAGCAGTCCCTGGGTGGGTAAAAAGATACCACATGAACGGGCTGTCATACAGCCTCTTCCTACAGGTGGGCCACCGCCGCCTGAAGGACCTGTCTACCTAGGCTGGCGTCTGCCGAAGCGTAGGTATGCACTTGATAGTGTTTGGTAAACGTGTGCAGACTCGACCAGGTAGCCGCCTGGCACACTTGCTGAGCCGTAGCCTGATGCCTCAACGCCCAGGACGCACCAACGGCTCTGGTAGAATGGGCCTTCAGTCCAGATGGAATCTGAAGCCCAGCAGAACGGTATGTGTGAAGAATTGGTTCCTTGATCCACCGCGCCAGGGTGGATTTGGAAGCTTGCGATCCCTTATGCTGACCAGCGACTAGGACAAAGAGCGCATCCGAACGGCGTAGAGGCGCCGTGCGAGAAATGTAAATCCTGAGTGCTCTCACCAGGTCCAACAGATGTAAACCCTTTTCAAATTGGTGAACTGGATGCGGACACAAAGATGGCAAAGTGATATCCTGATTGAGATGAAAGGAAGAAACCACCTTGGGAGAAAACTCTGGAATTGGACGCAGTACCACCTTGTCTTGGTGAAATACCAGGAAGGGAGATTTGCAAGATAACGCCGCCAGCTCGGACACTCTTCGAAGAGACGTGACCGCTACAAGAAAAACTACCTTTTGTGAAAGCCGAGAAAGGGGAACCTCTTTCAAAGGCTCGAAAGGCGGCTTTTGAAGAGCAAGGAGAACCTTGTTCAGATCCCAGGGTTCCAATGGCCGTCTGTAAGGAGGAACGATATGACAAACTCCTTGGAGAAACGTGCGTACTTTAGAAAGCTGTGCCAAGCGCTTCTGAAAGAATACGGATAACGCGGAGACTTGACCCTTAAGCGAGCTAAGGGACAAACCTTTTTCCAACCCAGACTGCAGGAAGGAAAGAAAAATTGGCAATGCAAATGGCCAGGGAGAAAACCCTTGAGCCAAGCACCACGCTAAGAATATCTTCCACGTCCTGTGATAGATCTTAGCTGAGGATGGTTTTCTAGCCTGTCTCATTGTGGCAACAACTCCCTGAGATAAACCTGAGGCCGCTAGGATCCAGGACTCAATGGCCACACAGTCAGGTTCAGGGCCGCAGAATTCAGATGGAAAAACGGCCCTTGAGACAGCAGATCTGGACGGTCTGGTAGTGCCCACGGTTGGCCTACCGTGAGATGCCACAGATCCGGGTACCACGACCTTCTTGGCCAATTTGGAGCGACGAGTATGGCTCGCTGGCAGTCGGACTTGATTTTCCGGAGAACTCTGGGTAACAATGCTAGAGGTGGGAACACATAGGGGAGTCGGAATTGCGACCAATCCTGAACCAAGGCGTCTGCCGCCAGCGCTCGGTGATCGTGAGACCGTGCCATGAAAACTGGGACCTTGTTGTTGTGCCGTGACGCCATCAGATCGACGTCCGGCGACCCCCAGCGGCAACAGATCTGTTGAAACACGTCCGGGTGAAGGGACCATTCTCCTGCGTCCATGCCCTGGCGACTGAGAAAGTCTGCTTCCCAGTTTTCCACGCCTGGGATGTGAACTGCAGATATGGTGGACGCTCTGCTTTCCACCCACGTCAAAATCCGCTGGACTTCTTGAAAAGCTTGGCGACTGCGTGTTCCCCCTTGGTGGTTGATGTACGCCACCGCCGTGGAATTGTCCGACTGAATCCGAATCTGCTTGCCTTCCAGCCATTGTTGGAAGGCTCGCAGGGCAAGGTAGATTGCTCTGATTTCCAGAACATTGATCTGCAAGGTGGACTCTTCCTGAGTCCACGTCCCCTGAGCCCTGTGGTGGAGAAACACCGCTCCCCACCCTGATAGGCTCGCATCTGTCGTGACCACTGCCCAGGACGGGGGAAGGAACGACTTTCCCTGTGACAATGAGTTGGGGAGAAGCCACCAACGTAGAGAATCCTTGGCAGTCTGAGAGAGGGAGACAGTCCTGTCGAGGGACGTCGATTTCCCATCCCATTGGCGTAGAATGTCCCATTGTAGAGGGCGCAGATGAAACTGCGCGAACGGGACTGCCTCCATTGCTGCTACCATCTTTCCTAGGAAATGCATGAGGCGCCTCAGTGAGTGCGACTGGCTCTGAAGGAGAGATTGCACTCCGGTCCGTAGCGAGCACTGCTTGTCCAGTGGAAGCCTCACTATCGCTGATAGAGTATGAAACTCCATGCCAAGATAAGTCAGAGATTGGGTCGGGGTTAGATGAGACTTTGGAAAGTTGATAATCCACCCGAAAGTCTGGAGAGTGTCTAGCGCCACCTTCAGACTGTGTTGGCATGCTTCTTGAGAGGATGCCTTTATAAGCAGGTCGTCTAGGTACGGGATGACCGAGTGACCCTGCGAGTGCAGAACAGCTACTACTGCTGCCATGACTTTGGTGAAGACCCGGGGGGCTGTTGCCAGACCGAAGGGTAACGCTACGAACTGTAGGTGCTCGTCGTGTATGACGAAACGTAGGAAACGCTGATGCTCTGGTGCAATCGGCACGTGGAGATACGCATCTTTGATGTCTATTGATGCTAGAAAATCTCCCTGAGACATTGAGGCTATGACGGAGCGTAGGGATTCCATCCGGAACCTCCTGACTTTTACGTGTCTGTTGAGCAACTTCAGATCCAGGACGGGACGATACGATCCGTCCTTTTTTGGGACCACAAACAGATTGGAGTAAAAACCGTGACCCTGTTCCTGAAGAGGGACGGAGGTCACCACTCCTTCCGCCTTGAGAGCGGCCACCGCCTGCAACAGAGCATCGGCTCGGTCTGGTGGTGGAGAAGTTCTGAAGAAACGAGTTGGCGGACGAGAACCGAACTCTATCCTGTACCCGTGAGATAGAATATCTCTCACCCAACGGTCTTTGACATTTGCTAGCCAAATGTCGCCAAAGTGGGACAGCCTCCCACCGACCGCGGGTGTGGGCATCGGAGACCGCAAGTCAGGAGGACGTCGTTTTGGCAACGGTTCCTCCGGCTGGTCTTTTTGGGCGTGACTGAGACCTCCAAGAATTTGAACGTCTCTGGTCCTTTTGAGTCTTTTTTGACGAGGCGAATTGGGACCTGCCCTGTCCTCGAAAGGACCGATAACCAGACTGACCCCTCCTCTGTTGGGGCTTGTTTTGTCTGTGTTGCGGTAAGGAAGAGTCCTTACCCTTGGAGTGTTTGATGATTTCATCCAAACGCTCTCCAAACAATCGGTCACGAGAAAAAGGCAAATTGGTTAAGCACTTCTTGGAATGAGTGTCTGCTTTCCAATGTCTCAACCACAGAGCCCTACGCAAAACAACTGAGTTGGCTGACGCCACTGCCGTGCGGCTTGTAGCGTCAAGAACAGCATTAATCGCGTACGACGCGAATGCCGCCATTTGCGAGGTCAATGGTGCTACCTGCGGGGCAAATGCACGTGTGACAGAGTCGACTCGCGCAAGCCCGGCCGTGATAGCTTGGAGTGCCCATACGGCCGCAAAAGAAGGCGCTAATGACGCTCCAATCGCTTCATAGATGGATTTCAGCCAGAGCTCCATCTGCCTGTCAGTGGCATCTTTAAGTGCCGCTCCATCTTCAACAGCAACCAAGGATCTGGCTGCAAGCCTGGAAATTGGAGGATCCACTTTTGGACACTGGGTCCAACCCTTGACCACTTCAGAGGGAAAAGGGTAGCGTGTATCTTTAAGTCGTTTAGGAAAACGCCTTTCAGGATAAGCGTGGGGTTTCTGGATTGCGTCTCTGAAGTCAGCGTGGTCCAGAAAAGTGCTTAATGTACGCTTAGGGTATCTGAAATGGATTCTCTCGTGCTGCGAAGCTGACTCCTCTACAGGAGGAGCTGGTGGGGAAATATTCAACATCTTATTGATGTTAAATATAAGATCATTAACTATTGCGTCACCATCTGGTGTATCTAGATTGAGAGCGGTCCCAGGATCAGAATCCTGATCAGTTAAGTCCGCCTCATCACCCATAGATTCATCCCGCTGGGATCCAGACCATTGAGATGAATGTGAAGGCCCGTCATAACGAGCCCGCTTAGGCTGCCCGGGGCCATCGTCCGAGTCAGAGTCTTCACCCTGAGGTGTAGATGCCCGTCCCGGAGCTAGGAGCTGAGGGGGACCAGGGGGCAATACATGCACAGTGTCCGTGGTCTGAAGTACAGGCCTAGCTCGCAATGTGTCAAGAATTTGTGACATAGTGAGAGACATTCTGTCAGCAAAAGCTGCAAACTCAGTTCCTGTCACCTGGACAGCATTCACAGGTGGTACACCCTGGGACACGTCCAGCAGAGGTCCCGACTGTGCAAGCGCCGCAGGGGCCGAGCACTGCACACAATGGGGGTCCGTGGAGCCTGCCGGTAGAAAAGTCCCACATGCGGTGCAGGAAGCATACAATGTCTGTGCCTTGGCACCCTTGCGTTTTACGGGCGACATGCTGCTGGCTCTCTGCATGTGAGAGAGTCTATAGCCAAAGGGCGACCAGCGCTATGCAATACAAAGTATTTGTAGCAACAAAATACTAAGAATACTACGAGCACAAGAGGGGGTGAGCCCTGAGGGCTGCTTACCGCCCGCTGAACAGCGGGTAAGAGGCTGCTGAATGCCTTGTCTGGGTCTCCCCGGCTCCCCTCTGCAGCTCAGCGTGTCTGCAAGAATGGCTGCCGGCTACTGTGGAGAGGGGCGGTCCGTGGGAGTTCCCAAACAAAAGTGCGGGAACAGTGTCCCCTCTGTGCTGACTGTGAGGGCTGGAGTATGTAAAAACGACTCCAGCCCTCAGCGCTGATGCCCTGGCCAGCGTCCCGCCCCTCTCCTGACTGGCAGGTCTGTGGGCGGGAACGAACGCAAGCAGGCCGCAAAAGCCGGGGACTCGAGTTATCAGCGCGGCCGCCGTAAAAGCGCGGGCCGCGCTGAAGTCCCCGGCGCACCGCAAGTGCCAGCCGCGCCGCTGTTCGAGCGGCCGGCGCGACCGAGTTCTGGACGTGGGCAGCGTCCCGCCCCTCTCCTGACTGGCAGGTGTGGGGGCGGGAACGAAAGGAAGCAGGCCGCAAAAGCCGGGGACTGTAGTTATCAGCGCGGCCGCCGTAAAAGCGCAGGCCGCGCTGAAGTCCCCGGCGCACTACAAGTGCCAGCCGCGCCGCAGTCCCAGCGGCCGGCGCGTCCTATTCCCATAAATGTGCCTGCTTCAGCAAAGCTGAATGAGGCCATGGCACAGGCGCCGCAGCGCTGATGTCCCCCGGCGCACTACAACACCCAGCATGCTGCGGTGTGAGCGCCAGATACACGGGGACACAGAGTACCTTGAGGATGCAGGGCCATGTCCCTGATGTACTCCGCTCCATCCAGCATCTTCTCCAGGGGCTGTAGATGGAGCACGGTCTCTGTGCCTGGAGACCGGTAAATCCCACTTCACCCAGAGCCCTGTAAAAAGGGATGGGGAAGGAATCAGCATGTGGGCTCCTGCCGCCGTACCCGCAATGGGTACCTCAACCTTACAAACACCTCCGACATAAGTGGGGTGAGAAGGGAGCATGCTGGGGACACTATATGTGTCCTCTTTTCTTCCATCCGACATAGTCAGCAGCTGCTGCTGACTAAAAACAATGGAGCTATGCGTGCGTGTCTGACCTCCTTGCGCACAAAGCTAAAACTGAGGAATCTGTACTCCTACGGGAGGGTGTATAGCCAGAAGGGGAGGGGCCTTACACTTTTAAGTGTAGTTCTTTGTGCGGCCTCCAGAGGCAGTAGCTATACACCCACTGTCTGGGTCTCCCAATTAGGAGCGAAAAAGAAAATGCCACCAACAAAAAGGGGGAGGAACACCAGGCTCACGATACAACGGAGGTCCCTACTGCTAGGGAGAGGGGTGAGCTGAACTCACCTCAAGCTGACTCCTGAGCTCCCTAGTGTCCCTATACAGGTTCTTTCAACCTGTCGGCGAGCAGGATACCTTGGACCCTCAGTTAGTCCTAAACTCACCCTGCCTAGTGAATAGGCTGACGAGTTCACTAGGCTCGCCACTACACTAATAAATATGGAGGAAAAGGAAAGACAGACTGTGGAATAAAGAGAAGGATACAAACACCAAACTTCAAAGCAGCAGACAGACTGTAAAGTAACAGATGGATGGCCACAGGACAATTCCTCAGCAGCTCCTTCCACCAGGCTGGCCAGTGTAGAACTGAATTCTAACAGCAAGGACTGCTGGGAAAGCTACAGTATTTAAACCTAAATGGGCTTGGGCTCAAAGCAGCTACAGCTAACTTGCGCTGCTATGAGCTGCTGGCAACTAAAACGGAAATCAACTTATGAGACACCATAGGAAAGGAAACTTTGTTTAGATGGAGATGGGAGGCTCCAGTCCTAAGGCTGTCACTAATTCAAAACAGCAAAAACAGCAGGGACACAACCATGACAGAGCCTCCACACAGTCCCCTTTATACAGTATGAGCCTCCACATAGCCTCCTACATACAGCATGAGCCTATACATAGCCTTGTATATACAGCAAAAGCCCCCACATAGCCCATTATTACAGTATAAGCCCCACCCATAACCCCTATAAACAGTTTGGGCCCACACACAGACCCCCTAAAAACATGAGCCCCCAACCCATATAGCCCCTATATACAGCATGACCTCTCACATAGCCTACTGTATACAGTATGGGCCCACACATATGCCATACAAATTTTAAAAAACAACTCATAAACATACTCACATCCCTTCCATTTTCCCGGGGCTCCACTTCTTGATGCTGATGCGTACATGCTGGTGTCAGTTGATGATGTCATTATGCAGTGACTGGAGCACCCCGCTGCTGGCGTTGCTGTTCTGTACTGCCAGCAGCGTATTTACAAGTAGGTTTCTTGCACAGAGATCTGCAGCGGGGGAACAGGAGGGAGGTGAAGGACAATCTGGTGATGGGTTCCCCTGGAGGTAGAGGTTCTGGGCAGTAGCCCAGATTGCTCTTGTTATAATCCGCCAATGACTCTAGTCCTAGTTGTGCATGGATTTCCTGAGCTTCCAAGATCCCCAGTGTGGCTTTTTATTTGCTGGCCTGACGGATGTGATGTCATCTGTGTAGCACACAGGTGGCATCTCGCCATCCCAGCTAATCATAAGCCAAGCCTATGATCCCAGAGGGCAAGGAAATTCACACAGCTCCTTTCCATGAACAGACAGCACTGTCCTGGACGCAGGACAGGAGTTGCACAAAGCAGTTTGCTCATCTCTAAAAAGCTGTAATATATATGTACATGAACATGAGTAATAATACAGTTTCTGGCCAACATATACCATATATATCGTGCATTTTTGTATCAGCTTTCTCTGTACTCCCTAGAAGATACAGTCTCTTTGTGTACTCTTCCAACTTCTCTTCCTCCCCACTCCATACACTTTTATAGACAGCACCTGATATTTCACTTCTAATTGAAGACAAATCTGAAGTAAGATTTGAACTGGATTTTAGAGTTGATTATCAGTGTGAGAGAAAAAATGTGACTACTAAATAGGGAAAGAGGCTTTTTTTTTTATTTGCTGTCAAGTGCTTTATCTTTATGATAACAATTCATTTTCTGTTGGCCTCATGCCTCCCACTCTGTTCTAGTTGCCCATGTCCCTTCCTGTATAATGAAGCCAATGCTGTGATCATTTCTTATTCAATTTGAAGGGGCTTTCCAGTAAAGTTAACTCACTTTACAAATATACCGTTCCTCACAATTTACAGGGTATGCAGGCTTTTTGTGCCTGCATGTAACATACAGTGGAAATATAGTATCACAGTTGAATAAAGAGAAAAAAAAGAGGTAGAGGAAGTTCACTGTCAATTCCTGCAGACCCACAGGTGCATGTGTGACGCCCTGGCAAAACCAGGTAGTCACAAAAGCAGTTCACCCTCCTTGATACCACCAAAAGCCCACACTCAGGTACAACACACAGCCATTAACCCCTTCAGCCCCCAGGAACTTTCCGTTTTTGCATTTTTGTTTTTTGCTCCCCTTCTTCCGAGAGGCGTAACTTTTTTATTTTTCCATCAATCTTGCCATATGTGGGCTTGTTTTTTGCGGGACGAGTTGTACTTTTAAATGAAACCATAAGTTTTACCATATAGTGTACTGGAAAACAGCAAAAAAATTCCAAGTGCGGAAAAATTGCAAAAAAAGTGTGATCGTTCAATAGTTTTTGGGATATTTTATTCACTGTGTTCACTATATGGTAAAACTGAGGTATCTATGTGATGCCTCAGGTCGGTGCGAGTTTGTAGACACCAAACATGTATAGGTTTACTTGAATCTAAGGGGTTAAAAAAAATTCACAAGCTTGTCCAAAAAACGTGGCACACGTTTTGCGCCATTTTCCAAAACCCGTAGCGTTCTCATTTTTCAGGATCTGAGGCTCAGTGATGGCTTATTTTTTGCGTCTCGACCTGACGTTTTTAACGGTACCATTTTTGCGCAGATGCTACGTTTTGATCGCCTGTTATTGCATTTTGCGCAAAATTTGCGGCGACCAAAAAACGTAATTTTGGCGTTTGGAATTTTTTTGCCGCTACGCCGTTTACTGATCAGATTCATTGATTTTATATTTTGATAGATCGGGCATTTCTGAACGTGGCGATACCAAATATGTGTGTATTTTATATTTTTTTAACCCTTTAATTTTCAATGGGGTGAAAGGGGGGTGATTTGAACTTTTAGGTTTTTGTTGTTTTTTTTTAATTTTTTAAAACTTTTTTTTTTATTTTACTAGTCCCCCTAGGGGGCTATAGCGATCAGCAATCCGATCGCTTTGCACTATCTGCGGATCTCAGCTACAGAGCTGAGAATTGCAGATTTGCTGCTTCACTTTCAATGCCGGCTGTATTCCGACATTAAGAGGAAGTGAGTCATGTTAGCTACAAGCGTCATCACATGACCCTGTGCTACCATGGCAACCGCCGAAAGTCACGTGATCATGTCACGTGACTTCCGGTGGGGGCGGGGTAAGTGACTGTCATGGCGGCGTCCATATACATATCGCTGCCAGATTTTGGCAGCGAAATGTAAGGGGTTAATGGCCGCGGGTGGAAGCGATTCCACCCGCGGCTAGCAGGCACACATGTCAGCTGTTGATAACAGCTGATATGTGCGCGGATCGCCGGGGCAGCAGGGGGGCGGGGCTTACAGGCACACGATCCATGACGTACCCAGTACGTCATGGGTCGTTAAGGGGTTAAAGCCTAGCCACCCCTTCATGATAATAAGGGCACACCAGTGGGCGGGATCAGGCGGATGAGAACGCCCACCTAGGGGTCCTGAGGTATCGGGGGCGGGAACACAGTAGATGAGTTTTGACAGTGAACAGTGGAGGAATGAGTAGAGAACAGTCTGAGTCAGAAGACACAGGAGTTGACAGCTGACAGTTGAAGTGAAGTGGAGTCAGGGGTAGGGGCCCCTGGACTACCCGGCTAGGTGGCAGACAGTGAACAGGGCCACAGGTGACGGAGATCCAGTCGCGGGAGACCTAAAGTGGATCGGGGCAGGGTTGTAGCCCGCCAGTGCCAACAGCGGGAATCCGGTCCGGAGGCCGTTCATAGGACGAGGAAGGTTGCATGCCCCTTGTTAATCAACCAGCAGAGGACGAGGTTTCAGGCCTTGTTCTCCAGAAGCCCAGAGAGACGCCCCATCACCAGGCAGCGGCGGTGTCACCATCCCTCACCGCAACCCACGGGTGGCGTCACCGACACATCAAATCCCCTGTAAATATCCCCTTCCAACAGTTGTGAGGACAGACGGCCGTGCGAGCCCGGGTCCAGTCACCACTCGAGCCGCAGCAGCGAACCCGTATCCGAGCGGCCCCAGAAGGCGGCAGCGGTCCCCACCCGCAACACATGCACTAGACTTAGCGACCATATAAAGCAGGAAAAAAGAAAGTCCAGCACCAAAAACCCTTAAAAAATCATAGCTCCTTCTTTTTTGAAAAATCATACACAAAATTAAAAACATGTGTATACCCATGATGTGGACCACATAGGTCCCCGTCTTATGCATTTCGGAGAAACTCCTTACTCATCAGCATGCTTATGAGTAAGGAGTTTCTCTTAACCGCGTAAGGCAGGGACCTATGTGGTCCACATCATGGGTATACACGTTTTTAATTTTGTGTATGTGATGTTTCAATAAAGAAGAAGCTATAGTATGACAGTATCCATTCAAATGTAATGTGACACATTTTATTACATATCTAATATATAAAGCGTAGTGTATGTATGTATATATGTATGCATGTGCGTGTGTGTGTGTATGTCCGCTAAAGGAATCCGCACCATCGGATCTACAATCACGAAATTTTGCACAGACGCCTCATGTGAACCAAGGGAGTGTTGTAGACTATGTTTTAACAGGAAAATGTAACCCCGTGCTTTACAGTTACTATACAAAAAACCTGCCTCCATTAAAGTCAATGGAGTAGCGAGCTATTAGGTTATTAATAGCAGCTGTGATTGGTTGCTAAAGGAACAAAATAAACTGTTAGTATGAAAAGCTTATGTGTGAGGTAATACGATGTCGGTGGGGAGAAGGATCGAGAGGGACAGAAAGGGAAAGAGACAGAGAAAGAGAGACAGACAGTCAAAAACAGAGGCAGACAGACACAGACAGACAGGGAAAGAGACAGGCAGACAGGGAAAGAGACAGTAAGGGAAAGAGACAGACAAGTAAAGAGACAGGGAAAGAGACAGACAAGTAAAGAGACAGGGAAAGATACAGCGACAGACTGGGAAAGAGTAGAAAAATATATATATGCACATATATATATGAGAATCGGGTTTTAGCCGCGCTAAGAAACCACTGTTGTCAGGATGTAGGTTAAATGAAAAATCTCTTTTTATTACAGCATCCAACGCGTTTCAGAGACATAAGCCGTCTCCTTCTTCAGGGAAAAGAGAATTCTTCGAGGCAGACGGGGAACGAGGCAGGCGGGGAACGAGGCAGGCGGGGAACGAGGCAGGCGGGGAACGAGGCAGGCGGGGAACGAGGCAGGCGGGGAACGAGGCAGGCGGGGAACGAGGCAGGCGGGGAACGAGGCAGACAGACATTACTATACCGGGCAACGTCGGGTACTGCAGCTAGTTATTAATATAATCCAACACAACAAATAGGAAGTCATTACCATACATATACAGAGCAATGTAGTTGATGCAAATCAGATACAAAAAATCAAAGCAAGTGGCAAAAGTAATAAAAGTGTCTCTAACCGTGCAACAATGTGTAAGGCTAAGTTCACACAGGTCATCTTTTGCTGCGTTTTTGTTGCGTTTTTGAGGTCACAAAGATGCACCAAAATGCAAGCATTTCCTTCTCCCAGCATAGTGTATGAGATTTTGATTTTGCTGTCCACACTGGGCATCTTTTGTTGGCCGCATCTTGGTTGCATTTTTCAAGATGAGGACAAGGCAGCATGTCAATTCTTTTTGCGTTTTTGAGCCCTCCAGTCAATAGATTTGATTTAAAAAACGCATTGGACAAACCGTGGTAAAAACGCATTGCGTTTTTGATGCTTTTTTGGAGCTGTGCGTTTTTTTGGTGCATTTTAAGATGCACTCAAGATGCACTGACAAAAAAGATGCCGCGTGTGAACATAGCCTAATGGGGTATCTAAAAAAAATGAGTGAGAAATGTAAGTGCTAAGAATTCTTAGAAAATGGCTATTTTATATTCAGGTCCCTCCTTATCCAACCGCAATTTCCACCCTCAGACAAATATAATCTGCATGCAATATATGTCTAGTTAGGAGGTCTGTTGATTAGGATAGTTGTTTGCTGGATATTGGTTGTTACTTATATCTCTTAAGGCCCCGTTACACGCGTCGATTTATCGTGCGATCGCACGTGCGATCGCACTCGCCCCTATCGTTTGTGCTTTACGGGCAATTTGTTGCCCGTGTCACACAAAGTCGGTAACTCCCGTCACACATACTTACTTTCCAAACGACCTCGCTGTGGGCGGCGAACATCCTCTTCCTGAAGGGGGAGGGACGTTCGGCATCACAGTGACGTCACTCAGCGGCCGCCCAATAGAAGCGGAGGGGCGGAGATGAGTGGGAAGTAACATCCCGCCCACCTCCTTCCTTCCTCGTTGCCGGATGACGCAGGTAAGCTGTGTTCGTCGTTCCCGGGGTGTCACACGGAGCGATGTGTGCTGCCTCAGGAACGACGAACAACCTGCATCCAGGAATGTGACCGATATTATGAAAATGAACGACGTGTCGACGAGCAACGATAAGGTGAGTATTTTTGATCGTTCACAGTCGCTCGTAGCTGTCACGCGCTACGATATCTCTAACAATGCTGGATGTGCGTCACAGAATCCGTGACCCCGACGACATATCGTTAGATATATCGCACCGTGTAACACCCCCTTTACTCTTTTTTTTTTTTTTTTTTTTTTTTTGCTTCTTTCTGGAGGACACAGGTCCTAAATACAGTTACACTTTTTACACTTGCATTGATTCTTCATACCAGTTTTGTTTCAACTACATTGCTCAACATACAGTGAATATAAAAATTCTACATACCCCTGTTAAAATGCCAGGTTTTGTCTTGTAAAAAAATCATACATAGCAGAATCATTTAAGAACTTTTTTTTCCACTTGCATGTCACTCATAATTTGTACAATTCAATTGAAAACCAAATCTTTTTGCGTGGAAAAAAAATACTAAAATGCACACCCTTAAACTAATACTTTGTTGAGGAACACTTTCAATTTATGACAGCATTATGCCTTTTTGGGTAGGAGTCTATTGGCATGGCACATCTAGAATTTGCAATCTGCCCACTCTGCCTTGTGGTAGCTCCAAATCTGTAGGATTTCGAGGGCATCTTCTGTGCATCATCTTCATCTACAGCGCCCTCTTCAGGTCACCCACAGATTTTCAATTGGACTTAGGTCTGGGCTTTGGCTGTGCTATTCCAAAACGTTGATCTTCTTCTGGCAAAGCCATTCTTTTGTTGATTTGGAGGTATGCTTAAGGCTGTTGTTGTGCTAAAAGGTGAAATTCCTCTTCATCGTCAACTTTTTAGCAGAGGCCTGAAAATGTTGATGTAATATTGACAGATTTATGAAACTGTTCATAATTCCCTCCATCTTAACTAAAGCCCCAGTTCCAGCTGCCAAGAAAACGGCCTCAAATTATAATACTGCCTCAACCATGCTTTGCTGTGGGTATGGTGTTTTTTTGAGAATACACAATGTTGGCCTTGCTCCTAACAAACCTTTTGGAAATACAGCCGAAAAGTTCAACCTAGGTCTCATCAGACCATAACATGCTTCGCACATACTTTCGGCAGATAGGTTTGGTAACATATAGTCAAGCTTTGATGTTTTTTTTTTTAAGAAAAGGCTTCCATTTTGCCATCCTACCCAATATGTCAGACATACAGAAAATGAGAGATTGTTGTCACATTCAGTACACAATCAGTACTAGCCAGAAATTCCTGCAGTTTCTTTAATTTTGTTGTATGCCTCTTAGCATTATCCCAGAACAATTTTCTTCTTGTGTTTTCAGCAGTTTTTGAGGAACGTCTACTTCTTGATGACCATTTTCACAGTGTTCAGTGGTGTATCTAATGCTTTGGAAATGTATTTGTGTCCTTCTCTGGAATGATAACATTCACCAATGTGATTCTTTTGCTGTGTTGTAAGCTGTTTACGGACCATGGCCTTTTCTATAAAATGCAACTAAGAAAATGTCTTATCTTCTGATAACTGATGGCTCCTGTGCATGAAGTCACGCAGCATAGAGGCTGTCAGTAAGGCAGGGGGAGGCGTCACTGGGTGGGGTTACTGTGGCTTTAGATCAACAAATAGTTTTTCATTTGCAGATTAATTCAAACCTTGATTTCTCAGTAACCGTGGAATGGATCTGCCATGTACAGGTTTTACTGGACTAGTCATTAAAAGAGCTACATTTGCATATCAAATGTTTGGTTGGTGAAATATTGCTGATTTAGTTTTCAGGCTTCGAGAAGACCCTAAAATTGTGTTATCTCCTTTTTTTACAGAACACCACAGCACACGCAGCGATGCAGTCCCCCACATACTGTCTCCAGCAATGCATTCAGCACTTATCAGGAGCAGTTGCGAATAGCCATGGAGCTTTCAGCCAAGGAGCTGGAGGAAGAGGAGAAGCTGAAGCAGCAGGAAGAGGAAGAGCTGGAAAGAATTCTGCAGCTCTCTCTTACTGAAAAATAGTAGAGCATCAACTTGACTTGACAGGCACCCAGGATGTCTACTAAAATTGCCTAAGGGCTCACTTGGAAGCCACAGATATAGACTTGTGCCTAAGAAGGAGTCATCAGGGAGATGGTTGCAGATGGAGCTTCCTGTTACACACAATGCATTGCAACATGAGTCAGCGGACAGGGGTTACACACGCCTGTAGCCTTTTGTTGGCACACTTCCTATTCTTGAAAATATAGGACTTGTCATGTCAACTGAAGGAAGTTAACAGAACTCCCAGACAATGGGCACAAGCTCAACTGTGGATGTTAACCACCCATCCTCGCTCCCTTGGATGGGCCATCCTCTTTGCTGCTAGAGCCAAAATGATAAAGTTGGTCTTTTACTGTAATGCAAGTTCTCTAGCAGCAAACTGGTGAATATTCACAATCTAGTACCCTCCACATATCTCTGGTGACAGTTTCCCAGCAGGAGATGGACTTCATATAAGCGTGGCCTCCATATAGGGCTGTAGTGGATGTGATGAAATATGAATTTCTTTTTGGGTTGTGTGCTCAATATATATTAATTCTTTAAATATCAGGCTCAGTTCTATGTAAGTGGTTACAAATTATGACAAAAAGTATAATAAATGTGTAGAAGTCTTGAATACAAAGAGGAGATGACCTCCCCACAAAGAATGCCAAGTTCCAAGTTGTCGGATAAGGTACTACAAATTCCACAAGTAATTCACAAATTGGGGCTTCTTTTCATACAAAATTTAAATTCAATGTTTGATGTAAATTTAAATGGTAATAAAGGATCTTTCCCACAATGAAAAGCTTTCTTTCTTTATTGATAAAGCTATAACACATGTGTTTTCTCTTCATAAACAACATACTTATGCCATTAAGCTATCTAATATATAAAGCTGTGTGTGTGTGTGTGTGTGTGTGTGTGTGTGTGTATGTACAGTATGTCCGCTAAAGGAATCCACACCGTCGCATTTACAATCATGAAATTTTGCACAGACGCCTCATTTAACTCAGGGAACATCATATACTATGTTTTGAGGAGAAAACGCGCTTTACAGTTATTCACCAAAAAATCTGCTTGCATTAAAGTCAATGGAGCTGGGAGCTACAGGTCATTAATAGGAGCTCTGATCGGTTGCTGTAGGCAATGAAGGGCATTCTTAGCATAAGAAGCTTATGTGTGAGGTAGAATGATATCGGTAGAGACAGACACACACAGAGACAGAGATATACAGAGACACAGAGAGAAACACACAGAGACAGACTGAGACACTCACACGCAGACTGAGACAGAGACACAGACACACAGCAGCTCACACATAGAGACACACAGAGACACATACACAGAGACAGACATACAGAGACTGGTACAGAGACACACAGACAGAGACACAGAGAGAGAGGCGCAGACAGAGACTGAGAGAGACAGACACTTAGATACTATCCTGGGCAACGCCGGGTACTACAGCGAGTCTCTACATAAATATGAAAGTTTGTCTTCATTGGAGAATGGGGAGAAAGCTGCTGTCAGGCTTATCTCCCCTCAAAACAAAAAGATTGATCTTCTAAATTGAGATGAGTGGAGTGGACCTATTGAGGGTCGTGTTTGGCGGGTTCGAGTAGTTAACATACTTAAAGCACCCCAACTTGGATTTTTTTTTGGTATGAACACCGAACTTTACTATTCGGGTTCGCTCATTTATACTTCTAAATTTAAACAGCCTAATTCGTATCTTCACCAACACCATCAATCTTGAATGAGTTAGGAACCCTCTCCATACATTAGATAGTCGGCAAGTCCAGTTAAAAGTAGTGGGTTTGCTTGACTTTAGTAGCATACTAGCTGTAGTACCTGGCGTTGCCCGGGATAGTAACTGTCTCTCTGTCTCTCTCCCAGTCTCTGTCTGTGTGTCGCTGTCTGACTGTCTCTCTGTCTGTCTCTTTCCTTGTCTGTCTGTGTCTATTTCTCTGTCTGTCTGTTTCTATCTCTGTCTGTATTTGTATCAGTCTATCTGTCTTAAGGGGGTGTTACACGGTACAATATATCTAACGATATGTCGTCGGGGTCACGGATTCCGTGACGCACATCCGGCATCGTTAGAGATATCGTAGCGTGTGACAGCTACGAGCGACTGTGAACGAGCAAAAATACTCACCTTATCGTTGCTCGTTGACACGTCGCTCATTTTCAGAATGTCGTTCCACCTTCTGCGCGCCGGTGGTTCGTCGTTCTCGAGGCAGCACACATCACTCCGTGTGACACCTCGGGACCGACGAACACAGCTTACCTGCGTCCCGTCGGCAATGCGGAAGGAAGGAGGTGGGCAGAATGTTACTTCCCGCTCATCTCTGTCCTTTCACTTCTATTGGGCGGCCGCTGAGTGATGTCGCTGTGACGCCGAACGTCCCTCCCCCTTCAGGAAGAGGATGTTCGCCGCCCACAGCGAGGTCGTTTGGAAGGTAAGTACGTGTGACGGGGGTTAACGACTTTGTGCGACACAGGCAACAAATTGCCCGTAACGCACAAATGATGGGGGCGGGTGCGATCGCACAATAAATCGGCGCGTGTAACGGGGCCTTTAATCTCTGTATCTGTCTGTCTCCATCTCTGTGTCTGTCTCTGTGTGTGTCTTTCTGTCTATCTCTATCTCTGTGTCTGTCTCTTTCCCTGCCTGTCTCTTTCCCTGTCTGTCTCTTTCCAGGGCTGTCTCTTTCCAGGGCTGTCTCTCTCTTTGCCCATCTATCTCTTTGCCCGTCTGTCTCTTTGCCCGTCTGTCTCTTACCAGGGCTGTCTCTTTCCAGGGCTGTCTCTTTCCCTGTCTTTGACCGTCTGTCTCTTTGTCCGGCTGTCTCTTTCCAGGGCTGTCTCTTTCGCCGGGCTGTCTCTTTCGCCGGGCTGTCTCTTTCGCCGGGCTGTCTCTTTCGCCGGGCTGTCTCTTTCGCCGGGCTGTCTCTTTCGCCGGGCTGTCTGTCTCTTTCGCCGGGCTGTCTGTCTCTTTCGCCGGGCTGTCTGTCTCTTTCGCCGGGCTGTCTGTCTCTTTCGCCGGGCTGTCTGTCTCTTTCGCCGGGCTGTCTGTCTCTTTCGCCGGGCTGTCTGTCTCTTTCGCCGGGCTGTCTGTCTCTTTCGCCGGGCTGTCTGTCTCTTTCGCCGGGCTGTCTGTCTGTCTCTTTCGCCGGGCTGTCTGTCTGTCTCTTTCGCCGGGCTGTCTGTCTGTCTCTTTCGCCGGGCTGTCTGTCTGTCTCTTTCGCCGGGCTGTCTGTCTGTCTCTTTCGCCGGGCTGTCTGTCTGTCTCTTTCGCCGGGCTGTCTGTCTGTCTCTTTCGCCGGGCTGTCTGTCTGTCTCTTTCGCCGGGCTGTCTGTCTGTCTCTTTCGCCGGGCTGTCTGTCTGTCTCTTTCGCCGGGCTGTCTGTCTGTCTCTTTCGCCGGGCTGTCTGTCTGTCTCTTTCGCCGGGCTGTCTGTCTGTCTCTTTCGCCGGGCTGTCTGTCTGTCTCTTTCGCCGGGCTGTCTGTCTGTCTCTTTCGCCGGGCTGTCTGTCTGTCTCTTTCGCCGGGCTGTCTGTCTGTCTCTTTCGCCGGGCTGTCTGTCTGTCTCTTTCGCCGGGCTGTCTGTCTGTCTCTTTCGCCGGGCTGTCTGTCTGTCTCTTTCGCCGGGCTGTCTGTCTGTCTCTTTCGCCGGGCTGTCTGTCTGTCTCTTTCGCCGGGCTGTCTGTCTGTCTCTTTCGCCGGGCTGTCTGTCTGTCTCTTTCGCCGGGCTGTCTGTCTGTCTCTTTCGCCGGGCTGTCTGTCTGTCTCTTTCGCCGGGCTGTCTGTCTGTCTCTTTCGCCGGGCTGTCTGTCTGTCTCTTTCGCCGGGCTGTCTGTCTGTCTCTTTCGCCGGGCTGTCTGTCTGTCTCTTTCGCCGGGCTGTCTGTCTGTCTCTTTCGCCGGGCTGTCTGTCTGTCTCTTTCGCCGGGCTGTCTGTCTGTCTCTTTCGCCGGGCTGTCTGTCTGTCTCTTTCGCCGGGCTGTCTGTCTGTCTCTTTCGCCGGGCTGTCTGTCTGTCTCTTTCGCCGGGCTGTCTGTCTGTCTCTTTCGCCGGGCTGTCTGTCTGTCTCTTTCGCCGGGCTGTCTGTCTGTCTGTCTCTTTCGCCGGGCTGTCTGTCTGTCTGTCTCTTTCGCCGGGCTGTCTGTCTGTCTGTCTCTTTCGCCGGGCTGTCTGTCTGTCTGTCTCTTTCGCCGGGCTGTCTGTCTGTCTGTCTCTTTCGCCGGGCTGTCTGTCTGTCTGTCTCTTTCGCCGGGCTGTCTGTCTGTCTGTCTCTTTCGCCGGGCTGTCTGTCTGTCTGTCTCTTTCGCCGGGCTGTCTGTCTGTCTGTCTCTTTCGCCGGGCTGTCTGTCTGTCTGTCTCTTTCGCCGGGCTGTCTGTCTGTCTGTCTCTTTCGCCGGGCTGTCTGTCTGTCTGTCTCTTTCGCCGGGCTGTCTGTCTGTCTGTCTCTTTCGCCGGGCTGTCTGTCTGTCTGTCTCTTTCGCCGGGCTGTCTGTCTGTCTGTCTCTTTCGCCGGGCTGTCTGTCTGTCTGTCTCTTTCGCCGGGCTGTCTGTCTGTCTGTCTCTTTCGCCGGGCTGTCTGTCTGTCTGTCTCTTTCGCCGGGCTGTCTGTCTGTCTGTCTCTTTCGCCGGGCTGTCTGTCTGTCTGTCTCTTTCGCCGGGCTGTCTGTCTGTCTGTCTCTTTCGCCGGGCTGTCTGTCTGTCTGTCTCTTTCGCCGGGCTGTCTGTCTGTCTGTCTCTTTCGCCGGGCTGTCTGTCTGTCTGTCTCTTTCGCCGGGCTGTCTGTCTGTCTGTCTCTTTCGCCGGGCTGTCTGTCTGTCTGTCTCTTTCGCCGGGCTGTCTGTCTGTCTGTCTCTTTCGCCGGGCTGTCTGTCTGTCTGTCTCTTTCGCCGGGCTGTCTGTCTGTCTGTCTCTTTCGCCGGGCTGTCTGTCTGTCTGTCTCTTTCGCCGGGCTGTCTGTCTGTCTGTCTCTTTCGCCGGGCTGTCTGTCTGTCTGTCTCTTTCGCCGGGCTGTCTGTCTGTCTGTCTCTTTCGCCGGGCTGTCTGTCTCTATCCGTCTCACCACCGACATCATATTACCTCACATAAGCTTCTTATACTAACAGTTTTTTATTCTTATAGCAACCACTGACAGTTGCTATTAATAGCCTGCAGCTCCCAGCTCCATTCAGTTTAGTAGAAGCAGGATTTTTATAGAGTAACTGTAAAGCATGGGGTTAAATTTTCCCGCCCAAACATAGTCTACGACATTCCCTGAGTCACATGGAGTGTCTGTGCAAAATTTCGTGATTGTAAATGCGATGGTGCAGATTCCTTTAGCGGACATACACACATACACTCAGCTTTATATATTAGATGTATGGAGGCCTTAAGACACTGGAAAGTATGGATTAAGATAGGAAACCAAAGGCCTGTAATAAATTCACCAGTATTGAGGAGTTAGGAAAACCTGAATTTCAGAGCTATGATCCTAAATCACAAGACACCAGGATCAGGGTGTAGGCCAATAAACCACCTGGCAATAAGAATATGACGATTAATCTGCTGGACTCTATTGATTGGTAATTTACAAGACCAAGGAGTCAGCAATAAAACCATTAGACATGTGTAAATGGCCTGTAAAATGTTATACACTACTATACATACAGTATAGAATAGCTCAATAGCTAGTTTGTAGATTAACTATTATAGAAGCTGTGGTTCACAATTCTGACAATCATGACCAGCTGCAGAGCAGTTGCATAAGTATATGTGCACATAGCGTATTTGGACCAATTTCGCCTGGATTCCACCTGAAAGTGCTCAACAAATAAAAACAAATAATGAACACATGCACTGCAATGTCAAGACGAATTGCTTGGAAGTGCCATTATCTTATATATAAAATTAATGTTGTTCTTCTTTAATCACCGTATGAAATTTTCTGCGATTTAGTGCACAGGGGCTGGTCTGTACAATGGGTCTTCTCCCTGTCTGTGATTCCCCAGCCCCTCCGTCTGCCTCTGGTCTCTGTAGAACTGGTCACTGCCTTTACATTGACCTGCTTCCTCTGTCGGAAATCTCCTCAACAAAGAGAAGAGGCATGCAGAGGGTGCGGGGAATCACAGACAGGGAGGGGAAGTCCCAGTGCACAGACCAGCCCCTGTGCATTTGAATCTAATTAGCAGAGCATTTCAAACGGGGATTAAAGTGGGATACAGTACACAACAGGAGTTATCAAGAATAGAGAGGTTAGATCTAAAAAGATGGCACGACCTTCCTTTGAACCTAATCAGTAGAGTCCACCTAATTAAGATGATGTCGATATCAAAATTAATGTATCATCTCCAAACACTTCCCCTGCTTCTCAAACATAAAGATATTGTCCAGCTAAATAGAGCTTTTTCACACTTCATTTGGAGGGGGAAACGCCCTCGTATAGGGCTTAAGAAGTTGATGGCAGCTAAGGTTCATGGAGGTCTGAGTTTGCCGAACATTCGGGGTTACAATATAGCCTGTTTGACTAGATATATATTAGATTGGATTAAAGGCTCTAGGCATTATTCAGCGTTGGAGCTTGAGAGAGACTATGCAGAACCTTGGGATCTGGTGGCATTACTTCATATTAGGCAGGCTAATCTCCCAGTGGAAATCAAGCTCTCTTCCTTATTTAAAGACACGATTGCAACGTGGAAGGCGTTGAGGAAAAATTACAAACTTCCCCATAAAATATCCAAATACTTGCCTATATGGGGGAATCCAGAGTTTGTGCAGGGGACAAGCAATAAGCTGTTTGAAGACTGGAAGGTGAGGGGTATAATGACTGTTGCTCATCTCCTGCACACCTCAGAGATGGTTGAGTAGAGACGAACTTATAGCGCAGTATGGCTTGGGGCCTAACCAAGTAATCCAATATGACCAAGTGAGATATAGTATTATGACTCAGTTGCATGATGTGACCCAGGAGGTAGTATTTAACTCTTTTGATTGTTTTGTAAAAAACTCAATAACTTCATCATCTATCTCTTTTCTTTATGGAGCCATGCATGATCTACTAATAGGACAGCACCCGGACGTTTTTTTTTAAATCTTGGGAGAAACAATTTGAGGACCCGTCTATGGGGGTAAAAATTAGGGGACGGTGGAATGCTCTTCGTAAATCAATTTTAAATGAGCATTGGCGAGAAACCCAATTTAGAATTATGCACAAGGCAATTTATGGTTTCAATCTCCCTCCATCAGCAACAATGCCAGACAGGCTTACGTATTGCCCTAAGTGTAAGAGTAGTGGAACTGATCTCCTTCACGGGTTGTGGTCCTGCCCCCATTTGAGTCCATTATGGTCACAAATCAAAAGTTGTATACAAAAGGTGTGGGGTCTTGAAATTCGGCTCTCACCTGGGTTTGCTCTTTTTCACCATTGGGAGGAGGGGAACGATACTAAAGAGAAGATAACTAACCCACCCAGACTTATACATGTGATACTTCTGGCAGCCAAGAGAGCGATACTAAAAAATGGTTGGAGTCTAGGGTCCCCACGATTGAAGAGATCTTGGGTCAGCTCATGCATCTTTTTGAAATAGAAGGATTGGATGCAGAAAGGAGGGCGGATAGAATACGACAGCACTTTAACAAATGGAGGAAATTCATACTGGCCTATTGTACTCGAAAGGTGACATAATCCTGACTATCTCCTCCCAAGGACACAGTCTGGTATCATACCGAAAAATTGAAGGGTACATTGGATGGCTTGGAGGTGGGGGAGGAAAGACCGAAAGGTGACTAAAAGGAACTAAGTTGGCCGAGGAGGAAATAACCGATTTTGAGGGGGGCTTCTTTATTCTATGTCATTACCATGTTCATAAGGGTTCAATGGGGGGAATGATAAGAATGATGGGTTAAGGGGTCGCTGCTTTCCTTTGCTTTATCTTGCCATGTTAAGGTTATTAATTTTAAAGACTGGTATGGAATTTGTGATGATAAAACAGGACAATGTAATGTTTTTGTATTGAATTTACAATGCTGAATTCGCTTATGCCAGTGTTATATGTTATTGGAAAATTTCAATAAAAATATTGTTAAAAAAAAAAAGAATAGAGAGGTTGCTACACATATACCGCTATCGCCTTCAATTTTTATGTCAGTTTCACCCTTTTTCTGACTGACTGGAAGTCGGCAGTTATGTCCCAATCACTCAATACAAGTGTATGAGAGCCAGAACAAGGCTGTCATAGACTTACATTGATTTGTGACCTCCGACGCGCTCCATGAAACACTAGAACTGCCAGCAAGTCACAAAACGCCAGAGATCGACAAGTGCAATGCTGGAAACAAATGAAGACAGCGGCAGGTGAGTATCAGACAGGGGGCAGAGGACTTTCATTTAAAGCAACACTCCAGCGCTGACATAAAAAAAGGTCTTAGTCAGTATCGCTGTAATTGTACTGACCTGAAGAATCTTGTTGATAGGTCATATATACCAATGATTAAACCCATAAAAACAAAACCAATTTTAGAATTGCTAGGAATCCCAGGGAGGGTCATCGGTGAGCAGAGTCGCAAATTGTGCTTTTTAGGGTGCCGACCTCCGCAGCAAGGTAAGGCCATCCCTTAGGGACATTCTTACGGCCCTGTAGTATTTGTATATTGTATACGTTTCCTTTCACTCCCTTATATCGACTAGTTTCTTGTCTATTACCTTTTTAATGGAGTTTTTCCATTGATATCTTCACTTATTGTGTTTTTAAAGCATATTTAATAAATTTGTAAGTTTCAGGATTTTTTTTTCTGTTAAAGGGAACCTGTCACCAGATTTGGCAACTATAAGCTGCGGCCACCACCATTGAGCTCTTATATACAGCATTCTAACATGCTGTGTATAAGAGCCCAGGCCGCTGTGTAGAACGTAAATATCTCTTTATAATACTCACCTAAGGGGCGGTGCAGTGCAGAGTGGTGGGATGGGTGTCTCCGTTATTCCATACCGGCGCCCAGTCTTTCGGCCATCTTTGTCCCCTTCTTCTAAAGCCTGGGTGCATGATGCATCCTATGTCATCCACACATGCCGGCACTGGGGTCCTGCGCAGGCGCACTACAATACTTTGATCTGCTCAGGGCAGATCACAGTGCGCTTGTGCAGGACCTCAATGCCGGCTAGTTTGCATGGCGTAGGACACGTCATGCACCCAGGCATCAGAAGGATGAGGACAAAGATGGCCGAAAGAGGAGGCGCCGGTACCGGAGAACAGAGACACCCATCCGACCAGTCTGCACCGCACTGCCCCTTAGGTGAGTATTATAAAGTGATTTTTATGTTCTACACAGCAGCCTGGGCTCTTATATACAGCATGTTAGAATGCTGTATATAAGAGCTCAGTGGTGGTGGCCACAGCTTATAGTTGCCAAATTAGGTGACAGCTTCCCTTTAACCAACTTTTTAGATTCCTCCCATATTTTTAATTGTTAAACTCACTGCACAGGACTCACAGAGATCTTCATTATACACTTGTGTATGTGAACTCTTTTATAAACTTTCGGTTTGGCGATAGTAGTAATGTAAGTCTCTCCTAGTCTCCACTGTCATCGGTCACTATAATAATGAGGACACAGCTTTTACTGCAGCATTAACGGCTCAGCGAGCGGATGCACATGCTTAATATGTTTTTACGAGATGAGAGGTTACTGGCGGAGATGCTGCGGTGTACGGTGTCCCCTGTTATTTAGTTTTAGAGTACACCTATTATTTTATAGTGAGCAGCTGCACTCAAGACCTGAAATCATCATCATCACCCACATTTTCCAGTAAAAGAGTCTTCCGGAAAGGAATTTATAACATAAAAGGAAAAATGGGAAAGGCTTTTGGTTATTGTCTTTTGTTAGTCCAGTTATGCTACATTGGTAATTATACAAGTGTAGGACTATGCTTACCGTATGGTAGGTGCTCAGAGGAAAATATATAATATTATATGAAAAAAAAAACGGCACTCAGAAGCATTTGATTAGTCTCAAGAAAATTATTTTTATTTTTTTTTTATTTTTTAATTCAAGATGACAGTCCATATAACAGAACGTTTTTGGCAGAAGCCTTCTTCAATGACTAGATAAATAGGATGAAACTGGTTAAATCAACCACTGTGGGACTGTTATAAGTTAGTAGACAAATACCTATACAGAGGTAATTATTTAGAAAACCACAATCTGGTGTTGTAAATTAAATAATTGACCGACAGTCATAATCCAATCCCATAGATGTAAGAATTGGACTCAATATATTGTGATTCATTAGGAATAGCAAACAAGAAATTTAGGACTAGTCCCACAAATTACTGTGTGGATCTACTGTGTCAAATGCAGGAAAACTGGATCAGATAGTATTGCTAAGGCTGGAATCCCACTTGCGAATGTAAAATCGGACCGAGTCTCATGCTAGAAAGTAGCATAAGTGTCGCGGGCGGAGGAGGGGACGCCGCGCTCTCCCACTGCTCGGGTCCGGCTGCCGCGGCTGCTGCGGCCTGCTGCTGCTCGGTGGCTCGAGCGATGGGCCGGATCCCGGGGACTCGAGCGGCGCTCCTCGCCCGTGAGTGAAAGGGGATTGGGTTTTGGGATAGTTTATTGTCCGTGACGCCACCCACGGCTGTGGTGATGGAGTGGACACCACCGCTACTCTGTTTGGGGAGCCCGGGAGTGATGGTACGGAGCAGCCAGTTGTTGATTTGACCCTCCGTGGGTAGGGGTCTTGGTGCTCCCGGGGCCCGGTGATGGGATTGGGATGGTGGACAGGCGGGGATGGGGCCTGTGGAGGTGCAGGGGCGCAGGGACAGCGCTGTGCCGCACGGCACGGAGGTACTCACTCAGCCAGTAAACACGACACAGTTCTCGATAAACAAACGGCTGGTTGGACGGGTCCCTCGGACGGTTCACGGTGCTGATGTTCCCTGCAGTTAGCGGTGACGGTCTCTTCCCTGCACCTATGTAAAGTCTCTTGGTAGCGATGGGTCCCCACCGGTTACCCACTCCTCGGCTTCAATCTGGGCCGAAGGAGCCCTACTTTGCCCGCAGGCGCTAGCCCTGGGAAACTGGTGCCCTGGCGGTGGCGGTGTCTCCCCTTCACGGTCGGGCTGTTGCCTTCAATCGGGACTTGGTTGTTAGGAGACAGAGGTCCCCTTCACTGACGGATTTGGCAAATTATGGCGACTCCCAGCCTTGCCGGGATCCGAAAGGCCCCTGCCCTGGTGCTGACTGTTCTTCGTATACTGCTCCGGTACCGCCGGGTCACCACCCGTCCGCGGTCCTTCCAGCAACCTCCGAGCAGTTCCCCTGCAGACTATCACCGCCGTCTGCTGACCTTGCTGTCACTGTCCGGGGCACACACCCGGACCAACTTCAGGCTTTACAAACTGTTTCTTTTCACTTTACTTCAGCTTCTCTCCTAAGCTCCTCTACCACTTCACTTCCTTCTCCCTTCACTTCCCTCACTGTTCTGCCTGGTTTTCCCGCCTCCAGGGCTGTGAACTCATCGGTGGGCGGAGCCAACCGCCTGGCCCACCCCCTGGTGTGGACATCAGCCCCTGGAGGAAGGCAACAAGGATTTTGGGTTAGCTTGGTGTACCTGCAGGGAATGTGGGGGTGCATGTGGTGTTGTGACCTGTGACCCCTGGCTTGCCCAGGGCGTCACATAAGCTCTGTCCGAGTGTTGATCAGTGTGCAATGCAGCAGCAATGCAATTCTGTGATTTTTCTCATGATTGTAGTCCATGTACAATCCGTGTGTGATCCGTATGTGATCCGTTTTTATTTTCAGCAGCTATGTCCTCTGCCATTCAGCTCTGCTACATGGTTGCTGACAGCAGACACAGACAGAGCCATGTAGCTGAGCTAAATGGCCGCTGACAGCAGACACAGACAGAGCCATGTAGCTGAGCTGAATGGCCGCTGACAGAAGACACAGACAGAGCCGCGCGATCAGAATGAAGTCGGATGAACTTCACCCGACTTCATTGTCATCCCGCGGCTCTGTCTGTGTGTCATGGCCTGATTTTCGGTCACCGGTTACCGCAAATCCCCTGAGTGACTTAAGTGATCGGTGCTATCAACGGTTACCCGTGGCTCGGATCCGGGGTGGTGTCCGTTCGTGGCTCGAGGGTCTCCGGACCCGGGGGCTTAGGGGCCACACTCAAATGTAAAAGGGAGTATGTACAGGGAATTTGGTATATTTTGTGACGCCACCCGTGGTGTGCGGCAATTGGGAGTACCGCCGCTGCCGTTGGGAGCACCAGGGGTGATGGAGTGGGGCAGCTAGGTGACGTTGCCCTCCACGGGTAGGGACAGGCACCGGGGACTCTGGATTGTGATGCGGGGTAACAATTCAGGGGTCAGTCGGGTACTCACTCAGCAATGAAGCAGACGCTGACAGCAGGGTAAAGCAAGTCTCTGAATGCCACTGCCTCTCAAGGGGAGCTCGTCCGGGTCCCGTCCCCTGCAGTGCTGCTGGTGGTCTGTAACCTGCCTCCTGGCACTAAGTTTTAGATTGTCCGTTGAAGTCCGGTAGCGGTAGCTTGGAGCTATCCGGGCCCCGCTCCCACTGTGGATAAGTGAAGGAGCCTGCCGTCAGGAGCTCACGCTTGGGATTTCAGTGGGCTGCTTGCTAGGAAAGCCCTATCCCCCTCGTTGCGCTAGTGCCCCGATTCTGGAGCTGGTGGGAACAGTCCATAAAGGCCCCGTTCTCCTCAGGTTAATTGCCAGGTTGCCTGAAACTTCTCCCCGACCTAGGGTCCGTGTACCCCATCGTGCCTTCGGTCCCGGACCAATGATAGGACCAGGCTGCCGGCCATCCTCCTCGACTGGTCCCAGGCACCTAGCATCAATCCCCTGCGACCGGGGGTCCGACTCCTCTAGGTCCAGACCACCGTCTGCGACCTAGTTTTCCTCTCCCCTGGGAGCTCCAACTCCCAGCTTCCTCAGAGCTCCTCACAGCTCGAGTGTCACTACTCAACTAACTGAACTTGACACCTCCCACCTCCCTGTCTGACCCCTAGGTGGATGGCCCTATTCCTGCTTTACCATCCCACTGGTGTGCCTGACAGGTGTGGTGTAAAGTGTATCTAGGATTTGTGAATGCTGATGGAGGCAGCACTGCAGGATAGAGACCCAGATCCATGGGGAGTCGAATACTGCATGGGTAGGATAATTTGTGCAGTACCCTGTGACGACCTGAATAGTCCAGGGGTGTCACATATACTGCTCAAAAAAATAAAGGGAACACAAACAAGAAAATGGTATTTTGGTGTTCCTTTTATCTTTTTGAGCAGTATATACTGTATATATATATATATATATATATACTGTATGTGTGTGTATGTATATATATATATATATATATATATATATACATATATATATATATATATATATATATATATATATATATATATATACACACACACACACACACACATAGTGCCTTGCGAAAGTATTCGACCCCCTTGAATTTTTCAACCTTTTTCCACATTTAAGGCTTCAAACATAAAGATAAAAAAAAATAATTTTATGGTGAAGAATAAACAACAAGTGGGACACAATTGTCAAGCTGAACGAAATTTATTGCTTATTTTACATTTTTTAAAACAATAAATAACTGGAAATTGGGGCGTGCAATATTATTCATCCCCTTTAAGTTAATACTTTGTAGCGCCACCTTTTGCTGCGATTACAGCTGCAAGTCGCTTGGTGTATGTCTCTATCAGTTTTGCACATCGAGAGACTGAAATTCTTGCCCAGTCTTCCTTTGCAAATAGCTCAAGCTCAGTGAGGTAAATATAATATATATATATATATATATATATATATATATACATACACACAGTACAGACCAAAAGTTTGGACACACCTCATTCAAAGAGTTTTCTTTATTTTCATGACTCTAAAAATTGTAGATTCACATTGAAGGCATCAAAACTATGAATTAAAACGTGGAATGAAATACTTAAAAAAGTGTGAAACAACTGAAAATATGTCTTATATTCTAGGTGCTTCAAAGTAGCCACCTTTTGCTTTGATTACTGCTTTCCACACTGTTGGCATTCTCTTGATGAGCTTCAAGAGGTAGTCACCGGAAATGGTTTTCCAACAGTCTTGAAGGTGTTAGATGCTTACCACTTGTTGGCCCTTTTGATTTCACTCTGCGGTCCAGCTCACCCCAAACCATCTTGATTGGGTTCAGGTCTGGTGACTGTGGAGACCAGGTCATCTGGCGTATCATCCCATCACTCTCATTCTTAGTCATAGCCCTTACACAGCCTGGAGGTGTGTTTGGGGTCATTGTCCTGTTGAAAAATAAATGATGGTCCAACTAAACGCAAACTGGATGGAATAGCATGCCGCTGCAAGATGCTGTGGTAGGCATGCTGGTTCTGTATGCCTTCAATTTTGAATAAATCCCCAACAGTGTAACCAGTACATCCCCACACCATCATACCTCCTCCTCCATGCTTCATGGTGGGAACCAGGCATGTAGAGTCCATCCGTGCACCTTTTCTACAAACACACGGTGGTTGGATCCAGCTATTTTACCATGAAGGCCTCCCGCACAGTCTCCTCTTTATAGTTGTTCTAGAGATGAGGTGGTGTGTCCAAATGTTTGGTCTGTACTATATATATATATATATATATATATATATATATATAAAAAAAGAAATATAAATAAATATATATATAAATAAATATAAATAAATATATATATATATATATAAGATTGTCAAGAAACTGTAGATTTCCTACAACGGTGTGTACTACTCTTTTCAGAGGAGAGCACAAACAGGCTCTAACCAGAGTAGAAAGAGAAGTGGGAGACCCCGCTGTACAACTGAGCAACAAGACAAGTACATTGGAGTCTCTAGATTGAGAAATCGACACCTCACCGGTCTTCAACTGGCAGCTTCCTTAAATTGTACTCGCAAAATTCCAGTGTCAACGTCTACAGTGAAGAGGCAACTCCGGGATGCTGGCCTTCTGGGTAGAGTGGCAAAGAAAAAGCCATATCTGAGACTGGCTAATATAAGGAAAAGATTAATATGGGCAAAGGAACACAGACATTGGACAGAGGAAGATTGGAAAAGAAGTGTTATGGATAGACAAATTGAAGTTTGAGGTGTTTGGATCACACAGAAGAACATTTGTGAGACGCAGAACAACTGAAAAGATGCTGGAAGAGCGCCTGACGCCATCTGTCAAGCATGGTGGAAGTAATGTGATGGTCTGGGGTTGCTTTGGTACTGGTAAAGTGGGAGATTTGTACAATGTAAAAGGGATTTTGAATAAGGAAGGCTATCACTACATTTTGCAACGCCATGCCATACCGTGTGGACAGCGCTTGATTTGAGCAAATTTCATGCTACAACAAGACAATGACCCAAAGCACACCTCCAATTTATGCATGAACTATTTAGGGAAAAAGCAGGCAGCTAGTATTCTATCTGTAATGGAGTGGCCAGCCCAGTCACCAGATCTCAACCCTATTGAGCTGTTTTGAGAGCACCTTGACCGTATGGTATGCAAAAAGTGCCCATGAAGCCAATGCAACTTGTGGGAGGGGCTTCTGGAAGCATGGAGTGAAATATCTCCAGATTACCTCATCAAATTAACAGCTAGAATGCCAAAGGTCTGCAAAGCTGGAATTTCTGCAAAGGAACATTCAATTATTAATTCAAGAAAAAATCATTATTTCTAACCTCGTCAATGTCTGGACAATATTTTCTATTCATTATGCAACAGCATAACAACGTTATTAAAAAGAATTCAGAGACTTATTGTACTTTAAAAGTGTTGGTCTTATATAAAATGCACACATTTACTTGTATTTAATTTTAAATATATTGTATGACTCTCACGGAATTACATTTTAAAATATGTGGCGTTCATGGCTCTCTTAGCCAAAAAGATTCCCATCCCCTGACCTATACAAATGCTGGATCTGGCAACAGCTATTTGGCGGTGGTGCTAGGTGCCAGACTCCCATTGATCTGACATACATGTCCTATCTTGTCCACAACTATAATATGAATAATGTAAGAATAGGTAATTAAGAACATAAAAGTGGACAACCCCTTTAACTGAGGAAAATGAGAGCTTCAGGTCCTTAGGTGTTTGGGTACTTTTGTGATGTTTTTTTTAACATTTTGCCTGGCCATCCATGTTAGCTTTTACAGGGTTTTGCTGGAGCTCCAGAAAATTAGCAATGGTTCCTTGCCAGATTGGTAGATTTAAGTTACTTTTTTGGCATTTCTATTTGAACCTCTTTACGACAGGGCATCACATTTGGCTTTCAATAATGATGGCTGGTGTAGTAAACTTTGTTTAACAAGTTGATTAAGGGTAATTACTTTTTCTGCATAGGGCCAAGGCTGAACAGAATTCTTCCATTAATAAATTAAATCATTATTCAAAAACTTCAATTTATGATTACTTGAGTTATTGTTATTTAATATTAAAGGGAACCTGTCTGTTGATTCATGATCCTGGAATTGTAGATTCCGGAATTGACAGCAGACTACCCACCCAAAAACAATCAGACACTTTGCTTGGATAATTTGGCCACAGCAGCCGTTTTATTTAACAAATACATAACAGAAAAATACTAAGAACTTGTTAAAGTCCTTTAAGTTATACAAAAACCTGGTCATTCTCATAACCAAACCATAAACCAAACAAAATCACCAAGTAACCAAGCATTCATTGCCAATGAGGGGATCCATACCTGGATGGATACACCAGACCAATAGAAAACAACTTGAAGGACCCATGAAAAACTGCCACTATGACCCGATGAAACCCCAACCGTGCATCGCTCTTAAGGAATCTTTATGTAAGGGAGGGCGACAAGACTACCTCACTGTCCCCAAGGGGCAGGAATGGTACCAACTCTGCCCCTGATGTGCCTTTAAAAGCCCTAAAACACCCCTACTCCTCCCCCTCTAAAGAGTCCACTCCTTCCCTCTAATCCTGGTCATGTTGACCTTCACCCATAGGCCTGGGCTAGTGCGACGGTCTGTGTTGCTGCACAAAACAGAGGCAGAATGAATCTAAGCCCGGCTACACAATTGCAGCCAGGTACGTTGTTCTCTCCTCTGCAGGTCTCTCCTTATTTATGCACAAGTAGAGCAGAGAAGGGAGAAGCCGGCTAGTGTCCGCTCCGCACTAGTCAGGTCTCTCCATATAGTCCTCGGCTACATCTGCAAACTATGTTTCTCGGAAACATCGAAACCAGGGTCAGACTGGGGAGTCTGGGGCCCACAGGGAGAACTGACTCCAGGGATCCACCCTACAGCGATATGCAAATACCTGTTAGCCGTTATCCCCGTTATAGTGGAGCATTGATTGTAAAACACAGGCGGATCCTGCACATCTCCTGTGCACACGCAATAACTGATGTACAATTACAGTAGTTTGCAGTAAGGGAATCTTTGGTGAAAACAAGTTATCACCGATTCACAGGTTAGTCAGGTGATCACTTATTGAATGAATGGATCAGGGGATGAGTCGGACATGAGTTGCACTTTCAAGGGGATAAAAGTTGCACGATCGGTGCAGGTCCCAGCAATCGGTCCTCACAGATGAATAAGTTATCACTTATCTTTATGCCAGGGGTGGGATTCAAATTTTTAACAACAGGTTCTCTGTAAACCATGCCCATTTGAAAATCACACCCATTCTGTAACCACACCCATTTTGTTAGCCACACCCATTTTCACGCACTTTCTTCAACCAAAAAATACAAATAATTTAATGTATAATCTCTTTCCCCTTCTTCCCCTAATATAAATACCTTCACTCTCCTGTCCAGCACCAGTTGTTCCAGTCACTGTCAGTCATATTGTATTAAACAGTTTTTCTACAATTCTTAAACATTATTACTAAAGGAGCCCTGCTAAAATTGGAACGGATGACCTTCCCCATACAGATCTCATCCCATGTGGCTGCTTTCCCCTACAGATTCAATCCCATGTGGTCTCTCCCCCCCTGCAGATCCCATCCCATTATGGTCTCTTTAACCTGCAGATTTCCCATCCCATCATGGCCTCTTTCCCCTGCAGATCCCATCCCATCATGGCCTCTTTCCCCTGCAGATCCCATCTCATTATGGCCTCTTTCCCCCTGCAGATCCCATCTCATTATGTCCTCTTTCCCCTGCAGATCCCATCCCATTATAGCCTCTTTCCCCTGCAGATCCCATCCCATTATGGCCTCTTTCCCCAGCAGATCTCATCCCATGTGCTCCTTTTCCATTGCAGATCCTGTCCCATATGACTCTTTTTCCCATATAGCTCCCATCTTATGTGGCCCCTCTCCCCATATAGCTCCCATCTTATGTGATCTCCTTTCCCCATATAGCTCCCATCTTATGTGATCTCCTTTCCCCATATAGCTCCCATCTTATGCGGCCCCTTTCCCCTTATAGCTGCCATCTTATGAGGCTCCTCTCCCTGCATCTTCGCTCACTGAGCGCTTACCTGCTCCAAGCACCGGCAGCCTCTCCTCTGTCTTCCGTCCTCCACGGCACTCTGCGGTCACACTGACGATGACAGAGGCTAGGAGGAGGAGCTACCTCCGCACACTGCCGTGACCTCTGCAGCGTCAGCACGTTGCTGCACGACGGGTCATGGAGCAGACAGGCTCCACTGAACCCGGAAGTGCAGCGCTGAGGTACGGGGATTCATTTGTTTTAGAGTCTTAAAGACACTAACACAAATGAATACAGGGAACTGGATCGCCGAAGCTGTTTCTTGCCGGTTCGAGGAATCGGCTGCTATTTTAACAACTGGTTCTCCCGAACCGGACAGAACAGGCTGAATCCCACCCCTGCTTTAGGCCATGTTCACACGTTCAGTATTTGATCAGAATGTTACATCAGTATTTCTAAGCCAAAACTAGGAGTGGGTTAAAAATGCAGAGGTGCTTCTATTATACTTTTACTCTGATTTTACCACTCCTGGTTTTGGCTATAAATACTGATATAACACCTTACCAAATATTCAACATGGGCACATGGCCTTAGAATAGGTGATTACTTAACATATTTGCTACAGTGTAATAGTCACAGGACAGGGAGGGGTTAAACGTTCACTTATTTAATCGCTACTGGAATCTAATCTAATCTTCCCTTTATTGATAGAGAGAAAAAATTACCTCCAGATACAACACAATCCACTATACCAAGACCAATAATACCATATACAAGGGAGATATACCGTTACACCATGACCAATAACATACTACCACCACATACTACCCCAATACAACCGCATACAAGAAAGAAATACCGTCACACCATATTCAGAGCACATAGTGACTTAATATTACTACATACAAGGGAGAAATACCTCAACACTATGACCAGACCACATAAATGACCCAATAATACCACATACAACAGAGAAATACCAATACACTGTGACCAGACCACATATTACCACCACACAGTGCCCGAATAATACTACAATAATGATCATGAATAAAAACCACAATACTAATAACACTAATATTACTATCAGTGCCATTATACACAGGAGCTCTGTATATAGTGTCATTGTGTGTGTACATGTAATACACTGACTTACCAGTGACCTCTCTAGTTCAAGTTATTCATCTTCATTTTCTTCTTCATCTCGCGTTGACCGCCATCACTTCTTCCTGCCATGACTCGACTCTACAGAAAATAACACAGTCACCTATAGCTGATCACTCCCAGAGCACATTCCTCACTTTTTCCCCAATTTCTACACTACGTCAGACTTTTGTTCCCCCATGGAAGACAGTTCCTCAAAATTAAATTATATTACAGCAGTAATTATGTCCACCATCTGCCACCATAAACCAACAATGTATGTTCCTCACTCTGGCCCTATATAGTAATAATATCTCCCATCCTGGCCCCCTTTATTTAATAAAGTCTCCCATTCTCGGCCCCTATGTTCCCCCAAATGATTGTTCATTACTAAGGTGTGGAGACAGCAGCTGGCAGTGATTGGACGTAGGGCTCCCGTGATGTCACAATGTAACGTGAGCCACGAATCGTGATTACTGACTGCGCTGGAATGGTGTCAGCACCAGAAGTGAGTACAGGGTCTTTTATTTTAGATGGGGAAACAAGGGGAATCACAAGGTGTTGTTAATTGCTTCCTGCACAAAATATTCCCCCCACATACTGCTCCCCTCCAAAATAGCCCCACAAAGTGCCACTTTCCATAATGTCACCCCAAAACTTGCACTTTATATAATATCTCCCGCATACTACATTTCTGCATAAAGTCCTCCTGCTCCTCATTATACTATGCCGCCTTTCACAATCTCCTTCCTAATTGCCTAATTATGTCCCTTATTGACCCATAGTGTCCACCAATGCCCTACAATGTTCCTATTTGCCCCATAATGTCCCAATTTGCTTCATAATGTCCCCCATTGCCCTATCACGTCCCCTATAATGTCCCCCATTGCCCCATAATGTCCCCCATTGCCCTATTATGTCCCCCATTGCCCTATCATGTCCTACATTGCCCAATAATGTCCCAAATTGCCCAATATTGTCCCACATTGCCCAATATTGTCCCACATTGCCCAATATTGTCCCACATTGCCCCATAATCTGCCACATTGCCTCATAATGTCCCACATTGCCCTATCATGTCCCAATCAATTTTCTCCATAAGGCTGAGGCCACATGGGGATTAGTGCACGTGCTCGCAGCACAGCGGGAGCGAGTGATGCGACTGTGGTCCGATCCTGCGATCAGACCACAGCTGCGGCGGGGAGGGTCAGCGCTGCAGAGGGGAGGGCCGGCGCTGAGGAGGGGAGGGTGGGCGCTGAGGAGGAGAGGGAGGGATTTATCTCCCCATCTTCTCCATTGGCGGCTGATGAGAGAATCGCATTGCACTGTGCTGTGATGCGAGTGGAATGCGATGTTTCTCTCGCCCCGTAGGCTTGAATGGGTGCGAGTGAAACAGGATCGCATTCCACCTGCAGCATGCTGCGACTGTTTTCTTGATCTGATTAGGACTGAGAAAAGAAATCGCTCATGGGAACAGCCCCATAGAGTAACATTGGTCTGAGTTGAATGCCATTTTTTATTGCATTCCACTCTCGCTCCTTATTTTTCTGAGAAACATCCCTGACCAGCCTGCAGTAACAAGCCCGCGGTGCTCCGCACAATATAAAGTATGGGGGCTCACTAAGAACCCAGAGCCCACCGAGGGATTCCCTGGTGTCCTGGTGGAACCAGTCCGACCCTGACCGAAACATTTTAGAGAGCAACATAGCTGTCTGCAATGGCGCAGCCCGGCTCTGAGTTATGTTGCCCGTGGTTTGTGCAGGATGAATCAAGTGACAGGTTCCTTTTAAAAGTAGTTTGATGATCTGAAAAATTCAACTTTGAAAAAGAAAAAAAAATAGAAAAAAATTGGAACGATGACAGAAAAAAAGCATTTATATAGGTGCCAATGTTTAAAAAAAATTTGCTAAGGACTCTCAGACTTTTATAAGCTGTGGCTTATCCGTGATTTACAGTGTTGCAAACTGGATGTTTTACTTTTTTCTGGATGGGCTTATCAAAAATCACAGACAAGCAACATTTTTTGCAGACACATTGGAAAACCATAGTGAATGATAGAGATAAGAATTGTTAAACGTCTCCAGCTTAGAGCACTGATATGTACACATCACTGGCAGGTAATAACAACTGTAAAATAATGATACTACAATCACGAGTGTGTCAGGAGAAAAGCTTCACACCGCACCCCATTTTCATTTTTGCAACTTCTTATTTATCCGCCTCTCCTTCCAAGATCCGTAACTTTTTATTCTTATGTGTACAAAGTCATATGAATGAATAACAAAGGAGTTCAGCTCACCCACTCCAAGTCTCCTAGCCTCCTCTCCACAGCACGGACAATCGGCCGGGCAGCTGCAAACGTTAAAAAATGTGAAAAAAAAAAAAAAATCCAGCGCAGAAAGGCACTCTTCAACGAAAATTTCCATGTGGTTTATTCCATGTGCACAAATTGTATAAAGTGGGTACAGACAGCCCCTAGACAGGGGAGAAAAATAGACTAGCGATGCGTTTCGACCGTATTACACCGTGTAATACAGCCAAAATGCGTTGCTAGTCTATTTTTCTCGCCTGTCTGGAGGCTGTCAATACGGTCGAAACGTGTCGCTAGTCTACTTTTCTCCCCTGTCTAGGGGCTGTCAATAGTATGGTCGAAACGCGTCGCTAGTCTATTTTTCTCCCCTGTCTAGAGGCTGTCAATACGGTCGAAACGCGTCGCTAGTCTAATTTTCTCCCCTGTCTAGGGGATGTCAATAGTATGGTCGAAACGCGTTGCTAGTCTATTTTTCTCCCCTGTCTAGAGGCTGTCAATACAGTCGAAACGCGTCGCTAGTCTACTTTTCTCCCCTGTCTAGGGGCTGTCAATAGTATGGTCGAAACGCGTCGCTAGTCTATTTTTCTCCCCTGTCTAGAGACTGCTAATACGGTCGAAACGCGTCGCTAGTCTATTTTTCTCCCCTGTCTAGGGGCTGTCTGTACCCACTTTACACAATTTGTGCACATGGAATAAACCACATAGAAATTTTCGTTGAAGAGTGCCTTCCTTTCTGCGCTGGATTTTTTTTCACATAGTCATATGAAGGCTGATTTTTTTATGGGACAAGTTGCAGCTTTGAATTTCACAATTTAGTTTATTATACAATCTACAATGTTCTGGGAAATGGTAAAAAAAAAAAATCCAAGTTTGGTGACATTTTTATAAAAAGCTGCAATTCTGCCATTGTTTTTTGGGGTTTGTTTTTATAGCATCGTGTGGTAAAAGTGACATAGGAGCTTCAGGCCTGCAGGATGCCCGCGATGCCAAACTGTTATAGTTTATTTATTTTAATGGTGAAAAAAAATCATAAATTTGTCCAAGAAATTGTTTAATTTTGTCATTTTCTTAAATGTAATGCTTTTTTTAAAATTTTTCAATCAAAGAGTTGTTTGCTGTCATTTTGATAAAATCAATGATTTCTCTGCTGCAGATCTAGCAGTTATACAGAGCTCATTAATATGCTGGACTACCTGCAGCACGCCAAGTAGTCCTCTAATATGGCGCTGTTTAGAGCATCACAAGGCGGCTCAGGGGGGACATAAGGCAGGGGTTCAGAAAACTAGAAATGACTACTGTGTGAATGAGGCCTATAGCAATTGTTGACTATACATTGTGGTGACATCCTAATCACATGCATTTATTCCACACCACTGGGCGGCACAGTGGCTCAGTGGTTAGCACTGCAGTCTTGCAGCGCTGGGGTCCTGGGTTCAAATCCCACCAAGGACACCATCTACAAGGAGTTTGTATGTCCTCCCCGTGTTTGCGTGGGTTTCCTCCGGGTTCTTCGGTTTCCTCCCACATTCCAAAAAACATACTGATAGGGAATTTAGATTGTGAGCCCCAATGGGGACAGTGTTACCATTGTATGTAAAGCGCTGTGGAATCAATAGTGCTATATAAATGAATAAATATTATTATTATTTGTTATAGTGGGCCAGAGGGACAGAATTATGTGTTTTTAGCTGTTGCCGTTTGGTATATTTATGACAATTTGTCATTGAGATTCACAGGTTCTGTATTCTTACTATTTGCTGTTATTAATAAATTATATAAAACTTTATTGCCCTCTGAGGGTCTAATATTTTTCTTTTTGTGGTCAGAAAAAAAAATGTTTTGTCTTTCTAAATTCTGATGTGTAGTATTACAGAGCTATTCTTAAATAATACTGTAATATGGCAACAATTATAGTATGAATTCTGTACGGTCAACTTAATGCTGAGCCGTCACTCACTTATAGAATGTGATGATGTCACTTTCTTGTGATGTCATAATGCGCTCACAAGCATTTATTCCATGAGTTGTATTTTACCATCACTGATACCATAGTCAAGAGAGCAGAATGAAGTTTCTTTTACTGTTACTCTTTGGAACATTTATGACAAGTGCTCTTGGAGATCTTCCAACGGGTACTGTATGACTAACGCTATAGTTTAACATTAGTATATAACATCATGCTGCATTGACTTCTATGGGACTTTATTGTTTCTTTTTTTTTTCAATTGTCCGTACAACACTACTTCTTGTGAAAAAACATTAAAAAGGACCAGACACTTACTTAAAAAAATTGAGCTAGATACCTGGTCAAAACAATCACTGAGCTCCTCTGATTATGACATTCTTTACTTTTTTGTACTGCGCTGCTTTATTGCACAGAGATTCACATTTTTTGCTTTTAGAGCACAGTATATAAAATTTCTGCTGCCATTGACCAATCATAGCTCAACAGCCGCTGCCGAGCTCTGTGATTGGCAGAATCTGGGGGGAGGACTGAAAGTACACGCCCCAGAGAAGATGGGGAAGTTGGCCTGCAAACAGAAATTACACATATTGCACTCTAAAAGCAACAAATGTAAATATCTCTGCAATGGAGCAACACCACTCAAAAATTAAAAGAACATTAGGATTGGGGAGGGGGGGGCCTCCGTTTTTTGTTGTTTTTTTTTTAACAAAATATTTCATTTAATTCTGACCATGTGACAGGTCCTCGCTACTCAATCTCTGTTTCCTGGGACCCTATTGTCTGTATAGAATTTCTTGATGCATTTTGCTATTTATGTTAAGGTAACCAGAAGGGCAATATGGGAGGCTAAGAAACATATGTATTTGAGTTTTGAAGAGCAAATGGGGAGAAAGCGCACCAAATTTGTTGGCCTTAAAGAGAATCTGTCACCAGGTTTTCGCTCCTCCATCTGAGAACAGCATAATGTAGAGACAGAGACCCTGATTCCAGAGATGTCTCACTTACTGAGCTGTTTGTTGTCATTTTGATAAAATCAATGTTTTCTCTGCTGCGGATCTAGCAGTTATACAGAGCTCATGAATATGCTGGACTACCTGGCAGCACACCAAGTAGCCCTCGAATGATAATCTACTGCTGATTAATCAGTGAATTTATCAAAACTACACTAAGCAGCCCAGTAAGTGACACATCATTGGAATCAGGGACTCTGCCATATATTATGCTGCTCTCTGATTAGGTGGCAAAAACCTGGGGACAGATTCCCTTTAAGCCATCCATGGAATCAACTCCTGTTTTTTTTATAAGAAAAGGCCCCGAGGTGCAGGATATATTGCAGTGAAAATATTAATTTATTAAAAACGTCTAACACAGAAACTGACCTTGTTATCTGTGATACCTACTTAGAGCTCAGTGTTCATTTCTTAATTTGCTCTGGAAGGTTAAAAGCAGCCCTTTGATTTGTTTCTAGGTGACAAAAGCAAACTTCTTATTTGTTTTGATAAATGGCATTTATGTCTGTGTTTTGATTGCAATCTAGAAAACGCAATCACGATAAAATAATGAAGAATAAATATATGTATCTCGAATTTTTTTTTAAAAAAAGCAAAAATAATTCTAAACATAATAAAGAATGAAAATGTTACTATAAGCAGAAATTGGGAATGAATATTAACCCCTTAATGACCGCGGACCATAATGGTACATCCTAAGCCACCATAGTGCAATCACCTGCGGCTACTGCGGGCAGCCGGCGGTGATCCGCACACATGTCTGCTGATTTGTACAGCAGACATGTGTGCCTCGCAGGCACAGGTGGATCCGCAATCCACCCACACCTGTTAACCCCTTAAATCGTGCTGTCAAAATGTGACAGCGCAATTTAAATGCCCATCGCGGTAAATATTCACTCACCATTTATTTAAAACATGCTCTGGAGGCAGATTCTGTGTTGGGCCCAAAGATCTTAACAGCTCAATTACTTATAAGGAAATTGTGGATTTCTCTGGAATAAGAGATCGGATCTCAGATATCAATGTGTCATTTTATTCATCTTCCTATGACCTATATGCCATTATAGACGGCTTAGTAGGGGTGATCGTACTGGCCCTTTAAGAACACGTCCCAGTACATTATACTTACTCCTGAAGCCAGTTATTGGTAGATCCAGAGAACATCAGAAATACAGTGCCTTGAAAAAGTATTCATACCCTGTGAACGTTTCCACATTTTTTCATGTTACGTCCACAAACATAAATATACTTTATTGGGATTTTATGTGATGTACCAACACAAAGTAGCAAGTATTTGTGAAGAGTAAAGGAAATGATAGACGGTTTTCCAAATATAAACCTGAAAATTGTGGCGTGCATTTGTATTCAGCCCCTGAGTCAATACTTTGTAGGATCACCTTTAGCAGCAATTAATGCTGCAACTCTTTTGGGGTATGCCTCTACCAGCTTTGAAAATCTATAGGATGACATTTTTACTCATTCTTCTTCACAAAATATCTGTAGCGCAGTGAGATTAGATGGAGACGTCTGTGACCAACAGTTTTCAGGTCTTGCCACAGGTTCTAATAGGTTTTCCTCCAGGATTGCCCTGCATCGATTATGACAAATTGGTTAAAGTGGTGTCTAGGGAACAAATGATATCTTTTAGAGGCTGACATAATTAAAGGTATATTTTCATAAAGGAGAAATTTTCACCAAAAACGGACATGGATGGTTAAATAAAACATTACCGACAGTTAATCCAAATGTGATTATTGTATGCAGTTAATCATTTATAGTGATGGGCGAACTTACAGATATCCAGGATTGGTAGGACTAACCAGACTTAAAAAACCAATCAGTTCTGTTTCAGAATTGATCCTGGATATATGGCCGGATGCTGGTCTCTATATAAGTTTATGGGGACCAGAATCCATGGCTTAAAATTGGTGGTAGAAGGAATAGGGGGATTAGAGCAAGCGCGTTATACTTACCCAGTCTCCAGCGCGGCTGTAGCTGCTTTCGGGCTGCTCACTCTTCTTCCGGGGCTGTTCATTTACCGTCATGCATATTCACTGCTTCCCCCGCCCACCGGCAGTCCTGGCATCTGTGATTGGTTGCAGTCAGACACACCCCCAGCCTGTGTGACAGCGTCTGACTGCAACCAATCACATACCCGGTCTGCGGGTCACTATCGTGGTATAAAATTAAATAAATAAAAATTTGATAGATGATTGATCATTTGTATCTCCACATTGGAGGAACGTGGGTCAATATTGAACAATTCATTACCTGTAGAAGCAATTCCTTGGTCTATGTAGTCATTTGTGACTTTGTTTTTTATTATATTAGTAAAATAATTCACCTTATGTTCAATTGTTTTAACGAGCATGTGAGATCTTTGGAAACAGGTGTGCGTTCGTCACATCTAATACAACATATGCGACAAGTCCATAATGTGATCTGCAGGAGTAGAATAGATCCATCAGGCGACGTAGACACAATATGTTATTAAGGAAGGAAGCTAAGATTGGAAGCTTTGGGACCATTAGGCTTAAATGAGAGAATCGATCTAAGCCCCTCTCTAAAAAACACTTAAAACCTTTTAATTGTAAAACATTTATGATTTTTCTATGTAAATTGTGTGTTACTATGTCATAGTTTTTTTTTTAATGTTTCCACACACCTTGTAAAACAGGATACAAGGGGAGTTGGGTGGAGCTGATAATAGAACCTGGATGAAGCACTTGGCACCGTGAAACGTCCATCAATCTTCATTCTGTTTGTCTGTATCCTCCACCTAGTGTATGTAAGAAAGAAATAATTTTTTAGTGATGAGATGAGTGCCACAGTTTTTTCTCTATTGATATTCCCAATGGAATTTAGGCCCGGACACATGATTACGCTTCGATCTAAACCATCCATTTTCGCTTTGGCAGTATGTTTAGGCTCATTGTCTTGCTGGAAGGTGAACCAAAGCCCTACTGTTAAGAGGAATCTGTCACCAGATTTTTGACACCTAATCTGAGAGTAGCATAATGTAGGGACAGAGATTCTGATTTCAGCAATGTGTCACTTACTGGCCTGTTTAGTGTAGTTTTGATGAAGTCACTATTTAATCAGCAGGAGATTATCATTAGCGGACTGCTTGGAATGTTGCCAGGTAGTCCAGCATATTCATGAACTCTGTATAACTGCTAGATCTCCAGAAGAGAAAACATTGAGTTTATCAAAATGAGAGCAAACAGCTCAGTAAGTGACACATCACTGGAATCAGGGTCTCTGTCTCTACATTATGCTGCTGATGAGCAAGAAACCTGTGGGGAAAAAGCGCATAGGGTCTTACCCTGATAAACAGGGGGTGTAGTAAAGAGTAATACTACTCACCTATTCGAGTTGTGAAAGGCACAACTCCTGTAACCGCATAAGTAGATCAACGGCAGCAGTAACCCGATTGGCAGATAACAGAGAGAGACAGCGGAGATGGGTCTTTAAAAACCGCGCCAGAGATCCCAGATGTAAGCTTGATCAATGTACACTTTATTTCGGCATAGGTCTACGCGTTTCAGGGGTCTCAGCCCCCTTCCTCAGGACCAGCAAGCACAAGATACATCAAATCTCTATTGATATATTGATAATATACTGATTATGAATACACTGTATGTATGAATACACTGTATATTGCATTGATATAATCCTGTATATATCAGTGTTGTGTAAAAATAATATAAAATGTATTTACATTTTGTTATAGATCCAGAGCATGGATTTTTACATAGACTTAAAAATACTTTTAAGCCTGCCAAAGGTGAGTTTCCGTTCTTGTCATTATTAGGGTATGTTTACAATGCATTCTTTTAACCCCTTAGTGACAGAGCCAATTTTGAGCTTAAAGGGAGTCTGTCACCAGGTTTTTGCTCCCTCATCTAAGAGCAGCATAATGTAGAGACAGAGACCCTGATTTCAACGATATGTCACTTACTAAGCTGTTTGCTGTCATTTTGATAAAATCAATGTTTTCTTTGCTGTAGATCTAGCAGTTACATAGAGCTCATGAATATGCTGGACTACCTGGCAGCACGTCAAATAGTCCTGTAATGATAATCTGCTGCTGATTAAATAGTGATTTTATCAAAAACTACACCTAGCAGCCCAGTAAGTGACACACAGCTGGAATCAGGATCTCTGCCCCTACATTATGCTCATCTCAGATTAGGTGGCAAAAACCTGGTGACAGATTCCCTTTAATGACCAAGCCCCAAATTTCAAATCTGACCAATGTCACTTTATGTGGTAATAGCGCTGCAATGATTCTTTATATCCAGGTGATTCTGAGAAAGTTTTTTGTGACACACTGTACTTTAATTCAGATTGATATGTTTTTTGTGTTGAAATGTTGTGAAAATATCTGCAATCTGATTATTTTTTTTAATTTTGTTTTCAAACTTTTAATGTTTAAATTGTAAAACTAGATAAGTCATGCTACGCAAAATAGTAGACTATGTAGACTGTCACCATCCTTTTTCAAATATCCTTTTATTTTCTTACGATTTTTTTACTGATCTTTGATGGGCTTATAAATCACAAACCCCCCAGAAGTAATACTATTTTAAAAACTGCACCCATCAAATTATTCTAAATTGCCCTTAGGAAATTTTTTAACCTTTCAGGTGCTTTACAGTACATAACTAGAGATGAGCGAACCCGCAGATGTTCGGGTAATACGGTAATCCAGCATTGAGCTCAGTGACTGTCCCTGAGGTGAGGTCACTGAGTTCAGTGAGTTTACCTCAGGTCAGTTCACCTGAGGTCACAACTGGGTTACTGTGGGAACTACCAGCTGTGACCTTAGGTGAACTCATTGACATCACCGCTCTCAGCTGCGGCTCCGTCAGTGTGTCCCGCAGGCCGCAGTGATTGGTCGCGTTTTCTAATGTGACTGCACACTGCAACCTCAAATGTAGCAGAGCCTGGATCGTCATGGGACGTCGTCTGTGGATTACATTGGAAATGCAGGGGTGTTTTGGGGGGTTAATAAATTGAAGAAAGACATTGTTTGTTTCATATAAATATAAATATATATATATATATATATATATATATATATATACTAGCTGTACTACCCAGCTTCGCCCCGGGTTAATGACTGCTGTTAACAAAATAGAATGTATTAACAAAAGTGTATTCTGCACACAAAACCACAAAACAAATAGATAGAAATGTAATTATTAAAAGGCAAAAACTAAGCTAATAGAAGCATTTCACAACATATATTTCAACACCACAGATATTCCACACAGATTTAACTACATTGGCCAAGTAATGTGCTCCATCTGGCTCTTTCCAGATCTGTCTCTTTCCAGGTCTGTCTCTTTCCAGGTCTGTCTCTTTCCAGATATGTCTCTTTCCAGGTCTGCCTCTTTCCTCGTCTGCCTGTCTCTGTCTCTTTCTTTGTCTGTCTCTATCTCTCTGTTCCTTTCCCCATCTGTCTCTTTCCAGGTCTGTCTCTTTCCAGGTCTGTCTCTTTCCCCGTCTGTCTCCCCGTCTCTTTGTCTGTGTCTTTTCCTGTCTGTCTCTTTCCCTGTCTGCCTGTCTTTGTCTGTCTCTATTTCTCTGTCTCTTTCCCCGTCTGTCTCTATCAAGGTCTGTGTCTTTCCCCATCTATCTTTGTCTGTCTCTCTGGCTGTCTCCTCCTTCCCTGTCTGCCTGTCTCTGTCCCTGTCTGTCTCTTTCCCCATCTGTCTCTTTCCCCATCTGTCTCTTTCCAGGTCTGTCTCTCTCCAGGTCTGTCTCTTTCCCAGTCTGTCTCTGTCTGTCTTTTTCACCGTCTGTCTCTGTCTGTCTCTTTCACCGTTTGTCTCTCTCTCTGTCTCTCTGTCTCTCTCTGTCTCTCTCTATCCGTCTCCCCACCGACATCTTATTACCTCACATATAAACTTCTTATACTATAAATGTCTTTTGTTCCTATAGCAACAACTCACAGCTCTTACTAATAACCTGTAGTTCCAGGCTCCATTTACTTTAATGAAGGCATGTTTTTTGGAGAGTAACTGTAAAGCACGGGGTTACATTTTCCTGTCAAAACATAGTCTACGACGTTCCCTGGGTCACATGAGGTGTCTGTGCAAAATTTCGTGATTGTAAATGCGACGGTGCGGATACACTTTTCGTTTCACTTTTTCCCCATTTTGTAGATAGGGGCAAAATTCATTGGTAAATTGGAACGCGCGGGGTTAAAATTTCACCTCACACTATAGCCTATGATGCTCTTGGGGTCCAGATGTGTGAGTGTGCAAAATTTTGTGGCTGTAGCTGCGACGGTGCAGATGCCAATCCCGGACATACACACACACATACATATATACATACATACACACATTCAGCTTTATATATTAGATATGACATGAAATCAGAATAAACTTTTCCCATTTTAGGTCAATTAAAATTGCCAAAATTATTTATATTTGCCACATGCCAGAATAATGAGAAAGAGAGAGAATGTTTTAAGGCATTTTTATTACTTTCTGTAAAGTCAAAAGTTTACATACACTAAGTACTATGCCTTTAAAAAATATTGGACAGCCCATATGATGATGTCATGTCTTTGGAAGCTTCTGATTGGTTTATTGTCAACATCTGAGTTAATTAGAGACACACCTGTGGATGTATTTTAATGCACATCTGAAACACACTTTTTTGTGTAGCATCATGGGAAAGTCAAAAGAAATCAGCCAAGATCTCAGGAAGAGAATTGTGGAGTTGCACAAGTCTGGTTTATCCTTGGGTGCATTTCCAGATACCTGAAGGTGCCACATTCATCTGTACAATCAATTATACACAAGTACAAAAAAGATGTGAATGTCCAGCCATCATACCGCTCAGGAAGGAGATGGGTTCTGTGTACAAGAGATGATGGTGCTTTGTTCAGACATATGCATATCAATCCCAAATCCCTGCCTACTATTGCGAGACGTGGAAGGATATCCAAAATCTTTGACCCAAGTCATACAGTTTAAGGGCAATGGTACCAAATATTATTGAAATGTCTGTAAACATTTGACTTTGTAGAAAGTAATAAAAATATCTTAAAACATTCTCTCTCTCATTATTCTGGCATTTGACATATAAAAATAATTTTGGTTCCTAATTGACCTAAAACGGGAAAGGTTTATTGTGATTTCATGTCAGATAGTGAGAAAAACATGCAGATGTGTCTTTTTAGATAGTGTATGTAAATGTCTTATTTCAACTGTAAATTAGTAAACAGTACAGCCCCATCCTAGAATGTCTCTTTCATTAGTGCAGTGATACAGTGCCTACAAGTAGTATTCAACCCCCTGCAGATTTAGCAGGTTTGATAAGATGCAAATAAGTTAGAGCCTGCAAACTTCAAACAAGAGCAGGATTTATTAACAGATGCATAAATCTTACAAACCAACAAGTTATGTTGCTCAGTTAAATTTTAATAAATTTTCAACATAAAAGTGTGGGTCAATTATTATTCAACCCCTAGGTTTAATATTTTGTGGAATAACCCTTGTTTGCAATTACAGCTAATAATCGTCTTTTATAAGACCTGATCAGGCCGGCACAGGTCTCTGGAGTTATCTTGGCCCACTCCTCCATGCAGATCTTCTCCAAGTTATCTAGGTTCTTTGGGTGTCTCATGTGGACTTTAATCTTGAGCTCCTTCCACAAGTTTTCAATTGGGTTAAGGTCAGGAGACTGACTAGGCCACTGCAACACCTTGATTTTTTCCCTCTTGAACCAGGTTTTCTTGGCTGTGTGCTTTGGGTCGTTGTCTTGTTGGAAGATGAAATGACGACCCATCTTAAGATCCTTGATGGAGGAGCGGAGGTTCTTGGCCAAAATCTCCAGGTAGGCCGTGCTATCCATCTTCCCATGGATGCGGACCAGATGGCCAGGCCCCTTGGCTGAGAAACAGCCCCAAAGCATGATGCTGCCACCACCATGCTTGACTGTAGGGATGGTATTCTTGGGGTCGTATGCAGTGCCATCCAGTCTCCAAATGTCACGTGTGTGGTTGGCACCAAAGATCTCGATCTTGGTCTCATCAGACCAGAGAACCTTGAACCAGTCTGTCTCAGAGTCCTCCAAGTGATCATGAGCAAACTGTAGACGAGCCTTGACATGACGCTTTGAAAGTAAAGGTACCTAACGGGCTCGTCTGGAACGGAGCCAATTGCGGTGGAGTACGTTACTTATGGTATTGACTGAAACCAATGTCCCCACTGCCATGAGATCTTCCCGGAGCTCCTTCCTTGTTGTCCTTGGGTTAGCCTTGACTCTTCGGACAAGCCTGGCCTCGGTATGGGTGGAAACTTTCAAAGTCTGTCCAGGACGTGGAAGGCTAACAGTAGTTCCATAAGCCTTCCACTTCCGGATGATGCTCCCAACAGTGGAGACAGATAGGCCCAACTCCTTGGAAAGGGTTTTGTACCCCTTGCCAGCCTTGTGACTAGAGTTGAGCGCGGTTCGCGGTTCGAGGTTCTCGAGTTCTAAGCTCGAGTGATTTTGGGGGCTGTTCGAGATCGAACTAGAACTCGAGCTTTTTGCAAAAGCTCGATAGTTCTAGATACGTTCGAGAACGGTTCTAGCAGCAAAAAGCAGGGCTTTTTACAGCTACAGTGTGCAGGAGCCATCGCTGGCAGCCTGCCAGAAGCTGGTAACCAAGATAAACATCGGGTATCCAACCAAAGCGCTTTGGTTAGTAACCCGATGTTTATCCTAGTTACGTGCAGGAAGCCCACACTTCCCCGCTCAGCTCGCTCCACCCCCTCCTGCCCGCGGCATGTACACACACACACACACACACACACGGTCCCGCTCGGCTTACCTGCGGTGATGAAGTCCCGCCATCCCGACCTCAGCGCTGTCACTGTCCTCCATGGCCGCCGCTTGTCACATCACCTCTCGCTTCCGACCCGAGACTGACTAGCGGTGACGTCACGGGCCTCTCGCGATATTTGGCTGTGAAGGCGGCGGTCATTGAACTCAGTGACAGGTCGGCAGTGCTGGAGATCAGCGCAGGTAATGTACCTCGCTGACAGCAGCACTTGTCATGCCCTGCAGTGACCTGGGCTGACCCATTGATGTTAGCTCAGGTCACTGCACTGCTCTCCCAGCCAATGGGGAACATCCTGCTCTTCATTGACTGGGACAGTGTGGATCGTCATGGCAACCCCTTGGATTACACCAGACCTGGATTTGTTTTTCATTCTAATAAATTGGTTAAAGAGGGAATGTTTTGGGGAGTGTTTTTTCAAATAAAAATGTGTTTGTCGTCTATTTTTTTTTATTACTGACTGGGTTGGTGATGTCGGGTATCTGATAGACGCCTGACCTCACCAACCCCAGGGCTTGATGCCAGGTGACATTACACATCTGGTATTAACCCCATATATTACCCCGTTTGCCACCGCACCAGGGCGCGGGATGAGCTGGGGCGAAGCACCAGGATTGGCGCATCTAATGGATGCGCCACTTCTGGGGCGGCTGCGGCCTGCTATTTTTAGGCTGGGGAGAGTCCAATAACCATGGACCTCCCTAGTCTGAGAATATCAGGCCCCAGCTGTCTGCTTTACCTTGGCTGGTGATCCAATTTTGGGGGACCCCTACGTGTTTTTTTTTTTTAATTATTTATTTAATTTAAAATAACAGCGTGGGGTGCCCTCAGTTTTGGATTACCAGCCAAGGTGAGGTTGCCAGCTGTGGTCTGCAGGCTGCAGCCGTCTGCTTTACCCTAGCTGGCTACAAAACTAGGGGGAACCCTACGTCATTTTTTTTTTTTCATTTTTTGGCTAAATACAAAGCTAAGCACCCCTTAGTGCCACATGAAAGGCACCAAAGGGTGCTCCACTTTTTCTCCACTTTTTCTCCATTTTTTCTCCACTTTTTCTACATTTTTTCTCCACTTTTTCTCCATTTTTTCTCCACTTTTTCTCCACTTTTTCTCCACTTTTTCTCCACTTTTTCTCCATTTTTTTCTCCATTTTTTCTCCATTTTTTTCTCCTTTTTTTCTCCACTTATTCTCCATTTTTTCTCCACTTATTCTCCACTTTTTCTCCATTTTTTCTCCATTTTTTCTCCACTTATTCTCCATTTTTTCTCCACTTATTCTCCACTTTTTCTCCATTTTTTCTCCATTTTTTCTCCACTTATTCTCCATTTTTTCTCCACTTATTCTCCACTTTTTCTCCACTTTTTCTACATTTTTTCTCCACTTTTTCTACATTTTTTCTCCACTTTTTCTCCACTTTTTCTCCACTTTTTCTCCACTTTTTCTCCATTTTTTTCTCCATTTTTTCTCCACTTTTTCTCCACTTTTTCTCCATTTTTTTCTCCTTTTTTTCTCCACTTATTCTCCATTTTTTCTCCACTTATTCTCCACTTTTTCTCCATTTTTTCTCCATTTTTTCTCCACTTATTCTCCATTTTTTCTCCACTTATTCTCCACTTTTTCTCCATTTTTTCTCCATTTTTTCTCCACTTATTCTCCATTTTTTCTCCACTTATTCTCCACTTTTTCTCCACTTTTTCTCCATTTTTTCTCCACTTTTTCTCCACTTTTTCTCCACTTTTACTCCACTTATTCTCCACTTTTTCTCCACTTTTTCTACATTTTTTCTCCACTTTTTCTCCATTTTTTCTCCACTTTTTCTCCACTTTTTCTCCACTTTTTCTCCACTTTTTCTCCATTTTTTTCTCCATTTTTTCTCCACTTTTTCTCCACTTTTTCTCCATTTTTTTCTCCTTTTTTTCTCCACTTATTCTCCATTTTTTCTCCACTTATTCTCCACTTTTTCTCCATTTTTTCTCCATTTTTTCTCCACTTATTCTCCATTTTTTCTCCACTTATTCTCCACTTTTTCTCCATTTTTTCTCCATTTTTTCTCCACTTATTCTCCATTTTTTCTCCACTTATTCTCCACTTTTTCTCCACTTTTTCTCCATTTTTTCTCCACTTTTTCTCCACTTTTTCTCCACTTTTACTCCACTTATTCTCCACTTTTTCTCCACTTTTTCTCCACTTTTTCTCCACTTTTTCTCCACTTTTTCTCCATTTTTTTCTCCATTTTTTCTCCACTTTTTCTCCATTTTTTTCTCCTTTTTTTCTCCACTTATTCTCCATTTTTTCTCCACTTATTCTCCACTTTTTCTCCACTTTTACTGCACTTATTCTCCACTTTTTCTCCACTTTTTCTCCATTTTTTCTCCACTTATTCTCCATTTTTTCTCCACTTATTCTCCATTTTTTCTCCACTTATTTTCCACTTTTTCTCCACTTTTTCTCCACTTTTACTCCACTTATTCTCCATTTTTTTCTCCATTTTTCTCCACTTATTCTCCATTTTTTCTCCACTTATTCTCCATTTTTTCTCCACTTATTCTCCACTTTTTCTCCACTTTTTCTCCACTTTTACTCCATTTTTTTCTCCTTTTTTCTCCACTTATTCTCCATTTTTTCTCCACTTATTCTCCACTTTTTCTCCACTTTTACTGCACTTATTCTCCACTTTTTCTCCACTTTTTCTCCACTTTTTCTCCATTTTTTCTCCACTTATTCTCCATTTTTTCTCCACTTATTCTCCATTTTTTCTCCACTTATTCTCCACTTTTTCTCCACTTTTTCTCCACTTTTACTCCATTTTTTTCTCCTTTTTTCTCCACTTATTCTCCATTTTTTCTCCACTTATTCTCCACTTTTTCTCCACTTTTACTGCACTTATTCTCCACTTTTTCTCCACTTTTTCTCCACTTTTTCTCCATTTTTTCTCCACTTATTCTCCATTTTTTCTCCACTTATTCTCCATTTTTTCTCCACTTATTCTCCACTTTTTCTCCACTTTTTCTCCACTTTTACTCCACTTATTCTCCATTTTTTTCTCCATTTTTCTCCACTTATTCTCCATTTTTTCTCCACTTATTCTCCATTTTTTCTCCACTTATTCTCCACTTTTTCTCCACTTTTTCTCCACTTTTACTCCACTTATTCTCCACTTTTTCTCCACTTTTTCTCCACTTTTTCTCCACTTTTTCTCCATTTTTTTCTCCATTTTTCTCCACTTATTCTCCATTTTTTCTCCACTTATTCTCCACTTTTTCTCCACTTTTTCTCCACTTTTTCTCCATTTTTTCTCCACTTTTTCTCCACTTTTTCTCCATTTTTTTCTCCATTTTTTCTCCACTTTTTCTCCACTTTTTCTCCATTTTTTTCTCCACTTTTTTCTCCATTTTTTCTCCACTTATTCTCCACTTTTTCTCCACTTTTACTGCACTTATTCTCCACTTTTTCTCCACTTTTTCCTCCACTTTTTCTCCACTTTTTCTCCATTTTTTCTCCACTTATTCTCCACTTTTTCTCCACTTTTTCTCCACTTTTTCTCCATTTTTTCTCCACTTTTTCTCCATTTTTTTCTCCACTTTTTCTCCACTTTTTCTCCACTTTTTCTCCATTTTTTTCTCCACTTTTTCTACATTTTTTCTCCACTTTTTCTCCATTTTTTCTCCACTTATTCTCCACTTTTTCTCCACTTTTTCTCCATTTTTTTCTCCACTTTTTCTACATTTTTTCTCCATTTTTTCTCCACTTTTTCTCCACTTTCTCTCCATTTTTTTCTCCTTTTTTTCTCCACTTATTCTCCATTTTTTCTCCACTTATTCTCCACTTTTTCTCCACTTTTACTCCACTTTTTCTCCACTTTTTCTCCATTTTTTTCTCCATTTTTTCTCCACTTATTCTCCATTTTTTCTCCACTTATTCTCCACTTTTTCTCCACTTTTTCTCCATTTTTCTCCACTTTTTCTCCACATTTTCTCCACTTTTTCTCCATTTTTTCCTCCACTTTTTCTCCACTTTTTCTCCATTTTTTTCTCCATTTTTTCTCCACTTATTCTCCATTTTTTCTCCACTTTTTCTCCACTTTTTCTCCACTTTTTCTCCATTTTTTCTCCACTTATTCTCCATTTTTTCTCCACTTATTCTCCATTTTTTCTCCACTTTTTCTCCACTTTTTCTCCATTTTTTTCTCCATTTTTTCTCCACTTTTTCTCCACTTTTTCTCCATTTTTTTCTCCACTTATTCTCCATTTTTTCTCCACTTTTTCTCCACTTTTTCTCCACTTTTTCTCCACTTTTTCTCCATTTTTTCTCCACTTTTTCTCCATTTTTTCTCCACTTTTTCTCCATTTTTTTCTCCATTTTTTCTCCACTTTTTCTCCACTTTTTCTCCATTTTTTTCTCCTTTTTTTCTCCACTTATTCTCCATTTTTTCTCCACTTATTCTCCACTTTTTCTCCACTTTTTCTCCACTTTTACTCCACTTATTCTCCACTTTTTCTCCACTTTTTCTCCACTTTTACTCCACTTATTCTCCACTTTTTCTCCACTTTTTCTCCATTTTTTTCTCCATTTTTTCTCCACTTATTCTCCACTTTTTCTCCACTTATTCTCCACTTTTTCTCCATTTTTTCTCCACTTTTTCTCCACTTTTTCTCCACTTTTTTCCATTTTTTTCTCCACTTTTTCTCCACTTTTTCTCCATTTTTTTCTCCATTTTTTCTCCACTTATTCTCCATTTTTTCTCCACTTTTTCTCCACTTTTTCTCCATTTTTTTCTCCATTTTTTCTCCACTTTTTCTCCACTTTTTCTCCATTTTTTTCTCCACTTATTCTCCATTTTTTCTCCACTTTTTCTCCACTTTTTCTCCACTTTTTCTCCATTTTTTTCTCCATTTTTTCTCCACTTATTCTTCATTTGTTCTCCACTTTTTCTCCACTTTTTCTCCACTTTTTCTCCATTTTTTCTCCACTTATTCTCCATTTTTTCTCCACTTATTCTCCATTTTTTCTCCACTTTTTCTCCACTTTTTCTCCGTTCTTTTTCTATGGTCGGTCTACCCATTAGCTCTGCCATGCATACTGTAGCTCTACACCTACTGCACATGTTACTTTATGATTGACATCTCTTTCGTACCAGAGCTGTCTAAGCCTACTCTGACCCCATATTTGTCATTACTATATTGTCCTTGTACTGTATTATGACATTTGTATCATGTGTTTCATTTCTTGCTGTGTTGCAATTTTTTTGCTGCATCCCAATTGTACCTCTACATTGTTCGAGTTTATGTTATTGTTCTCTCACTCTTATGTGATACTGATTATTGTCATTTTTCATGATTACATGCAGATAAGTCCAATCTGACGAAGGCTCAGGCCGAAACGTCATTTGTAACTTGTTTTGGACAAAAACATATATGCTTATGAAAAAAAAAATTTTCTTAATACGGACCAATAAAGAGTGATTTTGCATTACTATCCGTTGTGACTTACTGACTTAGTCTGGGAGATTTAGAGTGCCGAGGTTACTCACTAATTTTATCTATTATTACCTCTGAGCACCTATATACCAGTGAGCAGAGCTTCCTCTACAGTAGTTCTCCTGATTAGGCATGCCCTTACCTCATGAGCAGGGCATTGCAGCTTTGGTAGCAACCATTACGACATGGACTCTGCTGCTGTGGACCCGAGAAGAGTGAGTGCAGATTCATTGCACCCACACTCCTCACATGAAGGGTCCGCACTCCTAGAAAATGGGGGATACGTTCCCTGAGTGTCTCCCCCCCATATTCTAGATGGTCCAGAGTCGTCGTGGGACCCCTTTATTTTTTTTCTTACAATAAATTGGTGAAAGAGGAAATGTTTTGGGGACTGTTTTTTCAAATAAATTTCTTTTGTCGATTTTTTTTTTTTGGTAGTACTGACAGTTTATGATGTTGGGTATCTAATAGACGCCATGACATCACAAACTGCTGGGCTTGATCCCAGGTTACTTTACAGCTAGTATCAACCCGATTTATTACCCCGTTTGCCACTGCACCAGGGCACGGGATGAGCTGGGGTGAAGCGCCAGGATTGGCGCATCTAGTGGATGCGCCACGTCTGGGGTGCCTGCGGCCTGCTATTTTTAGGCTGTGAAGGCCCAATAACTATGGACCTTCCCACCCTGAGAATACCAGACCACAGCTGTCCGCTTTACCTTGGCTGGTGATCCAATTTGGGGGGGACCCTACTTTTATTGTGTAATTATTAATATTTATAAAATAATTATAAAAAAGAGCCTGAGGGGACCTCCACATTTGCTCCCCAACCACGGTAAAGCTGCCAGCTGTGGTTTTCAGGCTACAGCCGTCTGCTTTACCCTAGCTGGCTATCAAAAATGGGGGGACCCAACGTCATTTTTTTTTTAACTATTTTTTAAATAGAAAAAATTAATGGGCTTCCCTGTATTTTGATTGCCAACCAAGGTAACGGCAGGCGGATGGGGGTGGCAACCCATAGCTGTCTGCTTTATCTGCGCTGAGAATCAAAAATACCGCGGAGCGCTACGTCATTTTTTTAAAGATTTATTTTTACAGCACTGTGATGTCCAGCAATCAAAATACAGGGAAGCCCATTTTATTTTTAGTTATTTAAATAAATAATTAAAAAAAATATATATGGGCTCCCGCTGCATTTTTTGTATTGCTAGCTAAGGGTAATCCAAGCAGCTACTGGCTGCTAACCCCCACTGCTTGGTGTTACCTTCACTGGCAATGGAAAATCCAGGGAAGCATTTTTTATTTTTTTTGCCAAAAAACTACAAAAAAAGGATGTGAGCTTCGCCATTTTTTTGTATGCTAGCCAGGTATAGCAGGCAGGTGCTGGAAGAGTTGGATACAGCGCCAGAAGATGGCGCTTCTATGAAAATGCCATTTTCTGAGGCGGCTGCAGACTGCAATTCGCAGCAGTGGGGCCCAGAAAGCTCAGGCCAACCTGTGCTGCGGATTCTAATCTCCAGCTGCCTAGTTGTACCTGGCTGGACACAAAAATGGGGCGAAGCCTACGTCATTTGTTTTCTAATTATTTCATGAAATTCATGAAATAATAAAAAAAGGGCTTCCCTTTATTTTTGGTTCCCAGCCGGGTACAAATAGGCAACTGGGGGTTGGGGGCAGCCGTACCTGCCTGCTGTACCTGGCTAGCATACAAAAATATGGCGAAGCCCACATAATTTTTTCAGGGGGCAAAAAACTTCTGCATACAGTCCTGGATGGAGTATGCTGAGCCTTGTAGTTCTGCAGCTGCTGTCTGTCTGTATGGAGAAGAGCAGACAGCAGCTGCAGAACTACAAGGCTCAGCATACTCCATCCAGGACTGTATGCAGAATTTTTTTGCCCACCAAAAAAATGACGTGGGCTTCGCCATATTTTTGTATGCTAGTCAGGTACAGCAGGCAGCCACGGGCTGCCTCCAACCCCCAGTTGCCTATTTGTACCCGGCTGGGAACCAAAAATATAGGGAAGCCCGTTTTTTTTTAATTATTTCACTTATTTCATGAAATAATTAAAAAAACAAATGACGTGGGCTTCGCCCCATTTTTGTGTCCAGCCGGGTACAACTAGGCAGCTGGGGATTGGAATCCGCAGCACAGGTTAGCCCGAGGTTTCTGGGCGCCTCTGCTGCAGATTTCAGTCCGCAGCCGTCCCAGAAAATGGCGCTCTCATAGAAGCGCCATCATCTGGCGCTGTATCCAACTCTTCCAACAGCCCTGGAGCCGGGTGGCTTGTTGGGTAATCATGAGTTAATACTGGCTTTGTTTTACTAGCCAGTATTAAGCCAGAGATTCTTAATGTCAGGCACGTTTGACCCGGCCATTAAGAATCTCCAATAAAGGGTTAAAAAAAAACACCACACAGAGAAAAAATACTTTAATAGAAATAAATACACAGACACATTAGAGACTCCATCTTTATTACCCCCTGTCAGCCCTCCACGATCCTGCTCTTCTGTCTTCTTTCTTTCTAGTGTAGTAGTAGTGACGATTGTAGTGAGGATGAGGTGCACCAGCCCATCACTTGGGGCTGAGGAACCTCATCCTCAGTACAATCCTCACTAGTGTAGTAGTAGTGACGATTGTAGTGAGGATGAGGTTCACCAGCCCATCACTTGGGGCTGGGGAACCTCATCCTCAGTACAATCCTCACTAGTGTAGTAGTAGTGACGATTGTAGTGAGGATGAGGTTCACCAGCTCATCACTTGGGGCTGGGGAACCTCATCCTCAGTACAATCCTCACTAGTGTAGTAGTAGTGACGATTGTAGTGAGGATAAGGTTCACCAGCTCATCACTTGGGGCTGGGGAACCTCATCCTCAGTACAATCCTCACTACAATCGGGAAGCAGCGTCTAGCCTTCACTCCGTGAGTGATCAGTGCTGGCTGTCAGCGGTAACAGCGGTAACGCTGACAGACGCGTTACCATAGCAACGGTGCTCTCGGAGCCGCGGTTAGCGGTGACGTCACCGCTAACTGCGTTGCTATGGCAACGGTGATCTCTGTTAATGACCGGCTGTGTCAGCCGGTCCCTAACGGAACGGGGAGTCGACCGTGTGGTAGAGCATGTCGCCGGTACACGGCGATACACATATGTGCACCGTGTACCGGAGAGATGCACTCGCAGGTCCTACATGACGTGTCATAGTCATGTGACCAGTCTGTAGCCAATGAGATAATAGCCACGTGACTGGTCACATGGCTATTTTGACGTCACGATAGGTCCTGCATCTCTGCTGGCAGTGCCGTCACCGGGAGGATTCAGCGATCATCGGATGGAATAGCGGCAGGAGACAGAGTGCAGAAGGGATCGCGAGGACCGGTAAGTGTTATGGCAATGTTTATTAACTGTTTGTGTACATTTATAATGCATTTTTATGTGTTTGTGATTGCCTCCCATTATAGCCTATAGGTTCGAGTTCGGTTCGTCGAACGTTCGACGAGCCGAACTCGAACGGGACCTCTGTTCGGCGAACCGACCTCGAGCCGAACCGGGACCGGTTCGCTCATCTCTACTTGTGACACTCCACGATCTTGTCTCTGATGGCCTTGGAATGCTCCTTTGTCTTTCCCATGTTGACCAAGTATGAGTGCTGTTCACAAGTTTGGGGAGGGTCTTAATTAGTCAGAAAAGGCTGGAAAAAGAGATAATTAATCCAAACATGTGAAGCTCATTGTTCTTTGTGCCTGAAATACTTCTTAATACTTTAGGGGAACCAAACAGAATTCTGGTGGATTGAGGGGTTGAATAATAAATGACCCTCTGAATAAACTTTTCACAATTTAAAAAAAAAAAGAAATAACATTCTTTTTTGCTGCAGTGCATTTCACACTTCCAGGCTGATCTACAGTCCAAATGTCACAATGCCAAGTTAATTCCGAATGTGTAAACCTGCTAAATCTGCAGGGGGTTGAATATTACTTGTAGGCACTGTATATCCCGTATATATTAGTATTTTGTGAAAATAATATTAATTGTATTTGCTTTTTATTACAGATCCGAAGCATGGATTTTTGAATAAATTTAGAAACCTTTTTAATCATTCCAAAGGTGAGTTTCCTTTCTTGTCAGTATTAGTCTATCTACACCCGACTTCTTTTAGATTCCAAAAAATGGTGTTCGGACGCAATGATTCAATAGCATGCAGATACATGAAATACAAATGTGGGATGAGCAATTTTAGTTAAAAAAAAAACTAAAAGGAGGTGTCAGCATCCAATGATGATCAACCTGCTTTATTATGGCTTTACAGATGCAGAAACAGCAGCAACATTTCAATCCCTAGTATAAGTCTAGGAACCAGCCACAAAACCAGCCCCGAAACATTTTTGAGACATCTGAAACTATTATACTTATGTGCAGGGCCGGCGTCAGCACCCGGCATACCCGGGCAAATGCCGGGGCCCTGGAGAGCTGGGGGGGGCCCACTCGGCCTCGTCAGCTCTGGTGCACCTTGGCCGGGGCCCACTCTCCTTAGTTCTGCGGTCCCCGGGCCGAGTTCCGGGGACCGCAGTCCTCGGCAGGAATCTGCGGCGCCGTCTCTTTAAGGCGCGCAGACTTCCTGGTTTGAACTTCATCTGTGGGCGGAGCTACAGACTGGCATCGTGCTCAGTCCCACAGATGAGAGTTGCAGTGCCAGCCAGCGACCCCCAGCACAGCGTGTCCCTCCGGCGCTGTGTGGGCCCCTTCTCCTCCGTGACCTGAGCGGTATGTGCCCTCCCCAACCCCGATTTATGCCCCCCCCCGGAGCCGCGCATGACTGTCTCTGTCTGTATGTAGCAGAGCTAGGTGTGTATGTATATAGCAGAGCTAGGTGTGTATGTATATAGCAGAGCTAGGTGTGTATGTATATAGCAGAGCTATGTGTGTATGTATATAGCAGAGCTATGTGTGTATGTATATAGCAGAGCTATGTGTGTATGTATATAGCAGAGCTATGTGTGTATGTATATAGCAGAGCTATGTGTGTATGTATATAGCAGAGCTATGTGTGTATGTATATAGCAGAGCTATGTGTGTATGTATATAGCAGAGCTAGGTGTGTATGTATATAGCAGAGCTATGTGTGTATGTATATAGCAGAGCTAGGTGTGTATGTATATAGCAGAGCTATGTGTATATGTATATAGCAGAGCTATGTGTGTATGTATATAGCAGAGCTAGGTGTGTATGTATATAGCAGAGCTATGTGTGTATGTATATAGCAGAGCTATGTGTGTATGTATATAGCAGAGCTATGTGTGTATGTATATAGCAGAGCTATGTGTGTATGTATATAGCAGAGCTATGTGTGTATGTATGTGGCAGAGCTATGTGTGTATGTAGCAGAGCTATGTGTGTATGTAGCAGAGCTATGTGTGTATGTATGTGGCAGAGCTATGTGTGTATGTAGCAGAGCTATGTGTGTATGTATGTAGCAGCGCTGTGTCTGTATGTATGTATCCAGCAGAGCTGTGTGTGTTTGTCTGTATGCATGTATGATGTGTATCTATGTATGTCAGTGTATATGACTGTATAGATGTGTCAGTTCTATATGTATTTTTGTGAGTTTGTCGTTAAATATGTATATGTATGTGTACGTATGTGTGAGTCTGCGTGTGGATGGGGCCCACTGGGACTCTTCCGCCCGGGGCCCACAAAAACCTGGAGCCGGCCCTGCTTATGTGAATATACTGTATGTCAGAAGGCTCTGCAGTTCAGGAACTATTGCAATGAAAATCCGTATTGATCATTTATGAATATTTTTAATAGAAAAACCGGCCTTGATATTTGTAATAACCACTCAGAGCTCAGTGTTCATTTCCTAAATTGTTCTGGAAGATTGAAAACTACATTGTGATTGTTTCCTTGGGAGAAAATACCCAGATTTTATATTATTATTATTATTTATAATTAAGGAAACATTTATTTCATGGTGGTTTTATATATGAAAAGGGGTATACATAAGAAAAACAAGTACAATAATCATGAACAATACAAGGCACAGACTGATACAGGAGGAGAGAAGACCCTGTCTGCGAGAGCTCACAGTCTACAGGGATGGGTGAGCATAGAGTAGGTGAGGGCAGAGCTGGTCATATAGTGGTCTGAGGGTTACTGCAGGTTGTAGGCTTGTTGTAAGAGGTGGGACTTCAGGTTCCTCTTGAAGGTTTCCAAGGTAGGTGAGTCTGGGGTAGAGACAGTTCCAGAATATGGGGGAGGCACAGGAGAAATCTTGTATGCAATTGTGTTAAGAGGAGATAACGGGGGATTAGAGAAGGAGATCTTGTGATGATCAGAGGTTGTGTGCCGGTATATGCATGGAGGAGACAAGTTGTGGATGGCTTTGTATGTCATGGATAGGGTTTTGATCTAGAGTCTTTGGGTAATGGGAAGCCAGTGAAGAGATTGCCGGATTGGTGAGGCCGGGGAATAACGAGGAGTGAGGAGGATTAATCGGTCAGCAAGGTTTAGGATAGATTGGAGGGGTTCAAGAGTGTTAGAAAGGAGGTCACAGAGCAGAAGATTGCAGTAGTCGAGGCGGGAGATGATGAGGTCATGCACTAGTGGTTTTGCAGATTCTTGGTTAAGGAATGTGCGGATCTAGGAAATATTTTTGAGTTTGAGTTGGCAGGCGGTGGAAAGGGATGAATATGTGGCTTGAAGGAGAAAGCAGAGTCAAGGGTTACCCTCAGGCAGTGAGCTTGCGGGACTGGGGAGATTGAGCAGCCATTGCCTATGATGGATACTAGGTCTGTTGGGTGGTTGAGTGAGATGGGGGAAAGAATATGAATTCTGTTTTGCCACATTAATTTTAGAAATTGAGAGGAAAAAAAAGGATGAAATAGAAGACACACATTGTGGGATTCTGGTTAGTAAGGAGCTGATATTGGGTCCAGAGAGGTAGATCTGTGTATCAGCAACATAAAGATGATATTGAAAACCATAAGACTCTATCAGCTGTCCCAGGTCGAAGGTGTAGATGGAGAACATTAGAGGTCCTAGAACTGAAGCTTGGGGGACATAGACAGATAGGGGGCGAGATGAGGAGGTGGTGTGAGTTTTGATAAATTATGTTTATACAAAACTATATGAATGTATAATAAAAAAAAAACTAAGCAGACATCATTCCAGACATGATGAACACTTTACTATAAACAGAAATTAAGAATGAATTGGAAGCATTAAGAACATATAAGGTAGTAATGGCTCCCAAAGCCAGCAAGTGGTAAATCTAGGGAATATCAGTGATATATTACAGACCCCCTCTCAGAATATCTCTCATACTCGTGCAGTGATATAAGCCTGGATATACATATTTATATGTTATGTGAAAATAATATAAATTATATTTTATTTTTGTTACAGATCCGGAGCATGGGTTTTTAAATAAACTTAAAAAGACTTTTAAGCATTCCAAAGGTGAATTTCCTTTTTGTCACTATTATGCTCACACTGCATTTTTGCTGGCATTTTTTTTAACAGGTCTATCCAAAAAATGCCTACAAAAATGCTTAAAGTATTTCTACTTATTTCTACTGAAAATCCACTTTGCTGTTTGGTCTTTGAGTGTATTTTTCCACTTCAGGTAGAAAAAAAATGCAAGTTTTTAAAGTTGAAGATAGACATAAGTTCATAGAGGTCAACCTATAACCCTCTTATGGAATCCGCTCCATACTACCGTAAATGCTGTCATATTAAAAGTTCAAAATAGCCCAAGAAAACTTCCAAAATGTTTAAAAAATTCTGCAAAACAGCTTCAAAAACCAAGAACTAACCCATATAACCTGGATTAATGCCTATTTGAAACCCTTAACGCCCCAAAAAAACTCTGTGTGCACATAGCTTTACATAACAGATCCCTCAATAAGCAGTTCTGAAAATGTTGCCTGTAATGCCCAATCTAGTCACTGCTTTTATGATTTTATATTGAAACTTGGACCAGGAAATTAATAGAGAACACATAGCTGCTGGTTCCTATGTGAAGTACTGCTCCAATTACCATGAATTATTTTTGTAACTTAATTCTTCTTCTTTCACTTGCAGTTACTTCTCACAGAGTTGTATTCAGCTACTGAAATGTAATTGAATATATATTATATATATATATATATATATATATATATATGTATAATATGTATTTATATATATATATATATATATATATATATATATATATATATATATATACAGTTAGGTCCAGAAATATTTGGACAGTGACACAAGTTTTGTTATTTTAGCTGTTTACAAAAACATGTTCAGAAATACAATTATATATATAATATGGGCTGAAAGTGCACACTCCCAGCTGCAATATGAGAGTTTTCACATCCAAATCGGAGAAAGGGTTTAGGAATCATAGCTCTGTAATGCATAGCCTCCTCTTTTTAAAGGGACCGAAAGTAATTGGACAAGGGACTCTAAGGGCTGCAATTAACTCTGAAGGCGTCTCCCTCGTTAACCTGTAATCAATGAAGTAGTTAAAAGGTCTCGGGTTGATTACAGATGTGTGGTTTTGCATTTGGAAGCTGTTGCTGTGACCAGACAACATGCGGTCTAAGGAACTCTCAATTGAGGTAAAGCAGAACATCCTGAGGCTGAAAAAAAAGAAAAAATCCATCAGAGAGATAGCAGACATGCTTGGAGTAGCAAAATCAACAGTCGGGTACATTCTGAGAAAAAAGGAATTGACTGGTGAGCTTGGGAACTCAAAAAGGCCTGGGCGTCCACGGATGACAACAGTGGTGGATGATCGCCGCATACTTTCTTTGGTGAAGAAGAACCCGTTCACAACATCAACTGAAGTCCAGAACACTCTCAGTGAAGTAGGTCTATCTGTCTCTAAGTCAACAGTAAAGAGAAGACTCCATGAAAGTAAATACAAAGGGTTCACATCTAGATGCAAACCATTCATCAATTCCAAAAATAGACAGGCCAGAGTTAAATTTGCTGAAAAACACCTCATGAAGCCAGCTCAGTTCTGGAAAAGTATTCTATGGACAGATGAGACAAAGATCAACCTGTACCAGAATGATGGGAAGAAAAAAGTTTGGAGAAGAAAGGGAACGGCACATGATCCAAGGCACACCACATCCTCTGTAAAAAATGTGGAGGCAACGTGATGGCATGGGCATGCATGGCTTTCAATGGCACTGGGTCACTTGTGTTTATTGATGACATAACAGCAGACAAGAGTAGCCGGATGAATTCTGAAGTGTACCGGGATATACTTTCAGCCCAGATTCAGCCAAATGCCGCAAAGTTGATCGGACGGCGCTTCATAGTACAGATGGACAATGACCCCAAGCATACAGCCAAAGCTATCCAGGAGTTCATGAGTGCAAAAAAGTGGAACATTCTTCAATGGCCAAGTCAATCACCAGATCTTAACCCAATTGAGCATGCATTTCACTTGCTCAAATCCAGACTTAAGACGGAAAGACCCACAAACAAGCAAGACCTGAAGGCTGCGGCTGTAAAGGCCTGGCAAAGCATTAAGAAGGAGGAAACCCAGCGTTTGGTGATGTCCATGGGTTCCAGACTTAAGGCAGTGATTGCCTCTAAAGGATTCGCAACAAAATATTGAAAATAAAAATATTTTGTTTGGGTTTGGTTTATTTGTCCAATTACTTTTGACCTCCTAAAATGTGGAGTGTTTGTAAAGAAATGTGTACAATTCCTACAATTTCTATCAGATATTTTTGTTCAAACCTTCAAATTAAACGTTACAATCTGCACTTGAATTCTGTTGTAGAGGTTTCATTTCAAATCCAATGTGGTGGCATGCAGAGCCCAACTCGCGAAAATTGTGTCACTGTCCAAATATTTCTGGACCTAACTGTATATATATATATATATATATATATATATATATATATATATATACACACACACATATATATATACATGTGTATATATATATATATATATATATATACTAGAAGGTGGCCCGATTCTACGCATCGGGTATTCTAGAATTTACGTATTGTGTAGTTAATGTATGATTTTTGTTATATATATATATATAGATGTTGTTGTGTGTAGTTACCAAGTGTTTGTGTAGGGCGCTGTACATGTTCTGGGTGTTGTCTGGGTGTGGCAGAGGGTGAGAGCGGTGTTGTATGTGTGTTGCGTGTGTTGCGTTGTTTGTGGAGCGCTGTATGTCTGTAGCGTTGTGTGTGTGTTGCGCGGTTTGTGTGTGTGTGGTGTGTTTTGGGGGGAGGTATGTTTTGTGCAATGTGTGTGTTGTGCGGTATGTGCGTATATTTGTGTGTGCCGCGGTGTTTGTGCGTTGGGTGTTGTGTGTGTGCAGCGTTGTCTGTGTGTGTGGGTGTCTGTGTAGGGCAGTTGTTTGTGGTTCCCAGTGTGTGTGTGTGGTGTGTTGTGCAGTGCGTGTGTGGCAGTGTGTGTGTGTGTGTTGGGGGGAGGTGTGCACTTCCCATCGTGCTCCATCCCCCATGCAGCGCACTCCCCATCGTGCTCCATCCCCCATGCAGCGCACTCCCCATCGTGCTCCATCCCCTATGCTGCGCACCCCCCATCGTGCTCCATCCGCCATACTCCGCACTCACCATCGTGCTCCATCCCCCATGCAGCACACTCCCCATCGTGCTCCATCCCCTATGCTGCGCACCCCCCATCGTGCTCCATCTCCCATGCTGCGCACTCCCTAACGTGCTCCATCCGCCATACTCCGCACTCACCATCGTGCTCCATCCCCCATGCAGCGCACTCCCCATCGTGCTCCATCCCCTATGCTGCGCACCCCCCATCGTGCTCCATCTCCCATGCTGCGCACTCCCAAATGTGCTCCATCCGCCATGCTGCACACTCCCAAACGTGCTCCATCTGCCATGCTGCGCACTCCCAAACGTGGTCCATCCGCCATGCTGCGCACTCCCAAACGTGCTCCATCCGCCATACTCTGCACTCCCCATCGTGCTGCATCCCCCATGCTGCGCACTCCCAAACGTGCTCCATCCGCCATGCTGCACACTCCCAAACGTGCTCCATCCACCATGCTGCGCATTCCCAAACGTGCTCCATCCGCCATGCTGCGCACTCCCAAACGTGGTCCATCCGCCATGCTGCGCACTCCCAAACGTGCTCCATCCGCCATGCTGCGCACTCCCAAACGTGCTCCATCCGCCATGCTGCGCACTCCCAAACGTGGTCCATCTGCCATGCTGCGCACTCCCAAACGTGGTCCATCCACCATGCTGCGCACTCCCAAACGTGGTCCATCCGCCATGCTGCGCACTCCCAAACGTTACTTACAGCAAGATGGAATTGCAGCTGTATATTGCTCAGGCCAATAGACTGCTACTACTCCAGCAGGATACAGCTAAACCACCACTAGGTGGAGGCAACACAGGTGCAGGTGGAGCCATTCACACTCACTTCCAAATATGGAGGAGGTGATGGCTGGATGGTAAAACTGCACACTGGTGGCTTGCATAGAGCACTGTTCACACTAGCAGACGCACAGTCACAAACCCGCAGCCTATTTTTATATTATATATAGTGTAGGGACCTACAAGCATGAGGTTCCCGTGACGAGGGTTGTAGGCTTACGTCTTATGGCCATAATGCTAACAAAAAACCTCAAAAACTTTTTTGTACAGGATACAGCCAGGCCCCTTTTTGTTAGGCCTTGCTATCAGAGTTTCTGTCCCTACGTAGCGCGCAGTGGGGGTACGGCTTGGCAGCCCGCCTGATCTAATAGTATGGGCGTCACCTAATAGGCTGCGGGTTTGTGACTGTGCGTCTGCTAGTGTGAACAGTGCTCTATGCAAGCCACCAGTGTGCAGTTTTACCATCCAGCCATCACCTCCTCCATATTTGGAAGTGAGTGTGAATGGCTCCACCTGCACCTGTGTTGCCTCCACCTAGTGGGGGTTTAGCTGTATCCTGCTGGAGTAGTAGCAGTCTATTGGCCTGAGCAATATACAGCTGCAATTCCATCTTGCTGTAAGTAATGATATTTTCTTTTTTGCACTCCCAAACGTGCTCCATCCGCCATGCTGCGCACTCCCAAACGTGCTCCATCCGCCATGCTGCGCACTCCCAAACGTGCTCTATCCCCCATGCTGCGCACTCCCAAACATGCTCCATCCCCCATGCTGCGCATCCCCCATGCTGCACCAGCATCAGCCACTCTACCCGCAGCATCAGCCTCTCTGCCCGCAGCATCAGCCTCTCTCCTCCCAGCATCAGCCTCTCTACCCGCAGCATCAGCCTCTCTCATCCCAGCATCAGCCTCTCTGTCCCCAGCATCAGCCTCTCTGTCCCCAGCATCAGCCTCTCTGTCCCCAGCATCAGCCTCTCTCATCCCAGCATCAGCCTCTCTCCTCCCAGCATCAGCCTTTTCTGTCCCCAGCATCAGCCTCTCTCCTCCCAGCATCAGCCTTTTCTGTCCCTAGCATCAGCCTCTCTCCTCCCAGCATCAGCCTCTCTCATCCCAGCATCAGCCTCTCTCCTCCCAGCCTACCCCAGCCTCAGCCTCCCCCAGCATCAGCCTCTCTCCTCCCAGCATCAGCCTCTCTCCTCCCAGCATCAGCCTTTTCTGTCCCCAGCATCAGCCTCTCTCCTCCCAGCCTCCCCCAGCCTCAGCCTCCCCCAGCCTCAGCCTCTCTCCTCCCAGCATCAGCCTCTCTCTTCCCAGCATCAGCCTCTCTCCTCCCAGCCTACTCCAGCCTCAGCCTCCCCCAGCATCAGCCTCTCTCCTCCCAGCATCAGCCTCTCTCCTCCCAGCCTACCCCAGCCTCAGCCTCCCCCAGCATCAGCCTCTCTCCTCCCAGCATCAGCCTTTTCAGTCCCCAGCATCAGCCTCTCTCCTCCCAGCCTACCCCAGCCTCAGCCTCCCCCAGCATCAGCCTCTCTTCTCTCAGCCTCCCCATCTCAGCCTTCTCCAGGATCAGCCTCTCTCCTCCCAGCCTCCTCCAGCACGCCGTGCTCCTCTGCCGACACTCACAGATCCGATCGCATACACTCACACACACACACACGATCGCATACACTCACGCACACACACATTGACGATATTGCACATACGCGCTCATACTCACAACATCCGGAGATACCACATGCTTCTGGCCATGTGATCCTCCGGCAGGTCCTGGAAGCTCACAGCACAGTATCACCGCCGAGAAGCAAGCGATATCCCAGGATGTTGTGAGTGTGTGGATGCGATGTGATGTGTGTGTGAGGTGTGTGTGAGGTGTGTGTGTGTGTGTGTGTGTGAGAGCGAGTGTGATCTGATGTGTGTGTGTGTATGTGTGTGCTGTTATGTGTGTGCGTGTGTGTATGTTCCGCTGCTGCAGGACCTTGATGCGCTGGTAACTATGCTACCATGGTTACCAGCGTATCTCGTCCCCCGCTCGCACGGGAGCCCACACCAGCATACGCCGGCCAGCCCCAGCAATGTGAGGGTATGTGTCGGCTGGTTTGGCGGCGTACGCTGATGTGGGCTCCCAGGGGTACAGTACTCACCTGGTAGTCGTGGCTCCGTGACCGTGTCGGTTCGGGGAATGCGTGGGGGGGGCGGGGCCAGAGCTAGCGTGCATTGCGTGAGGGGGGCGGGGCGTGGCCAAGTTGCCAATGCCTGCAGGGTGCCGGGGCGAGAGGCCAATCTGTGGGGGGGCGGAGCCTGGGCGAGCGGCCGGCCAATCCGTGTGGGGGCGCAGCCTGGGCGAGCGGCCAATCCGTGCAGGAGGGCGGGGCCATGGCGAGCTCAGCGGCCAATCAGCTTTGTGTCACCGTAAGGACACAATTTTGGAGCAAGACAGACAGACAGATAGACAGACAGACAAATAGACAGACAGACAGACAGAATAAGGCAATTATATATATAGATGTGTATATATATATATATATATGTATGTATATGTATATATATATATATATATATATATATATATATATATACAGTCAGGACCAAAAGGTTGGACACACCTTCTCATCTCTAGAACAACTATTAAGAGGAGACTTTGTGCAGCAGGCCTTCATGGTAAAATAGCTGCTAGGAAACCACTGCTGAGGACAGGCAACAAGCAGAAGAGACTTGTTTGGGCTAAAGGACACAAGGAATGGACATTAGACCAGTGGAAATCATGGACATATTGTTCCATTTGTACACAGCCACAAAGCTGGCACCAATTGTCCACAATTTCACTGCAACCACAGATCTGCTGCAGATTTATCTGTGTGTGTGACAGGGCCTTTAGAAGGAGAGTGATGGGGTGCTACGCCAGATGACCTGGCCTCCACAGTCACCAGACCTGAACCCAATCAAGATGGTTTGGGGTGAGCTGGACCGCAGAGTGAAGGCAAAAGGGCCAACAAGTGCTAAGCATCTCTGGGAACTCCTTCAAGACTGTTGGAAGACCATTTCCGGTGACTACCTCTTGAAGCTCATCAAGAGAATGCCAAGAATGTGCAAAGCAGTAATCAAAGCAAAAGGTGGCTACTTTGAAGAACCTAGAATATAAGACATATTTTCAGTTGTTTCACACTTTAAGTATTTCATTCCACATGTTTTCATTCATAGTTTTGATGTCTTCAATGTGAATCTACAATATTTAGAGTCATGAAAATAAAGAAAACTCTTCGAATGAGAAAGTGTGTCCAAACCTTTGGTCTGTACTGTATATATATATATACTGCTCATAAAAATAAAGGAAATACTTAAACAAAATGGTATTTTAGTGTTCCCTTTATTTTTTTGAGCGATATATATATACTAGCTGAAGTACCCAGTCGTTGCCCGGGATAGTAACTGCCCCTCTTCAAGTTTCTGTCTGTCTCTGTGTGTCTGTCTTTGTCTGTATCAGTTTCTCTGTATCAGTCTCTCTGTCTGTCTCTCTCTATCTCCATCTCTGTGTCTCTCTCTATCTGCCTGTCAGTCTCTTTGCCCGTCTGTCTCTTTGCCCATCTGTCTCTTTCCAGGGCTGTCTCTTTCCAGGGCTGTCTCTTTCCAGGGCTGTCTCTTTCCAGGGCTGTCTCTTTCCAGGGCTGTCTCTTTGCCCATCTGTCTCATTGCCCGTCTGTCTCATTGCCCGTCTGTCTCTTTCCAGGGCTGTCTCTTTCCAGGGCTGTCTCTTTCCAGGGCTGTCTCTTTCCAGGGCTGTCTCTTTCCCCATCTGTCTGTCTGTCTGTCTGTCTTTTTCTGTCTCTCTCTATCCGTCTCCCCACCGACATCTTATTACCTCACACATAAGCTTCTTAAATTAACAGTTTACTTTATTCCTATAGCAGCCACTGACAGTTGCCTGTAGCTCCCACCTCCATTCAGTTTAATGGAGACATGTTTTTTGGAGAATAACTGTAACACGCGGGGTTACATTTTTTTGTCAAAACATAGTTTATGACGTTCCCCGAGGTCACATGGGGCTATGACGTTCCCCGAGGTCACATGGGGCATCTGTGCAAAATTTCGTGATTGTAGATGCGACGGTGCGGATTCCTTTAGCGGACATACATACACACACATATACACACATACACTAAAAAAAATGAATAAAAAAAATAAAAAAATTATATATATATATATATATATATATATACACACATACATATACACACAGAGTGTGTCCCCCCATATCCTGTCCACCACCATTAACTTGAGAATGGCGGCAGCTATAGGCATAGAAGTGGTGTCTTGGTTTAGTATAGTAGCCATGAGCTATGCAATGAAACCACCTATAGCGCCACCTGGTGGAAAACAACAAACTTAGCATTTTTATTTCGAAAACGGAACGAGATAAAGAAAGAAGTGAATTACAAAGTTGTAGGGCATCATCAATTCAATACGAATCGACACCTTGCATACAGAAATGCTATGATTAGAATGTGTAAAACTCACAAGGTTGCGGATGTGAAGCGATACCTCATGGAGACCTTCCTACAAGTCATTGGGTATGGTGGCTGCGTGGAGTGGCCTCCATGCTCACCTGACCTGACCCCATTGGACTTCTTTCTGTCAGGTCACATCAAACAGCAGGTGTATGCAACCCCTCCACCAACATTGCAGGACCTACAATGACGTATCACAGATGCGTGTGCAAACGTGTCACCTACCATATTGCACAACGTGCAGCAAGATACAGTATGCTGTCCAGAGTCCAGATGTGCATTGCAGATGACGGTGGCCACTTTGAGCATCAAAGTTAAATGAGCGCCATATGAGTGACCAGCATTCAATGTTTTGGGGGAGGTCATGGGTTTCACATCATAGCATTTCTGTATGCAAGGTGTCGATTCGTATTGAATTGATGATGCCCTGCAACTTTGTAATTCACTTTTTTTCCTCTTACTCGTTCCGTTTTCAATATAAAAATGCTAACTCCGTTGTTTTCCACCAGGTGGCGCTATAGGTGGTTTCATTGCGTAGCGCATGGCTACTTTACTTTACCTAGACACCACTTCTATGCCTATAGCTGCTGCCGTTCTCAAGTTAATGGCGGTGGACAGGATATGGGTGGACACACTGTATATAATTTTCCGCTTAGCATTGAAATTGCAGCACCAAGAAGGAAAAGTTGTGTAATTATAAAAATCACGGGATCAATAGACATGTTGGTGATACGCAAATCATAAAAATATGGAGACAAAATTTTCAAAACATTTTCATTTATTTAGTACTGAGTTTGAGCACATCTCGCTGATATCCCTGCATTTAATGCCTTGACTGCTGTCAGTGAGGTTATTAATGGTTGTGTTTGGGAAATGTTCTGCCACAGTCAATTTACTTGTATAAATCCTCAACATCCACTGCTGGCAGCTGCTTTTGCTATTGCCAACCACCAATGATGTCCCAGATATGCTCGATGGGAGAAAAGTCTACAGATGCATTGTTGGATTGAAAAAAGACTCCTGGGACACTGTGGAGTAATGGGCGTACTACGGTTTCCAAGACAAAATCAATATAGAACACAGATTTTCAGCACAGCATCCATTGCCATCTTGATCGTTACCATAATGACTTTTGTGAGCAGTCAATGAAACACTTGTGTCTTTGAGATTTTCCAAAGTGTAGTTTACATTATTATATCAGCTGTGGTATTGACTCCTAGCTTGGGAAAACACGAAGAACAGGCCCCGCTCCCTTGGACATTAACCCCCTTTATACCCTGTACCTGTATGCATCATTTCCTGTCAGTGGACACTGGCCCTTTAAGAAAGGGTCAGTGACCGCGCGCGCGCCCTAATGCGCATGCGCGCGGCCCAGGTGCCAGAAGCCAGGGCAGGAAGCTGAGAGGAGGACGTAGCAGAGCCGGCCAGGGACTGGGAAGCCGACGGGCGCCGGGAGCGGGAACCCGGAGGCTTGGGAAGCGTGGGCACAGGAGGCTGGAGAGCGGGGAGCGTGGCAGGTGAGCCGGGGAGCGGAGCAGAGGACCCGGGGAGCGGAGCAGAGGACCCGGGGAGCGTGACAGTACCCCCTCCCCGCAACCGGGACAGGAAGGCACGGATCAGCGGAGTACCCACATTCTCCTTGGGCTCCCAGGACCTATCCTCAGGACCATACCCTTCCCAGTCCACCAGGAAGAACTGTCGACCTCGTACGGTCTTCATGGCCACGATATCCCTTACCGCATAGATGTCGTCCTCAGCAATAGGAGGAGGAGCCGGACTGGCGGCAGCAGAGAAGGGACCAAGGACAACCGGCTTGAGCAGAGACACGTGGAAGGAGTTGGGTATCCTCATCGTGGCCGGGAGCTGTAGTTTGTAGGAGACCTCATTGATCTTGCCGAGGACTTTAAACGGTCCGATGTAGCGAGGTCCCAGCTTGTAGGATGGTATCTTCAGTCGGATGTATTTGGAAGCAAGCCAGACGAGATCTCCCGGAGAGAAACACGGAGGATCCAGACGTCTCTTGTCCACGTGCCTCTTCATCCGCAGGGATGCACGTGCAAGGGAGGCCTTAACTGAGTCCCAAATGGTTGTAAAGTCACGGAGTACTGCATCAGCAGCAGGGATGTCCGAGGAAGAGGATACAGGCAATGGGACAGACGGCTGAAGTCCGTAGACGACATGGAAGGGAGAACTGGAGGAGGACTCACTGACGTGGTGGTTATGGGAGAATTCAGCCCAAGGAAGAAGCGTGGACCAATCGTCATGATGGGCGTTGACGTAGTGACGTAAGAAAGAGGTCAATATCTGATTGACCCGTTCCACTTGGCCGTTCGACTGAGGATGGTAGGCCGAAGAAAAGTCCAGAGTCACTCCCAGATGTTTACAGAGAGCCCTCCAGAAGCGGGAGGTGAACTGAGTTCCTCTGTCGGACACTATGTGTGATGGAAAGCCATGCAAGCGGAAGATGTGATGTATATAGGCGTCCGCGAGTTCCTGGGCAGTCCAGCCATAGGAACGAAATGGGCCATTTTAGAGAACCGATCCACCACGACCCATATGACTGTGTGTCCGGAGGACAATGGCAAGTCCGTAATAAAGTCCATCGCTATGTGTTGCCAGGGAACTGAGGGTATAGGCAGAGGCAGAAGACGACCATATGGCAGGTGTTTGGGAGTCTTGTTCCTGGCACAGGAGGAGCAGGCAGAGACAAAAGAGGCGACGTCCGTGCGAAGAGATGGCCACCAGTAATGACGTGCAATCGCACTCCATGTTCTCTTCTGACCTGCATGACCGGCTGTTTTCGAGGCATGGCCCCAGTGTAACACTTTTTGCCTGTCAGTCTCAGAGACATAGGTCTTCCCAGGCGGTATCTGGGCCAGGGTGACAGGAGCCACCGGAATGATCTTACTAGGACAGATGATGGGTTGGGATGTCTCTTCCTCCTGCTCCATGGGCATGAAAGACCTAGACAAGGCATCAGCGCGTACATTCTTGTTCGCGGGTCGGAAATGGAGCTGGAAGTCGAACCGGGCAAAGAACAAGGACCACCTGGCTTGCCGTGGGTTCAGTCGCTGAGCCGTCCGCAGGTATTCCAGGTTTTTGTGGTCCGTGTAAATAATGACGGGGTACACTGCTCCTTCCAGGAGATAGCGCCATTCCTCCAGAGCCAGCTTGACTGCCAATAGCTCTCTGTCACCGATGGTGTAGTTGCGTTCAGGCGCTGAGAAGCTCTTGGAGAAGAAACCGCAAGTCACCATCCTCCCGGAGGAGGATTTCTGCATGAGCACTGCTCCGGCTCCCGAGGAGGAGGCATCCACCTCCAAGGTGAACTGGCGGTTTAGCTCTGGACGGTGGAGTACAGGAGAGGAGGCAAAGGCTCGCTTTAGAGAGCCAAACGCGGCGTCGGCCGCAGGTGACCAGTCCTTTGGATTAGCCCCCTTCTTGGTCAAGGCGGAAAGAGGAGCAGTCAGAGCCGAGAAGTGAGGAATAAACTGGCGGTAATAGTTGGCGAATCCCAGAAAGCGTTGTATTGCCTTCAGTCCAGAAGGAGGAGGCCAGTTGAGAACGGAAGAGACCTTCTTTGGATCCATCTGCAGTCCGGTATCGGTGATGAGGTAACCCAGGAAGGGGAGAGAAGACTGTTCGAAGACGCACTTCTCGTACTTGGCGTACAGACGATTCTCTCTCAGTCTTTGTAGAACCAGTTGCACGTTCTCTCGGTGGGTCTGGAGATCCGGAGAGAAGACAAGGATGTCATCCAGATATACCACCACACAAACGTAGAGAAGGTCCCGGAACACATCGTTCACTAATTCTTGGAAGACTGCTGGTGCGTTACACAGGCCGAAGGGCATCACGCAGTATTCATAGTGCCCATCGCGAGTGTTGAGCGCGGTCTTCCATTCATCCCCTGAGCGGATACGGACCAGGTTGTAAGCACCCCGAAGATCCAACTTGGTGAACACACGAGCTCCTCTGAGCCGATCAAACAATTCGGGGATGAGCGGCAGGGGGTACTTGTTTTTTACGGTGATTAGGTTCAATCCCCGGTAGTCTATACATGGGCGTAGGTCGCCCTCTTTCTTCTTTACGAAGAAGAAGCCTGCTCCAGCAGGAGAGGAGGATCTCCGAATGAATCCCTTAGCCAGGCTCTCTGTGATGTACGTAGACATGGCCCTTGTTTCGGCTGGAGACAGTGGATATATCCGTCCTCGAGGTGGTGTAGTTCCCGGGAGCAGGTCAATGGCACAATCGTAAGGACGATGTGGCGGAAGTACTTCGGACTCCTTCTTATCAAAGACGTCCACGAAGGACCAATAGGCTGAGGGCAGTCCCGGTAGGGACTCGGGAACCGGAGGTCGCCGGATAGGTTGTATGGTCTTCAGACAATTCTCATGGCAAGAAGACCCCCATCGAGTGATATCGCCAGTACCCCAGCTGACTGAAGGCTCGTGTGTCCGCAACCAAGGAAGGCCCAGCAGGATTTGATGTGACATATGTGGGAGGACGTAGAGAGCGATGTTCTCGGTGTGCAGAGCACCGATACGCAGTTCAAGCGGCTTGGTGATCCAGGAGATGGTGTCAGAGAGGGGTCTCCCATCCACAGAGGCAATCACAAGAGGTTTGGCGAGTGGAGTAACAGGCACCTGGTATTTGTCCACCGTGGCCTGCTGGATGAAATTGCCTGCTGCCCCAGAATCGAGGTATGCCTCCACCGTAAACCGCGTCTCTCCCGTTGTCAGTTGCACAGTCCATGTAACTGGGTCTGAGAGAGTCCCAGCACCTAGGGTGGCCTCTCCTACCAACCCTAGGCTTTGGAGTTTCCCGGCCTCTCTGGACAGGAGCGTAGCAGGTGTGTGCCCTCTCCGCAGTAGAAGCAGAGACCCTTGGCGAGCCGCTCTGCTCGGCGTTGTTCAGACTGTCGCACACGGTCGATCTGCATGGGCTCATGGACGGAGACACCAGAGGCCGTTGACTGGAGTACGGCGGGCTTCTGTGGAGGAGAGGAATGCCTTGCCGGACGTCTCTCACGGGACACCGCTTTGGACCGCTCCTGAAAGTGTATGTCTACTCGAGTCGCTAGGGTAATCAGGGCGTCCAGGGTGGACGGTACGTCACGTCCAGCCAGCTCATCTTTGATTCGACCCGAGAGTCCTTCCCAGAAGGCGGCGGTTAGGGCCTCGTTATTCCACCCGAGTTCTGAAGCCAAGGTGCGGAAACGGATGGCGTATTGACCCACCATCAGAGTCCCCTGACGTAACCGGAGAAGAGATGAAGCAGACGCGGAGGCGCGTCCGGGTTCGTCAAAGGTGCTGCGAAAGGCCTGCAGGAACTCCTGGAGGTTCTTGGTCATAGGGTCCTCCTTCTCCCACAAAGGGTTCATCCACGCCAGTGCCTCGCCCTCTAGGTGAGACATGATGAAGGCGACCTTGGCTTGGTCGGAGGCAAACAAATGTGGCAGCTGCGTGAAATGGAGGGAGCATTGGTTTATAAACCCCCTGCAGGTCTTGGGATCTCCGGCGTACCGGGGTGGTGAGGCCAAACGCAGTCTGGAAGCATCCGAGGAGGCTGCCACGGGATCGGGGGCCGTGGATTGACTAGTGGAGACCCGAGGCGCTGAAGATGTGACTGAGGCTTGTAGCGTGTTCAAGCGGGCGTCCACGGAGGTCATAAAGTTCAGCATGCGGGTCTGGACTTCACGCTGGCATTGGAGTTCCTCATGCAAGGCCGCTAGTGCTTCGGCGGGATCCATGGCCTGTTCTTACTGTTAGGGCCAGATGGACGGGCAGACCCGGGAGGTGGATCCACTGGGCCGAACTCCCCGATGAGGGAAAGGAGTCCGGTAGCCGGAGCACTTTAGGTAGCAGGACAGTCCGTGCACTGGAACAGAATGGAGAAGTCCCTGGGACCACGAGGTCACTGATGGTGGTCCGGGTGACGGAGCTCAGGTTCGGAAGCCGTGATGATGTCTGGCGGGGTCCGGAACCGTTGGAGCGAGATGACGGGTCACCGCAGGGAACCAAGATGGTACGGACTGTCAGGATGGCAGATGGGCAGCGTTCGGGGTTCGAGATACAGCAGGACCGGATGGCGTTGCAGGATCGGCTCTAGAAGACAGAGAGGTAAGTATCTCACAGAACACAAGGAGACCTGACTCCTAGCTTGGGAAAACACGAAGAACAGGCCCCGCTCCCTTGGACATTAACCCCCTTTATACCCTGTACCTGTATGCATCATTTCCTGTCAGTGGACACTGGCCCTTTAAGAAAGGGTCAGTGACCGCGCGCGCGCCCTAATGCGCATGCGCGCGGCCCGGGTGCCAGAAGCCAGGGCAGGAAGCTGAGAGGAGGACGTAGCAGAGCCGGCCAGGGACTGGGAAGCCGACGGGCGCCGGGAGCGGGAACCCGGAGGCTTGGGAAGCGTGGGCACAGGAGGCTGGAGAGCGGGGAGCGTGGCAGGTGAGCCGGGGAGCGGAGCAGAGGACCCGGGGAGCGGAGCAGAGGACCCGGGGAGCGTGACAGGTATATTGCATGGTCTGTCCCCTCTTTTTTTTGTTTTACTTGGACAAACACTGCTCCCATTTGGAGACTGTAAGGGGGATTTCTGCTTATTTTTGCTCTCAGCTTCCAGTCTGAGAACATGTGACAAGTGAGTTTTTTGGCTGCTTTCACTTGGTGATGTTGCTGTAGGACCACCAATGTTGCTGAGGTGCTGTTCCTGAGGGGTGGACCTAAAATACTAGGGGCGTTGGTTGGGCACACAATGACGCACATGTAAGGCTAGGGACACGCTGAAAGATTTGCTGTAACATGGCAGTGAACTTAATACAATCTTATTAGAATGTTAAATTAAAAACCTCGGAATCAGTTTTATACATTTTTGCTTAGTCGCAATGGATCAATATATTAGTTTTGGATGTGCAGTCCGTTTCTTTCTCTACAGCTGTAGTACATTATTATATTGTCATGCTGCACTGACTTCTACAGGAATTTATTGAATGTTATTGTATTCCTGTCAGTAACAAACGGATTACAAAGGGACAATACACGAATGACAAGTGAGAAAAAATCGTCCTGCTTTTCTGGATGAAAATCAGACTGATTTTATTATACGCTAGTATGATTGTACCCTAATGATTTTTATAAGAAATCATTAAAGAGGACTTGTCACTATCTCCAAAAAATTAAGTTACTTTGCAAAAATCTCGGTGTTCCCCTGATTCTACTGCTCTTTTCCTTTTTGCAGTGTGTTGCTGCATTGCAGAGATATTCACATTTTTTTTCTTTTAAGGTACTACTACTACTTTACTAAGGTAAAAAAAGAAAATAATATTTAAACAAAACATTAAAATAATATTACTTTACATTTTTTCAGGTATTTAATTTTTTTTTTTTTCTGACGATACAGTCCCTTTAAATACCTCCTGGGAGATTCTTCAGAGGCTTCTCTGGGGGCGTGCACTTTCATCCATCCGTCCCAGAAACTGCCAATCACTAATCACAGCTTGGCAGCTGATCTAGCAGTCTTAGATGCTGCCGAACTGTGATTGGTAGAAAGTGAGAGGGAGGGGGGAAAGAACACGCCCCTAGAGAGGACTCTGAAGAAAAACCCAGCTGGACTGCAATCGGAGATTTTACTTACTATCCTCCAAAAGCAACCATTTAAACCCAGAAAAATGGATTAAAAATGTAACGCCAAGGCTGTGTTCACACATAGTGTTAATTCTGCATGTTTCTGATGCTTTTTAGCTGCACGTTTTCTGCTGATGTCTGCATGAAACTACTCAATATCAATCTCCTCTAATTGTTGTGTTTTTGCTACATTTTTTTATGGATTATCCAGTATATTTAATGTGTTTTTGGTGCAGATTTAATAGTGTTTTTAATGCTTTTTATTGTACGGAAAAGCTTTGATTCTGCACCTAAATTGCAACAGTGTAATTTTACATGCATTTTTTCAGGCTCCACATAGTAGCTTATAGACAAAAAAATGCACCACAGCTGCACAGTTCAACAGCGTCTTTAGATGCATAGTGGGCCGAGTTTTCATGAAATCACATCCACTTTGCTTGGACGTTTTCACACACTATATGTTCTATAAAAACACAAAATAAAAACACTGCTTCAAATCTGCACCAATATGCATCTAAAGGAGGGGAAATGCATAAAGAAATGCATTAACCAGAGACGATTACTATGTTGTAGTTTTATGCAGATACATGCAGAAAATGGGCATGAAAAAACAAACAGTAGACCTTTTCTTTGCCATGAGGTGCCATGTTGAACTTTCAGTGACCAGTTTGAGAGAGTGTGTGAGTGATAACATCAAATTTAACTCACCTACTTGGCCATCGTGTTGCAGCTTCGGTTCCGGGTGTTGGCAATCTTCTTATAGCGTAGGCTATCTTTATCTAGAGCAACAATTCTTTTTTTTCAGATCCACAGAGAATTCTTTGCCATGAGGTGCTATGTTGAACTTCCAGTAACCAATATGAGAAAGCGTGTGAGCGATAACACCAAATGTAACACACTTGCTCCTCATTCACATCTGAGACCCTGTAACAGAAATGAGTGAAATGACACTGGGAAAATGGCTAACTGGGCACAATTTGGCCATTTTCACTTAGGGTGTACTCACTTTTGTTGCCAGCGGTTTAGACAGTATCGGCTGTGAGTTATTTAGAGGACACACTAAATTTATACTGTATATTGCATCAAAGTGTGATATCTTCAGTGTTCTCCCATGAAAAGATATACTAAAATATTTACAAAAGGTGAGGGTTGTATTCACTTTGTGTGTGTGTGTGTGTGTGTGTGTGTGTGTGTGTGTGTGAGTGTGTGTATATATTATATATTGGTATATCACAAAATTATGTCTGTGTGTATGTATGTATATATATATATATATATATATATATATATATGCACATATCTTTGTGGATGCTGGGAGCAGGGCAGGTAATAGCAAAGGTAGTATCATTACTAAGGGAATTCAAATTTTCACTTACATTCACTTTTTTAATGAAAATTAAATACCTTCAAGAAGTATTAAAGGGGTTTTCCAGGCTGCATAGAGAAGTCTGTAGTCATTCTCTGTTTGTAGAATGCTGAATCGTGACGGTGTGGAATAAGAACACTGTCATGATTCCCTTGTCTTTCCCGTTTGGGTGGGCGGTCACATGATCACATGTATTAGATTTGAATACTTGATTTCACATGTCAACTAGATTCTCAGCCGCTTCTCTCAATGTTGTATTGTTCTAATGTGGATTAAACTATTATATTCATAGACCGAACTAAGAGGAATGAGAACCCAGAATCGATATATTATATTTCTGAAGATGTTTTGACAAGTAAGTTACTCTACATTAAATGTACATCTTAACATATACACATTCGACCGGTTTCACATATCACTTTTTTTGCTCATTGATTAACAACATTCTGTGGTTTTTTTACGTTTTTTGTTTAAGTTCTCAGGATCTATTTTTGGTCCTTGTCTGCTACAATCCATGTTGCATCCATTTTCTCATATTGAGAAAAAAATGTCTTAGCTTCTCTTATCTGTTTAATACTAAAATACGGAAACCACACGGATGACATTCGCGTGCTGTTTGTTTTTTGGTTTGTTTGTTTTAATGGAGGAAATTGCTTAGTTTGATCTGTAACTCAGATCTAAGAAGGACATCTACATTTTTGTAGAAAATCGACCCTCCAAAAAAATGACTAGTAAAAATTCACATTCTTTGAAATGGCTGATATTGCACAACAATTTTTTTGAATGTGTGCAATCCATTATTTTTGTGGTTAGATTATTGATCTAGTACAATCAATGTTCCCTTTCACCTGTACTTTTATTATAGATTGATTGTCAATAACAAAAATGCAAAAATCAAAGAATGAAGTCATGTCCGGCTTTGATCCTTGTTCATTCATTGTTACATAAGTTTTTGTTCAAAAATCGCAATGAATGTCAGCTTTTAAGATTTGCAGCTTTTTGTGACATATTGTGACGTTTTGGCTCCTCCTAAGACTCGATCTCACTAGAAAGATGAACAAATATGTGGGTAAATAATTAAAGAAACAAAATCATTATAATAATGAAAAGGATACAATAAATACTGGTTGGGCTACAGAGCTAGTTCCTGCTGCCTCCAAAGGTTTCTTTGGCCTCTGCCACACTCACGTGGAAATCACGCACGTGCCGCGAGACACGTATTTTCCCTGCTTGTTGCGTGTGGTAAGTATGTGTCTCCGGTACGTGCGGTCCACGTGTGTTCTCCGTGTGCTATCCGCGATAACACACGGAGAACCGGTAATTTACATACTCACGTGGTCTGCGCTGCTGTCCAGGGTTCTGATCTTCGGCTCCAGCCCCGCCCACTCCCCGCTGATGCTGCTTCCGGCCGAGCGGAAGGACAGAGATTAGAGCCCGTGACAGCATGCCCACCTCCATAACACGCTCATAATGAGCGGCGACCAGCAGCAACTGTTTGCAGCGGAAGATTCTGCAGGGCTGAAAAAGGTGAGTATGTGTTTTTTTTAATTTTAAAATGATGACACGTGTTTCTCCGGGGCCTGTCACACGGGACCGCATCCACACTACATCCGTGTGGTACGGGTGCGGGCCGTGTGACACCCGTGCTGCCGGAGAAAACGTGGACATGTCAGCGTGCGAAACACACGGACACACTTAAGTACAGAACGGACACACGTTCCGTTCCAAAATACTTACGTGTGTCCAAACAATTATGAAATCATATGTCCACGTGTTTACGTGCCTCCGGTACATGAAAAAACTGCCAAACCGGAGGCACGTGAGTGTGTCAGAGGCCTTAGGCTGTGTTCACATGTCCTGTAATGATCTGTTTGTAACGGATCCATTGGAGGGCTATTAACAGATCGTAGAAACAGATCACTTTTTTTGACTGATCCGTTTACAAATCCGTCATCATTATAGTCAATGGATCCATTAACGGATCAGTTTTTGCATTTTCCAAAAGGAAATTATTACAGGACATGTGAACATATCCTTAGGCTATGTGCGCACGTTGCGTTCTCTGCAGTGCGCAAAAGAACGCACCCTCTGGCAGACTGGACACTGCGTTTATAAAATAAAATGCATCCACAACGCATGCATTTTGGATGCTTTTTCCATGCGTTTTGCATGCATTTTTGACAGTGCGTTCCCCCGGCAATTCAGCTCTGCTACATGCCGGCTGACAGCCGACACAGACAAAGACAAAGTCGCGCGATGAGAATGAACTCGGGTGAACTGCACCCGACTTCATTGTCATACCGCAGCTCTGTCTGTGTGTGGTGTCCCGATTATCATCTTCACCACACACATCCCGACATTACTGCCGACATCCCTGCACACATCCCGACATTCCCGCACACATCCTGACATTACCGCCGACATCCCCGCACACATCCCGACATTCCCGCACACATCCTGACATTACCGCCGACATCCCCGCACACAACCCGACATTACCGCCGACATCCCCACACACAACCCGACATTCCCGCACACATCCTGACATTACCGCCGACATCCCAGCACACAACCCGACATTCCCGCACACGTCCTGACATTACCGCCGACATCCCCGTACACAACCCGACATTACCGCCGACATCCCCGCACACAACCCGACATTCCCGTACACATCCTGACATTACTGCCGACATCCCCGCACACATCCCAACATTACCGCCGACATCCCCGCACACATCCCGACACTACAGCCCTCATCATCACCGCACACACACCGGCATTACCTCAGTGACGTCCCCACTGACAGCGCGATTCACTTCAGTTGCTGCGTGGAGCTCACAGGGGCGGCGGTGTTCTACGGCCGCTCCTGTCAGCTTCATGTAGCAGAGCTGGATGTGTCGCGGGACCTCTGGATTACGCCTGACCTGGAGGGGTATTTGGGGATTTTAATAAAGTGGTGAAAGAGGGTGTTTTTTTGTCTTTTATTCCAAATAAATGATTTTTTTTGGGTGTATGTGTTTATTTACTTTCATTTACAGGTTAATTATGGAAGGTATCTCGGGGAGACGCCTGTCATGATTAACCTAGGACTTAGTAACAGCTATGGGCTGCTGCCATTAACCCCTTATTACCCTGATTGCCACCGCACCCACCGCACCAGGGCAATTCGGGATGAGCCGGGTAAAGTCCCGGGACTTTCGCATGTAATGGATGCGACAATTCCGGGCGGCTCCTGGCTGATATTGTTAGGCTGGGGGGCTCCCCATAACGTGGCGCTCCCCATCCTGAGAATACCAGCCTTCAGCCGTGTGGCTTTATCTTGGCTGGTATCAAAATTGGGGGGGACCGCACGTCGGTTTTTTTTAATTATTTATTTTTACGGCACGATATAGACCCGCCCACCTGCGGCTGTGATTGGTTGCAGTGAGACAGCTGTCACTTAGCGTGGGGGCGTGTCTGACTGCAACCAATCATAGGTGCCGGTGGGCGGGGAAAGCAGGGAATACGAGATTGAATAATGAGCGGCCGGCATTTTCAAAAGAGGAAAAGCCGCCGGAGCAGTGTGAACGCCGTGCAGCGCCTCACCGGTGATCGGGGAACAGTGAGCATGAGAGAGGGGGGGAGACTGACCGATGGACAGAGAGAGGGACAGACAGACAGAGAGACTGACTGACAGAGAGAGAGAGACAGACAGAGCGACCAACTGACAGAGAAAGAGACTGACCGACCAACAGACAGAGGGAGATTCACCGACATCCACAGACAGAAATTGACCGACATCACAGAGACTGAAAAGACCTGCGTTTTGCTTGTCAAAAAAGCATGCGGAACGCAACAAAAATGCAGTCCAAGTGCATTTTGGTTGCGTTCTGACCCACATCATTGATTTCAATGGGTGGAGAACGCAGCTACAATGCACAAAAGAAGTGACATGCTGCTTTTTTTCCCGCAGCAATTTTGGGCATCCAAAACGCTGCGTTTACAAACGCAGCATGTGCATTGATTTTTCGGCTTTCTCATAGACTTTGCTGGGGAAGCTGAATGCATGCAGTTACGCTGCAGTTCAAAACGCAGCGTTTCCGTGGGAAAAAACGCAACGTGCGCACATAGCCTAAAATGGGATTTGCTATGTTTTCACTTTTATAAGCCTGCTACCCCATATACAAGTGCATCTCAATAAATTAGAATATCATCAAAAAGCTAATTTATTTCAGTAATTCAATACAAATTTGGAAACACATATTATATAGAGTCATTACACACAGAGTGATCTATTTCACGTGCTTATTTCTGTTAATGTTGATGATTATGGCTTACAGCCAATGAAAACCCAAAAGTCATTATCTCAGAAAATTAGAATAATTGCCACAAACACCTGCAAAGGGTTCCTAAGCATTTAAATTGGTCCCTTAGTCTGATTCAGTAAGTTACACAATCATGAGGAAGACTACTGACTTGATAGATGTTCAGAATGCAGTCATTAACACACTCCACACGGAGGGTAAGCCACAAAATGTTATTGCTAAAGAAGCCGGCTGTTCACAGAGTGCTGTATACAAGCATATTAATGGACAGTTGAGTGGAAGGAAAAAGTGTGGAAGAAAAAGGTGCACAAGCAACTGGGATAACTGCAGCCTTGATAGGATTGTTAAGAAAAGGCCATTCAAAAATTTGGAGGAGATTCACAAGGAGTGGACGCTGCTGGAGCCAGGACATGGTCTACAAGTGTCGTATTCCTTGTGTCAAACCACTCTTGACCAATAGAGAACTCCAGAAGCATCTTACTTGGGCCAAGGAGATAAAGAAAACTGGACTGTGGCTCAGTGGTCCACGGTGTTGTTTTCAGATGAAAGTAAATTTGCATTTCATTTGGAAATCAAGGTCCCAGAGTCTGGCGGAAGAGTGGAGAGGACACAATCCAAGCTGCTTGAGGTCTAGTATGAAGTTTCCACAATCAGTGATGGTTTGGGGAGCCATGTCATCTGCTGGTGTAGGTCCACTGTGTTTTATCAAGACCAAAGTCAGGAACGTTTAGAGTATTTCATGCTTCCCTCTGCTGACAAGCTTTTTGGAGATGCAAATTTCATTTTTCAGCAGGACTTGGCACCTGTCCACACTGCCAAAAGCACCAATACCTGGTTTAATAACTATAGTATCACTGTGCTTGATTGGCCAGCAAACTCGCCTGACCTAAACCCCATAGAGAATCTATGGGATATTGTCAAGAAGAGGAAGATGAGAGTCACCAGACCCAACTATGCAGATGAGCTAAAGGCTTCTATCAAAGCAACCTGGGCTTCTATAACACCTCAGCAGCGCCACAGGCTGATCACCTCCATGCCACTCAGCATCGATGCAGTAATTCATGCAAAAGTAGCCCCGACCAAATATTGAGGGCATTTACTGTATAGACGCCAACATTTCTGAGTTTAAAATAATTTTTTTCAGTTGGTCTTATATAATATTCTAATTTTCTGAGATAATGACTTTTGGCTTTTCATTGGCTGTAAGCCATAATCATCAAAATTAACAGAAATAAACGCTTGAAATAGATCACTCTGTGTGTAATGACTCTATATAATAATATAATGTATGTGTTTCACTTTTTGTATTGAATTACTGAAATAAATTATCTTTTTGATATTCTAATTTATTGACATGCACTTGTATATACACACTTGCCCTTCTGATTTGAAGACTTTTATTGTCTGTGGAGATCAATTCTTTCATATTTCTTGGTGCATACTTAGCTTGCAATGTTTTCTATAGATAGCATTGAACATGACCTCAAGTTTCTTGAACCTTCATGGGAAAACTTTATTGTATCAATATAATTTACTGTATTATGATGACTCCTATTTGATGGTTCCTTACCTTGATATCCACTCATTTTCTGTGTGACTTGTTTCTTTATCTAGTTATTTACATACATATTTGTTCATATTTTGAATGGCACTGCGATTAAGATTAGCTGAAATGTCACAATAACCTGTGAATCATAATAAGCTGACATTCATTGTGATTTAGTGAATAATTCATGTAGTTGCAAAAACGTAAGGATTGAAGTGTACTGTGTTTTTTAAGGATTTATTTTGAGCAAATTTCTATTAACAAGAGTACCAACGTGACAGTAATGGGGGCCTTCATCAGTCCACAGCTGCCAAGGCAAACTGTTAGCACCCCATGATTGTGTTGCAGGGGGGCCGGCGGGCACCTGGAATGAACACTGGACAGGGTCGTCTGGTTTGCATGAGGTGGCTCCCTCTAGCCCTTGCTGTTAAAGGCAGATGCTGCCTGCAAAACATAATGGGCACCTGTCTTGTGTGGAGCGGATGCAGCTCCTGAGCCGAGCACACATCGCTGTGTGTGACACCGCAGAAGCGAGGAACATCACCTTACCTGCATCCCGCCCGCAATGAGGAAGGAAGGAGGGGGGCGGGATGTTCGTCCCGCTCATCTCCGCCCCTTCGCGTTGATTGGCCGGCCGCTTAGTGACGTCGCTGTGACGCCGAGCGCACCTCCCCTTTGAGGGAGGGATTGTTCGGCAGTTACAGCAACGCCGCCGACCAGGTAAGTGCGTGTGACGCTGCCGTAGCGATAATGTTCGCTGCGGCATCGATCACACGATATCGCATGCACGACGGGGGGTTGCTTTTGCATACGATATCGCTAGCAATTGCTAGAAATATCGTAGCGTGTAAAGCCCGCTTTACAGAGATGATATATTTCTTCTTAAAGGGAATCTGTCACCAGGTTTTTTTGACCCCTAATCTGAGAGCAGCATAGCGTAGGGACAGAGATCCTGATTCCAGCAATCTGTCACTTACTGGGTTGCTTAGTGTAGTTTTGATAAAATCACAGTTTAATCAGAAGGAGATTATTATTAGAGGACTACTTGCCCTGCTGCCAGGTAGTCCAGCATATTCATGAGCTCTGTATAACTGCTAGATCTGCAGCAGAGAAACATTGATTTTATCAAAATGACAGCAAACAGCTCAGTAAGTGACAAATCGCTGGAATCAGGATCTGTCGCTTTCGGATGGAGGAACAAAAACCTGGTGACAGATTCCTATGAGCCTGTGTCACAGTCAAATTTTTCTACTTTTAACTAGTCCTGATATTTCATTAAAAAAAATAAAAATATATTTAATATGTATAGTATTCAATATATTTATCATTTTATGGAGAATTATTATTAATATTATTATGAGTAGTTACAATTGACCTTGTGACGTAAGTAATTATTTTTGATTTTTCATTAGAGTTACAGTGAATTTACTGTTTATCATTAACCTTATTTTAATTAAATTGATAATTTTCTCTGTATAGATCAATCAGAAATTACTCACAACTCACTGAGTACCCATAAAGAGAATATAACTTTGCAACAACGTAAGTAACAATGTACTGAAAATCATGGAAAAGAAAACAAAAACGTAATTGCAAAATAACGTTTTTAAGTTTTGTTTTGACATTGTTCATTATCCAGTAATAATATATAATATATGCACAGTTAGATCCAGATATATTTGGATAGTGACGGAATCTTCAAGATTTGGGCTGTGCATGCCACTATTTTTAAATTACAGCATCACTCCAGAGTTTTTGTATTTTCAAAGCTGAAGTGGCATTTTAAATGTAAGTTCCCTCCCCACTGTATTATACTCACCTGTCTCTGTCTTTAGCCTTTTTCAGCGTCACTCTGGTACCACAGCGCCATCTTACATCCGTAACTTGTGACTTGCCAGCAGTCAGAAGTTACATCACAAGTGTGCAATACAAGTCTATGGGAGCCAGAAGGAGGCTCTCATAGAGTTACATTGATTTGTGACCTCTGACACGTTCCATGAAACAATGGAGCTGCCGGTGGTTCACTAGTCACAAGAGACCAACGGGAGTGATGTTGGAAACATGAAGATGACAGCAAGAGATCCTAAGACAAAGAGCAAAGGAGTTAAGGGGGAATTCGATCGCAAGTGCGACCTTTCGAGATCGCACATAGGTTATTTTACGCATGTGCGATCTCGAAAGGTCGCACTTGCGATCTAGAATTTCACATCGCTAATGAGATTGCTAGCGATGTCGCAGCGTGTAAAGTACTCTTTAGATTTAAAGCACCACTCCAGCGCTGAAAGCAAAAACAAAACCCTGGAGTGGTTCTTTACAATGAAACAACTGAGATGCAATTGAAGTGGAGACTTTCAGGATTAATTAAAGAGAATGAAAAAAAGTATCCTGTGAAACATTTAGAAATTACAACCATTTTGTCATGGTTGTCTCCCTGTTTTTGTTTTATAGACTAGTGACAGCTTTGGGACTAAGGGTATGTGCGCACGTTGCTTTTTACCTGCTTTTTACCTGCTTTTTTGCTGCTTTTTCTTCTGCGCTGTTTAATGCCAAAATGGATGTGTTCTTCTATTCAAGCAAAGTCTATGGGAATTTGGGTTTCTTGTTCACACTATGTTGTTCAAAATGCTGCCTTTTTGAGGCAGAACTTTGGTCAAAAACTCAGCTTTTCAAAGAAGCAACATGTCAATTGTTTTTGCCATTTGGGTTTTGCACTGCAAAGCTGAGTTTTTGACCAAAGTTCGGCCACAAAAAGGCAGCATTTTGAACAACATAGTGTGAACAAGAAACCCAAATTCCCATAGACTTTGCTTGAATAGAAGAACACATCCATTTTGGCATTAAACAGCGCAGAAGAAAAAGCAGCAAAAAAGCAGGTAAAAAGCAGGTAAAAAGCAACGTGCGCACATACCCTAAAGCCTATCTACATCTGGCTATCCACATTTAAATGTGGTTTCATTTCCTTTAGTACCTAAACGGTTATTGTCAGTTTTGTTGTCCAGCAGTCCCGAACTGAGTGCTTCAGCTGCAGTAGCTTTGTGTTACGCCCTTCAGGTTTAAATTGAGGTGTTACCCAGCAATCCCTGCTGAAGATACAAACTCATTTGTATACTGGCCCCCTTGGTGGAAGGAGCTGCATTGCAGCATTCCAAGAAACCAACCTTTTGAGTTGCGGTTTTTCCCCTGTTTGTCTCCTCTACCCTTTTGTTTTATTAGTGCAAGGGTGGGTCTAGTGTACCTCACCGGCCTCTCACTAGTCAGGGCATTTATAGAGTTTCCCAGGGTCTAAAGGGTACTTTACACGCTGCGACATCGCTAGCGATCTCATTAGCAATGTGAAATTCTAAATCGCAAGTGCGACCTTTTGAGATTGCACATGCCTAAAATAACCTATGTGCGATCTCGAAAGGTCGCACTTGCGATCTAAACTTTCACATCGCTAATGAGATCGCTAGCGATGTCGCAGTGTGTAAAGTACCCTTAAGGGTGCTGTGTGAAGCCCCGCTAGTATGTGTCGGTGCAGTACCTTCAGGGACTCCACGTGGATGGAACAGTCTGGTCACAGGTAGGGAACCTTCTTTCTTTGATTGTCGTGACGCCACTCTCAGTATTGCGGTCAGCAGGGACCGCCACTGCAGATTAAGGGATGCCTGGGGCTGATGGTGGGTGCAGTCAGTATGTTAGCCCCCTGAGAGTGAGGCAAGCCCCAGGCCCCGGTGTATGTGTGTGGGACCACAGGTCGCAGAATGACTCAAACACAGTCCAAGAAGTCTTTCAACGTGTTTACTCACTGTTTGGAGGTCACGGTGAGATGCCCGGGCGACACTGTGATAACCAGGTGGAACCAGGAATTCCAGGAGGCCGTTCTGAGGGTAGCTGTCCACTCGCCTTCCTTGCACTCTTTCTGTTTTAGGAGGATCCTTTGCTTGAAGCGTGGTAGGACCCCTCCAGGGAAGCTGTTACCACCCTGCTCCCCTCTCTCTGGCTCGTCTGCCGGCAGCGTGGCCTTGGTGGGATGGCTTCTGGCCCTGTCCCCTTATGGGCCCGGAGATTGCTGCTTGGCTCAAGCGCTGTGTAGTTGTGGTGAGGGCATGAAGTACCCCCACCTGTAGGTTAAGCAGCTCTGGATGATCTGCTGCCTGTACTGGGGATCTAGTTCCCCTTGTGTGCTCGGATACCGGGATCTCCGTACTCAGCCACCCTTCTCTCTCTGGATGGTTTTCAGGCCGACCCACGGTACTCCTTTCTCCCCCGCTTTCAGCTACTGCACTCCTCAGGACCAGTCTCACACTCTAGAGCTCCTCTGCCCTGCTTCCTCACACTTCAACTTCTTCCTCCAGACTCTCCCCTCTTCCTCTCTCTCTCTGCCTTGCTTCCTAGCAACCAGCCCCTGAACACACCCCCAGCTGGGAATTGAAAGTTAACTCCTTCTGGCTACTCAAGGGTCCCCTCTGGTGATGTGGGAGGCCTGATCACTATATGTTTGTGTGTGCACCTCATCCTGGCCTTTGGAGATTACCTGGAAGCATTGCTCCCGCATGGGTGCAATACTCTGTGGTGCCTGACCAGGTCAGGGGCGCCACATTCCCCCTTAGTTATCATCAGCACGTCCTCGGGCTGCAAAGACAAGAGAAAAGGTAAATACAAACTTTTCCCACACAGGGGCAATTATTTACATTTAAACATGCCAGGTACCATTCCACCACCAACCACCCACATGTCCGAACCCCACCCAAAAACCTCCAGGAGGTAGGTCGCCGGTCCTTTTGGTGACCAGGGCTGGGCCATCACATTCCCCAGACCTTTCCTCCAATCTTTGCTGATAAGGCATGTCTTTTCATTGCTAAGCGTCGATGGTAACACAGTATAGGGTTCTTCTTCCCAGTGATTGTCAAGTTTATGACGTCTTCTCTTTCTTTTGAGAACTATATCTCCTGGCATCAAAGGAACAGCAGGTGCTTTTCGATTGTAGGCCTTTTCTTGTTTCTCACGCTGCTGAGTCAGGCTTCGCTCCACACACTCTTGTACTTTCTTGTATTGGGCTTGGCGGTTGGAATCCCAATCAGCACCTTGTAGATGGTCTTCAGGGGTCTCAACTCCCATTTCCAGATCTACTGGCAATCTCCCTGGTCTGGCCCTCATCAGGTATGCCGGTGTGCAGTTCGTGGAACTCACAGGGATGTTGTTATACATGTCCACTAGATCGGGCAGCTTTTCCGGCCACTGACTTCGTTCTTCTAGTGGGAGCGTCTTCAGAAGGTCGAGAATGATGTGGTTCATCTTCTCACACATGCCATTGGTCTGAGGATGGTAAGGTGTGGTACGGATCTTCTTGCAGCCGTAAAGGTTACAAAACTCCTTAAACACTTCAGCTTCAAAGGCTGGTCCTTGGTCAGTGAGCACTTGATCTGGATAACCATGTGGTCGACAGAAGTGTGTTTGGAAAGCTTTGGCTGCAGTTTGACCTGTCAAGTCCTTGACTGGTACTACCACCAGGAATCTGGAGTAGTGGTCAACCATAGTGAGAGCGTAGTTGTAGCCTTGTCTGCTGGGTGCCAACTTTACATGGTCCAGGGCCACGATCTCCAAAGGCCGTTTAGTTTGGATTGGCTGGAGTGGTGCTCTCTGGCTGGGCTGGTCTTTTCTTCTAAGATTGCAGGGCCCGCAGTTTCGACACCACTTCTCTAGGGCAGATCTCATGCCCACCCAGTAGAATCTTACTTTAAGTAGGGCCTCAAGTTTCTTCCAACCAAAGTGGCCTGCACCATTGTGATAGGCTTCTAGCACCATCCTCGTATCCTTCTGTGGTACAATCACTTGCCACACCTTCTCATGCGTCCTCGGGTCAATGATGCTCCTGTAAAGTTTGTCTTGATAGATGAATAATCGACCCCTCTCCTTCCATAGGTACTGTGCCTCAGGTGGGGCTCCTTTGTCAAGGCTGGCGCCCGGCTGGCTGATCAGTTTCTTTACCAAGCCTACCGCTGGATCATTTTCCTGGGTCTCCTTCCAGTTGTAGTGAGGTAGTGGGTTCAGGGTCACCTCTTGGCGGTTGGCACGCGACTGCCGACACTGTTTTGCTCCATGGCGATGGAACGCTGGCAGCTCAATCTCTTCAAGATCATCTACATCTTCACCCTCGTCTGCTAGGTGAGGCATCCTGGACAGAGCATCTGCGTTGCCGTTCTTGCGGCCAGCTCGATACTTGACAGTAAAGTCATAATTCGCCAGTCGGGCTACCCAACGCTGCTCCATGGCACCCAATTTAGCAGTATCCAAGTGGGTCAGGGGGTTGTTGTCCGTGAAGACAGTGAATTTGGTGGCTGCCAGGTAGTGCTTGAACCGCTCTGTGATAGCCCATACCATGGCCAGGAACTCTAGCTTGAATGAGCTATAATTCTCCGGGTTTCTTTCAGTAGGCCTGAGCTTCCTGCTGGCGTAAGCAATCACACGCTCTTTGCCTCCCTGCACCTGTGAAAGCACTGCTCCCAGTCCCACATTACTGGCATCTGTGTACAGTACGAATGGCAGACCGTAGTCAGGGTAGGCTAGGATCTCTTCACCCGTCAAGGCCCCTTTCATCTGTCTGAAGGAGTGTTCTTCTGCTTCTCCCCAGTGAAATGGCGGGCCGGAGATCTTTCCTTTCTTCTTTGGGTGGCCTACCAGGAGCTCTTGCAAAGGCGCTGCCATTTTCGTGTAGCCCTTGATGAACCTTCTGTAGTAGCCTACCAAGCCAAGGAACTGACGTACCTCCCGAACGGTAGTAGGTGTGGGCCATTCCTGGATGACTGTGACCTTCTCTGGGTCCGGTGCTACTCCTTCTGCACTGACCACGTGACCTAGGTACTGGACCTTTGGCTTCAGTAAATGGCACTTGGATGGTTTCAGCTTCATTCCATATCGGGATAGCGCTTCAAAGACTTCAGCCAGGTGTTTCAGGTGGTCCTCGTAGGTCTTGGAGTACACGATGACATCATCCAGGTATAGCAGGACGGTTTCAAAGTTGAGGTGCCCTAGGCAGCATTCCATAAGCCTCTGGAAGGTCCCGGGGGCATTGCAGAGTCCAAATGGCATGCTGTTGAACTCACAGAGGCCCATTGGGGTGGTGAAGGCCGTCTTCTCCCGATCTTCTTCTGCTACAGATACTTGCCAGTAGCCACTAGTAAGATCTAGGGTAGAAAAGTAGTTAGAGGCTTTCAAGGCAGCGAGGGATTCCTCTATCCTTGGCAAAGGGTAGGCATCCTTGTGTGTTATCTGATTTATCCGTCTGTAATCCACACACATCCTCATCGTGCCATCCTTCTTTCTTACCAGGACCAGGGGAGCCGCCCAGGGGCTACAACTGTCCCTTATGACGCCTGCCTCCTTCATGTCCTTCAGCATGTCCTTTGTGCGCTGGTAATGGGCTGGTGGAATAGGCCTATGTCTTTCCTTAATGGGAGGATGACTGCCTGTGGGTATGTGATGTTGCACCCCTTTGATCCTACCAAAGTCTAGTGGGTTCTTACTAAAGACCTGCTCGTATTCCTGCACGACCCTGTAAACCCCATGTTTCTGGTAGTCGGGTGTAGAGTCAGTCCCCACGTGTAGTTTCTGGCACCAATCCTCTAACTGCTTTTGGGAGGTCTCGCCCTCTTTTGAGTCAGCTTGTGTCAGGGGACCTACAGGTGTTATGGCGTCATCTGAGCATGTAAACAGTTTGGCTATGGTAGCGTACCTTGGTAGTCTGGCTTCCTCCTCCCCACAGTTCAACACTCGTACAGGCACTCGTCCCTTGTGTACATCAACTACCCCCCTGGCTGTCAGAATCGTGGGCCAGTGGTCTGAATGAGTGGGCTCTAGTACAGCCTGGTAATCTTGTCCTCTGAGACCTACCGCTGCTCTACACCACATCATCATTTCACTCCGTGGGGGTATCACAATGGGGTTTGCATCCATCACCCGTACACTACCAATCTCACCGCCAGTCTGTTTTACCTGTTGCTTCCTCAGAATGATTCGGATCTCCTTTTGCAAGGCTCTTTGCGACCTGCCCTCAGCACCTTCAACAATCTGGTGAAGCAACAACAACACTTCCTCTAGGCAATTTTCTATGACATTAGTGCCTAAAATCATTTGCGGGTTCCTTTCTCTAATATCAGTGTCCACAACAATCAGTCCTTGTCCCTTCATTTCCTGCCTTCCCACCTTTATGGTTACCTCTTTGACCCCGATCTGGTCTATAGGCTGTCCGTTGGCAGCATAGATGGTGAGGGAGGGGTCCGGTGGTCGGAGATCGTCGTCCGACCAAAACCTCCGATAAAGGACATACGGGATCGTGGTGACCTGAGAGCCGGTGTCCAATAACGCCGGGGTAGGGATCCCGTCCAGGACGATGGACAGGACAGGACGTCCACCCACGTACTGATCACAGCAGCGACTTGGGCCTGATCTTCTTAATCCTGAGGACTGGCCCCCGGCCCCAGGTTTGGCTCGTTTAAAGGACAGGCCCTTGCATAGTGTCCTGCCTCCTGGCAACGACGACAGATGGGTTGTCCAGATGAGTCATAGCGATCACTGCTCCTGCCTCGGGTTGGGGGACCTCTTCTCCTCCGCATCCAAGGGACGTCCTCTGGGTTGTCAGCTAGCAGGATCCGATGAGGGACTTTGGTCTCTGAGGGCAACTGCATTGCTTTCAGGATTTGTGCGACGTCCTTAGTGAGCTGTTGCACCTGGGAGGATAGTGTATTTATGGTCTCTGCTGGCGTGTTGAGTCCTTTTGCAGTTACCAGGGCCTGCGAGGAGGATTCCGCTCCTGCAGCCGTGGAACTGGCAGGCCATGCTGGTGCGACGGGGTCTGTGTCCACAGGAGGTTGGAGTGCTTTCACTGCCCTGTCTTTCAGAATGGCAAAGTCCACGTCAGGGTGTTCCAGGGACCACAGCTTCATCTGCTTCCCATCCTCAGGAGAGCGCAGGCCCCGCAAGAATTGTTCCTTCATCATCCGGTTTCCTTCCTGATCACTGACAGGGTCCACCAGCTTGAGAGCCCTTAGTGCGGCCTGCAGCCTGAGGGCATAGGCTCTTATGCTATCTTGGGGCTTCTGCCGGCAGTTATAGAAGTCCGTCCTCAGCTCTCCCTCGGTGCGGTGTTCAAAAGCAGCTGCTAGTTTGGCAAAGATGGTCTCAACAGAGCTCCGGTCATCATTGGTCCAGGACTCAGCTTCCAATTCTGCTGCCTCAGTCAATTGTCCCAGCACCACAGCGGCCCTCTGCTTACCAGTCATCGCGTGCATGTCTAGCAGGGTGCTGATCTTCTTCTTAAACCCGGTCAGCGTGTCTATTTTACCGGCGTATTGGGGCAGCCATTGCGCTCCTGGGACATACAGCAAGGAAACTGGCATTATGGGGGAGATTTCAGCCGGCGCGGCTGCGATCGCGGCACCGGCACCAGGCGCTGCTGCGTCCAGCGTGACGGGGGCTGGCATCGCTTGGGCTGCGTCGCCCTGACCAGGGGCATTACCTCCTGCAGCGTCCATTTTTCTTCAAAAATCTGCGCGCCCCCTTTCCACTTCCTGGGTCAGAACGCTCTCTGAATTGTGGGGGTTCTGGGGCGGCCACACCTCTTCGTGGGCGGTGCTCTTCTCCCTCGCGCGGGCTGCAGCGCGCGCTTTTGAAGATGGCAATATGGCGGCGGTTCAATTTTTGCGGTCGGACCTCTGAGGCACACGGTCACCTGTCTGAACAGGTCTAGTCCTTATCCTGTTCACAGCGCCAGAAGTTGTGGAGCCCCGCTAGTATGTGTCGGTGCAGTACCTTCAGGGACTCCACGTGGATGGAACAGTCTGGTCACAGGTAGGGAACCTTCTTTCTTTGATTGTCGTGACGCCACTCTCAGTATTGCGGTCAGCAGGGACCGCCACTGCAGATTAAGGGATGCCTGGGGCTGATGGTGGGTGCAGTCAGTATGTTAGCCCCCTGAGAGTGAGGCAAGCCCCAGGCCCCGGTGTATGTGTGTGGGACCACAGGTCGCAGAATGACTCAAACACAGTCCAAGAAGTCTTTCAACGTGTTTACTCACTGTTTGGAGGTCACGGTGAGATGCCCGGGCGACACTGTGATAACCAGGTGGAACCAGGAATTCCAGGAGGCCGTTCTGAGGGTAGCTGTTCACTCGCCTTCCTTGCACTCTTTCTGTTTTAGGAGGATCCTTTGCTTGAAGCGTGGTAGGACCCCTCCAGGGAAGCTGTTACCACCCTGCTCCCCTCTCTCTGGCTCGTCTGCCGGCAGCGTGGCCTTGGTGGGATGGCTTCTGGCCCTGTCCCCTTATGGGCCCGGAGATTGCTGCTTGGCTCAAGCGCTGTGTAGTTGTGGTGAGGGCATGAAGTACCCCCACCTGTAGGTTAAGCAGCTCTGGATGATCTGCTGCCTGTACTGGGGATCTAGTTCCCCTTGTGTGCTCGGATACCGGGATCTCCGTACTCAGCCACCCTTCTCTCTCTGGATGGTTTTCAGGCCGACCCACGGTACTCCTTTCTCCCCCGCTTTCAGCTACTGCACTCCTCAGGACCAGTCTCACACTCTAGAGCTCCTCTGCCCTGCTTCCTCACACTTCAACTTCTTCCTCCAGACTCTCCCCTCTTCCTCTCTCTCTCTGCCCTGCTTCCTAGCAACCAGCCCCTGAACACACCCCCAGCTGGGAATTGAAAGTTAACTCCTTCTGGCTACTCAAGGGTCCCCTCTGGTGATGTGGGAGGCCTGATCACTATATGTTTGTGTGTGCACCTCATCCTGGCCTTTGGAGATTACCTGGAAGCATTGCTCCCGCATGGGTGCAATACTCTGTGGTGCCTGACCAGGTCAGGGGCGCCACAGCTGCTCCACAACAGTTACGAAGACTGTATATGGACTGGCTGGGAGAGTAGGGCCAGTTACAGGTAAGGATAGGAGGTGTCCATCTACCCTCTCAGTAGCGCCAGGGCTCACCATTGTTATTGTGTCCTCGGTGTTCCCCCCTTGTTTGTGGTGTTATTTTGGTCTTTTTTTTTTTTCAATTTATGTCAGACTCCTTTTAGACTGAATGAGCTCACCATGCTTGAAAGAGTGACACATTTTTCTACAAAGCCTCCGCATGTCAGAGGGTCAAAAGGAATTGGACAAATTAACTTTACCCTAAATGGATCCTTTACAAATGAAAACATAAACTGATGGCTAAATAACAATCAGTTAACGGATCTGTTTCCATAGACCCCCATGTTAAAAAACCAGATCCTTCAAGAATCAAATTTTTCAAAAAGGACACAAAAGTTGTGTTTGCAAAACTTTTTTGCCAATGGATTGCTGCTAGATCTGTGCTAACAAATGATTACTGGACAAGTGAACTCAGCCTGAGTACTGCACATACAAGTGTGGCATGGCAGACCCTGCTTGCCGAAATTCCAGTACAGAGAGGCCACTTACCAAGGGTAAATTAACATGCAGCAGATTTGCTCCAGAAATATCTTACATTTGACTGTAGCCTGTACAAGGATTTTTATATGTCTTACATTATTATTATTATTTATTTATAGAGCCCCATTGATTCCATGGTGATGTACATGAGAAGGGGGTTACATACAGAATACATACACAAGTTACAATAGACAGACTAGTGAAGAGGGCCCTGCCCTTGCGGGCTTACATTCTATAGGATTTTACATAGATAAATGGGACAGACACAACATATCATGTTGCTAAGAAAACATATATGAGAACAGTCACACTATGTAAACAGCTGTGCTATGCTATTTAGCTAGAGATAATAGGATGAACCTGCAGCGGTTCTATTTCTGCTGTTTTGCTGCCTGCTTATGATTGGTCAGCATCATACAGGAAGCAAAAGTACACACCCCCAAAATTATCTGATAACAGCAACTTACTCATTTTTTCACAAATAATTTGATTGCTTATATCTCCGCAACAAAATAAAAAAACAAAACAAACAAAAACTAAATAAACAACTTTTTATTCCTCTAAGCACCAACTATAACATTGTGTCCGATTCAACATAAATGGTCATGTAAAGGTATGCCAATAAGGATTGTGTTAGAGCATTTACTCAGAAAAACATTTATTTTATTATTATTTTTTATTGTGTTCCCATTCAGCAATCACTCCAGTTTGGCGCACAACTCTTTCCAATGAAGACAAATTTGAAGGTACATTAGAACCTTTTTATTTCTATATTCCTGACTATGAAGTACCATATAAAAGATTGTGGTAGGCTGCTTTCACACTTGCGTTGTGCGGCATCCGTTGCAATCCGCTGCCTTGCGGAATTACGGTAACCGTTGCAGGAAACCGTTTATTTCTCATAGGCTTCTATTAACCCCTTCACCCCCGGCCACTAAAACACCCTAATGACCGGGCCATTTTTTGCAATTCTGACCAGTGTCACTTTGACAGGTTATAACTCTGGAACGCTTCAACGGATCCTGGCGATTCTGACATTGTTTTTTCGTGACATATTGTACCTCATGTCAGTGGTAAATTTAGGCCGATATTTTTTGCGTTTATTTGTGAAAATTTAGGAAATTTTGCGAAAATTTTGAAAATTTCGCAATTTTCAAACTTTGAAAATTTATGCCCATAAATCTGAGAGATATGTCACACAAAATAGTTACTAAATAACATTTCCCACTTGTCTACTTTACATCAGCGCAATTTTCGAAACAATTTTTTTTTCGTTAGATAGTTAGAACGGGTCAAAGGTCATCAGCAATTTCTCATTTTTCCAACAAAATTTACAAAATAATTTTTTTAGGGACCACATCACATTTGAAGTGACTTTGAGAGACCTAGGTGACAGAAAATACCCAAAAGTGACCCCATTCTAAAAACTGCACCCCTCACACTGCTCAAAACCACATCCAATAAGTTTATTAACCCTTTAGGTGCTTCACAGGAACCAAAGCAATGTGGAAGGAAAAAATGAAAATTTTACTTTTTAACACAAAAATGTTACTTTAGCCATAAAATTTTCATTTTTACAAGGGAGAAAAGAGAAGTGCACAATACAATTTATTGTGCATGTTCTCCTGAGTACGCTGATACTCCATATGTGGTAAAAATCAATTGTTTGGGCACACGGCAGGGCTCGGAAGGGAAGGAGCGCCATTTGAATTTTTGAACGCAAACTTAGCTGCACTCATTAGCGGACGCCATGTCGGGTTTGAAGACCCCCTGAGGTGCCTAAACAATGGAGCTCCCCCACAAGTGACCCCATTTTGGAAACTAGAGCCCTCAAATAATTTTTCTAGATGTTTGGTGAGCACTTTGAACACCTGGGGGCTTCACAGAAGTTTATAACGTTGAGCCGTGAAAAGAAAAAGTTTTTTTTTACCACAAAACGGTTGCTTCAACTAGGTAGGTTTTTTTTCACAAGGCTATCAGGAAAAAATGCACCATAAAATGTATTGTGCATTTTCTCCTGAGTACGCAGATACCTCATATGTGGTGGAAAGTAATTGTTTGGGCGCATGGCGGGGCTCAGAAGAGAAGGAGCGCCATTTGACAGCAAAATTGGTTGGAATCATTAGCGGACGCCATGTCACGTTTGGAGACCCCCTATGGTGCCTAAACAGTGGAGCTCAACCACAAGTGACCCCATTTTGGAAACTAGAGCCCTCAAATAATTTTTCTAGATGTTTGGTGAGCACTTTGAACACCTGGGGGCTTCACAGAAGTTTATAACGTTGAGCTGTGAAAAGAGAATTATTTTTTTTTACCACAAAACGGTTGCTTCAACTAGGTAGCTTTTTTTTTCACAAGGCTATCAGGAAAAATTGCACCATAAAACGTATTGAGAATTTTTTCCTGAGTACGTAGATACCTCACATGTGGTGGAAAGTAATTGTTTGGGCAAATGGCGGGGCTCAGAAGAGAAGGAGCGCCATTTGACTTTTCAAACGCACAGACGCAGTGCACTGATCGGCCGCTGCAGGACGCACGGTCGGATGCGATACAAAAAGTGTCGGGGATACGGAAAAAAAAAAGTCACGCCAAAAATTGACCATGGATGCAGATCCGTTATGTGCATCACTGATCAGCGCTTGGCGGGATGCACGGATGGATGCGATACAAAAAGCGTCGCAGATACGGAAAAAAGTCACGCCAAAAATTGAGCAGGGATGCCGATCCGTTATGTGCATCCCTGATTAGCGCTCGGCGGGACGCATGGACGGATGGGATACAAAAAGCGTTGCGGATACGGAAAAAAGTCACGCCAAAAATTGAGCAGGGATGCAGATACATTATCTGCATCCCGGATCAGCGCTTGGCGGGACGCACGGACGGATGCCATACAAAAAGCGTCGGGGATACGGAAAAAAAAAGTCATGCCAAAAATTGAGCAGGGATGCAGATACGTTATCTGCATCCCTGATCAGCGCTCAGCGGGACGCACGAAGGATGAGGTGTAAAAATGGACAGGGGATACAGAAAAAAAAAAAAAGTTATATTCACAGTACCCAGAGGATCACTGACCAGAAGTGCTGCAGGAGGAACAGCTTTACAGGAGCCGCAGGCAGATCAGCAGAATGCCCAGGAAGGACCCAGCGATGGAGGCAGATGTGATCGGGCCGGTGAAGACAGGTAAGAGGACGTCGGAGGAGAGCAGAGGGGGAGAGAGGGGGGGGAGAGCAGAGGGGGTGGGAGAGCAGAGGGGGGGGAGAGCAGAGGGGGAGGGGGGAGAGCAGAGGGGGAGACCGGAGAGGGAGCTGCAGAAGCAGAATAGAGATAATGGGGGAGGCAGTCAGATCGCGGGGGGAGCAGATCGGGATGTCGGGGGAGGGAGCAGATCGGGATGTCGGGGGGGCAGATCGCAGGGGGGCACGGGCAGGGGCTAACACGGGAGCGCGCAGGGGCACCACGGGAGCGCGCACGGGCTGCAAGGTGAGTACTCACGTGCAGCAGGAGCGGTGACCTCAGCTACGGCGGCGGCGGCAGCAGCGGTGGCGTGGTACCACAAGTACCAGCCACTGCACGCTGCAGACATGTTGGGGAGGGCTCGCAGGCCAGCACAGGCCTGGGGAGGCGGCCACCGGCAGATCAGACCGCCCCACTGCACACTGATTGGAGCGATTGCGCGTCATAGCACGATCGCTCCAATCAGTGCTGCAGGGGCTGGGGGCGACATGTTTGAGGTCCACCTATGATATGCTGCAGCAGCTGTGGCATCTCATAGCTGGATCTCACAGTATCGCACTAATTCGGGCATTATTTTTGCCGAAATTAGTGCGAACGATGTGGTTGGCGGTTCAGATTTGAACAGCCAATCACATCGATCGTCGATAGGGGGTGGCGATGCCGCCCCCCCTGGGGTCAAGCAAAGGTCTCCTGCTGTAAGAAACAGCAGGGGACATCATTTGAAAGCCGTTGCTATGGCCACAGCAATCAAATGAAGTTTAGGTCGTAAAATTACGTCCCTGGTCGTTAAGTCACGTTAAAATAGGACGTAATTTTACTGCCCGCGGTCGTGAAGGGGTTAAGGGCGGATTGCAACGGATGGTCTTGTGCTGCATCCGCCCCACGGCACATCAGTTGTTTTGTCGGGGACCGTTAGTGACCGTTGGGCGAACGGAATGCAGCATGTAGCATTTTTTGAGCGGTGGAATCCTTTATTTTTCACTGCGCATGCTCAGCTTTTTTTTTTTTTTTTACTCACAGAAACATTGATTTACTCTTTCTCTGTGGCCGAACGATCAACTGATCGCCCAGTGGCCGACTTTTGAGAGCGATCAGCTGATCGCCCGGCTTTTGAGAGCGATCAGCCGGCCGCCGGCTTTTGAGAGCGATCAGCCGGCCGCCGGGTGATCAGCTGATCTTTCACAATAGTCTGCCGCTGGTAACACTGTAAAAAAAAAATAAAAATGGATCGTTGTTTTGCAGCATCAGTCACATCAGTTGTGCCACTATCTGCAACGCATCCATTGAATCAGTCACACAACTGACTGTGACGGATGCAAAGCAATGCAAGTGTGAAAGCAGCCTTAGTGATTTAATAATTATAATTGATTTTAATAATTAATTTCTCCTTTCTGGACATTGTCTTAGAAAATGTGAGAAAGGCCTTCCTGATTGAACAAGATGGAATCTGATCCTGTACTTGTCTCTGATTGTCTTGTGCACATAGCTGTAATGTTCTCGTGTGCACAGTGAATTGGATCATTATTAGCTAATCAGTATTAATTATGATCTTATTTAGAAACATTGGTCAGATTAATCGTAGATGTAATAAGATAGCAGAGATATATCACAGGCTAACCTACGAATGTGAATACATTTTTTAGACATGATCAGAAGAAATTTTACACAGCTTGAATCCGCTATAAAATATTTGCGCTCCCTCAATATAATGATCATCGTAGTGGTGACCGTCACAGTCTGCTTATCTTTCATTGGGACGGCGCTCAGTGTCTATCTGTATATCACCTTCTGTACAGGAAAATCGTAAGTCCTGCTTCAGTTTCTTATGTAGGGAATATTTTGTTTTGTACATGGTTTAACCATTTTTTACTTATTTTACAGTTTCCAGAAATACAGAGTATACCGTAAATAAAGAAAGATTATGTTCTCTACAGTCCCAGCACCTTCTTAACCCGACCATCACACCCAGCTTATTACCACCTGCTGGAGATGACTAGGACTGGGTATACTGTATGAGATACATTCCATTTATTTCAGTGTTCTAAAATAAACATTCAAAAAATTCTAACAGTATCTACATGTGTTTATTTTGTTAAGTAATTTTGCCTTTAACTGATGGCTCCAGGTTTCTGTGAGCCCTGAAACCAGTGCTGAATTTCCCATTAGGCTCAGTAGGCACTGTGCCTAAGGCCTACGAACTGTAGAAAAGAAATATCCTGTGAACTAATACATTTTTATGTGATTTTAATAGGCACTTCCAATAAACTAGAATTATACAATATTTTACAACATATTGAAATTATTACAGAACTAATCAAGGCTTCTCTTTTCACTAAAGTCATTAATGATGTCTTCAAATTCTTTTTGTCAATTCACTTTCAATGCACAGAAGAGCCAAAGATGATAGACGATCTTGACCCATGGGTGAGCGTAAATAGTTCGTAATGTGCTTCAGCTTAAAAAATGACCGTTCCCCTTCGGCATTAGACTCAAGTATAGATAAATAAATTCTAAAAGCAATGTGAACATTGGGAAAACTGGAAGTCAGTTTATCTTATATGTGAGATCTCAACATTTGAAGAAAACATTAGAAACTCATCAACAAAATTTCCTCCAAGTCGGATGAATTCATGTTGACTAGCATATGTGACTTTAGTTTAACCCCGTAATGACCACAGGCGGTAAAATTCCGTCCCAGTGGTCATAGTTTTAATGTCCCCCGGCGCACATCTCAACTGATTTCTAAAGCTGACATGTGTGCCTGCCAGGCATAAGCAGAATAGTTATCCGCCTGTGACTTTTAACCCCTTAAATGGTCAATAAGTGACAGCATCATTACAATCGCGATTGGAGTGAAAATTTACTCACCGCTCAATACAGGAAGTCACGTGACGTGATCTCATGATTTCCGGTGGTTGTCATGGTAGCACAGGATCATTTGATGACTCCTGTGCTCACATGACTAAGATCCTGTAAACAAACAGCTGAGTACTGGCTATTACAGGAGATGACCATTTCTCCCGTTCTGTGCGATGGTTCTCTGATCGGGAGAAATTAATGAGCCTGCTGATCCTTATAGCCCCCTAGGGGACCTAGTAAAATAAAAAAAAAGTTAAAAAAAAAAAAAAAAAAGAAAAAGAAAAGTTTATGATCAATCTATTTTTATTGAAAATTAACAGAATTACAAAATGGAGTCATATAACAAGTCATGTAGAGAAAGCAGCCTGCAGATGTCACATACAAGCAGCATATCACTTATTAGACATTTTCATAGCTACTGAAACATGTATAATGATCAGCAAGTTCCTGAAATTGCAGTACCGATGTTTAAATTCAGAGATTAAATTCGTATTCAAATATTAAAAAATTTAAAAATTGTGACAATGCTCGAATTGCTAGTATTGAGAAGGGCAAACTCTGGAGTAGAAATGCCGCATTTAGAAGTGGAGAGAGAGCAAGCATGGTAGTTTAATAGTTTAGCGTTTTCCTTGCTCAGTAGTAAAAACTTTCAATCAGGACTCATTAAGATTGTAATATTCCTTAGTATTCTATTATAAGATTAGCAGAAAATAGCATAGGCATAAAGTGTTTAAGAGTATAAGAAAGAGAAAAGATATAGAAGAGATAGCAAGAGGAGGGTAGGGAAGAGGGGGGAAGAAAATGGGGAGAAAGAGAGGAGGGGGAGGAGGGGAAGGGTTTCCTCTGAGGTCTACCTTTTAAAACAATTTATGAAAGTCAGGTGAATCCCTAAACATTATCCATTCGTTCCAGGTCCTATAAAATTTATCTCTGGTGTCAGCGCTGTCAGCGGCGAGCTCCTCCATCCTACAAATATTTGCCATCTCCATGTACCACTCGGAAATAGGAGGGATTGTGGGAGTTTTCCAGTATCTAGGAATGATGGAGCGCGCCACCGCCAGACAGAAACGCAGGATATCTCGCTTATGATATGTGATAGAGTGAGGCAGGATGGAGAGGAGTGTTATCTTGGGACAGTTCTCTACCATTTTCCCAGTCAAGAGACAAGAGTTGGTGATTCGTGAGCACTTTCTGCCAGAACTGCTGTATTCCTTCGCATTCCTACCAAATGTGTGTCATTGTACCAACCTCCCGTCTACATCTCCAACACATCGCCGACACCATAGGAAATATTGAATGAAGCTTACAGTGCCTACAAGTAGTATTCAACCCCCTGCAGATTTAGCAGGTTTGATAAGATGCAAATAAGTTAGAGCCTGCAAACTTCAAACAAGAGCAGGATTTATTAACAGATGCATAAATCTTACAAACCAACAAGTTATGTTGCTCAGTTAAATTTTAATAAATTTTCAACATAAAAGTGTGGGTCAATTATTATTCAACCCCTAGGTTTAATATTTTGTGGAATAACCCTTGTTTGCAATTACAGCTAATAATCGTCTTTTATAAGACCTGATCAGGCCGGCACAGGTCTCTGGAGTTATCTTGGCCCACTCCTCCATGCAGATCTTCTCCAAGTTATCTAGGTTCTTTGGGTGTCTCATGTGGACTTTAATCTTGAGCTCCTTCCACAAGTTTTCAATTGGGTTAAGGTCAGGAGACTGACTAGGCCACTGCAATACGTTGATTTTTTCCCTCTTGAACCAGGCCTTGGTTTTCTTGGCTGTGTGCTTTGGGTCGTTGTCTTGTTGGAAGATGAAATGACGACCCATCTTAAGATCCTTGATGGAGGAGCGGAGGTTCTTGGCCAAAATCTCCAGGTAGGCCGTGCTATCCACCTTCCCATGGATGCGGACCAGATGGCCAGGCCCCTTGGCTGAGAAACAGCCCCACAGCATGATGCTGCCACCACCATGCTTGACTGTAGGGATGGTATTCTTGGGGTCGTATGCAGTGCCATCCAGTCTCCAAACGTCACGTGTGTGGTTGGCACCAAAGATCTCGATCTTGGTCTCATCAGACCAGAGAACCTTGAACCAGTCTGTCTCAGAGTCCTCCAAGTGATCATGAGCAAACTGTAGACGAGCCTTGACATGACGCTTTGAAAGTAAAGGTACCTAGCGGGCTCGTCTGGAACGGAGACCATTGCGGTGGAGTACGTTACTTATGGTATTGACTGAAACCAATGTCCCCACTGCCATGAGATCTTCCCGGAGCTCCTTCCTTGTTGTCCTTGGGTTAGCCTTGACTCTTCGGACAAGCCTGGCCTCGGCACGGGTGGAAACTTTCAAAGGCTGTCCAGGCCGTGGAAGGCTAACAGTAGTTCCATAAGCCTTCCACTTCCGGATGATGCGCCCAACAGTGGAGACAGGTAGGCCCAACTCCTTGGAAAGGGTTTTGTACCCCTTGCCAGCCTTGTGACCCTCCACGATCTTGTTTCTGATGGCCTTGGAATGCTCCTTTGTCTTTCCCATGTTGACCAAGTATGAGTGCTGTTCACAAGTTTGGGGAGGGTCTTAATTAGTCAGAAAAGGCTGGAAAAAGAGATAATTAATCCAAACATGTGAAGCTCATTGTTCTTTGTGCCTGAAATACTTCTTAATACTTTAGGGGAACCAAACAGAATTCTTGTGGTTTGAGGGGTTGAATAATAAATGACCCTCTGAATAAACTTTTCACAATTTAAAAAATAAAAAATAAAAAAAGAAATAACATTCTTTTTTGCTGCAGTGCATTTCACACTTCCAGGCTGATCTACAGTCCAAATGTCACAATGCCAAGTTAATTCCGAATGTGTAAACCTGCTAATTCTGCAGGGGGTTGAATACTACTTGTAGGCACTGTAGATGGGAATTGGTACCATCTCGTTAAAATTTTAAAAAAAAATTCCTGTGCGGCACACGTAGCTGACAATTTATGTGTGAATAAAAAGCATTTTTCCCATTCAGCTGGTGAGATATGTTGTTTCAACTCACTTTCCCAAGCCAACTGGTAGCCTCATTTGCCTGAAGTCCCAACTTCATTGAGAATGCTGTACAGCTGAGAAACCGGGCATTCAGGCTGATCTTTTTTCGTAAACAATTCTTCAAAGGCGTTACATGTGTCTCAAACTCGGCCATTGGACCCCAGCGCGGATATAAGGGCCTGCAGCTGGAAAAATTCCAACCATTTCATTCCCCCGCCCGGATGCTGAGCTTGGAGTAGTTGAAAGGTCGGTAACTTGCCATCGATCAGAATGTTCCCCAATCGGGTGTCTTCCTCTGCCCTCCAGCCGAAAAAGCCTCTTTGTTGATATCCTGGGCGGAACGATGGAGTGGAGAATAAAGGTGTGAGGGGACCGATGTGTTGTGTAGGAGATATCTTATTGGATATTGTATGCCAAACCCTAAGAGTATCTTTGGTGAAGTCTGAGTATGAACCCACTTCCGAGAGGTCAGTGATGGGCAGCCATGGGAGGTGTCTAAGTGGTATCTCCAGTCCCTCCTGCTCCACCTGTATCCACTGCTTAGAGTCCTTGTTAAAGTGCCAGTCCACTAGGCGGTACATGGCCGCAGCATGCATGTAGCCCCTAAAATTGGGGAGACCAGCTCCACCACATGCCCTAGGAAGGGTCAGGGTGCGGAGATTAATCCTGGGCTTCAGCCTACCCCACACAAATCGAATGGTGGCTGATTTAAGACTACGTAAGAAACTGGAGGGGGGGGAATTTGGGAATAGTCTGAAAATAATATAGAAAACGTGGCAGGATGTCCATTTTTACAACGTTCATTCTACCCATCCATGATAGTTTTAGCCCCCCGTAAGATTTAAAGTTTTTGATTGTACTCTCCAGCAGTGGTAGGTAATTGAGCGTGTAGAGCCTCTAGATATCTGTCGGTATGTTGATGCCCAAGTATTTGATGGTGGAAGGTCGCCATTTAAATGGCAAGTTGTTCATCGCCCTTGTAACGTCATCTTGTGACAGGGAGATATTTAAGGCTTCGGACTTTGTAAGGTTAACCTTAAAGTTACTAAGGAGGCTGAATCTTTCGAACTCTTTCATTATGGCTGGGCACGAAGTATGGGGTTGGGAGACATATATTAGCAAGTCATCTGCTTACAATGCAATTTTATGGTGTTTACCGCCGACCTGAAGCCCCTTAACGTCTATGTTTTCCCTAAGTGCGTTGGCTAAGTGTTCCATGACCACCACGTATAAGACAGGGGACAAGGGGCAGCCCTGTCTAGTCCCGTTTCTCACCACAATGGAGGAAGATAATGTCCCGTTAATTCTCACCCTGGCTGATGGATTATCATACAGAGCATTAATTTTCTGTAAGAACCGGGGTCCCAAACCCAATTGTTCCAGAGCTGCCCTCAGACAGCCCCAATGGACCCTATCGAAGGCCTTCTCTGCATCAATACTCAGAAGACCCATTGGAATTGATTCTTTCTTGGCCCTAGTAATAAGGGATAGAGTTTTGATCGTATTATCTCTTGCCTCACGGCCCTTAATGAACCCTACCTGGTCCGAGTTAATAATGGAGGGCAAGAATGGGGCCAGTCTGTCGGCTAATAACTTGAAATAAAGCTTAAGGTCTATATTCAGTAAAGATATAGGTCTATAGTTCGAAGCTAGTGATGGATCCTTCCCTGGCTTGGGGATCACACTAATATGGGCCTCCAGGGATTGTGGTGATAACCGTGTCTCTCCGTCGATTGAGTTGAACATTTTGGTCATAATCGGTGCTAATTGGTCTTTGAGTATTTTATAAAAGGCCGGGGTAAACCCATCTGGGCCTGGAGACTTTCCTGAGGGTGTATTTTGTATTGCATTACAAATATCAGATTCCAATATATCTCCCTCTAATGCCTCCACAACAAGATTATCCAAGGGGGGTAAGGCCCTCTCCTGCACATATCTCTCAATTTTCCCTGCCAAAACCGCGGGCTGTAACTCCGAGTACTGCCCTTTGATATTATAAAGGTCTTCGTAATAAGACCGGAAGACTTCCAGTATTTCTGTCGGGTCATGGGATTTTTTGTTGCCTCTAGTGGTAATACAGGGAATGTAAGAGGTGTTGGCCCGAGAGTAAAGAGTCGTGCTAGGGGGCGGCCACATTTGTCAGAGGATGTGTAATAATAACCTCGGAGTCTCTCTCTGTGTCGGGAATATTTCTGATCCAGTAGGTCTCTAAGAGTTACCCGTTTAAGGACCAGTTCGGCCAGGACCGTTGAAGTACGTGTTAATTTATGCACATTTTCTAGTTCGTGGATTTGTGTCAACAACTCCTCTACCTCCTTCGTCTTTTCCTTTTTAATCCTGGAGCCATGTTTGATTAGTACTCCACGTAGGACACATTTCAGTGCTTCCCATTGGGTAGGCAAAGAAGTCGGGTCAGAGCTGTGTATTTGCATAAAGGAGTCAATTGAGGTTTTCAACTCCTCTAGGCAAAGAGTGTCCTTAAGTAGATTATTGTTCAGTCGCCATGTCCACGAGCGTTGGGGAAAAGATAGAACCTGAAGGGATAAGTAAATTGGGGTGTGATCGGACCAGAGAATTTCCCCTGTCTGCATTTGGGTTCCAGGCTAGGGCCCCATGGCTCACCAGGAAGAGATCTATTCTGCTGTATGTATTGTGTGGTGGGGAATAATATGTATAGTCTCTACCTTGAGGATTTAGAGTTCTCCACACATCGATCAGCCGGAGGGCATGAAGAGTCCGATTCAAGGCACTAAATTCTCTGATACGGGTGGTGTTCCGGCCAGATGATGAGTCCAAGGCCGAGTTCATTGTGAAGTTGAAGTCACCTCCAATTACCATTGTCCCTTCTGCAAAATCAGCGAGTAATGCTAAAAGGGTTCTGCAATGAGAGATCTGGTTAGTGTTGGGAAGGTACCAGTTTGCCAGTGTGAACAGTGAGTTTGCTATTTTCAATTTAAGAAAAACATATCGACCCTGTTCGTCAATGCTTGAGTCTACTATAGTGTGCACCAGTTGTTTATGGAGTGCAATCGAGACCCCTTTTGATCTAGATTCCGGGTTGGTGCTATGAAACCATACCGGAAAAAATCTGTCTCAAAATGTGAGTACATGATCTTTCTTAAAATGTGTCTCTGGTACCATAAGGACGTGGACTTGTTTCTTATGCATGGAGTACAGGACCTGTGAACGCTTTTGAGGGGTGTTAAAGCGTTGTATGTTAATTGAGCAACAGTTAAGTGTAGTCATGTTACTCTAGGGACCTCAGAGGTCTAAGGAGGGGAATCAGGTGTTGGCAAAGGTATGGGTAAGATGCTAGGAAATGGGAAGGAGGAGAGGTCTAGAGGGTTAAGTTCAGGTAGGTAAGTAGGACGGGCAGTAGGGGGAAGAGAGAAAAGAAGAAAGGAGGAGAAGAAAGAGGAAAAAGAGGAGGAAAAGAAAAGAGAGAGTGAAAAGGAAGAAGAGAGTGTGTATAGATATATAAGTATATATCTAAGTATAATACTCAACGGGTGAGTCGGTGGAAGGGAAAAGAAGAAATGTAGGAAATTAGTGAATGTGAGATATATTTAAGATGTTTGACTGTAAATCAAGAAATCAAGAAGGGGGGATCACTAGTATCTACTCCTGCCAGCAGTGAGTAGAGACCCAAAAGGGGACTGTCTTTCCACTAGGGATTGGTTCCCTGCCGAACCAGCCCCAGGTCCAAGTGCTTAATACGGTAACCCTTAATCCTCAATCCGGTCACCCAAGAACATCCACAACCAGGAAATAAGCAAAGACATAAACATAGACATAAACATGAACCATCAGGCCATACGGCCTGCTCTGATAATACTCATATACGTGTATGATAACATTTTACGAAAACATATTACGAAGGCCAGTAGGAAGTGTACGAATCGTGGAGGTACTGCCATCATATTGGTAATCCATCGCTCAATGCAATGATATGAAGATTGTCCACAAAAGTAAAAAGCAAAAGAAGACCCTCTTCCGGATCTTACTGTAGGGAAAGTTCCTCAGAAGAAATTCGACGGGTTTCAAAGTAGTGTATTTCAATTCTGTGGCGCAAATGAGGTGTTAGGCCTTCGGATTCCTCCCCTTTGGGAGGTATCTCTGCTTCTCTGGGCACGAGATCGTTGCGGGAACGAAAGCATCGGGGCAAATGAAATCTCCCTCCCTTCTGTGTACCCTAGGCCAGTCCGCTGGAGGAATGTGGATCAAAGGGATCTGTAGGGCCGAGCAGAATTCTGGGAGATCGTCTAGGTTACGGAGCACTCGTAGGGACCCTGCCTGGCATACCTGCAGTCTGAAGGGGAATCCCCATGAGTAGAAGATTTTCTTGCTTTAAGACATCAAGAAGAGGTTTCAGTGCTCTCCTATTTTGTAGTGTATGGCGAGCAAGATCTTGCAAGAGCAGAATAGGAGTGTCTCTGAGTATAATTTGACCCATCTGTCGTTCTTTAAGTAGGATATCCTCTTTTTTCTTATATTTATGGACTTTGCATACGACATCTCGTGGGTTAGCACCTTGTGTTGGCCTTGGGCCTAGCGCCCTGTGGGCTCTGTCCAATTCTAGTTTAGCATCTGGAGGGAGACCTAATATCGAGTTGAACAGATGGCGCAGTGTTCCATCCAGATCTTGTGGGCCCACCGATTCAGGGATACCCCTTATTCTGATATTGTTACGCCTTCCTCTATTTTCTAAATCGTCAAGTAGATCTGTCAGGTGTTCAATTTGTGAGGCCTGTTCAGATAGAGCCTGTTTCTGCGTGGCAATTTGTTGTGAAACAGTGTCTGTGCAGTGTTCAGATTTCTCTATTCTTTCTGTCAATTGTTGCATTTCTCCTCTTATCGCAGATGATTCCGCCTTGTATGTGGCTTCCATTCTTGTAATATAGTTCTCCATCTCCTCCCTAGTAGGGATGGTCCGTATCCGTGCCTTTAAATCCTCCCAGACACAGTCATCCTGTTGTGGACCACTTTATGATGCTTCTCCTGTTAAGCTGGTAGCAGCAGTGGTCCTGAGTAAATAAGGGAGCAGCCCTCTTTCGGGGGAGGGTGGCAGGGACATTATGGGTGTTATATCTGTTTGTTTGACATGGTGGAGGTGGTGGTATTTATATCAGCATCAGGGGCCAAGGGGGACCTATCACCCTTCTCCTGCTGTACACTCCAATTTGTATTATCTTCAGAAGGGCAGCAGTGTCTCTCATTAACTGAGCTGTGTGGTATGGCTACAGCTCCTGATGCCTGTCCTCCTGTGTTTCCTTGCAGATCTGGGGATATATGCCAGGAATCTGCCTGTGATATGCTGACTGTGTTAGCCCCCATTGCGACCGGACCCTGAGGTCCCCTGCCTGTGTTCTCCTCCCCCCCGCTGGAGCATCGCTGCCTTCTCCCTACCTCCGGCGATTTCAGGCCCTGTGGCTCCGTTCCCTCCTGCCTCCCCGCTGCCATCTTGCCTGAGGCATCTGCGTGCTGTCCAGTCTGAAGCATCTCTTCTTTTCCTTGCTCCTGTTCCGGCTCTGTTCTGGAGGGTGGAACCACTGCTGAGCGTTCAGCGCTGTGAGCACCGGTGTCTTGCTCTGTGCCCACTTTGTCCCTCCATGCTGGGAGATTTGCAAGAGAGGCTGCCACCGCTATCTTAAAGTGAGTTTGCTGCTGCCCTGGGCCGGACGTGCTTCTCAGAAATCGCGTGATTCCGGGACTGGAGGTTACCGAGAGGTCTGAAGCTGGTCTGCGTTTGTTCCCCCTCCGTTTGGCCGACATTGGGGGTTTTTCTTGCTGTGTACTGCGGGGTATTGTGGACCTGGGGCCGTTTTCAGCGCGGGAACGATGTTACCCGCGTCTTCTCTCCTCCATGGCCAGACCACGCCCCCCGAAAAAGAAAAGCTTAAATCACCCCCCCTTTCGCCCCATTGAAAATGAAAGGATTAAAAAAAAAATATTATATATATATATGTATATATATATATATATATATATGCACGTTTGGTATTGCCGTGTTCAGAAACGCCCGATCTATCAAAATATAAAATCAATTAATCTGATTGCCAAACGGCATAGCGGCAAAAAAATTCAAAAAGTCAAAATTATGATTTTTTTTGTCATCACAAATTTTGCGCAAAATGCAATAACAGGTGATGAAAACGTAGCATCGGCGCAAAAATGATAAGGTTAAAAACATCGGCTCAAGACGCAAAACATAAGCCATTAGTGAGCCATAGATCATGAAAAATGAGAGCGCTACGGATTGTGGAAAATGGCACAATACATACGCCACTTTCTTCGGACAAACTTCTTATTTTTTTAACCTCTTAGATAAAAGTAAACCTATTCATGTTTGGTGTCTACAAACTCGCAAACATTTTTCCGCAGTTGGAAATTTTTTGCCGTTTTCCAGTAGACTATATGGTAAAACTTTTGGTTTTACTTAAAACTACAGATTGTTCCGCAAAAAAAGATCTCTCACATGACCATATTGACTGAAAAATAAAAAAATTACATCTTTTGGAAGAAGAATGGCGAAAAAAACAACCGGAAAGCGCAAAATCAACCATTCATGAAGGGGTTAATTTAATCTCTTGACATGATCATGTCTGTGAGGAACTGAATTTATCACATAATTCACTGTATGCCAGCTAGGGTTGAGCCATGTTCGAGGTTCGCCAATTTCATGTTCGAGTGATTTTGGGGGGTGTTCGATTCGTTCGACGAACTCGAACGATTTGCTTAAAGTTCGGCAGTTCGAGTTACGTTCGAGAACGGTTCAATCACCAAAAGCGTGACTTTTCACAGTAAGTATGTGACCACGTTGTGTATCTGCATGCGTCCTGCGTCCCCAGCACAAACTCTCTCTCTTTCCTACTCACCAATCAGCAGCACGGCTGGCACAAATCTCCGTCAGCTTTTCCTCTTTTGAAAATGGCTGCCGCTTCATTATTCAATCAGGTATTCCGTGCCTCCCCCGCCCACCGGCGCCCATGATTGGTTGCAGTCAGACACACCCCCACAATGATTGACAGCTGTCTCACTGCAACCAATCACAGCCGCTGGTTGGCGGGTCTATATCGTGCAGTAAAATAAATCATTTTAAAAAAATATGCGGTTCCCCCCAGTTTTGATACCAGCCAGGATAAAGCCACACGGCTGGAGGCTGGTATTGTCAGGATGGAGAGCGCCACGTTATGGGGAGCCCACCACCCTAACAATATCACCCATCAGCCGCCCGGAATCCATAAGATGCGGCAGTCCCGAGACTCTACCCAGCTCATCCCGAATTGCCCTGGTGCGGTGGCAATCGAGGTAATAACGAGGTTAATCATGGCAGGCGTCTCCCAGAGATACCTTCCATGATTAACCTGTAAGTGAAAGTAAATAAAACACACAACGAAAAATCCTTTATTTGGAATAAAAGACAAAAAAAACCCTCATTTACCTCTTTTTTAATCCCCAAACACCTCCAGGTCCAAAGTAATCCACACGACACTGTCAGCTCTACTACATGAAGATGACAGGGAGTCCCGTAGAACACGAGCGATCTATGTCCTCTCCACGCAGCACCTGAAGTGAGCAGCGCTGTTACCAGAAACTTCACTCTGCAATGCAGAGGTCAAGATGACCAAATCTACCTATGTTTCTCATTAGAGGCAGTGGCTCAATGGTTAGAGCTACTGCCTAAGAAGCATTAGTTCAAGTCCCGGCCGTCCTGGTAAAATATTTAATTTATTTTTAATTTTAAATTATAATTATTATTTATTTAGAATTATAATTTAATTTAATTATGCACTGAGGGGAGGAGCCGGACATCAGCTGTGAGCCGCAGGCCACACCTCTAAAATCGGAGCAGTTCATGGAATGAGGCTGCATTGCTCTCTTCTCTCTCTCCTCTCTCTCTTCTTTCTCTTCTCTCTCTTTTTCTCTCTCTCTTCTCTCCTCACTTCTCTCTCTCTTCTCTCATTCTCCTCTCTCTCCCCTTCTCCCTCTCTCTCTCTGTTCTCTCTCTCTGTTCTCTCTTTCCTCTCTCTTCTCTCCTCTTCTCTCTCTCTCCTCTCTTCTCTCTCTCTGTCTCTCCCTCTCTCTCTTCTCTTTTCTCTCTCTTTTCTCTCTCTCAGACCTGGCGATAATCAGCTGATGCGGTCACCTGACGGAATCAGCTGACACTAAAAGTCGAGCAGTGAGGCCGGCTGTTTACCATCCGGCCGGCTAAACTATCAGCTGCTGCTGTCAGACAGGAGTCTGCACAGAAGTGTGTAGTTTTTTGGTTTTTTTTTGCACTGATGCATCAGCTGATTGTATAAAAGCCGTTCATACAATCAGTTGCTGTGTCATGTGATTCAGGCCCTTGAACCTAACACATCATCTGATCGCTTTGCCTTCCAACAAACCGATGAGATGATATTGGATCTGGATTGGACGGCGCGGGACCCTTGACCCAGGAATACTGCGGAGGGGGGTTCTTTACTTCAATAAAGATGGAGTCACTAGTTGTGTTGTGTTTTATTTTTAATTAAAATATTTTTCAGTGTGTTGTATTTTTTTTATCTGTACTAGGTATTCATAGTGGCCATGTCTAATATTGGCGTGACACCATGAATTTCGGGCTTAGGGCCAGTTGATAATATACATCTAGCCCTAACCCCATTATTACCCAGCGAGCCACCCGTCACCAGGGCAGCTGGAAGAATTGGATACAGCGCCAGAAGATGGCGCTTCTATGAAAGCGCCATTTTCTGGGGCGGCTGCGGACTGCAATTCGCACCAGGGGTGCCCAGAAAGCTTGGGCACCCTGCGCTGCGGATTCCAATCCCCAGCTGCCTAGTTGTACCTGGCTGGACACAAAAATTGGGTGAAGCCCACGTCATTATTTTTTTTTAATTATTTCATGAAATTCATGAAATAATTAAAAAAAAAAGGGTTTCTCTATATGTTAAGCTCAATGAGAGTGACTCTTAATGGGCCAGATGGATGGGCCAGAGGCTGGATCAGTAAAGGGCAGAGAGCTTCACTCCGACGCCAGCAAGGTGGAGGTGGGGTACTGGTATGGGCTGGTATCATCAAAGATGAACTTGTAGGACCTTTTCGGGTTGAGGATGGAGTGAAGTTAAACTCCCAGACCTACTGCCAGTTTCTGGAAGACAACTTCTTCAAGCAGTGGTACAGGAAGAAGTCGGTATCGTTCAAGAAAAACATGATTTTCATGCAGGACAATGCTCCATCACATGCATCCAACTACTCCACAGCATGGCTGGCCAGTAAAGGTCTAAAAGATGAAAAAGTAATGACATGGCCCCCTTGTTCACCTGATCTGAGCCCCATAGAGAACCTGTGGTCCCTCATAAAATGTGAGATCTACAGGGAGGGAAAACAGTACACCTCTCGGAACAGTGTCTGGGAGGCTGTGGTGGCTGCTGCACGCAATGTTGATCGTAAACAGATCAAGCAACTGACAGAATATTTGGATGGTAGGCTGTTGAGTGTCATCATAAAGAAAGGTGGCTATATTGGTCACTAATTTTTTGGGGTTTTGTTTTTGCATGTCAGAAATGGTTAATTCTAAATTTTGTTCAGTTATATTGGTTTACCTGGTGAAAATAAACAAGTAAGATGGGAATATATTTGGTTTCTATTAAGTTGCCTAATAATTCTGCACAGTAATAGTTACCTGCAAAAAAACAGATATCTTCCGAAGATAGCCAAATCTAAAAAAAAAAACCACTCCAACTTCCAAAAATATTAAGCTTTAATATTTATGAGTCTTTTGGGTTGATTGAGAGCATAGTTGTTGATCAATAATAAAAAAAAATCCACTAAAATACAACTTGCCTAATAATTCTGCACACAGTGTATATGGCAGGCTGTGGTGACCATACTGTGTGGCCACCATTATTTTCAAGCACTGCCTTAACTCTCTTGGCCATGGAGTTGACTAGAGCTTCACAGGATCCACTGGAATTCTCTTCCAATCATCCATGACGACATCACAGAGCTGGTGCATGTTAGAGATCTTGTGCACTGCCATCTTCCGTTTGAGTATGCCTCACAGATGCTTGATAGGGTTTAAGGTCTGGAGACATGTTTGGCAAGTCCAGCACCTTTAACCTTAGTTTCTTTAGCAAGGCGGTGGACGTCTTGGAGGTGTGTTTGGGGTTGTTATCATGTTGGAATACGAAGGGAGGGGATCATGCTCTGCTTCAGTATATCAAAGTACATGTTGGCATTCATGGTTCTCTCAGTGAACTGTAGCCCCCCGACAACTGGCAGCACTCATGCAGCCCCAAGCCTTTACACTCCCACCACCATGCTTGACTGGAGGCAAAACACACTTGTCTTTGTCCTCCTCAACTGGTTGCCACCACACACACTTGACACCATCTGAACCAAATAATTTTATCTTTTCAAACCACCAGACATAGTTCCAATAATCCATGTCCTTAGTTTGCTTGCCTTCTGCAAACTACGGGCTTTCTTGTGCATTATCTTTAGAATAGATTTTCTTCTGTGACGACAGCCATGTAGACCAATTTGCTGTAGTGTGCAGCAAATGGTCTGAGCACTGACAGGCTGGCCACTTACCCCTTTAACCTCTGCAGAAATGTTGGTAGCACTCTTTCGTCACTTTTGAAAAGACAGCCTCTGGATATCATGCTGAGAAGGTTCAATCAACTTCTTTTGTCAACCATAGCGAGTCCTGTTCTTAGTGGAACCTGTCTTGTTAAACCGCTTTATGGTCTTGGCCCATGTGCTGCAGCTCAGTCATAGGGATCCTTAGAAAATACTTTGCCATGAGGTGAGAGCGATAGCACCAAATGTAACACACCTGCTCTCTCTTTATACCTGAGACCTCGTAACATTAATGAGTCACATGACTTCGGGACAGAAAATGGCTAATTGGACACAATTTGGCCATTTTCACTTAGGGTGTACTCACTTTTCTTGCCAGCGGCCTAGACATTAAGAGCTATGTCTTGAGTTATTTGGAAGGCACCAAATTTACACTGTTATACAAGCTGCACACTGACTACTTTTTATTGTATCAAAGTGTCACATCTTCAGTGCTGTCTCATGAAAAGATATGGTAGTAAAATATTAACAAAAGTGTGAGGAGTGTATTCAGTTTCGTGAAATATTGTATTTTTATGTAGAGGGCTTTATAATCACCCTCATTAGTTTTAAGGGCACGGTGTCGGGATGTGCTGCAGAAAACTAGAGAACATGAAAGGTTCTTGTATGGTCCGCAGTCTGATGATGGCGGGTAACAACTCTCAGAATGTTGTTAATATTATTAAGGACATACTGGGAGTTGTAGATTTAACCAATACAAATATATATTGGACTGATCTGACATTTCATTTGATTGCTGTACTAAACTTTGTTCTTGTAGTTGGTAGTACTTATGATGGTTCTGATGATGTACTGTATTCCTGTACATATGGAGGTTGTGGTGATTTATTCATGTGCTGATTGATGGTTCTGGTGATGTATTTGTATTCTGAATGTGGTTCCCATTATATTTTTCTGTACTGATAGTAGTTTGAGTATGTATTCCTGTACTAGTGATGGTTCTGTTGGTGTAATCATGCGCTGATTGTGGTTCTGTTGATGTAGTCATGTACTGATGGTGGTTCGGGTGATGTAATCATGCACTAATAGTGATTCTGGTGATGTATTCCTGTACTGATGGCGGTTCTGCTACCGCATTCATGTACTATTTATGAGTCTGGTGTCATATTGGTGTCATCTACTGATGATGGTTCTGGCTGTGAATACATTATCAAAAACATCATAAGTACATGAATACTACCTCTGAAGTGGTGTTTTAAACACCAGAACTATCATCAGTACATGACTATATCACCAGAACCACCATCAATAATGGAAAACTGCACAAGAACCCCAATCAGTTTTGACACAAACTGTATTTGTCCTATGATGGATGCAAATACCATCAGATGTAATCCTTTAACTATATTGGAGGCAGTTTGGTTTCCATTAGGGTACCTGTCAAATGCTGGACAGCTTAAATGAAACCAAATGGTTCACATTGTAGTTAACCCTTTAAGGACCAGACCTAATTTGGCCTTAATGTCCACACATTTTTTGTCCTTTTTTTTCATTGTCACATTACAGTAGCCATTACATTTTTAATTTTTATGGTATTGGTTCTTGTATTCTATCTTTTTTGTATTCTCTGTGTGGGATAAATAAAGATATAGCTTTATAGGTTTATAATATTACAGTGATGCCCAATTTGTACAGTTTCTGCTTATATTTTATTACTTTTGTACAAGAATATCATATTTAGAAATCAAAACCTTTTTTCCTGCACCATTATTTGAAGAGCCATATTTTTTAAAATTATACAGAGTTCGATAGGGGCTTGTTTTTTGCGTAATAAGCTTTATTTTTATTGGTAATATTTTGGAGTACATATGTCTTTACAATTGTTTTCATCCTTTGTGAGGCATAATGCCCCCAAAATGTAAAATCTGTTGTCGATTTTCAGATTTTTTTTTTCTTGTGGCGTTTACTGTTCAGAATAAAAAATTATATTTTTGTTGTACTGGTGCAGTGCTACCAGATATTTATCTTTCTTTTTTTATTAGAATAAATTACTTTTTAGTCTTAAATTGATATTTTTTTGTCTTATCACTTAAAGCATCACTCCACTTTATTTTTATTTCACCGAGGTCCCTTAAACCCTATGTTTTTTTTCATCTTCCGGCTTCGTCATCTGTTTTTACAGTCGCTCTGGTAGGTCTTGGGCAGTTTGGAGCTGTCAGCAGATTACAGTGTGTCATAGAGAGCGCCCAAGGTCAGAAATCAATATAAGTCTAGGAGAGCCTTGCTCTGACTCTAATAGACTTGTATTGAGAGCTTGTGACGTACCTTCTGACTTCCAGCCAGTCAGAAGTTACAGTTACAAGATGGTTATTTGGGACTGTAGTGGAGCCGAAAAAGGATTAAATCATTGGAGAGTAAGTATAAGATGGGGCAGAGTGGATTTAGATTTAAAGCACCACTCCAGTGCTGTTAAAAAAAAAATACAGGAATGGTGCATTGGTAATTTTTTTTTTTTTACTATATATGCAGTACATTGTATTACTCAGCTTCTCAGTCTTACCTTGTACAGACGACTGTATTTTTGCTCTGAGTGGTATCCGTCAAAAAGTTGGGTCGCACTTGGACCAATATTATTCAATAAGGCTATGCACGTGTCCGATTTTTATCCTCAGAAAGAGTGGTCCAAGGAAAAGAATTACCGCATGCATGATTTGCCTCCTGTAACACTTTGCCATTCAAGTCCATGGCTCAGTGAAAAAAAAAAATCGGACCACACTTGGATGACAAGACCGGTGTAATGCGAGTGCAGAGCGAGAATAGCAATAGCCGGCAACGGAGGAGAGAGGGAGATAAATCCCTCCCCTCCGCAGCATCGTCCCTCCCCTCCTCAGCACTGGCCATCCCCTCCTCAGTGCCGGCCCGCTCCCCCACAGCTGTGGTCTGATCGCATGATTGTACCTCAGTTGCACTGACACTCGCATGACACTCGGCTCCCGCTGTGCTGCCAGCGTGAGCCGAGTGTCATGTGAGGATCGCAGTAGTCCCCGTGTGGCCCCGGCTTCATTGTGATGATGTCTGGGTTGCCTTCCCACACCTGCTCCTGACCAGCCCTGATCTAGTACACCCTGCCTACCTACCCCAAGGGGGGCGGGACAGGAGCGTGAAAACACCAACAGTAATAGGGAAACAGGGGAAACCAAAGCTCTATCAAACAGCGTGCTCACACAGATGACATATTATCCAGAGTGGAGACATTTCCAGCAGCAAATAGCTGTATATTGCAAAATAGCCATTCATCCTGGAGCTTCAACAATTATTAGTCTATTTCCATGGGTCGGGCTCCTGAGACATCTTTGGAGCTTTATCACCAGAGTTCTACGCAGTTTAAATAAGTTCCACTATGGAATGTTCTCGTAGGCTACTGCATGATTAAGAAAACCAGTATGATTAACCCTTTCCATTAGGTCTTAAAGAATGAATTGCATTCCTTTCTTTATATAAAGTGCCTTCTTTCTTCCAAGATCTCATGTAGATTCATCGATCCATCAAACCTCAATCTACAGCTTAGATATCCAGTTTCAAAATTCTATTTTTTTTTTGTGTGTATGTATTTTCTTTTGCCACCAACAGTTTTTGGTGGATAGTTTTGGCCATGTTATGTTCTTTTGTGCAATTTTTAGGGGTCCAGCTTTTTCTTCAAGACTTTTAGATCTTTTAAGTTGTATATTAAACTGGCATCAACATCTTTTTATTTAGCGAGCTATACAGTAGATTGTGCTACCTTCTATTACAAGTTTAGAAGCTGCTGCTGTGATACCCCCAGAACTTTCCATGCGCCAACATTTACTCTTATTAGGTGCCATATCACCCCCTAGTGAAAATGTAAGTGGATTACAACAGAAATAGCCCAATGAGATTTAAAAGAGATGTCTGACATATAGAACAAATGTTGTCCCATGAAATCCAGGGGCAGACATATCATTAGTGCAACCTGTTCGGCCATACAGGGGCTCAAGAAGTAACAGGACAACTTCTACCTCCAAATCAGTAATAATTGGTCTGCAAAGAACCCATATATTATTCTTGCACTTGGACCCTCTACTATCTACTGTGTATGCCACTGATGAGATCACTACACTAGATTTTGAATACTATTGCCCAATTCCTTAAGATGTTTTAAACAGTTTTCTGGTGTAAAACAACTTTATAAGTTGAGCATTTTTACAAAATTTCGGAAGCCGCACAAAGATTTTGCAGCCAGTTCTGGCCAGCTTTACCAAAATGAGCATGATGGGGCATAGCTATTTCAACTGGAGTACATTTATGCACAGGTCACTTATAAGAAGCACCTATGGCCCCTTTCACACATCAGTTTTTTGCCATCAGTCACAATCCGTCGAACTTTGAAAAAAAATGGATTCAGCGACTGATCCCACTGGATCAGTTTTTTTCTCATTGACTTGTACTAGCGATGGATTGCGACGGATGGTCTCACGTTTCATCCATCGAAAAATGTTTGTCTGTCAGATGGAGACGATGTCCATAGTAACCTTTTTTGTATACGTCCAGGAAACGGACAGCGACAAATCCGTCCCCGTCTGTCGTTTGGTAGAATGGCAGCCTTTGGGTGCAGGATTCGTCATCATCCGTCAAATGACGGAATCTGGCAATGGATTCCAGTTTTTTTTAACTGAGCATGCTCCAAGTATTATTTAGCCCCCAGCTAGTCGGTTCCGTCAAAAACCAGATCCATTGCATCAGTTTAGCCACAATCTGTGACAGATCTGTTGAGAAAAAGGATTGTGACTGATGGGAAAAAAACTGATGTGTGAAAGGGGACTTAAGACTTTACCAACACCAATATTACATTCTCTACAAGATTCAGCAGCCCACATGATAAAGGCTAAGGCAGCATAAGTGCAAAATACTGATGAAAGTATTAGGCTATGTTCACATAGGACTTTTTTGCTGTTTTTCTTTTTTGCAGCAAAAATCTTGCGGCATGACGTGTTCCTGTGGTTTTCTGCGATTTTGGTATGGTTTTTGGCCGGGCTTTTGGTGCAGTTTTTATGGCGTTTTTGCAGTGTTTTTTTTATTGTGTTCGTTGCACTTCCTTAGATAGTTTGGCCGGATTAAATCCAGGCTCATGCGGGTTCAAAAGTACCCGAATGTCGGGCCTGGGTCGGGATTTATCTGGATCCGGCACTCAGGTTATAATAATAATAATAATAATTAAAAAAAAGGTAAAAATTAAGAAATAAAAAAAAGCACGCGCTATACTTATCAGTCTTTGGTGAGGCTGTAAACTACTCCTTCTATTCCACGGCCGCTCATTAGCCTCATGCATATTAACTGCTTTCCCCACCCACTGGCATCTGTGATTGGTTGCAGTCAGACATGCCCCCAGCCTGTGTGATACAGCGACCGACTGCTTCTAGTCACAGACTTGGTCTGTGGATCTATCATACAGTAAAAATAAATAGATAAATTAAAAAATTGGCATTGGGTCCCCCATAATTTGATAGTGAGCACAGATAAAGCCTACGGCTACAGGCTGCAACCACCGGCCATGCGCTTTTCTTGGCTGTGCATCAAAATAAGAGGAACTGCATTCGGCTTTTTTTAATTATTTAAATAAATAATTAAAAAAAACGCATTCAGTCCCCCCAGTTTTGATGCCTAGCCAAGATATAGCCCAGCTGGTATTCTTAAGCTGGGGAGACCCATGCTTATTGAGCCCTCTCAGCCTAAAAATTGCAGCCTGCAGCCACCCAGGATGTCCCATCTATTAGATCTGTCATGCGCTGTCGAGATCCGCAGTTATGGAGTACAGAAACGGCATCAGACCCTGTTGAAATTGCAGAGTCTGACAGGCAACCTGATGTCTCTTAAATGCTCAGCTCTGCTGGGCGTCAGCTGAGTTGTTTTCACTGCTGCCAGCTGTGCACGCATTACTCATTTTTGGATCAGTGTGCAACTCTTCTGAGAGTCAGGTTGCTGATTACCATCCACAACTGGCCTCTTCCTATTTAAGGCTGGGAAGTGTGTTAGGAGATTGCCAAAGATAGCTTCAGCGATCCACTTCATGGTGATCTTTAGTTTCTATTTTGCGAGGTGTGGAAGTTCACCTTTTGTTATTCCTCTATACACATATTCTCTCTCCTTTGTGTTTGAGTGCAGTGTGAACGAGTTATCATTCTCCCTTGTCTGTGTTGATTTTATTTCTGGGCTTCTGGACCACTCCAAGGGTGGGGTCAGTAAGATCAGGGCTTGGACAGGAGTCAGGTTCATACTGGGGGCTCAGACCTGGCTAACATCGAGCTTACTTCTGAGATAAGGACAGCGCAGGGTGCCGAATCTGAGGACCAGCCTACGAGCCCCTGTTCTGTTATTACATACCCATGACAGGATGTGAGAATCCCAGAACTTTACCTGTCTCTTCCTGATTGCCCTGGTGCGGTAGCACATGGGGTAATAAGGGGTTAATGACATCCCACAGCTGCTACTAAGCCCTAGATTAGTAATGAGAGGCGTCTATGTGACCCCCCATTACTAATAATAAGTACTAATAAGTAAAAGTAAATAAACACAAACACAGAACAAATCCTTTATTTGTAATAAAAGACAAAAAAGCACCCTCTTTCACTCCTTTATTAACCCCAAATCACCCATGCAGGTCTGACGTTATCCACATGGCGTCCCACGACGATCCCAGCTACATCTGATCTAATAGCGCATGGCCATAGAACAATGACCACCCACTGTGAGGTTCCAGCAGAGACTGAGTGAGACGCCTGATTAGTGGTGACATCACTCAGGTGATTTGGGGTCACAGCTGGAGGTTCCCACGGTCCTCCACCTGTGACCGCAAAGTATGTGGACTGTTGTTGTCGCATGTCTTTCCCTGAAGACACCAGTCACATTATTGTATTGTCATGTGAATGTGTCCCGCGTCTTCGTAAATATTGTGATATGTGAATTGTGATGATAAAGTGATGTATAGTAATGTGTTCCTGTAAAATGTATATCACTTTTATATGTAGTTTTCAGACTATAGGGCAAGAAGTGACTAAGTCTTGGGAGTAGTTCATGGGGAGAGGGACGGTTTCTTTTCTAAGGTTAGTGAAGACCCAGTGTGTGATAGAAGAGGACATACAGTCTGTAGGTTGTTGAGGCCAGATACAGTGGGTGACCTGTGGCAGTAGAAGGAGAAAAAAAGACCATAATGGAGATAGCATGATTCTGAAGGGTTGAGTTGGACACAGAACATGAGACAACGCTTAGGCTAGAGACCAGTTTTCTAATTAAGTGCCCCAAATAGAAGGGTCCAGAGGATGGGACTTTAGCAGCCAGTTCCCCAAGCCTAATAAGGCCTAAGAAGTAATGGGTCAGGACAAACTGGTAGAAAGGGAAGGGGACTATGACAAATTGGACTCTAGTGTTAGGCTGGGTTGTGCTGAGACTCACAGGACCAGTAACTCAAAAGCTGAGGATGTGTCTGAATATGCTCTATATAATTGAAACATGCTGGAAGATATATGCCCGCTATCTGGTGTAAAACGTTGTTGATGAAGATGTACCGCTAAGTAAGATACTCTTGTTAAAACTGAACTGGTGGTAACTTTGTGGAAACGAGTAGTGATGAGCAAATAGTAACTATTCGTGTTTGGATAATGCTTACCAAATACCGAGTACAATTCCAGTATTCATCACGACAAGAAAAATGCTTGGGTTCCCCCATTGACTTGCATTAGGTTCATTATTCGCGACAAATAATGGTATAGTACTTTGGGATTTGTTACGAATAATCCAAACACAAATAGTTACTATTCGCCCATCACTAGAAACGAGTCATCATCCAGTCCTGGACAGGACAACGGCGACATGTGGCCTGCATGGGCATAGCGCACATACCTTACAAGTTTACACACCCAGCCAGGACCATGTGTTTGATATAGCCTGCCTGCCGTATAAAGTCAATCCCTCGCCTACAACTATTGCAAAGCACCACTCTACAGGAACAGCGGGAATTAAATGAAAGCAAAAACTGCCCACTTGTCCTGTTTATGTGCTCCCTTAAAGGGAATCTGTCATGTAAGAAAACTATATTAACCTGCAGATATGGGGTTAATCTACAAGTTAACAATGTTCTGAAGCCATGCAGCCATTGCATTGGGATCTCCATTGCCAGGAGGAAATGAACTGTATTCTTCCTGGCAGACCAGGGGCTTTAATCAGAGGGGCTCGGCTGGCGCAGTTTCAGTCACTGCTTTGTGCATAGTGAGCGGCAGCTGTAACAATTCCACACAACACTGACTGACAGCCATTATTGTACTGATGCAATGCTAAGCTGTCTGTCAGCACCATTTGTAGTTATAGCCACTGCTCATTATGACTGAAAGCTGGAGGCTGCCAAGAGGAACGAAGTTCATTTACTCCCGGTAACGGGGCTCTCAGCGTTTTTTAAAATGACAGGTTCCCTTTATTTATTTTTAAGCAATGTATATAGATATACATATATCTATTTATAGTAAGTGTTAGAAATGTCAAACTTCAAAATTGTACATTGTTGTCACGGGGAACAGATGACTGGACCGGGACACCTAGGCTGACCCTAAGACTGGAGACCCCACACTGTAACTTAGCTCAGAGGTACACTTGATGGTGGTGAGGTCTGAGTCACCAGCATGACCCTAACTAATGTCCAAGCCATGATGTAACTCCCCTCCCCCTCCTCCACCCAAGGGGTGAGCAGGGACTGTAGTCACAAACCCCACAACTAAACACGTACAGGGGAAAAAACTAAAACTCGCACACATGGCAATCAAACACAAAGGAGCGACTAAACATGCACAGGTGAAAACAACATAAAAGGGAGGGAATAAACAGACAACTGGGAAACTTCCACACCGCACAGATTGATGCAGTCAGCACCAAGACTGCAGCCAACAAAGCAACTTACAGAGAAGGCTCCACCAGCTCATTTCACCTCCAGGACAAGCATCTAAGGCTGTGTGCGCACGTTGTGTTCAGTTACCTGCAGTTGTAAACGCATCCTCTGGCAGAAATTGTCTTTGTCAAATTTGGTTTTGACCACAAAAATGCTAAAAACACGCTTGCGTTTTACCGCGTTTTGACCGTGTTTTTACCGCATTTTACATGCTTTTTCAGTGCTTAAAGTCAGATGCGTTTTCAATACAAATACACTACTAAATAGAGTTTAAACATTCTATGAAAAAACTATGAAAAAAAGGAAAAAAAATGTTAATAAATATTATGCTTAAAACTCATACACAAAATAGCTATTTTTGATAAAATGTTAACTGTGATCTAATATTTATGTTTTAAATAACGTTAAAATATCGATTTTCATTAAATTAATTGTTGGACTATCTGTGTGTGAAAAGGGACACATCATAACCTCAATATAACGTCAAAAACGCATGCGTTTATTTTGTCAAAAAAGCATGTAAAACGCTAGGAATTTGATTTAGGATGCGTTTTGAAAGTTCTCATTGACTTTAATGTTAGCAAAATGCTGCCAAAATAGCAAAAACAATTGACATGTTGCTTCTTTAAACGCAGAGATTTTGACAAATTTTCTGCAACTAAAATGCTGCGTTTTAACAGCATTGTGCGCACAAGAAAGCCCTATTTCCCATAGATTTTGCTTGAAAATCAAAATGCATGTATATTTGCATTAAAACATTGCAGTTGAAAACGCTGCGGAAACGCATGAAAAAACGCAACGTGCGCACACAGCCTAAGGCTGCTTTCACACTTGCGTTGTTTTGCATCCGTCACAATCAGTTGTGTGCCGGCCGATCAGCTGATCGTTCACAAAAGGCGTCCGCCGGCCAATCAGTTGATCGTTCTAGCCGCTGGAACTGAATTTACAGTAGATCATGGTTTTTTACTGTGCACATGCTCACAGTAAAAAAAAACGATCCGCCGCATACAAAAAAAGGTACATTCAGCGTTGCTCCCGCCTGACGGTAGGTCAGTAAACGACTGATCCATCACGCGGCGGATGCAACGCAGAGCCATCAGTCACAATCCGTCGCTAATACAAGTCTATGGGGAAAAAACGGATTCCTCAAGGCGACGGATTGTGACTGATGCAAAACAACGCACGTGTGAAAGCAGCCTAAATGAATCAAGAATTACCGGTAGCAGAGGGTATATAAAGGGACTAGGAGTGGTCCCAAACTGGAAACACCTGACCAAGAGTCAGAAGCTGCTAGAAAGCCAATTGACATTAACCATCTCTTCCCCAAAGGAAAGGGAAAACATTTAATCAGCAGAGTCTCACAAGGTAAAGTGAGTCTCTGACCCAGATCCTGTCACTAATCTCTTATTCCTGAGAAACAACTATGACAATTGCTTGTTACATTTTCACATGGAAAATAACTTCTCAACTACAGTATAATTATTATCATTTAAACCATATTGATTGTTACAAAAATACAGGAAACAAACTTCCTTTTTTGTTTCCTCTTTAAATCCACTATTTAGTTTCAAAATAGGATCAAAACTCCATGAAAATTACATTATGTGAAAAAGGCCAAAAAACTCATGCACATCTTATTATATCTCTATGTACAGTGGTGTGAAAAAGTTTTGCCCACTTTCTGGTTTCTTAATCTTTTGCATGTTTGTCACACTTGAATTTTTCAGATCACCAAACAAATTTGCAGTGAAGGAAATAATTATTTGATCCCTTGCTGATTTTGTAAGTTTGCCCACTGACAAAGACATGAACAGTGTATAATTTTAAGGGTAGGTTCATTTTAACAATGAAAGATAGAATATCAAAAATAAAATCCAGAAAATCACATTGTATAGATTCTAAAAATGTATTTGCATTTTAGAGAGAAATAAGTATTTGATCTCCTACCAACCAATAAGAGTTCTGGCTCCTACAGACCAGTCAGACGCTCATAATCAACACGCTACCTGTATTAAAGACAGGCGCTGAGGAAGAGGTTCGACCTGCGATGGGAGGACCACGCTGAGAGAGAGCACAGTGGAAAATGAAGGTCAAGCCCCAAGTAGGAGGTGCCTGCAAGGGTAGGACACAGCAACTGACAAAACGGCTGCTGGTGTTATTCAGCATGTGCGACTGGCGTGTTTGTGGGTGTGGCTGTTGTGATGGACGGGTGATGTGACAAGATTTTGGCGCCAGAAGAGGTGGGCCTTGCGATACAGGAAGTACATGCCATCATGCCGGCCAGCGCCATTTTATGAGAGTGGCTATGGCGGAAGGAGTGATATGGTTGAAGACACCCAAGGCTGCAGGGGGCTGCCGCCATCACGGGGTAATAGGTGACGAGCACTTTGTGCCTTTTGTGAGATGGAGCCTTGTGACGCACCCAGCACTGGGCCTCGTCTGTGGTGAGGCCCGGATCCAGCGCTGGATCCGCATAGAGGCTGAAGGTCTGGAGGGAGGTTCACTGTATAGCGACAACGAAGCTCCGCAGCCAGTCAAAATGAACCCCACATCCAGAGCCTCACGGAAGTCGGAGTTCCCAGAATTTAACGGGGGCTGGGTAAGCTGTAGTTCCTTTCCGCCTGTCACTGTGGTTGCCCTATGGGAAGATTAGCAAATGTGAAAGCTTGATGTGGCAGCTGAAAAGGTATGTGGGGGCTTAAACAATGTTGAGGGAGAAGATGTCCCTTTGGAGGCTGAGGAACAGCCTGTGTGGTGGATGAGCATTGACAGGGACGCTGCAATTGCAGTACAGCTTGAGGTGCAGCTGTTGTACTGGACACAGTCTAGGAAGCACTTTTGGTTGCTTGGGGGTCTGCTGTGGTCCAGGTGGCATAGAGAACTGTGGCCTTTGTCTGTGGGATGAACATATCGTCATCACCAGAGTCTGAATAACCTGCAGAACAGCCAAGAAAAGGGACCCCCAGCAGAGGAAGAAAGGAAGCAAGTGTGAAGTGCAGTGCAGTATCCATCTGTTCCAGTTGTTGGTCAACAACCATGTTGCAAGGGGCTAGTTCTGGAGAGCCCCTCTGGAAGGTGACCTGGGGCCCGTCAGGTCCCCAAAAGGAACTGTTAGTTAGAGGCAGTTGAGCAGGAATCTTTTATCTGGAAGAGGCCTATGGGCTGTGTAAGTTGTTCAGAGAAAGAATGATGGATATTAAAATGCCCCTCGTGGCCGAGTAGGCCTGGACTCTTTGTTTATTTGAATTTTGTTTCCCCCTCTGCTGGATTGGGATGGACTTTGAGCACTCTGGCCTGGAGGAAGGTACTCCTCAGCCAGGAACTTGCTCTCCACAGCTATCAGGGACTTTGCCCCACTTTGTCCCTTCCCCTTTGGCCTGTATGTGTGGCGCCCCTGACCTGGTCAGACACCACTGAGTACTGCACCCATGTTGGGGCAGTACTTCCAGGTAATCCTGAAGGCTGGAATAGGGTGTGTACGCACAGACACATAGCAACCAGGTCTCTGACACCTTGAGAGGAGACCCTTGGGCAGACCCAAGAGGGGGCTTGCCTCCACATCTCAGCAAGGGGTGTAGGGGGAGGGGCTGGAAGCTAGGTTGCAGCGGCTGTCAGGAAAGTAGGAGGAGAGCCAGTCAGAGAGAGAAGTGCAGCAGTTGCGAGCGGGACACACGCTGACCCTAGTCAGACCCTGTACGTGAAGTAGCCGTTGGCGGGGGAGAATGATCACCAGCAAGTCAGTCAGAAAGATGTTGAGGGAGTCAGTTGGTCGAGCACGGGGACTCCTGGTGACTAGGCACGCACGGGGAACAGGTCCCTAGAGTAGACGTCCATTTATTTGATCTGCTAAACCTGCCGGTGAGGGGATCTACAAGTCCCTCACCATCCAACTAGAGTCCAAGCCTCAGCAGCAACGAGGGGGCCTATAAGGAGGATCGAGCCTGGAGCCATCTTCCTTGGTCCACGCTGCCGGCAAATGGGCCAAAAAGGGGAGAAAAGGCAGTAGTGATTTCCCTGGATGAATCCCACGGTACTTCAAGTCAGGGGTTATCCGAAACAAGAAGTGCTAGGAAGGTGAGTTAACGGTTACCCTTAGATCGGCCTAAAGGATACCTGGTTTCACCTGGTTTAATCTCAGCATCGCCCGGGTTCCTCACAACATCTAAAAGTGAGTAAACAACTTGAAAGACTTTCCGGACTGAGACTGAGTTATTCTGGGACCTGTCGTTCTACACACCCAAGCCCCTGGGGCCAGCCTCACTCACTCACGGGAGGCCATACCACCAGACTATACCACCAGACTTCAGACTCCATCAGCCCCAGACGCTCGTTAAACCTGCAGTGGCGGTCACCCATAACCCTGACCGCAAACCGTGAGTGGCGTCACAACTCATACATATCTAAACCCAACATACCTGTCGCCAGATATACCCAAAGTGAAGACCCTGCGGCATCCCTGATGGTGGGGTGGTGTCCCTGGGGCGACTGCTGCAGGTGGGCGACACATATGGATTTTGACCTTTATCATCCTGCCCCAACGACTCTGTATTGACCAACCCCTGAGACACTATGCCTAGTCCTAAGTAGTGAAAGTGACGGGGAAGGGGAAATGGACAACCAGATGTGCTAGAAAACGGGACGTAGTTTTAAGTGAAGTGCCTCCAAGATTGTATGGATGAGTCTATTAAAGATTGTACTCCACTCTTGCAGCCGGTGGAAGATATGGACAAAACCACTGTCTGGTCTTCCTGAGTCCCAAATAAAGTGCCCTTGGACTTATAGGGGTACTATTGTTGGCTTCAGGCCTGTTATTTTATACATGGACTGAACTGTTGAGTGCCTCCGTGTTTGCTTGAAGAAAGAAGACATCAAGACCAGGAGAAGAAAAGAGTTAGTAATAATAAATGTGGTGTTTTATTGGTAGGCTGTTGACATGCTTTAATGTTTTTCAAGGGACCAGAATGGTCAGGGAAGACCAATATTAAAGAGGGGAGGAATGTAAGCAGGTGACCTATGGTTGGTACTTCCCTGAAGACATCGTTGATTGCATTTTGCATGTGTGTAAAGCTGGGTTTACACACTGCAACATCGCAAACGACATCGCTGTAACGTCACCGGTTTTGTGACGTTACAGCGACCTCCCCAGCGACATTGCAGTGTGTGAAACCTATCAGCGACCTGGCCCCTGCTGTGAAGTTGTGATCGCTACAAATCGTTCAGGACCATTCCTAGGTCCTTTGTTTCCCGCTGTGCAGCATGCATCGCTAGCAAGTTTCAGTGTGTAAAGGGGACTTTACAGCGACTCCGCGGCTCTGTCTGTGTAGCGTCCTGATTAGCGGTCACCGGTGAAGGATTCACCGGTGACCGCTAATCCCCCGAGTGACTGAAGTGTCCCCCCCTCTCTCATACTCACCGATCCCCGATCACCGGCGCTGCACGGCGTTCACACTGCTCCGGCGGCTTTTCCTTTTTTGAAAAAGCCGGCCGCTCATTAAACAATCTCGTATTCCCTGCTTTTCCCCGCCCACCGGGTTATAGTGTGTTATATAATGATGTGGCCATCTAGTGGCTGATTTTACGTACTGGTCTCTGGTATCCTGTTAGGCAGGAATCAGTTAACCTGTTGTGGGAACAGCCCACAGGGCGGAGTTCAGCAAGTAAAACAGGCTGACTCCATTTTAGTGTAGAGAGAAGTAGAAAGAAGTAGGAAGACAAGCAGTGGGTTGCACCTGTGGGGGGTGTAGCGTGGGGTGAGTAAAATTCTGTGAATTCAGCCAGACTCTCAGGATCACCCCCAGAATGTCCGTAGCAAGTGAAAAAATGGTCTCTCACGTAGCCGGGTTTAGGTTTAGTGTGGTGTCCTTGCCTGAACTGTGAGTAGCAGTCCTTGGCTCTGAAGAGGACTACTGGAGTGCGACTAGCTCCAATAGGACTGGCTAAGAGAGAATTTGACATAGACTTGGGCGAACGAATCGTCGCGGGAACAGTGGTGAAGGATCTATGTCTGGTGATGAGATGAATCCCTGTGAGTGGGGAAAATTTAGAATCCTGCAAGACTCTTTGAATTTATTGTCTGTCACCATGGTGTTAAATGTGCAGGAAAATAGTCCAAGACTAACAGCAGTCTTGGATACAGGGGAGCATGAATTGCAAAGTATGCCCAGTATGTAATGTTCAAGATTTGTGTTCGCAGTGGATGTGTTCCAGAGACACTGTGTGAGATTCCAAGTAAAGTACCGTTGAATTTGAAACAAGACTCCGTGTCTGAGTCTCCCTATGGGAGAAAGAAGGTATTGAATGTTAATAGTTGCACTTAGGAGTAGAGATGAGCGAACCGGTCCCGGTTCGGCTCGAGGCCGGTTCGCCGAACGGGGGTCCCATTCGAGTTCGGTTCGTCGAACGTTCGACGAACCGAACTCGAACGTATAGGCTATAATGGGAGGCAATCACAAACACATAAAAATGCATTATAAATGTACACAAACAGTTAATAAACATTGCCATAACACTTACCGGTCCTCGCGATCCCTTCTGCACTCTGTCTCCTGCCGCTATTCCATCCGATGATCGCTGAATGCTCCCGGTGACCTGCACTGCCAGCAGAGAAGCAGGACCTATCGTGACGTCAAAATAGCCATGTGACCAGTCACGTGGCTATTATCTCATTGGCTACAGACTGGTCACATGACTATGACACGTCATGTAGGACCTGCGAGTGCATCTCTCCGGTACACGGTGCACATATGTGTATCGCCGTGTACCGGCGACATGCTCTAGCACACGGTCGACTCCCCGTTCCGTTAGGGACCGGCTGACACAGCCGGTCATTAACGGAGATCACCGTTGCCATAGCAACGCAGTTAGCGGTGACGTCACCGCTAACCGCGGCTCCGGGAGCACTGTTGCTATGGTAACGCGTCTGTCAGCGTTACCGCTAGCAGCCAGCAGTGATCACTCACGGAGTGAAGGCTGCACGCTGCTTCCCGATTGTAGTGAGCATTGTAGTTAGGATGGAGGTTCCCCAGCCCCAAGTGATGCCCCTCACTACAATCGTCACTACTACTACACTAGAAAGAAAGAAGACAGAAGAGCAGGATCGTGGAGGGCTGACAGGGGTAATAAAGATGGAGTCTCTAATGTGTCTGTGTATTTATTTCTATTAAAGTATTTTTTCTCTGTGTGGTGTCTTTTTTTAACCCTTTATTGGAGATTCTTAATGGCCGGGTCAAACATGCCTGACATTAAGAATCTCTGGCTTAATACTGGCTGGTAAAACAAAGACAGTATTAACTCATGATTACCCAACAAGCCACCCGGCTCCAGGGCTGTTGGAAGAGTTGGATACAGCGCCAGATGATGGCGCTTCTATGAGAGCGCCATTTTCTGGGACGGCTGCGGACTGAAATCCGCAGCAGAGGCGCCCACAAACCTCGGGCTAACCTGTGCTGCGGATTCCAATCCCCAGCTGCCTAGTTGTACCCGGCTGGACACAAAAATAGGGCGAAGCCCACGTCATTTGTTTTTTAATTATTTCATGAAATAAGTGAAATAATTAAAAAAAACGGGCTTCCCTATATTTTTGGTTCCCAGCCGGGTACAAATAGGCAACTGGGGGTTGGAGGCAGCCCGTGGCTGCCAGCTGTACCTGGCTAGCATACAAAAATATGGCGAAGCCCACGTCATTTTTTTGGTGGGCAAAAAACTTCTGCATACAGTCCTGGATGGAGTATGCTGAGCCTTGTAGTTCTGCAGCTGCTGTCTGCTCTTCTCCATACAGACAGACAGCAGCTGCAGAACTACAAGGCTCAGCATACTCCATCCAGGACTGTATGCAGAAGTTTTTTGCCCCCTGAAAAAATTATGTGGCTTCGCCATATTTTTGTATGCTAGCCAGGTACAGCAGGCAGGTACGGCTGCCCCCAACCCCCAGTTGCCTATTTGTACCCGGCTGGGAACCAAAAATAAAGGGAAGCCCTTTTTTTATTATTTCATGAATTTCATGAAATAATTAGAAAACAAATGACGTAGGCTTTGCCCCATTTTTGTGTCCAGCCAGGTACAACTAGGCAGCTGGGATTGGAATCCGCACCACCGGTTGGCCTGAGCTTTCTGGGCCCCACTGCTGCGAATTGCAGTCTGCAGCCACCTCAGAAAATGGCATTTTCATAGAAGCGCCATCTTCTGGCGCTGTATCCAACTCTTCCAGCACCTGCCTGCTATACCTGGCTAGCATACAAAAATATGGCGAAGCTCACGTCCTTTTTTTGTAGCTTTTTGGCAAAAAAAAAAAAATGCTTCCCTGGATTTTCCATTGCCAGTGAAGGTAACACCAAGCAGTGGGGGTTAGCAGCCAGTAGCTGCTTGGATTACCCTTAGCTAGCAATACAAAAAATGCAGTGGGAGCTAACATATATTTTTTTTAATTATTTATTTAAATAACTAAAAATAAAATGGGCTTCCCTGTATTTTGATTGCAGGACATCACAGTGCTGTAAAAATAAATCTTTAAAAAAATGACGTAGCGCTCCGCGGTATTTTTGATTCTCAGCGCAGATAAAGCAGACAGCTATGGGTTGCCACCCCCATCTGCCTGCCGTTACCTTGGTTGGCAATCAAAATACAGGGAAGCCCATTAATTTTTTCTATTTAAAAAATAGTTAAAAAAAAAAATTACGTTGGGTCCCCCCATTTTTGATAGCCAGCTAGGGTAAAGCAGACGGCTGTAGCCTGAAAACCACAGCTGGCAGCTTTACCGTGGTTGGGGATCCAATGTGGAGGTCCCCTCAGGCTCTTTTTTATAATTATTTTATAAATATTAATAATTACACAATAAAAGTAGGGGACCCCCCAAATTGGATCACCAGCCAAGGTAAAGTGGACAGCTGTGGTCTGGTATTCTCAGGGTGGGAAGGTCCATAGTTATTGGGCCTTCACAGCCTAAAAATAGCAGGCCGCAGGCACCCCAGACGTGGCGCATCCACTAGATGCGCCAATCCTGGCGCTTCACCCCAGCTCATCCCGTGCCCTGGTGCAGTGGCAAACGGGGTAATAAATCGGGTTGATACTAGCTGTAAAGTCACCTGAGATCAAGCCCAGCAGTTTGTGATGTCATGGCGTCTATTAGATACCCAACATCATAAACTGTCAGTACTAACAAAAACAAAAAATCGACAAAAGAAATTTATTTGAAAAAACAGTCCCCAAAACATTTCCTCTTTCACCAATTTATTGTAAGAAAAAAAATAAAGGGGTCCCACGACGACTCTGGACCGTCTAGAATATGGGGGGAGACACTCAGGGAACGTATCCCCCATTTTCTAGGAGTGCGGACCCTTCATGTGAGGAGTGTGGGTGCAATGAATCTGCACTCACTCTCCCCGGGTCCACAGCAGCAGAGTCCATGTCGTAATGGTTGCTACCAAAGCTGCAATGCCCTGCTCATGAGGTAAGGGCATGCCTAATCAGGAGAACTACTGTAGAGGAAGCTCTGCTCACTGGTATATAGGTGCTCAGAGGTAATAATAGATAAAATTAGTGAGTAACCTCGGCACTCTATATCTCCCAGACTAAGTCAGTAAGTCACAACGGATAGTAATGCAAAATCACTCTTTATTGGTCCGTATTAAGAAAAAATTTTTTTCATAAGCATATATGTTTTTGTCCAAAACAAGTTACAAATGACGTTTCGGCCTGAGCCTTCGTCAGATTGGACTTATCTGCATGTAATCATGAAAAATGACAATAATCAGTATCACATAAGAGTGAGAGAACAATAACATAAACTCGAACAATGTAGAGGTACAATTGGGATGCAGCAAAAAAATTGCAACACAGCAAGAAATGAAACACATGATACAAATGTCATAATACAGTACAAGGACAATATAGTAATGACAAATATGGGGTCAGAGTAGACTTAGACAGCTCTGGTACGAAAGAGATGTCAATCATAAAGTAACATGTGCAGTAGGTGTAGAGCTACACTATGCATGGCAGAGCTAATGGGTAGACCGACCATAGAAAAAGTAGAGAAAAAGTGGAGAAAAAGTGGAGAATAAGTGGAACATAAGAGGAGAAAAAGTGGAGAAAAAGTGGAGAAAAAAGTGGAGAAAAAGTGGAGAAAAAGTGGAGAAAAAGTGGAGATTAAGAGGAGAAAAAGTGGAGAAAAAAGTGGAGAAAAAGTGGAGAAAAAGTGGAGCATAAGTGGAGAAAAAGTGGAGAAAAAGTGGAGAAAAAGTGGAGCATAAGAGGAGAAAAAGTGGAGAAAAAAGTGGAGAAAAAGTGGAGAAAAAGTGGAGCATAAGAGGAGAAAAAGTGGAGAAAAAGTGGAGAAAAAGTGGAGCATAAGAGGAGAAAAAGTGGAGAAAAAGTGGAGAAAAAGTGGAGCATAAGAGGAGAAAAAGTGGAGATTAAGAGGAGAAAAAGTGGAGAAAAAGTGGAGCATAAGAGGAGAAAAAGTGGAGAAAAAGTGGAGAAAAAGTGGAGAAAAAGTGGAAAAAAAGTGGAGCATAAGAGGAGAAAAAGTGGAGATTAAGAGGAGAAAAAGTGGAGAAAAAGTGGAGAAAAAGTGGAGAAAAAGTGGAGAAAAAGTGGAGCATAAGAGGAGAAAAAGTGGAGAAAAAAGTGGAGAAAAAAGTGGAGAAAAAGTGGAGAAAAAGTGGAGATTAAGAGGAGAAAAAGTGGAGCATAAGAGGAGAAAAAGTGGAGAAAAAAGTGGAGAAAAAGTGGAGAAAGTGGAGAAAAAAATGGAGAAAAAGTGGAGAAAAAGTGGAGAAAAAGTGGAGAATAAGAGGAGAAAAAGTGGAGAAAAAGTGGAGAATAAGAGGAGAAAAAGTGGAGAATAAGTGGAGAAAAAAATGGAGAAAAAATGGAGAAAAAGTGGAGAAAAAGTGGAGCATAAGAGGAGAAAAAGTGGAGAAAAAGTGGAGAAAAAGTGGAGAAAAAGTGGAGCATAAGAGGAGAAAAAGTGGAGAAAAAAGTGGAGAAAACGTGGAGAAAAAGTGGAGAAAAAGTGGAGAAAAAGTGGAGCATAAGAGGAGAAAAAGTGGAGAAAAAGTGGAGAAAAAAGTGGAGAAAAAGTGGAGAAAAAGTGGAGAAAAAGTGGAGAAAAAGTGGAGATTAAGAGGAGAAAAAGTGGAGAAAAAGTGGAGAAAAAGTGGAGCATAAGAGGAGAAAAAGTGGAGAAAAAAGTGGAGAAAACGTGGAGAAAACGTGGAGAAAAAGTGGAGAAAAAGTGGAGAAAAAGTGGAGAAAAAGTGGAGCATAAGAGGAGAAAAAGTGGAGAAAAAAGTGGAGAAAACGTGGAGAAAAAGTGGAGAAAAAGTGGAGAAAAAGTGGAGCATAAGAGGAGAAAAAGTGGAGATTAAGAGGAGAAAAAGTGGAGAAAAAGTGGAGAAAAAGTGGAGAAAAAGTGGAGAAAAAGTGGAGCATAAGAGGAGAAAAAGTGGAGAATAAAGTGGAGAAAAAGTGGAGAAAAAGTGGAGAAAAAGTGGAGATTAAGAGGAGAAAAAGTGGAGCATAAGAGGAGAAAAAGTGGAGAAAAAAGTGGAGAAAAAGTGGAGAAAGTGGAGAAAAAAATGGAGAAAAAGTGGAGAAAAAGTGGAGAAAAAGTGGAGAATAAGAGGAGAAAAAGTGGAGAAAAAGTGGAGAAAAAGTGGAGAATAAGAGGAGAAAAAGTGGAGAATAAGTGGAGAAAAAAATGGAGAAAAAGTAGAGAAAAAGTGGAGAAAAAGTGGAGCATAAGAGGAGAAAAAGTGGAGAAAAAGTGGAGAAAAAGTGGAGAAAAAGTGGAGCATAAGAGGAGAAAAAGTGGAGAAAAAAGTGGAGAAAAAGTGGAGAAAAAGTGGAGCATAAGAGGAGAAAAAGTGGAGAAAAAGTGGAGAAAAAGTGGAGCATAAGAGGAGAAAAAGTGGAGAAAAAGTGGAGAAAAAGTGGAGCATAAGAGGAGAAAAAGTGGAGAAAAAGTGGAGAAAAAGTGGAGAAAAAGTGGAGAAAAAGTGGAGATTAAGAGGAGAAAAAGTGGAGAAAAAGTGGAGCATAAGAGGAGAAAAAGTGGAGAAAAAAGTGGAGAAAACGTGGAGAAAACGTGGAGAAAAAGTGGAGAAAAAGTGGAGAAAAAGTGGAGAAAAAGTGGAGCATAAGAGGAGAAAAAGTGGAGAAAAAAGTGGAGAAAACGTGGAGAAAAAGTGGAGAAAAAAGGGAGAAAAAGTGGAGCATAAGAGGAGAAAAAGTGGAGATTAAGAGGAGAAAAAGTGGAGAAAAAGTGGAGAAAAAGTGGAGAAAAAGTGGAGAAAAAGTGGAGAAAAAGTGGAGCATAAGAGGAGAAAAAGTGGAGAAAAAAGTGGAGAAAAAGTGGAGAAAAAGTGGAGATTAAGAGGAGAAAAAGTGGAGCATAAGAGGAGAAAAAGTGGAGAAAAAAGTGGAGAAAAAGTGGAGAAAGTGGAGAAAAAAATGGAGAAAAAGTGGAGAAAAAGTGGAGAAAAAGTGGAGAATAAGAGGAGAAAAAGTGGAGAAAAAGTGGAGAAAAAGTGGAGAATAAGAGGAGAAAAAGTGGAGAATAAGTGGAGAAAAAAATGGAGAAAAAGTGGAGAAAAAGTGGAGAGAAAGTGGAGAAAAAAATGGAGAAAAAGTGGAACACCCTTTGGTACCTTTCATGTGGCTCTAAGGGGTGCTTAGCTTTGTATTTAGCCAAAAAAATGAACAAAAAATGACATAGGGTTCCCCCTAGTTTTGTAGCCAGCTAGGGTAAAGCAGACGGCTGCAGCCTGCAAACCACAGCTGGCAACCTCACCTTGGCTGGTAATCCAAAACTGAGGGCACCCCACGCTGTTATTTTAAATTAAATATATAATTAAAAAAAAAAAACACGTAGGGGTCCCCCAAAATTGGATCACCAGCCAAGGTAAAGCAGACAGCTGGGGCCTGATATTCTCAGACTAGGGAGGTCCATGGTTATTGGAATCTCCCCAGCCTAAAAATAGCAGGCCGCAGCCGCCCCAGAAGTGGCGCATCCATTAGATGCGCCAATCCTGGTGCTTCGCCCCAGCTCATCCCGCGCCCTGGTGCGGTGGCAAACGGGGTAATATTTGGGGTTAATACCAGATGTGTAATGTCACCTGGCATCAAGCCCTGGGGTTGGTGAGGTCAGGCGTCTATCAGATACCCGACATCACCAACCCAGTCAGTAATAAAAAAAAAATACACGACAAACACATTTTTATTTGAAAAAACACTCCCCAAAACATTCCCTCTTTAACCAATTTATTAGATTGAAAAACAAATCCAGGTCTGGTGTAATCCAAGGGGTTGCCATGACGATGCACACTGTCCCAGTCAATGAAGAGCAGGATGTTCCCCATTGGCTGGGAGAGCAGTGCAGTGACCTGAGCTAACATCAATGGGTCAGCCCAGGTCACTGCAGGGGGGTGACAAGTGCTGCTGTCAGTGAGGTACATTACCTGCGCTGATCTCCAGCACTGCCGACAGCCCCTGTCACTGAGGTCAATGACCGGCGCCTTCACATCAAGTATCGCGAGAGGTCCGTGACGTCACCGCCAGTGTCAGTCTCGGGTCGGAAGCGATAGGTGATGTGACAAGCGGCGGCCATGGAGGACAGTGACAGCGCTGAGGTCGGGATGGCGGGACTTCATCACCGCAGGTAAGCCGAGCGAGCGAGCGAGCGAGCGGGCGGGCGGGGGGGGGGGGGGGGTGGATGTGTGTGTGTGTGTGTGTGTTTGTGTATGTGTATGTATGTGTACATGCCGCGGGCAGGAGGGGGTGGAGCGAGCTGAGCGGGAAAGTGTGGGCTTCCTGCACGTAACTAAGATAAACATCGGGTTACTAACCAAAGCGCTTTGCTTGGATACCCGATGTTTATCTTGGTTACCAGCTTGTGGCAGGCTGCCAGCGATGGCTCCTGCTCACTGTAGCTGTAAAAAGCCCTGCTTTTTGCTGCTAGAACCGTTCTCGAACGTATCTAGAACTATCGAGCTTTTAGCAAAAAGCTCGAGTTCTAGTTCGATCTCGAACAGCCCAAAAATCACTCGAGCCTAGAACTGGAGAACCACGAACCACGAACCGCGCTCAACTCTACTTAGGAGGTGGCTGGAGTGCGGACTGATATTGGACGGATGCTCAGCAGAAGGGGTTAACCCCTGCCCACGACTACTGCCCCATACCATCCCTTACACAACCTCCCCCTAATGTCACAGACTGGACTTACACTGAAGGGGTGTGAGTAGGTGTCTATAAGGTTTTCACCAGAGCCTCTGATGGTGAGGATGGACTGGGCTGCGAATAGACAACAGGTACCACTCCAGAGCAGTACCTGGTACTGAAGCAACTGACTGAAGGGTCAGGAACACAGGTATGAAAGACAGAGTGAGTAGTGGCAGGCAGGACAGAGTGAGTAGGGGAGGTTGACTGTATGGAGTACTTTTAGGAGACTGGCAGGACGGACAGAAAACTTGCAGGATGGGTTCAGGTACAGATGACAGGCAGGACGGGTTCAGGTACACAGACAATGGACAGAAAGCAGAATGGTGTACTGACAGGATCAAGTTCACCAGAAACCTAATTGCTCAGGCACCTCTCTACAGGGGAAGATGCCTTAAATACCCAGTGCCTCCCAGCCATAGGCTGGGGAACACTTTCTGAATGTGCTTGCTGCCCTTTTAAGAAGTGGGAAGCATGCACACCCTAAAGGCATTGCCTGGAGACCTGTGCGACATGCGCAGGTCCTGGGGCATGGAGACTGGGGAAGGAACAGAGAGCAGCGGTGATGAGTATGTCTGCGTCCATGCCGAGAAGAGGAGGTGGGACAGTGCAGGAATGCCGGTGTTACACCGACTACTTTCAAATACTGAGTGAATGTTGCAGCATTTTTTCCACACCTGTCCAAAACTTTTGCACAGTGCACTATGATAGTATAAGTATTGTACTATATACTGGACATCACAAAAGTAAGTACACCTATCACATATTTTTTTTTTTTAAATGTATTATATATTTTCAATGGACAACACTGAAGGAATTACACTTTGATACTATGTAAAGTAGTCAGTGTACAGCTTGTGTAACAGTGTAAATTTGGTGTGTCCGCTAAAGAACTCAACACATGGCCATTAATTTATAAATCAAGCAAACAAAACTGAGTATACCCCCTAAGTGAAAATGGTCAAATTGTGCCCAATTAGCCATTTTCCCTCCCCGGTGTCATGTGACTCATTAGTGTTACAAAGTCTCAGGTGTGAATGGGGAGCAGGTATGTTACATTTAGTGTTATCGCTCACACACTCTCATACTGGACACTGGAAGTTCAACATGGCTCCTCATGACAAAGAATTGTCTGAAGATGTGAAAAAAAGAATTATTGCTCTATATAAAGATGTACTAGGTTATAAGATTGCCAGCACCCGGAACCGGAGCTGCAGCAAAGTGGACAAAACTATACTATGGTTTAACAAGACAGGTACCACTCAGGGCAGGCCTCGCCATGGTCGACCAAAGAAGGTGAGTGCACGTGCTCAGCGTCATATCTAGAGGTTGTCTTTTCAAAATAGAGTACTGCCAGCATTGCTGCAGAGGTTAAATAGATGGGGGTCAGCCTGTTAGTGCTCAGACCATAAACCGAACACTGCATCAAATTGGTCTGTATGGCTGTTGTCCCAGAAGGAAGGCTGTCATGTAGAGCTGTGGAAGGGACTTCCTCCCCCTCTTCTTCACCAGCCACAGGTCGTCATGGCGATTATCTGATTGGCCTGGAAGCTTAAGGTATTTATGACTTTGGGTGATGGTAGAAGAAAAGCCAAAAGCTGCAGAGAAAGACAATTCTTTGTAATATTGGCGGGAAAACTCCCAAAGCAGGTTTTGAAGTGCGACTTTAATGCTAGAAAGATGAAAAACACATTGCCAGAATCCCTGCGTCGTGCGGAACCCAGCGCACCGTCTCACCTGACGAGGAGATCGACGGAATCACGACAAATTAGTATTGGCCAGTAAAATTGTGCTAGAGGCGTTGTGTTTGGTATCAATGTAACTGTAAAATCGAGATATTAAATATGACGCTAATATCTTTCACCTGTGTGACCCAGGAGCAAAGATATGAAAAACCCTAGAATTATGGAACTTTGTGACCATCTCAAGCCCAGCCCACAAGTGACTGTAAAATGATGTCACAGGCAAGGGGGGCTAGCAAGAGCATAAGAGACAGTTCCTGTCTTTTGGGGCAGTCAGCACGAGGAGGGCATCATGAAGGGTGATGCTGGCCGATTCTAACATCTCTTGGAGCTCCCTCCCTCCATAAGCAGACGTCACTTCTATGGCAGAAGCTTAGTAAGTTTCACGTTTATACCTTTTATTTTAATGTAACTGTTATGCCGTAATGTGTATTGTTCCCTTTTGTAACTTCTTGTATATTCTTTAAACACTGCCTATTTTCGGATTAAATATATAAAAATTTAAGAGTTTCTTTCCTTATGCTTTATATACGAATCCAAAACCCCGAAGGGCCTTATGCTATCTGAAACGGGTTCCCAGCTACCTGTAGAAAGTCTGGGTGGTGGCAGCGTAATTGTTATTGCATAGAATTATTGGAGTGCTATCATTAAGGGTACCGAGGTATATAAATATTCCATTAGCAGGAATCAGAGATATACATTTACCCTTGCTGTGAGACCTCCAATATTTGGCATTATCAGCTCAGCAGCCTCATCTTATGCATTGTCCTGCAGTACCAAAAGTGGCCTGCAGACAAGGGGGGCGCTAGAGAGTAGTCGTGTGTAACAAATCAGTGAACAGCTGCGGATTTCTGAGGGACTTCCCCGGCTGTTCGTGACAAATTGGTGGCAAGCGGTGGGATATATAAAGCATTAGTGATCTGGTTTGAGCAATCATCCCTGTCACTAAAAACTTGCAAAAGTTTTGAGGATCGAACTCAGTGTTTAAATATACCTGGAACAATACTGTACGTGTAGCAGTTACCCCCTCCCTTCTCTCTTGTTTTCTATCCTATCTTTTATTTGGCAATTATGGAGGCTGTGTCAGAAGCCTGGTACAATCAGCAGAAGAAGGAAGTTCTTTCTGCACTCTGCAGATCCAAGTTGATTGATGGCCATGGCAAAACGAGGCAGGACCTCATTAAAGAACTTTTACAATGGGACGCAGAGCATGTCCGTTTCCCCAGTGCTGAAGAAGGGGAGGCAAGCCAAGCCCAGGATGGGACTGCTGCAGAATCCCCACCATCAACTGCGAGCCAGAGCAGTGACCAGGGCAACATGGACTCCTACCTGCAAATGGCCCTACAACAGTTCACTGCCGAGGACCGGCAGGGACGGCTGGACCTCATTCAGCAATATCGAGAGGCTGAGAGAGCCGAGCGCCAGGCCCAGGCTGAGAGAGCTGAGCGCCAGGCTCAGGCTGAGAGAGCCGAGCGAGAGGCTGAGCGAGCCGAGCGAGAGCGCCAAGCCCAGAGAGACCATGAATTGAATATCCTCAAAGCCCGGCAGCAGACATCTTCCTCACTAAACGGTGAGTCCAATAATGCCAGCAGCTTTAAGCCCCGACCGGAGCACTTTCCTGTGATGGAAAAGGACGGGAATTTGGACAGCTTTCTGACGGGATTTGAAAAGACTTGCTTGCAGTACCAGTTGCCCGCAACACAATGGGCACAATACTTAACCCCAGGGCTGCGAGGCAAGGCCCTGGACGCGTTTGCCAGTCTCCCTCAAGAGCAGAGTGGAGACTATGGGGCCATAAAGCAGGCCCTAGTACGGAAGTATCAGCTGACTCCGGAGGTGTACCGAAAAAAATTCCGGACTCTCCAGCTCGGACCTCATGACAGCTACAGCGATTTGGAGGGTGGGCTCCAGCGCACCTTTGACCAGTGGATCCAAGGACTGTCCGTTACAACCTTTGAGGAGTTAAAGGACCTCATGGTGAAGGACCAACTCCTACATGTCTGTCCTGTGGAGGTTCGACAGTTTGTTATGGACCGAGAGCCCAAGGAGGCCTCAAAAGCAGCCCAGATTGCCGACGCCTATGTGGCCAACCGTGCATCGGAGGTGCGGAAGCCGTCCACCACTAGCTGGAAAGGGGGTAAGATGACAACTACAACCACCCCTGCCCCTACCAGCCGACCTCCCGTAGGTCCTGTTTCATCCACCAGTGCCCGGCCCGGCCCACCTCTGACACTCGCAGGTGTTTTTCCTGCAACCTGCCTGGACACCTCAGCTCTGGTTGCCCAGAGAGGCAGAAGAGGAACCCCACATCCAAGGCCCAAGGGCCCACTGGAACTGTCCTTTTGGCAAGGAAGGCGGGTGGTAGGGCCTGCGAAAACCTACACCCCGTCACCGTAGGCGGAACCCCCACTGTGGGGCTCAAGGACACTGGGGCCGACAGAACACTGGTCCGCCCTGAACTGGTACCCCCTGAAAACTTTATCCCGGGAAAACTCCTGACTGTCGCCTTGGCGGGGGGTGTCCACCACTCCTTCCCAATGGCCCTGATTCCCCTCGACTGGGGTGCTGGGAGAGGGTGGCGGGAAGTGGGGGTGGATGAACATCTACCAACCAATGTTTTATTGGGGACTGATCTGGGGCGATTAGTTGCACAATTTCTCCCTGATGATCCTCCCGAATCCAAAAAGTCAGGTGATACAAATGTTGTTGATCAGTCATGTGATGCAAATGTTGTTAAATCATGTGATGCAAATGTTGTTGATAAGTCATGCGACCCGAATGCGGATACCCAGAACGTAATTACAAATGTTGTGCATGGTAATAATGTGGAGATTTGTACAGGGGAACTCAGCCATGCCACGCGGCAGGGTGACGTGGCTGAGGACGACCCCAAGGTAGCAAGTGTCTGTACCGACAGAGATGGAGGCAGACATGAGAACCACGAGGACAGTGGCCAAATGCAGCTGAGCAGTGTCACAGCGGACAGTGACACAGCCAGTAGTACCTGTCAGGCTGATGGGGAAGAGTGGTTATTCCCCGGGGAGACAGCCTTCATCGGTGCTGTCACCCGCAGTCAGAGTGCCCAGAACGCAAATGAAACCCTGCCTTCTGACACCTCTTCACCCAGAGGGATAACGGAACTGGTGATGGACCCAGAGCAGGTCCCAGAGGGTCCCGGTGAGGTGGGAACCTTAACGTCACTTTTGGCTGCCTCTAGCCAAGAGTTTCAGGTGGCTCTACGAACTGATGCCAGTCTAGAGACGTTAAGGGACCTCGCAGAGAAGCCCTCCTCCGAGACCGATAAGGAGAGGGTATTCTGGGACCAGGGAAAGTTGTACCGGGAGACAATTCCCTGTAACCCCCAACAAGAGTGGCTGAAGGAAAAACAGCTGGTGGTGCCTCACCGCTTTAGGAGTGAGTTGCTGCGGATTGCCCATGAGATCCCACTCGCCGGACACTTGGGGGTTAGCAAAACCAAGGCCCGGCTGTCTCACCACTTCTATTGGCCCAAAATGGGGACAGATGTTGCCAACTACTGCCGCTCCTGTATCACATGCCAAAGAGTGGGAAAGTCAGGGCCTGCTCCCAAAGCTCCCCTGATCTCTTTGCCGGTGATAGAGGAGCCTTTCCAGAGGGTCGCTGTGGACATTGTCGGGCCTCTGGCCGTCCCCAGCAGCTCTGGAAAACGGTTTGTCCTTACTGTGGTAGACTATGCTACCCGGTATCCGGAGGCAGTGGCTCTGTCCTCAGTTAGAGCCGATAAGGTGGCAGATGCCCTCTTGACCATATTCTCCCGAGTAGGATTTCCCAGGGAGATGCTTACCGACCAGGGGACTCAGTTCATGTCTCGTCTAATGGAGGCTCTCTGTAAGAAAATGCAGGTGCGGCATCTGATATCAAGCGCTTATCACCCACAGACCAATGGTTTGTGTGAGCGATTTAATGGTACACTTAAGCAGATGCTTAAGATGCTGGTTGAGTCACATGGACGCGACTGGGAGCGGTATCTCTCACACCTGCTGTTTGCCTACAGAGAGGTACCACAGGCCTCAACGGGGTTTTCCCCCTTCGAGCTCCTGTATGGCAGACGAGTCCGGGGGCCTCTTGGTCTGGTAAGGGAATCCTGGGAAGAGGAACTGAATTCCCCAGAAGTGTCCGTTGTGGAGTATGTCATTCGGCTCCGTGACAAGATGCAGTCAATGACGCAGATGGTGCATGAGAATATGGCGCAAGCCCAGGCCAGCCAGAAGCGATGGTACGACCAACACGCTCGAGAGCGGGTGTATGAAGTGGGTCAGAAGGTGTGGGTCCTGGTCCCAATGACCCAGAACAAGCTTCAGGCGGCCTGGGAGGGTCCATACCTGGTGCATCAGCGCCTCAATGACGTAAACTATGTGGTCACCATCGACCATGCCAGGAAGAGGCAAAAGGTCTTCCATGTCAACATGATGAAAGCTCATCATGACAGGGAAGCCTTTGCTCTTCCTGTGTGTAGTCTTCCCGAGGAAGGCGAAAGTGAAGTCTTGGTGGACTTGCTCGCCTCAGCCCGGGATGGAGGGTCTATCGAGGAGGCGGCATTCAACCCACAGCTATCCTTGGACCAAAAGTCCCAGCTGCGGGAGGTATTCCGGCCCTACCTGATGACCTTCACGAATGTCCCAGGGAAGACATCCCTAGCCACCCACCAGGTGGACACAGGGAGTCATTCCCCAGTTCGTCAACCCCCATACCGTGTCTCCCTAGAGGTACAAAAGGACATAAAAAGGGAGATCGATGAAATGCTAGTCCTGGGAGTGATCCAGAGGTCCAAAAGTGCATGGGCCTCGCCTGTAGTCTTGGTTCCCAAAAAGGACCGGACAACCCGGTTTTGTGTGGACTACAGGAGGCTAAATGCAATCACAGCACCCGATGCGTACCCAATGCCACGCATCGACGAGTTACTGGATTGCTTAGCCGGGGCCCAGTACCTGACCATCATGGACCTGAGTCGAGGGTACTGGCAGATTCCTATGTCCAAGGAAGCACAGGAAAGGTCCGCCTTCATCACCCCATTCGGGCTGTATGAATCCCTTGTCATGCCCTTTGGCATGAGAAATGCTCCTGCCACTTTCCAGCGATTGGTCGACCAGCTGCTCGAGGGACTAGGAGGGTTTGCAGTAGCTTACCTGGATGACATTGCCATCTTTAGTCCCACTTGGGAGGAACACCTGGGGCACCTGGAACAGGTGCTCAGGCGGATCCAAAGCGCTGGTCTGACTATAAAGCCAGGGAAGTGTCAGATCGGCATGACTGAGGTACAGTACCTTGGACACAGAGTGGGTGGCGGGACCCTGAAACCAGAGCCAGGGAAGGTTGATGCCATCACCTCCTGGCCTACCCCCAAGTCAAAGAAGCAGGTGATGTCCTTCTTGGGTACGGCAGGGTACTATAGGAAGTTCGTTCCTAACTATAGTGCTCTTGCTAAGCCGTTGACGGACCTCACCAAAAAGAAGCTACCGCAAGTAGTCACCTGGACAGATGACTGTGAACGGTCCTTCAGGGCACTAAAAGCTGCCCTCGCCAGTTCCCCAATCCTACAAGCTCCGGACTTCACCCGACGGTTCATAGTTCAGACAGATGCCAGTGCGTTTGGCCTTGGTGCAGTACTCAGCCAGGTAAATGGGAAGGGAGAAGAGCATCCGGTGATGTTTCTCAGCCGCAAGCTCTTATCCCGGGAAGTGGCCTACGCCACTGTGGAGAAGGAGTGCCTCTCTATAGTGTGGGCCCTGCGGAAACTGCAGCCCTACCTATATGGACGCAACTTCACCATAGTGACAGACCACAACCCTCTCAGCTGGCTACATCGGGTGGCCGGCGACAATGGTAAGCTACTGCGGTGGAGCTTGGCACTACAGCAGTATGACTTTACCATTCAACACAGGAAGGGTGTTGAGCATGGCAACGCTGATGGGCTGTCCCGGCAGGGGGATGCCAGCGAGGTAGGCTTAGGAGACGATTGGCAAATCAATCTCCCATGCTACCTCAAAAAGGGGGAGGTGTCATGTAGAGCTGTGGAAGGGACTTCCTCCCCCTCTTCTTCACCAGCCACAGGTCGTCATGGCGATTATCTGATTGGCCTGGAAGCTTAAGGTATTTATGACTTTGGGTGATGGTAGAAGAAAAGCCAAAAGCTGCAGAGAAAGACAATTCTTTGTAATATTGGCGGGAAAACTCCCAAAGCAGGTTTTGAAGTGCGACTTTAATGCTAGAAAGATGAAAAACACATTGCCAGAATCCCTGCGTCGTGCGGAACCCAGCGCACCGTCTCACCTGACGAGGAGATCGACGGAATCACGACAAATTAGTATTGGCCAGTAAAATTGTGCTAGAGGCGTTGTGTTTGGTATCAATGTAACTGTAAAATCGAGATATTAAATATGACGCTAATATCTTTCACCTGTGTGACCCAGGAGCAAAGATATGAAAAACCCTAGAATTATGGAACTTTGTGACCATCTCAAGCCCAGCCCACAAGTGACTGTAAAATGATGTCACAGGCAAGGGGGGCTAGCAAGAGCATAAGAGACAGTTCCTGTCTTTTGGGGCAGTCAGCACGAGGAGGGCATCATGAAGGGTGATGCTGGCCGATTCTAACATCTCTTGGAGCTCCCTCCCTCCATAAGCAGACGTCACTTCTATGGCAGAAGCTTAGTAAGTTTCACGTTTATACCTTTTATTTTAATGTAACTGTTATGCCGTAATGTGTATTGTTCCCTTTTGTAACTTCTTGTATATTCTTTAAACACTGCCTATTTTCGGATTAAATATATAAAAATTTAAGAGTTTCTTTCCTTATGCTTTATATACGAATCCAAAACCCCGAAGGGCCTTATGCTATCTGAAACGGGTTCCCAGCTACCTGTAGAAGGTCTGGGTGGTGGCAGCGTAATTGTTATTGCATAGAATTATTGGAGTGCTATCATTAAGGGTACCGAGGTATATAAATATTCCATTAGCAGGAATCAGAGATATACATTTACCCTTGCTGTGAGACCTCCAATATTTGGCATTATCAGCTCAGCAGCCTCATCTTATGCATTGTCCTGCAGTACCAAAAGTGGCCTGCAGACAAGGGGGGTGCTAGAGAGTAGTCGTGTGTAACAAATCAGTGAACAGCTGCGGATTTCTGAGGGACTTCCCCGGCTGTTCGTGACAAAGGCTCTTCAAAAGATGATAGACAAAATGGTGTCAAGCGTGTGTGGCAGCAACCAGGTGAGGAGAACAAAGACAAGTGTGTCTACCTATAGTCAGGCATGGTGGTAATAGTGTCAAGGTTTGTGGCTGCATGAGTGCTGCCGGCTGTGGGAAGCTACAGATCACTGAGGGAATCATAAATGCCAACATGTACAGTGAGTGATTGCTTTCAGTGAGAGAAACAAAATTAAAATTTTGTAGTTGTGATACCTTTTAATGGCTAACTAAAATAAAATAAAATGATGTTACAAAGCAAGCTTTCGAGACATTTCAGGTCCCTTCATCAGGCATGGTATGACAAAATATCTGAAGAAACACAAATATATACACAAACAGAGCAGAGGGATGGCATAATAAAAGGGCATTTAAATAAACAAACACTGATCTTAAGGTACCGTCACACTAAGCAACTTACCAGCGATCCCAACAACGATAGGGATCGCTGGTAAGTTGCTAGGAGGTTGCTGGTGAGCTGTCACACTGCGACGCTCCAGCGATCCCACCAGCAACCTGACCTGGCAGGGATCGCTGGAGCGTGGCTACACGAGTTGCTGGTGAGCTCACCAGCAACCAGTGACCAGCTACACGTGCAGAGAGCAGGGAGCAGCGCACACTGAGCGCTGGCTCCTTGCTCTCCTAGCTACAGCACACATGGGGTTAATTACCTGATGTGTGCTGCAGCTAAATGTGCACAGAGCAGGGAGCAGCGCACAATGCTTAGCGCTGGCTCCCTGCTCTCCTACTTACAGCACACATCAGGTTAATTATGTGCACAGAGCAGGAGCCGGCAGCACAGGCAGTGAGAGCGGGGGAGGCTGGTATCAAAGGTAAATATCGGGTAACCAAGGACAGGGCTTCTTGGTTACCCGATGTTTACATTGGTTACCAGCCTCTGCAGAAGCCGGCTCCTGCTGCCTGCACATTTAGTTGTTGCTGTCTCGCTGTCACACACAGCGATCTGTGCTTCACAGCAGGACAGCAACAACTAAAAAATGGCCCAGGACATTCAGCAACAACCAACGACCTCACAGCAGGGGCCAGGTTGTTGCTGGATGTCACACACAGCAACATCGCTAGCAACGTCACAAAAGTTGTTCGTTAGCAGCGATGTTGCTAGCGATGTTGCTTAGTGTGACGGGGCCTTTAGAAAGCGAATCCTTAATTAACTTTGATTAGTGGTGTGAAAGTTTTATTGTCCCAATATCCATGTAGGTCTGGTGCCTTCACTGTCTCTGGAGCAAACTCCTCAGATTCTGTAGTGGGTCATAAATCTTCCTGACAGATTGAGTCCTGTGTCCACAAAGTTAAACATTGTAACATGATAAGTGACATACTGAAGCAGGGCATGATCCGACTCCCTTTATATTCCAACATGATAACGACACCAGACACCTCCAATATAAACACTGTCTTGCTAAAGAAACTGAGGGTAAAGGTTCTGGACTGGCCAAGGATGTCATAGAATCATAGAATATTAGCGTTAGAATGGACCTCCTGGGTCATCTAGTCCAACCCCCTGCTCAAAGCAGGATTCACTAAATCATCCCAGACAGATGTCAGTCCAACCTTTTTTTAAAGACTTCCATTGAAAGAAAACTCACAACCTCTCGTGGCAGCCTGTTCCACTCATTGATCACCCTCACTGTCAAAAAGTTTTTTCTAATATCTAATCTGTGTCTCCTCCCCATCAGTTTCATCCCATTGCTTCTAGTCTTTCCTTGTGAAAATGAGAATAAAACTGATCCCTCTACAGTGTGACAGCCTTTAAAATATTTGTATAGGAGAGAGTTCTTTCGGTCTAATTGTAGCGCTTAAGGAACCACTTGCTGATATTAATTGTTGTATTTTTATTTTTTCAATTATAAGCTCCTATTAATACCATTAATAGTATTAATATGAGCTTATAATTGAAAAAATAAAAATACAACAATTAATATCAGCAAGTGGTTCCTTAAGCGCTACAATTACACCGAAATAACTCTCTCCTATATACCCACTCCCTACCTGGGATTTCGGTAGTAGCTGCAAAGGACCTGCCAACCCATTATAGAATCCAGCTGGAGACTGGAGGATCGTGGAGTAAAACCTGAATCCCAAGGTGTCGGTGGAGTTCAGGAGCCGACAACGATACCAAAAGTCTGGATTCAAAAAGTTTGGACACTGCATTCAGAACAGAGATTATCCCGGACTGACACGCTTTCACTGGGGTTGTGCGGGGGCGCACAACCTGCAAAGGTGAGCAGATCTTAATTATTTATCTTGAATTTTTCCACGGATGCTTCTCATATTGCGCCTGTCTCTCTATTTCATTCATTTAAAATATTTGTAGACAGCTATTAAGTCTCCTCTCAGTCTTCTCTTTTGCAACCTAAACAATCCTAAATCCTGTAATCGTTCCTCATAGGACATGGTTTGCAGACCAGTCACCATTCTGGTCACTCTTCTCTGAAGTTGCTCCAGTTTTTTTATGTCTTTTTTAAAATGTGGTGCCCAGAACTGGACACAATATTCCAGATGAGGTCTGACCAAAGAGGAGTAAAGGGGGATAATGACTTCATGTGATCTAGACTGTCTCCAGACCTAAATCCTATTGAGCATCAGTGGGGCCTCCTCAAACGGAAGGTGAAGGAGCGCAAGGTCTCTAACATCCACCAGCTCCTATGAAGCTCTAGTGAACTCCATGCCCAAGAGAGTTAAGGCAGTGTTGGAAAATAATGGTGGCCATACAAAATATTGACACTTTGGGCACAATTTAGCCATTTTCACATAGGAGTGTACTCAATTTTGTTGCTAGCGGTTTAGGTATTAATGATTGTGCTTTGAGTTATATAGAGGGCAATAAATTTACACTTATACAGGCTGCACACTGACTACTGTACATTGTATCAAAGTGTCATCAGTGTTGTGCCATGAAAAGATATAATAAAATATTTACAAAAATGTAAAGGTTGAACACACTTTTGTGATGTACTGTATATAATATTTTAAATTATCTCCTGTTCTTGATTCTTTGGAATAATGTGTCAATTATATACCTTGCATCTGTAATACCACAGTCCTTATATTGTCTAAATAGTACATTCACATCACTGCAGATATGAGAAACTTCACTAATGATGTCTTACTATTTTAATTCTTGTCCATTGGGATGACAGTAGAACATGCTTCACAAGTAGAAAATTGATTAGCAGCCATGTTGATGACATTATTCACAGATGATACATAGAGAATCATGAGATCAGTAATTAACATTTTGCAAAAGTGGCCCAAAAAGATTATTCTATTTTGCAACCTCACTTTATAATACAATGTAATAAAATCTGAAAAATAACCAGGGTATGATTGTAATATGTCATTGACTATTTTATATTGGAGGTAAAGGGCTAAATAATTAACTACTTATTACAATATTTTACAGTATTAAAGGTTGCTAAGCCAGGATTGTTTAAAGGGAATCTGTCAGCAGTTTTTTGCCACTTCATCTGAGAACAGCATGTTGTAGACAAAAAGATTTTGAATCTAACCACATTTATCTTTGATCACTGTGTGCAGCGATCCTGACTTTATCTCAGAATTGAGTGTAGCAGAGCTGGGAGCTATCCCGCCCACAGCAGGCTCTTAATAGAGATTGTCCATGGACTGTGAGGTGTCAATCACAGCAGGGGGTGTGCTGGACTGCTCTGCAGGAAGCACTGAGTCACATCAATGATCATCACAGAGCAATAAAACCCTTTCGTCTGAGTAAACAATAGCTCCCAAACAGATAAGAGAAACACAGATGATTTTTCATTTTAACTGTTGCAGCATGATGTCCTCAGCTTACATTGCAAACTCCTGGTGACAGATTCCCTTAAAGCAGTGCCGGTGCTGCTTTCCATAAAGGTATATGTTATGCCAACTCCCCCTGTACACCCCACAAATACCTTTTGAAAATCTCCCTCGCTGTATGTGAATCTTTGGTTCCTCCCGATGGTTGCAGCTCCTGTTCCTCCTCTCCGTGCTGATCGCCATCTTCTTGTGATAATTGACGTGGAAGACGTCTCGTGTGTCATCCACATACCCAGGCAAAATCTCACGCCTGCATAGAGACCTTGCCAGTTCGCGCATGCACACCTATTTATTTGGCAATGCCCGCAGTAGGTCAGAGCAAAGTGCGTCTGCATGAGCCGGCAATGTATCTGCATGAGCCGGCAATGTATCTGCGCAGGCGCAAAACTTTTGCCCGGCGACATGGATGGTACAAGAGGCATCATCCACATCAATCATTACACGAGAACGGCGATCAGCACAGAGAGGAAGGACAGGAGCCACAACCAAAGATGCTCATTGGACCGGACCCAAAGATTTACATACAGCATGGGAGAATATAAAAAGGTATTTGTGGGGTGTACAGGGGGAGTCAGGGCATAAAGTGCACCTTTATGGAATGCAGCACAGGTTCTGCTTAAGGCGCTAGTTTTGGTTTATACCTCAAAAATCTGGTGACAAGTTCCCCTTAAAATTAAAATCGTAAAACCTGCTATGAGTAGAAAAAGAAAAAAAGATGACTAGCAACTCAAAATAGGAGCAAAGTATGTCAAACGAAAAATACAAATAAAAATTAGGTGAATTAGGATGAATGTGTAACCAAATTTCACAATGCAATATATATATATATATATATATATACATATATATATATATATATATATATATAAAAAAAAAAAAATATATATATATATATATATATATATATATATATATATATATATATATATATATATGTAAATAATCTTCTAAACCTGACAAGGCTGGTGTGCATACTTTGAAATCCCATGTCATATACTTTGTAGTCCTGCTAAAAAGTGTGAGTGGCCTTATGAGTCCAAATTTATTCCGTTTCTGTCGAGCCAGCACGACTGACAGCTGCAGCTTGTAGCAATCGGAGATCTCAGCTGCAGGAAGGAGGCACATTGAATAAGCGGCAATCATAATAGCTAGGCAGAGCTTACGTTTATAATTTTATAAGGAATTGCGCAGCCATTCTGACATGAATTTTCAAAGAAAGTAGATCAATCTCCTCAGGTAAGGGTAAGTTTACACAGTGCGTTTTTTGCGGCGTTTTTGCGCGTTTTTCTGGTGCATTTTTGGCCTCAAAACTGCATGACTTTGCTTCCCCAGCAAAGTCTATGAGTTTTCATTTTTGCTGTCCGCACACAACTTTTTTTTTAAGCTGCGTTTTTGAGCTTAAAAAAAAATAGACATGTCAATTCTTTCCTGCGTTTTTCTGCTTTTTCCCCCCATACAATGCATTGGAAAAATGCAGAAAAACGCAGAGATCAAAAACGCACCAAATCGCGATAAAACGCATGCGTTTTTGCCACGTTTTGTTCCGCGGGTGTGTTTTTGCGCGTTTTTAGCGGCCAAAAACGCACAAAAAGACGCAGCGTGTGCACATAGCCTAAGAGATCTAAGTAATAATGTGTGTAGTTGGCATTGTATAATTTTGGGACAGATGTGCCTCAACTTTAGTATAGACTGCAGTCATCCCTCTGGTCACTTTAGATAGAACAATGGTTAAAAGAAAAATCTATAACTTCACACTTGGAATTTAACATTAAACCAACAATAACTTGCAGAGCACTGTGACATTAATACAGTTGCTTTATGAAATTTGACAAATCTCTCAAAAATCCAACTATGTAAAAATAATTCTAAAATTAGTAAGCAAACAAACGAAAATTCTGATAACCTTAAACTTGTTTCAGTTCTGTGTCACCAGTCGCTTTTGGTGCCACAGGATGAAATCTCACATGGGAAAATAAATGTCAAAGCCAAGATATTGAGGTCTTGTGGAAGCAACTTCTGACCACAATCCATTGATAATATTGTTACAGGTCTGGCCTATTTGAATGAAGAATATTTAGTGCTGTGTAGTACTTTGTATAGACGGTGTATCTTTTATGTATATTGTATATAAGAATGTATCACAGTTACAAATAAAGAAAAATGCTAAAATATCGTATCAGAACTCCCAAATAAATAAGAAAGAGAAGTGTGTGCATGGGCACCTCTACATTCTGGACAGTGCACATTGAAGCTCTATTCTTAAAATAAATGCAGGTCTCAGAATTTGGACCTGTACCTAATAGATATTTATGGCATGTCGTTTGGATATGCCATAAATGTCCACGATGGGGCAACCCATACTACTTTTCCATAGCAGATACAAGTGCATTTCAATAACTTAGAATATCATCAAAACGTTATTTCAGTAATTCAATGCAAAAAGGAAACATATATATTATATAGTCATTACACACAGAGTGATCTATTTCAAGTGTTTATTTCTATCAATGTTGATGATTATGGCTTACAGCCAATGAAAACCCAAAAGTCATTATCTCAGAAAGTTAAAATAATTACTACAAAACACATGCAAAGGCTTCCTAAGCGTTTAAAATGGTTCCTTAGTCTGGTTCAGTAGGCTACACAATCATGGGGAAGACTGCTGACTTGAGAGATGTCCAGAAGGCAGTCATTGACACACTCCACAAGAAGGGTAAGCCACAAAAGGTCATTGTTAAAGACGCTGGCTGTTCACAGAGTGCTGTATCCAAGCAAATTAATGGAAATTGAGAGGAAGGAAAAAGTGTGGTAGAAAAAGGTGCATAAGCAACTGGGATAAACGCAGGCTTGTTGAGAAAAGGCCATTCAGAAATTTGGGGGAGATTCACAAGGAGTGGACTGCTGCTGGAGTCAGTGCTTCAAGAGCCTCCACACACAGGTGTATCCAGGACATGGGCTACAACTGTCACATTCCTTGTGTCAAGCCACTCATGACCAATAGACAACACCAGAAGCGTCTTACCTGGGCCAAGGAGGAAAAGAACTGTATTGACTTGATTTGTAATGACTCTATAAAATATATGCATTTCCCTTTTTGTACTGAATTACTGAAATAAATTAACTTTTTGATGATAGTCTAATTTATTGACATGCACCTGTATATGGCCACAACATCCCATACTTTGCTACGGTATCACTGAATAAACTTATATTACCAAATAATTCTATAAAGATCCAAATTTCTTTCTATAGACCCATGGATTCACTGGGTACTGCAACTGTAATTCAGAATCCAATATGTGCTAAGAACCTCACGTTCTTGCACTGCGGTGTCATACCTGCATCCATAGAGGGAAAACAATATATTTTTTTTGTTGTTACACAAAGTATATTAGAAAGTAAAAAAAAACAAAACAAAAACCACACTACATATACTTTATTTGTATCCCTCCCAGCCTCAAAAAAAGACACATATTGGACGCTAGTGGAGTGCAATAAATATTATTTCTATGAGGTATGGTAATGGAGCTTTATGGACATGAAACCATATTTTCATCTGTAAGTCCATGTAGGCAGCATTGTCGCATTGTCGTTTCGACACCACAGAGACACAGTGATACACAGAATAAAACAATATAGTGCTGAGCACAAGAATTAATTTCCCATTTAGACAAACTTGGCATATGCCTAAGGCAGCAAAATGTTTGGCGGCAGAACAAATAATGATATATTTATTGATCTTTCCCTGCTTTATCTCTGTTGTATTACTATTTGGTCTTGCTATATATACACTCTTCCCCCACACATACATTAGAGGTGATATTATTTGATGTCTGTATATTATTTGGGATGTATTTACAAGCAAACAGAGAATATTTAAGCAACTATGGTAGTTTTTGGCTGGGTGATCCACCATAGGCACTGGCAGCAACATAATGCATAATAGCAAAAAGGTAAGAGAAGAGCAAATCTTATGACAGCCGGGATTTGCGACTCACAAAGATTTTTATCTTTAGTCTATGTGCGCACGCTGCAGAATTTGTGAAGAAATTTTCTGCATGAAATATGCATCTTTTTGCAGAAAAAAGCACCAAAAAGTGTGCATTTTAGTGCATTTTCTATGCGTTTTTGTGCCATGCATTTTTTAATGAAGTCAATGGGTGGAGGGGCTTAGGCTCCATGCACACGCTGCAGTTTTTGATGCCAAAAACTGCATGTCTTTCCTTCTCCCAGCAAAATCTATGAGAATGCACAAGTGCTATGCACACGTTGCTTTTTTTTTTTGCTTGCAGTTTTGGGCTGACAAAAAACTGCAGCATGTCATGTCCTTTGTCCGTTTTTGTCCTGCGCTGTTTTGCCCTTCCAGCCATTGATTTCACTTAAAAAAACGCATGAGACATAAACGCGGTAAACATGCACCGAAAATGCATGTGTTTTTCGGCCCAAGGTGCATTTTTTGGCCAAAAGGTGCAGTTTTATTGTTAACGACTTTTCTGCACTGTGCGCATGGAGCCTGAAAAGCGCAAGAAAAAAACGCACCAAATCTGCAAGTAAAAAATAAGCAACATGCACAAAGGGCACTGCAGAATTCTCATTGACTTTGCTGGCATGAAGATAGACATGCAGCTTTGGGCCACAATCTTCACCAAATCTGCACCAAACCTGCATAAAAAAATGCATCGTGCGCACAAGGCCATATTCTTTAACTCTAGTGCTGACTTACAAACCACAGAGAAGTATATTATCCTTAAGCTTCTGACTTTGGGGATGCATCATTGTGTAAAAAAAGGTTGTGTGATCTTAAACTCTGACTCTTATAACCAGGTTATAATAATTTAATCCATATATTATATATATATTACTATTAAACACTATAAAGTGCTTCACAGCAGAGGTAGCCATTCTGTTTATTGAATGAGAATACTGCCTATATAATGTGTGTTCACAAGAAGTTTGAACCATATTGTATCAGACTAGAGTAGTCTTACAGTGGTGTTTGAAAGTTTGTGAACCCTTTACAATTTTTCTCCAATAACACTTCTGTTACGTCATAGAAGTATGTGTACCTTTAATATCAGCAGATCATTTGAAGAGACAGTTTGAGTCGGGAGTTTTGATCAATGGTACAGTGAAGGAAATAATTATTTGATCCCTTGCTGATTTTGTAAGTTTGCCACTGACAAAGACATGAACAGTCTATAATTTTAAGGGTAGGTTAACTTTAACAGTGAGAGATAGAATATCAAAAATAAAATCCAGAAAATCACATTGTATAAATTATATACATTTATTTGCATTTTGCAGAGAGTAATAAGTATTTGATCCCCTACCAACCATTAAGAGTCCTGGCTCCTACAGACCAGTTAGACACTCCTAATCAATTTGATACCTGCATTAATGACAGCGGTCTTAAATTGTCACCTGTGTAAGAGACTCCTGTCCACACACTGAATTAATCAGTCAGACTCTAAGGCGGGCTTTGCACACTACGATATCGCAGGTGCGATGTCGGTGGGGTCAAATGGAAAGTGACGCACATCCGGCATCGCATGCGACATCGTACTGTGTAAAGCCTAGATGATACGATTAACGAGCGCAAAATCGTCGTAATCGTATCATCGGTGCAGCGTCGGCGTAATCCATAATTACGCTGACGCGACGGTCCGATGTTGTTCCTCGCTCCTGCGGCAGCACACATCGCTGTGTGTGAAGCCGCAGGAGCGAGGAACATCTCCTACCGGCCTCACTGCGGCTTCCGTAGGATATGCGGAAGGAAGGAGGTGGGCGGGATGTTTACATCCTGCCTATCTCCGCCCCTCCGCCACTATTGGCCGCCTGCCGTGTGACGTCGCTATGACGCTGCACGACCCGCCCCCTTAGGAAGGAGGCGGGTCGCCGGCCACAGCGACGGTCGCAGGGCAGGTGGGAAGCTAAGAGAGATAATTTTCGCTACGCCAGCTATCACACGATATCGTACCTGCGACGGGGGCGGGGACAATCGCGTGCGACATCGCAGCATCGGCTTGCGATGTCGCAACGTGCAAAGCCGCCCTAACCTCTACAACATGGGCAAGACCAAAGAGCTTTCTAAGGATGTCAGGCACAAGATAATAGACCTGAACAAGGCTGGAATGGGCTACAAAACCATAAGTAAGACGTTGGGTGAGAAGGAGACAACTGTTGGTGTAATAGTAAGAAAATGGAAGAAATACAAAATGAGTGTCAATCGACATCGATCTGGGGCTCCATGCAAAATCTCACCTCGTGGGGTATCCAGGATCATGAGGAAGGTGAGAGATCAGCCTAAAACTACACAGGGGAACTTGTTACTGATCTCAAGACAGCTGGGACCACTGTCACCAAGAAAACCATTGGTAACACAATACACCGTAAAGGCTTAAAATCCTGTAGTGCCCACAAAGTTCCACTGCTCAAGAAGGCTCATGTGCAGGCCCGTATGAAGTTTGCCAATGAATACCTGGATGATTCTGAGAGTGATTGGGAGAAGGTGCTGTGGTCAGATGAGACAAAATTTGAGCTCTTTGGCCTTAAGTCAAGTTGCCATGTTTTGAGAAAGGGAAATGCTGCTTATGACCCAAAGAACACCGTCCCAACTGTCAAGCATGGAGGTGGAAACATGATATTTTGGGGGTGTTTGTCTGCTAAGGGCACAGTACTTTTTCACCGCATCAATGGGAGAATGGATAGAGCCATGTACCATAAAATCCTGAGTGATAACCTCCTTCCCTCCTCCAGGACATTAAAAATGGGTCGCGGTTGGGTCTTCCAGCACGACAATGACCCAAAACATACAGCCAAGGAAACAAAGGAGTGGCTCAAAAAGAAACACATTAAGGTCATGTAGTGGCCTAGCCAGTCTCCAGACATTAATCCCATAGAAAACTTATGGTGGGAGCTGAAGCTCTGGGTTTCTAAACGACAGTCTCAAAATCTTAATGATTTAGATATGATTTGCAAAGAGGAGTGAATCAAAATTCCTCCAGACATGTGCGCAAACTTCATGATCAACTACAAAAACGTCTGCCTGCTGTACTTGCCAAGAAGGGTTTTGCCACCAAGTATTAAGTCTTGTTTCACAGAGGGATCAAATACTAATTTCTCTCTGCAAAATGCAAAATAATTTATATAATTTATACAAGGTGATTTTCTGTTTTTTATTTTGGATATTCTATCTGTCACTGTTAAAATTAACCTACCCTTAAAATTATAGACTGTTCATGTCTTTGTCAGAGAGCAAACTTCCAAAATCAGAAAGGGATCAAATAAATATTTCCTTCACTGTATGACAATAAGGGGTGAATGAACATCATTTTATATTTAAAGCACTACTTCAGCATTTTTTATTTTCCCACTGGAGTGCTGCTTTAAATTTAAGTCCCCTGACTAAAGGGTGCTTTACACGCTGCGACATCGCTAGCGATAGCTAGCAATGTCATGCGCGATAGCACCTGCCCCGTCTTTCGTGCGACATTTGGTGATTGCTACCGTAGCAAACATTATCGCTACGGCAGCGTCACACGCACATACCTTGTCAGCAACGTCGCTGTGACCGCCGAACAATCCCTCCTTCAAGGGGGAGGTGCATTCGGTGTCATAGCGACGTCACAGCGGCGTCACTTAGTGGCCGCCCAATAGCAGAGGAGGGGCGGAGATGAGCGGCTGGAACATGCCGCCAACCTCCTTCTTTCCTCCTTTCCGGTGGACGCAGGTAAGGAAATGTTCGTCGTTCCTGCGGCGTCACACATAGTGATGTGTGACACCGCAGGAACGACGAGCAACCAGCAGCATGCACCACCAACGATATTATGAAAAGGAGCGATGTGTCAACGATCAACGATTTTTGACGTTTTTGCGATCGTTGATCGTCGCTCCTTGGTGTCACACGCTGCGATGTCGCTAAGGGCGCGGATGTGCGTCACTAACAAAGTGACCCCGACGATATATCGTTAGCGATGTTGCAGCGTGTGAAGCACCCTTTAGTCTCCCTCTCATACTCTCCTTCTGACGGCAACATCTTTTTCTAATGTCGCTCCTGTTGGTTTCCTGAGATTTGTGACCTGCCGGCAGCTCCAGTGTGTCATGTAGCATGTCAGAGGACAACTCAAAACAGGTCTATGAGATCCTCGTTCTGCCCTCATTCAGACTCTCATAGATCTGCACTGAGAGCTTGTGACGTAACTTCTGACTTCCGGCCTGTCAGAAGTTATAGTCACAACATGTGGCTCATGAATGAGAAAGGATATCAGCAACCGCAAAAAAAATATATTACGGTATGTTAAAACATCACATTTATTAGAAGGCGGTTAAAATCACAAAAAAATAAAAATGCATGAAAAATAGAAGACACCGGGTCAACGCGTTTCGAGCTGTCATAGCTTAGTCTTGCCAAAGTGCGTTAAACAGGAATAAAGATTTTATAACAAATATCCTAAAATGGTTAAAGAAAAATAACATTAAAGTTTTTGGATAGTCAAGTCAATGCCCTGACCTTAATGTTATAGAAATGTTATAGAAGGTCCAGAATGGAGCAATTAATGGAAGAAAACCCACCGGTATAACAAAGTTTAAGCTGTTTTAAAGGAAGGAATGAGCTAAAATTCCTTCAAGCCGATGTTCTCCACTAACAGACATGTGATATCACCATCCTCAAAAAGTGGCAAAGACTAATATTTTTGACTTACGGTATTTGTTTGATTTGGTTCCATTTATGTGCTTTGAGGACTTGTGTGAAAATCTAACAGTTTTAGGTCAAATTTATTCAGAAATATGGAAAATTCCGAAGGTTTGACAAACTTTCAAGTGCCACTGTACCAGAGGAATCATTTCTGACAACCTACTATTTGTAAATCCACTTTACATTACATTCTACTTCTACTAATATCATTGTGCACACAAGTCATATCATTATTAAATTATAGAAATAGAATAATTTAGTATTTGTGAACAAAACCATAAGAATAGTCCCAACTAGCATCTTTAAAGCTTCTGCTGGACCTTTGTGGCCAGTATTATATCATAGTATGGGCCCATCTGGATCGGCCTACAAAGTGGCAGCCTCTGTTGTGCACATCAACGTATGAGATATTCTATATGAAAATAAACATGTTATGTTCATGAAAAATCGGAAAGCTTCTATGAAAAAAGATAGTAACAATGTTTTTTGTATATTTGTATTTCTTAAAAACAATCATAGTCATTTGTGTACCTGATCTATAGTATAATTTTTACCATGAAGATGACTTGAGAAATATTGATATGTTTCTAATTCTGTCCAAGGTAACCTGATCCATTTTCACAATTTATGGAATTTGGCATAGCACAGCCATAATCTTGTAATTCAGATTGCTATATGTCCCACTTGTCAGTCAAAGCAGCCTATAGCCTGTTCTCTCTATGTAGATGCAAAGTAATGTCCATAAATTATTTGACCCCACCCCCCCAGAAAAAAAGTCTTCATTTCCTGTCCCATAGACATAACCAACCCCAAAGAAGAAGGCCTCTATAGACTTCCCTGACAATGAAAGGCATAAACATGGGGCCTTCTGTTTGGAGTCCATACATTGGCTCCATCAAAACATATTCAAGTTTGCTTGCAAGGAAAAGTAGGGCATGTTATCGTTGAAGTGCATTCTCGGCCGGATGGCAGAATTTCAAAGTTCGTCTCAGTCGGTGCCATTAGCAATTTCTTGCAGTAGGTTTTCTAAACTTGAGATGCGCTTCTCTTGAGACTCAACGGTGGCTCGCAGGTACTTGATCTCTTCCAGAAGATCTTCTAGAGAGACTCTCTGGTGAAGAAAACAGAAATAAGTACATCTTTAATGCTCATTGGGACAATTATCCTTTAAAAATCATTATTTTTTTTTTAAAGAGCCCCAAAATTCTGAACAAAGAACCTGCGAGCTATAATTTACATTTTGGATCAAATGCAAAATCTGTAATGAGACATTCCATCTTCTAAGTGTCATTAAAAGGGGCATCTATCTGTGGGATCAACCCTCCTAAGTCTATATGTGCATGCAGGTCATAGAAAGCTGAATAAAATATCTTGATATCAGCGATCCAAGGTCTTAAGAAAAACATGGATTTCTCAGGAATATGTAAATGAACTGTTAAGATCTATTATCTGGACAAAGATCTAAGATCTGTTATCCGGACAAAGATCTAAGATCAATTATCTGAACAAAGATATCCTTGAGAATCTGTCTCCAGAGCTTATTTTAAATGAAAGCAGGCATTAACAGTGTGAGACATGTAGATCAGGAGAGTGACTTTCAGTCATTACATGTCTCACACTGGTAACGCCCCCTTTCATTCAAGATAGACTCGAAAGACAGATTCTAAGGGAGATCTGTGTTCTGGCCATAGGTGTTAACTCAGTTACATATTAACAAAAACAAGGAATAAGATATAAAATTGCAGTTATTAAGGTATATTTTTTTACAACTTTCTATGACCAGAATATACAAATCACTTAGGAGGATTGACCCTACTGATAGACTCCCTTTAATATTGTGCTGTGGTCTTGTGGCAGAGGACCCATGTGTGACTAGTGAATTAAAGTACTTACTGAGAAGCCAGTTTCACAAGAAGAGTAACTTCTACGTGGCCCAGTGGGTGGTTTGTTGTCCAGAATGTTTTTCTTGGTGACTTTAAGTTCCCTGTTCTTCACAGGAACATAGCCCTCCCTGAGTGATACCAATATAGGGTCAGCAGTCTGTCCTGCAAACCATTCATCTGCTTCAATGGCAGGTTCAGGTCCAGGGGTGTCTGGATACAGATCATCCTGGAAAAGGTCTGACTGTAAGAAAGAAAAGCACCAGTCTTAATGTAGTCACTCAAATCTCATATTTCTTCAGATTATGAATGTGGATGTGATTAATATAAGTGACATGATAGTGAGTTATAATTAAGACAAAGCATCCTAATTGGTCTTCTTATTAAACTCTTCCCTCTTCAATCCATCCTCAGTGCAGTAGTAAGGCTTGTATTTCTGTCCAGCCACAACACCAATACCTCTACCCAGTTCCAGTCATTACACTGGTTACCCATCCACTTTATAATATTTAAATTCATCACTTTCACCTACAAAGCTATGTATAATTCTACATCTCCTTCTCATCACTATCATCCTACCCACATGCGGTGTTACAAAAATGATAATCTGAATTGTGCATTCCAACCAACCATTTCCATTCCAAGATTTTTCTTGACCTGCAACAGTTTTGTGGAATCGCTACCTTCAGGTAAACCCCCAGTGTCCATAGTATGAAGTATGTTGTAACAACACTGTCAAGTCGGGGCGAGGGAATGCCCGGTGTGCAGTACAACAGGAAAGATGTAATGAAAAACTTTCACAATAGGGAAAGTGGTCACCTCCTCATAATTACCTGTGGCTGATCCCTAACCTCCTTAGCATCCCTAGACAGGTCCTTTCCCTGTTATGGATATGATTATATGAAGGTACCCAAAATACAGGACAAGATGGCACTTGCACTGATATTTGCATTCAGAGACATTTAAGAGACTGTCTGGTTCTTTTCTTGTCAATTAAGCTCAGCTTGAAATTTACCAAACGAAGTAACCTGTATCTTACTTGTGCTTTTTCTTATATTTTAGAAAAGTATATCATTAAGAAAATGTTAGGACATATGAATCTCCTGTTTCCTAATATAACCTTTGTCTTTTGCTTAGAGCTGCTTAGAAACTCATGATATGATAAAGGATTGCATCCTTTGGAAGGATTCAAAATCTTTTCAAAGCAACCATTAAAAAAGCGACTAACTTCCTTAAAATAAAGATTCATTTTCCTGCTTTGATCAGAGCACATTGATTATTGTGGTTACTGCGTGGTTATTGTATGCATATATATATTGGATTTATAATTTGGACTACAGACAACTAAGAATTCTTGCACCTCCTTAGTGTGCATATCTATGCGCGACCATGTGCCTAGGCCCTGGCTGACCCTGGTATTACCCTTACTAGTGAGAAGGCCAGCAAAATACTAGTCTTACTACTAATATAAAGACAACACGAGGGACAGGAGACAAACAGGGAGACAGATACAACAAAAGATGTCCAAATATTTTCCAGAGAGGGAACTTTACTACAGCCACTGGAAAAATAACCACAGATTTTTCCAGAGACTACTTCTTCACAGGTCAGCATAGAATGAAATATCACTGGCATATGGGAGAGTCAGGAGTGAGTTTAAATAATGAAGGTGAATGGCATTAAGGTGCAGCTACTGAGATTATAGCTAAATGGAATGTCAGCATAATCAATAAGGAACCTTTAACCACTTCAGCACCAAGTGAAGTTAAATACAATTATGTTATAGAGAAGATTTGATCTGAAAATCACAATGACCTATTAATAACAGATCCTGCAACGGTCTCAGATGAAAGTGACATATTCATGACAGGCAAATTAGGCAGTACAGTACTATCATTATCACATTGACTAATCTAACACTTCTCTGCTCCCCCTTGCATTATTCCTCACTGTCTGATTCCATCTTTCAAAAGTATTCCCTACACTCCACGTACTTTACAGTGGCATGTAAAAGTTTGAGCACCCTGGTCAAAATTACTGTTATTGGGAACAGTTAAGCAAGTTGAAGATGAAATGATCTCTAAAAGGCATAAAGTTAGAGATCACACATTTACTTTGTATCTTAGGCAAAAAAAAATATTTTCATCTTTTACATTTTAAAATTAGCAAAAAAAAAGGAAACTGGGCTGATGCAAAAGTTTGGACACCCTGCATGATTGGTACTTATTAGCACCCCCATTGGCAAGTATCACAGCTTGTAAACGCTTTTTGTAGCAGCCAAGAGTTTTTAATTTCTTGTTTGAGGGATTTTCATCCATTCATTCTTGGAATTTCATTTCATTCATTCATTCTTCCCGTTCTGTGAGATTCCTGGCTCATTTTGCATGCACTGCTCTTTTGAGGTCTAGCCACAGAGTTTCAATTCTGTTCAGATCTAGGGACTGTGAAAGCCATTGCAAAACCTTCAGCTTGCATTTTTTGAGGTGGTATATTGTGGATTTTGCAGTGTGTTTAGAGTCATTATTAGGAATGATCGAATACTTCAAATATTCGACTTTGCGAATATTTTCCGAATAGAACGCCGCTATTCGACTATTCGCGAATATTCGATGCGCAATGTAAGTCTATCGGAATCCCGAATAACAACTATTCGGAACTATTCAGGCTTCCCATAGACTTACATTGCGCATCGAATATTTGCATAGCTCCGACCTATTCATCGGATATTCGCGAAGCCGAATAATTGAGGTATTCGATCATCCCTAGTCATTATCCATTTGTAGGAGACATCCTCATTTCAACTTTAGCTATTTTACAGGTGGTATTATGTTTGCATCAAGAATTTGTTGAAAGTTCATTGAATCCATTCTTCCCTCTACCTATGAAATGTTCCTAGTGCCAGTGGCTGAAACACAGCCCCAAAGCATGATTGATCCAACCCATGCTAAATGGCTGGTGAGATATTCTTTTCCTGAAATTCTGTGCCCTTTTTTCTCTACAACATACCTTTTGATCATTGTGGCCAAAGAGTGATATTTTAACCTCATTGAGCCACTGGACTTATTTCCAAAATGCATCAGACTTGTTCACATGTTCTTTTTCAGATTTTTGACTGTGAATTTTATGGTGAGGAGGAAGGAGAAATTTTCTTCTGTTGTCTCTTTCATGAAGGATATATTTGTGCAGGTGTCTCTGAACAGTAGAACAATACTCCAACTCCAAAGTCTGCTAAATATTCCTGAAGGTCTTTTGCAGGGGTTTTGATTTGCCTCTCTATCAAATACATGTGCTGGATTGCACAGTCACTTGCGCTCTACTCTATGGGAGTGCGGGAATTTGAACGCACCCGGTGGTACGTTTGATGACATATTTGCTCTATGCACATGCGTGAGAGGAACATAAATATTATGGACACTAAAGGAGGAGTTTACCTGTTGTGTGAACTATAACCAGACACGGGACAAATAGAGCACACCAGGGTAAGCCTACATTGAGCAGGAGCACCACTTGCGCAGGGTTCCAACCTCTGCAGCTAGTAAGGGTTTACTAGGGATACAATAGGGGAATCAGATATCTATATGCATTCCTAGTATCCTCCTTCTTTGTCCTGATACAATCTACCAGGTAGACGTTTTTAATATTTTCCTTTGATCTTTTGAATTAGTTGCATTTGGAACAAACTAATAAAAAGTTATATTAAAAAAAAGTACATTTTTTCGGTGAACCTAAACCCATCTGTAGACAGTTTATTCACAGTATTTTCCTGACCAAGATACCGGCTGAATACGTTTCTTTAAGGAGATTGTACTATAGTATAGAGTTAAGCCTGTTTTACACGTTGCAATTTCGCATATGATACCGTATGTAATTTGCAACGCCCCCATCGTATGTGTATGTGTATCAATTTGTTGAACGTGCCGCACAAACGATTAAACCCCGTCACATGTACTTACCTGTCCATACGATCTCGCAGTGGGCGGCGAACGTCCACTTCCTGGAATGGGAGGGACGTTCCGCGTCACAGCGACGTCATGTGGCAGCAGCCAATAGACGCGGAGGGGCGGAGCTGAGCGGGACGTAAACATCCCCCCCACCTCCTTCCTTCCGCATTATCGGCGGCACGGGAGGCACGTAAGTTCTGTTCAATGTTCCCGGGGTGTCACACACTGCGATGTGTGCTGCCTCGGGAACATTGAACAACCACACGTTCAATTCTAGAGAAAGGTACGATGTGTATGCGATGAACGTTTTAACGTTCAATCGCAATCGCACGTACCTGTCACACTGCAATGTAACTTACAATGCCGGATGTGCGTCACTTACGACGTGATCCCGCCGACACATTGTAAGATATATTGCAGCGTGTAAAGCGGGCTTAATACATGCAATGCTCCATTATCATAAAATATGTAAATTAATTTCCTTCATAAGGTCATTAGTGCCTACAGACGAGTCTCTGGTTTGGCTAAAATTCTTATTCGTCTTGCAAGGCTTGTAGAAGTTTTAGCTATTGACTTGTAGTTTAGCTACATCCAACAGATGACGATAGACAACTTTCTCCCTTCTTGAGGAAGGATAATTTGCATACTTTTCCTCATAGATCATTGTCTGTAAGTCTCAGTTTATTACATATCAGACAAGTCAATAGATGGAACTAAAGTAATTGATGGGCATGTTGGTAAATGTACGGGTTATAGAATCACCTTTCTTGGAACGGTCATAACAATGGGTTCACATTTCCTCTCGTGCAGTTTGTAAAATCTGTAAAAGATAAATATGTTGATTAAAATAATTAGTGTAAAGAAGTAAATGTTAAAGAATAGAATTTGGAAAACTAAAGGTCCATTTACACTGCACGACTATCAAGAACAAGTGATCATAGGAACGCTCATTTCACGATAATCGTGCAGGGTAAACATACTGCCGTTCACCCGCTGCACAAAAGATCATCATCATTCTCGGCAGCACATCATCCTTTGTTAACAGGAATCACACTTGCAAGAACAATGGTGGCCTATGCGCACTGAGTGAGCATCTTACGGTGTAAACAGGCTAGTGCCAGCTGGTGGTCATTTAACATTGTGCATCAGGCAGTGTAAAAGCACCTTTAATTAAGAAATGTTGGTCAAAGAATATAAGACAACTAAGGGTGGGTGCACATGATCAGGAAACACTGCATCCTTGATGCAGCATGTCCTGTCCTACGGGGTCGCGAGTGCTCTCCACATGAGACCGCAGCTGTCCGTGCCCACGATCAGGGTTCGGGCCGTTGTGGACTTTGTCTGTGCTCTCCCTACGGAGAACTCTCGCGTCTCCACAGCATAAATTGACATGCTGCGGCTAGGGAATTTGCGCCGCATGTCAGTTTACGCTGTGGAAAAAAGAAGCACAGTGGGTAGGAGATTTCCATAAATCCATCCACTGTGCTTCTACTGTACAACGCAGCATTTTGGATGCAGCAAAAACACTCTGGGCCCAAAACGCTGCTATTATTGGTTGTGGGTACAGACCCTTAAGGGCTATTTACACGCTGCGACATTGATCGCTAACGATTAGTGATGAGCGAGTACTAAAAAGCTCGGGTGCTCGAAGCTCGGGCCGAGCATCCCAAGATACTCGTGTACTCGGGCCGAGCAACGAGCCCAATGTTATCCTATGGGAGACCCGAGTATTTTTTTGAAATGACCCCCCGGCAGCATGGAGAAACCCTAAAAATGTCACAAAAGTCTCAGAAGAGTGCTCAAATGACATGGCAACAGCATGGGGAAGACCCCTTGAAGCATTTATCACTCAAAAGTCACAGCTGTGAACAATTTTGTCCGCGTTTCACGCCATTTTTACGGACTCACCAGAAAACCTTCCAAAATTACCCCAAAATGATTTTTCATGGCAGAAATGTTAAGGGCACATACCCAATAGTGAGATAGAGCTGGTGTATGTTACTTTTTGAGATTAATACATGAAAGATTTTACGTGAAAACATTGTGTGGCACTCCGATGTCCCTGAGAAGAGACGTACATGAAGGCCTCTTGAGTCTAATGTGCCCATTTTGAGGAAGTGAGTCTTTGTAGTATTTTCCTTTGCCAGGGCAGTCCAAAATTGTGAGGTTCACCAATGCCCCTGCATACAGACGTGCATGATGGCCTGTAAACTTGAAGTGCCCATTGTAAGGAAGTGGGTGTATTATAGTATAGCCCTTTGGCAGGGCAGCCAAAAATTGAGAGGCTCCACATTGTCCCTGGATAGAGACGTGCATGAGGGCCTGTAAACTTGAAGTGCCCATTGTAAGGAAGTGGGTGTATTATAGTATAGCCCTTTGGCAGGGCAGCCAAAAATTGAGAGGCTCCACGTTGTCCCTGGGTAGAGACGTGCATGAGGGCCTCAAAACATTAAGTGTCCATTGTCAGGAAGTGGGTGTATTATAGTATAGCCCTTAGGCAGGGCAGCCAAAAATTGAGAGGCTCCACATTGTCCCTGGATAGAGACGTGCATGAGGGCCTGTAAACTTGAAGTGTCCATTGTCAGGAAGTGGGTGTATTATAGTATAGCCCTTAGGCAGGGCAGCCAAAAATTGAGAGGCTCCACATTGTCCCTGGATAGAGACGTGCATGAGGGCCTGTAAACTTGAAGTGCCCATTGTCAGGAAGTGGGTGTATTATAGTATAGCCCTTTGGCAGGGCAGCCAAAAATTGAGAGGCTCCACGTTGTCCCTGGGTAGAGACGTGCATGAGGGCCTCAAAACATTAAGTGTCCATTGTCAGGAAGTGGGTGTATTATAGTATAGCCCTTAGGCAGGGCAGCCAAAAATTGAGAGGCTCCACATTGTCCCTGGATAGAGACGTGCATGAGGGCCTGTAAACTTGAAGTGCCCATTGTAAGGAAGTGGGTGTATTATAGTATAGCCCTTTGGCAGGGCAGCCAAAAATTGAGAGGCTCCACGTTGTCCCTGGGTAGAGACGTGCATGAGGGCCTCAAAACATTAAGTGTCCATTGTCAGGAAGTGGGTGTATTATAGTATAGCCCTTAGGCAGGGCAGCCAAAAATTGAGAGGCTCCACATTGTCCCTGGATAGAGACGTGCATGAGGGCCTGTAAACTTGAAGTGCCCATTGTAAGGAAGTGGGTGTATTATAGTATAGCCCTTTGGCAGGGCAGCCAAAAATTGAGAGGCTCCACGTTGTCCCTGGGTAGAGACGTGCATGAGGGCCTCAAAACATTAAGTGTCCATTGTCAGGAAGTGGGTGTATTATAGTATAGCCCTTAGGCAGGGCAGCCAAAAATTGAGAGGCTCCACATTGTCCCTGGATAGAGACGTGCATGAGGGCCTGTAAACTTGAAGTGCCCATTGTAAGGAAGTGGGTGTATTATAGTATAGCCCTTTGGCAGGGCAGCCAAAAATTGAGAGGCTCCACGTTGTCCCTGGGTAGAGACGTGCATGAGGGCCTCAAAACATTAAGTGTCCATTGTCAGGAAGTGGGTGTATTATAGTATAGCCCTTAGGCAGGGCAGCCAAAAATTGGGAGGCTCCACGTTGTCCCTGGGTAGAGACGTGCATGAGGGCCTCAAAACATTAAGTGTCCATTGTCAGGAAGTGGGTGTATTATAGTATAGCCCTTAGGCAGGGCAGCCAAAAATTGGGAGGCTCCACGTTGTCCCTGGGTAGAGACGTGCATGAGGGCCTCAAAACATTGTTCCCATTGCAAAGGAGCGGGTCTCCTGTCGTTGTAATGTCCATTCTGCAAAGAATGGGCGAAAAAATTTACCACTGGGGGTATACCTGAAACAAAGGCCTAAGTATTGCAATTTGTAACGGTCATCATGGTGGCGCATGAGGAGAAGGAGGAGCAGTCCAGCGATTATCCAAAGTCCAGAAGTGTGTACCCATGGGTAAGTGGAGGTACATGGCAAACTTTAAATTCCGCTCTCATTTGCTGGTGGTGTGGTGAAGTCTGGCCCAATCCAACCCTTGTTCATCTTGATCAGAGTCAGCCTGTCAGCATTTTCAGTTGACAGGCGGGTGCGTTTATCTGTAATGATTCCACCTGCGGCACTAAAAACACGCTCTGACAAAACGCTAGCGGCAGGGCAGGCCAGGACTTCCAAGGCGTAGAGAGCCAATTCATGCCACGTGTCCAGCTTGGATACCCAATAATTGTAAGGCACAGAGGAATGTCGGAGTACAGTTGTTCGATCTGCAAGGTACTCCTTCAGCATCTGGGCAAACTTAGGATTTCTTGTGGCACTACCCCGCACCTCAGGGGCTGTGGTACGTGAGGGGCTGAGAAAACTGTCCCACATCTTAAAGACTGTTCCCCTACCTCTGGCGGATTGGACTTGTGCCTCTCTCGGCTGTACGCCTCGGTTGTCCACTGATTCCTGACCTATGCCGCTAGCGTTTTGTGAGGGGAATGCTTTGCCTACTTCCGTGACTATGGCCTTCCGGAACTGCTGCATTTTGGTTGACCTCTCCTCCACGGGAATAAGAGACAAAAAGTTCTCCTTGTAGCGTGGGTCTAACAGTGTTACCAACCAGTAATGATTGTCGGCCAAGATGTTCTTAACGCGAGGGTCACGAGACAGGCAGCTTACCATAAAGTCAGCCATGTGCGCCAGACTCTTAACAGCCAGGACTTCAGTAGCCTGACCAACAAGATGACTGAACATGCTGTCCTCCTCCTCCTCCTCCTCCTCCTCATCTACCCTGTCCTCTGGCCAGCCACGCTGAACCGAGGATATGACTGGTGTGCATGTCATATCCTCAATTTGGCCGGAGAGTTGCTCCATGTCTTCATCCTCCTCCTCGTCATAGTCCTCCACTGCACGTTGTGATGAGACGAGGCTGGGCTGTGTGTTATCACCCACACCCACTACTGTTTCTTGCTGCAACTCATCGCGCTCCGCCTGCAATGCATCATGTTTGTTTTTCAGCAGAGACCGTTTTAGAAGGCAGAGTAGCGGTATGGTGACGCTAATAATGGCGTCATCACCACTCACCATCTTGGTGGAGTCCTCAAAGTTTTGGAGGATGGTACATAGGTCTGACATCCATCTCCACTCCTCAGGTGTTATGTGTGGAGTTTGACCCATTTCCCGACGGCTTAGGTGATGCAGGTACTCAACAACTGCCCTCTTCTGCTCACATATCCTGACCAACATGTGCAGAGTTGAATTCCAACGCGTGGGGACATCACACACCAGTCTGTGAGCCGGAAGATGCAAACGGCGCTGAAAGCCGGCGAGGCCGGCTGAAGCAGTAGGTGACTTTCGAAAATGTGCAGACAGGCGGCGAACTTTTACCAGCAGATCAGACAGCTCTGGGTATGACTTTATAAACCGCTGAACCACGAGGTTGAGCACATGGGCCACGCATGGAACATGTGTCAGCTGGCCTCGCCTCAAAGCCGCCACCAGGTTCCGGCCATTGTCACACACGACCTTTCCTGGCTTTAGGTTCAGAGGTGTGAGCCAGTGATCTGCCTGCTGTTTCAGAGCTGTCCACACCTCTTCTGCATTGTGGGGTTTGTCACCGATGCAGATTAGCTTCAGCACAGCCTGTTGCCGCTTCGCCGAGGCAGTGCTGCAGTGCTTCCAGCTTGGGACTGGTGTGGAGGGTACAGTGGATGAGGATGCGCAGGAGGAGGAGGAGGCTGAAGAGCATGACATTCCTGAGCTGTAGAGTGTGGGTGAAACTCTGACTGAGGTAGGGCCTGCAAACCTTGGTGTGGGAAGGACGTGTTCCGTCCCTCGCTCAGACTGGGTCCCAGCTTCCACAATATTAACCCAGTGTGCCGTCAACGAGATGTAGCGGCCTTGCCCACAAGCACTTGTCCACGTGTCTGTGGTTAGGTGGACCTTGGGTGAAACAGCGTTGTTCAGGGCACGTGTGATGTTTTGTGACACGTGGTTATGCAACGCGGGGACGGCACACCGGGAGAAATAGTGGCGGCTGGGGACCGAGTAACGTGGGACAGCTGCCGCCATCAGGTCGCGGAATGCTTCTGTCTCCACCAGCCTAAAAGGCAACATTTCCAGCGCAAGCAGTCGCGAAATGTTAGCATTTAGAACTGTGGCATGTGGGGTGTTGGCAGTGTATTTGCGCCTGCGTTCAAAGGTTTGCTGAATGGATAACTGAACGCTGCACTGGGACAAGGACGTGCTTGATGATGGTGTTCTTTCTGCGTAGGCAACTGCAGGTGCAGGAGTGGAGGAGGCTTGTTCGCAGGCAGCATGGACAGGGGATTGGCTCGCATGCACAACCAGCGAAGACGTAGCAGTGACATCAGCAAGCACTGCTCCTCGACTCTGTTGTACTTCCCACAAAGTCGGGTGCTTGGCTGACATGTGCCTGATCATGCCTGTGGTGGTCAGGCTGCTAGTTTTGGTACCCCTGCTGATGCTGGCACGGCAGGTGTTGCAAATGGCCTTTTTAGAATCATCTGGAGCCAACTTAAAAAACTGCCAGACTCGGGAAGACCTAACATTTGTACAGGCACCTTGTGTCGTCGTGTTGTTCCGGGGAACGGTTGCCTGACTTCTGCCTGGGGCCACCACCCTGCTTCTTACTGCCTGTTGTGATGCTACGCCTCCCTCCCCCTGTGCACTGCTGTCCTCGCTCTGCATATCCTCCTGCCAGGTTGGGTCAGTTACTGGATCATCCACCACGTCGTCTTCCTCTTCCGCACCCTGCTCCTCCTCCTGACTTCCTGACAATTGTGTCTCATCATCGTCCACCACTTGTTGAGACACGTTGCCAACTTCGTGAGAACGTGGCTGCTCAAATATTTGGCCATCTGTACAGACGATCTCCTCATGACCCACTTCAATATGAGCTGGCGAGAGGCCAGAATGTGTGAATGGAAACGTGAACAGCTCTTCCGAGTGTCCAAGTGTGGGATCATTAATGTCCGAGGAGGACGTGTACTCAGCCTGGTGGTAGGAAGGAGGATCAGGTTCAGAAATGTGCGGTGCAGTATCACGGCTACTGACACTTGACCGTGTGGAACACAGAGTGTTTGTGGTGGTGCCAATCTGACTGGAAGCATTATCTGCTATCCAACTAACAACCTGTTGACACTGGTCTTGGTTCAAGAGCGGTGTACTGCTGCGGTCCCCAAGAATTTGGGACAGGACGTGCGAGCGACTAGATGTGGCCCTTTGTTGTGGCGAAATTAGAGCTTGCCCACGACCTCGGCCTCTGCCTGCACCACCATCACGTCCACTTCCTTGTTCCTTGCCAATGCCCTTGCGCATTTTGCAATGCTGTGCTGACGTGTATTCACTACTTGTGCGTTATATCAAAGTTTGTGGAAATTGCACACAAGTGCACCTGTACGCTGCCACCGACAGGCACACACGTGCGGTTTTAAAAACCAAGCACGGACGCACTAAGAACCTAACAGGTTTTTTTGGGGAGCGACAATTACAGACAAGTCAGACACTATCTGGACTGTTTTAGACTGTGTACACCAGCCCCAGATATGATGAAGGCTGGTATACGGTCACCACTAGGAATGGCTATATATACCCTGCCTGCCTGCCTGCCTGCCTGTATACTGGTACAATAGTCCTGACAAGGACTCTTCTGGTCACTAGCCTGTATTCAGACCTGGCTATACCCTGCCTGTATATAGCAACAATAGTCCTGAGAAGGACTCTGCTACTGTACTCCGACCTGGCTATACCCTGCCTGCCTGTATACAACTAGAATAGTCCTGAGAAGGACTTTTGGTCACACTGTTTTCAGCCCTGCAACTGAAAAAGCTATAAAGGGCCGCAAAGCTTTCCCTGAATCAGCGACACTCTCCCTGCACTGACTGTCTGGATAGCTGTGAGCAGAGCACAGCGCGCCGGCCGGTATAAAGGCTCGGTCACGCTGTGCAGGCCGGCCAATCACTGCAATTCCACAACTAACAGGGCTGTGGCATTGCAGTGGTCTGCCAGCCAATCCCTGCATGAGGGCTGGCTCTCAAAAGAGCGCCAACATGCAGGGATGAAGACCACGAGTACAGCACGAGTATCGCGAGATTACTCGGTCCCCGCCGAGCAGCCCGAGTACAGCGATACTCGTGCGAGTACCGAGTAGTTACAAGCATGCTCGCTCATCACTACTAACGATATATCGTCAGGGTTACAGTGTTTGTGACGCACGTCCGGCGTCGTTCGTGACATCGCAGCGTGTGACACGTACGAGTGACCTGCAACTATCGCAAAAGAGGTAAAAATCGTTGGTTTTGGAGAGGTCATTTATTTACCAAAAATCATTGTATGTGCAGTAACGAGGTAGTTCCTCATTCCTGCGGCAGCAACACATCGCTATGTGTGACACCGCAGGAACGAGGAACATCTCCTTACCTGCGGCTGCCGGCAATGAGGAAGGAAGGAGGTGGGCGGGATGTTACGTCCTGCTCATCTCCGCTCCTTCGCTTCTATTGGGCGGCTGCTTAGTGAGGCCGCTATGACGCCGAACGAAGAACCTCCCCCTTAGAAAGGAGGCGGTTCGCCAGTCACAGCGACATTGCTAGGCATGTAAGTATGTGTGACTGCTCCTAGCGATTTTGTACGCCACAGGCAGCGATGTGCCCGTGACGCACAACCGACAGGTGCGGGTATGCTCGCTAGCGAGATCGCAGCATGTGAAGTACCCTTTACACCTAAAAAAAGCAATTACTAAACTCATAATTTCTGCAATTTTAGCTTGCACCAAAAATGCAACCAGCAATCGCCCCCTCCATTTTCATGGAAGTGTGTGTGTGATTTGCTCCTCCTGCACCTATGATGACTGCACTCAGTGGGGGCTTAGCTGTATCCTGCTAGAGTACTAGTTTTTGGCCTGGGCGATGAACAACTACTGCCCTATCTTTACTGTAAGTAATGCTTAATTTTTGGAGGATATTTATTCCTCTTTTTGTTGCCATTTTTATATTTAGTGTAGGGACCTTCAAGCATGAGGTTCCCATGACAAGGGTTGTAGGCTTGCGTATTCTGGCCAGAATAACAACTAAAACCTCATTTTTTTTTGTACAGGATACAGCCAGGCCCCTTTCTGTTAGGCCTTGCATATTAGAGTTCCTGTCCCTGTATGGTGCACAGATGGAGTACGGCTTGGCAGCCCGCCTGATCTAATAGTATGGGCGTCCCTTAATAGACTGCGGGATTGTGACTGTGCATCTGCATGTGTGAACAGCGCTCTATGCAAGCCATTAGTGTGCAGTTTATCATCCAGCAATTGCCCCTCTATTTTCTTAGAAGTGTGTGTGTGTGAATTGCTCCTCCTGCACCCGTGATACTTCCACTTAGTGGGGGCTTATCTGTATCCTGCTAGAGTACTAGTTTTTGGCCCGGGCGATGTACAACTACTGCAATATCATTGCTGTAAGTTAAACCAAAAATGCAACGAACCAAAACTCTGGTGCATCATAAGTCTGACGTAACAGACATCAGCAACTTAAGGCCGCTTTACACGCTACAATTTATCTGACGATCTGATGAGCGACGTGACACACCCAGATCGTAGTTATGATTTGCCGAGATCGCATATAGGTCGTTTATTAGCGGTCACACGTAACGATCTCAAAAACAACGCAACATCGTTTAGCAACATATTGTTGACCAAGGTGGTCGTTTTGATGTTGTACGTCGTTGGCAGGGTGTCAAACATACCAATATGTCTGCTGCGATCCAAACGCCGAACAATAATTTGAAAATGAACGACGTGCATGATTTTCACCCTATTTGCGATCGTTCGGAATCGCACGTAGGTGTCACACGCAACGACGTCGCTAACGATGCCGGATGTGCGTCACGGAAACCGTGACCCCGCCGACATATCGTCAGATAAATCGTAGCGTGTAATGCCGCCTTTATGTCATTACATGAAATTTTCAGGTATCAGTATCCCATTAGCTTCCATATATATGCCCTGAAAAATGTTCCAACCATATGCTTCATATTTGCTTTTACTATTCTTTTTCCCTATAATTTTGTTATAGTTTATTCCAAATTGCAAGATGCACATTCTCAAGGACCATCTTCCATCTTAAGCAGCTGGTGTGGTGTGAGTTTTTGGACAACGTGCTTAGATGAAGTTCTTATGAGCAGTACTTGAATTATCCTGTCATCCATGAATTAAAACAATACCTCAAACCCTACCTTGAGAGTGTCGAATGTATTTTTACCAAGCCAAATTACTAAAACCCTTTTAATCATTTTGTAGGAGATACCAATAATGGCGACAACAAGCAGATTTTAATTCAACATTTTCAATGTAACTCAAAGGTTTCCGCTGTGTCTAGTTTATTTACCTCCCGAGATTTCCATGCTAAAAATCTGCCTTACCTGGCTATTTCACATTTACTGACATCCAAGCCTCTTTTGGGCATGAAACCGATTCCTCTCTGGGGTTCCTTGCTGCTGAAGGTACTCAAGTAATGGACAAAGGGTGCCTCTCCTGTAATTTCAAAGTAACGAATACTACTGTCACCCTGAAAGAAAAAGCAATACAGTTTATTTTTGCATCACATCAGTAGGAAACATTGTGCTGAATAATACTGAGCAGCTTTAGGTATTATATGTCCATTAACACCAAAACTACACTGCTCAACATTGAAAGTGCAACACCAAAAAATAAGTGGTGGAATTATGGAAATCACAGGATGGACAGACTGAAGAAATGAAAAAAAAATTCAAAATATCTTGATTTATTCAGTATTGAATGTGACTGCCGCCTGCTGAAATTTACAGACTTATAAACCTTGTCTGCTATCAATTAAGTTATTTAAAGGAAGACAAGTCTGGAGAAGCTGCAGGACATGGTAGCATGTCTGGGCCAGGCAGACTGCTCACAGTAGCACAAACATGCAACCTGTCTTCATACTGTTGAAAAATGGCTCCTGGGTCATTTTGAAGAAATGTCTGTACCATTAGTTCCATGACCAGATCAATGTGATGCTGAGCTGTTAGTGTATCTGGCATGGAGGCTAGAGAGGTCTGGTTACTCTACAATATGCCACACCACACTATATTCCCAGAGGTAGATGTGATGTGTTCTCCTGAAGACCCCTTCTTGGCATTACTCATGTGGTCTCCAGACCAATCTCTGACTATAATTGCATCCAAAGCAAAATCAGGACTCATCGCACCTTTATTCCAGCCTCCATTGCCATCTTGCGCTGCAACATGATAGCCTTTGAGAGCAATGGTATGAGGTCAATGGAACACCTGTATGTCATGCGGTGTTCAGCTTTGCACTCATTGGATGTCATGGAGGCGTCGGACTCTATTCATACCACAGAGTCTGACAAACAACCTTAGGTCTCTTAGCTGCTTAGCCTGACTCTGACGTCGGCTGTTTTAGTTTCACTGGAGTTAACGCCTGTTGGCTTTGTGATCTGCTGTTAGGAGCTCAGGCTGCTTTGACCACTCACAGCTGCCTTCACTCTTTATAAAGTACTGGATCCGGTTGCTCCTTGCTGAATATAGCTCAGCACTGTTTCAGTGATATCGGTCCCTATTGTAGTGATCTAGAGCCTGATGATCTTTTGTGTGCTTTCCTGTGTGGTATGGAAAGATCCATGTTGATAGTTTATTTCCTCCCTGTGTTTTATTTCTTCCCAGGCACGTATTGTCTCTCCCTTCTGTCTGATTGCAGTGTGCATGTGTTTTGGTTTTTCCCGTCTGTTATTTGTAGGGTTTACTTCTCCAGTCCGGCTATCTCCTCGGGTGGGGCAGAGGGGGTATTAGATCAGGGTTCGCATAGGAGTTAGGATCATTTTGGCAGTCTAGACCTGGATATCAACAAGCCTACCTCATGGGATAAGAAACAGCCCAGAGTTCCTAGTCTGTGGGCCAGTTTAGGGATCCCTGCTTCAGTTACCCTGACACCTCCGTGACACTGTAACTGGAAGCATGGCTTGTAGCCCAATGATATAAAAATTAATTCTTGATGCCTTAAGCATAGTATGTGATGTTCAATTTTACTTGAGGGACAGAATGGATCAATCATGGGACCATTGTATGTCTATTTCTCCAAAGGGGTTCAGGAGCCATTTTTTCAACACAACAATGCCAAACCACATAATGCTTACACTACTGTGAGTAGTGTGAATGGCCTAAATGTACGAATATGGATTACAATGTCTCCAGACTTATCTGCTATTGAGCTCATCTGGGACATCATTAATCCCCAATTGCATAGAGAGCTGCCAGCAGCAGAATTTGATGATTTACTGCTGGGGCATTCAGCCTGGTAGACAACCTATAATAAACTGATTGATAGCAGCCAAGGAGTGTAAGTACCCATGTGCATGGTGCTCATACTCAATACTGGATAAATTGAGATGTTTTGAAAATTTGTTTCATTTTTTTTCATATCATTAACATGTCTATCCATCCTGTGAATTCCATAGTTCCACGACATTCCATGCTTGGTGCTAGAATTCCAGTGTTGAAAAGTGGATATAGATCTACAACAATGAGCTCTTATTTTTAAATTATAGGAAGTGTTTGAGTCAACAGTCTGATGCCCAGAGTGTTATTTCAATTATAGATAGCTTTTCTTTAGAAAAACAAAAACCATCACTTCTCATAATAGTTGACAACCCTGTAACTCAATGTCCAATCCCTATCTTTGCAACGTGTTAGTCAAGCATTAAAGTATATAGACTGCAGTTCTGTATTAACTCTTCTGACAAATTTAAGTAAAATCATTTGCAGGACTCTTATGCAGTGTCTATGTTGGTTCTCTGTGTCAATCAGACCAGGGCAGTGCCAACTTTCTCAGCTGTTACTTGAATGTGGGTATCCTGCGAGCCTCTTGTGATTATCAAGTTCCAGCGACATCATGACATTGTGCGAAGCCTAATCAGACGTCATCAATCAGACGCATCTTTTTGCTTAATTCTAGTCTGACAGTTTACTTGATGCTACTTCGGGTTTCTAGCCCCTCTCACATCTCTTGAATACCTTTCTAACCGGATTTAATACCAAATCAAAGTTTAGGTTGAATAATAATGATTTTCAGCCAAAAATATATGTATGCAAGTAATATTCAAGTAAGAAAAGTCCCTACAAAAATATGCAATTGCTACTCTGCATTGGTTTTTTTTGCCTGCACCTTTCCATTACAGAGATATGGTCCCCTCTTCCCTATATATAAATTTATATTTGGCCAACTGTATGTGGTCTTCAAGAAGACGTCCACATAGAAAAGTTGAGGACCATGCCTGCTTTGAGAAAAAGACTGGATTTCTACAAAGTTTACATACAGTACATTGTATAAAGCATACATTCTTACCTTGCCACAGAGGTAGACTACACTGGAGTCAGGGTCATAAAAAGGGAGCAATACTCCATTACTGGTGTCCATTTCTTGTAATGCAATAGGTTCATCGAAGTTGCTCTAGACAGAAAATAGGTTATGTTAATGCAAATGTAGTGGAGGCATTAAAATATTGTTTTATTTTGTCATTTTTCTAATGTAAGATAACTATAACAAATACTTTTGGGGAAAAAATAATATGCAAAAATGTAATCAGTGCATGACAGATATTAATAGATTTTAGCTGTCATAGCATTTTATTGGGCTTACAGAGTTACATCAATTATATATTTAGAGATGACCACAGTAAATAGATGCTGTCTGACACCTACTAAAAGTATCCATGGCATTATAGAGGAGTTGTCACCCAGCAGCTTTATATGTCATTCAGAATGGATTGTGTTAGTTATCTGCCACCTGTGACGCGTGATGCAACATGAGGATTGCCATGTCGCACTGTAAAGTCACATCCAATCAATAACAACGGGGTTCTGTCTCCCCCCCAAAACCGAGCACACCACTGGTGCAACAGTAGTAGAAAAGAAAAAATAACAAACCCTGTAGTATTTTTGGTCACAAGTTGCAAATCACACACAACTCTGCTCTTATAAACTTGAATGTACTCTGTGTGCAACCTCAAATTGTATATCAGATAAAGTGGTATTAGAAAGGTTCAGATGTCGCACTGCCGTAGCACAGAACAATCCAGGATTCTTTTATTGTGATTTTATTTTTCTATGCATTTCGGAGAGTTGTTCTCCTTCTTCAGAAAAAAAAAAATCACATGTGAAAGACTCTGCGAAATGCGTAGTAAAATAAAATGACCATAATAGAATCCAGGATTGCTGTTTGCCACGACAGCACGGGATCTGATCCTTTCTATTACCGCCTTATCTGCCTCCACGTGGGACTGCAGTGGGTCCTCTGTTATGGCAACTTTAACAAAAGTGTTGATACTTGTAGTATACATCATCAATACTTTGTCACTGTAGTGTATATACATGTGTAGTGTATGTAAATGTGGAGAAAAATACAATTTTTATTCTTTATAATATTGTAACATTCATTACTTAACCCTAGAACGTGCAACCATAGAAAACAAGTAACCTAGCAGGCCTGTGAGGCCCCAGTTATGCGTTCTAGGGTTAAAGAGGATCTGTCTGCAGGTTTTTGCCACCTAATCTGAGAAAAGCACAATACATATTCATGATCTCTGCATAACTCCACTCCTACCACTGATTGGCAGCTGTATGTGTACACTGTATATAGACAGAAAGCTGCCAATCAGTGGTGTGGGTGGGTTATATAGCGCTAAGCATTCGAAGAACTGATGGATCTGCAGCAGAGAAAATAGTGATTTTATCAAAACTGCAGCAAGCAGCCCAGTTACTAGAATATCACTGAAATCAGGGTCTGCCCCTACCTTATGCAGATCTGAGATGGCGTAATAATGAGACCTGGTGACAGATTCCCTTTAATTTGATTATTGTATTCATAAATGTAACATTAAAGGCTATTAGTGTATAGTTAGTTTCATAATACTGTATATTAAAATATATTAAAAATATATTATACACACCCATATACGTATATAAATATTCACACAGTTTAAATATATGTTTCTACTGTTATGGGTTAACTTTGACATACCTATCATGCATTGCTGCATGAACTAAGATCCACGGACACCATGCTGACACACCGCATTCTAAAGCCGGAATCTGCACTGCTATTATCCACTGTTAGCATAAGATCATTTTACAATATAGAAGGTGTTTCTCCCTTGATGCAAATACCATATCTTATTATCTTTGATGGGTGTTATTAGCTCCAACCCGTAACAGCTTTGATGATCTTCCAAGTATTTACTTCTGCATTTGCTTATCTTTGTAAAAGATCATGGGTTATAGAGAGACTTTCACTAAGTTTTTGCTGTCATAACCCCCCTTCATAGGTTCATTTAAAAAAATTGCTCTTGTGGCACATTCCGTTTTGACCATCTGTGTGTACGTGTGTGTCATCTGTGCTATGTGTGCTGTCAGTGTGACATCCATGTAACACGTACTAGAAAAACGAATGACACAGAAATGACTGTTTTTTTATGTGTTAAAGATGTGCAAAGATAGATAAATGTATAGATAGATATTTAGAGATAAATTGAATAACCAATTAAATGAATACCATATTAACTTAAAAAAAACAATGTGGGGTCCCCCCATATTTGATAATTAGCAAAGGTAAAGCAGACAGCTGTGAGCTGATATTATATGGCTGGGAAGGTCCATGGTTATTAGGCTCTTCCCAGCCTAAAAATAGCAGCCTGCAGCCATCCCAAAAGTGTTTCATCACATGAGATGCACCAATTCTGGTGCTTCACCTTGGCTCTTTTTGATTGCCCTGGTGAGGAGGCAATTGGAATAATGGTTATGGGATTGTTGATAGATGTGTAATGGCAGTAGCTAAAGGTATCCATGGTTATGACCACGAGTAACTAACTGTCACTATATGAGTAGTTGTAACCATGGATATTAAAGCTGCAATGCCCTGCACATGGGGTAAGCAACATAGCTTATCAGGAGAACTATATTACAATTATAATTGAAGGTATTTGCTAATATTATTATTATTATTATTATTACACCTATCATATATTGAGATATGATCTTGGAGATGGGAATACCCCTTTAATTGTTTTAACCAGTATTAACCCTTTAAAAAAAATAATTCCATTTTATCCTTTAAATCTCCCACGAAACTTCAATACCCTGAAAAAAGTGTGATATTCTACTATTTTGTGCATATAGTCACACCATCAGCACCAGAAAGAAGATGTTATATGATCAACTTCATTCTCCATGGTATCAAAAGAACCACAAATTTATAGTTCTTTGGGGGACAAAATTGCTCCTTCCTGAACAAATTTAAAGAGTTGTCTCACTACTTTGTTTATTGATGGCCTATTCTTAGGATAACATAACATATAGGTCCCCATATCCCAGGCCACATAGGCCCCAACTTACGCTTTTCAGAACAATTCCGAATGACTATGAGTAAGGACTTGTTCCAAAACGCATAAGGCAGGGCTAATGTGGCCTGGGACATGGGAACCTTATGTTTTTAATGGAGATTTAAAAGTGAATTTCGAATAAAGAAACAATTGGAAGAAAAGGTGCTGGACACTCCTTTGTTTCTCTCTCTACAAGGTGGACACCAGGCACTTCTGTGCACCTGTGGATCTGCAGACTACCTTGCTGAGCTAATTCCCCTCCCTTCCCTATGGCCATATTTTTTATTGATTGCCTATCCTAAGAATAGGCCATCAATATCTGATTGGTGGGGCTGCGACATCTGACACCCCCGCCGATGAGCTGTTACTGGCGTCAGCTACAAGGTATCAGATACTGTCATAACACTGTGCCTCCGTCAAAATTATAGTGGCTGTGTCCGAAAACTGTAGATAAACCCCCTATTCATTTGAATACGGGGTGTATCTGCAATACCTGACTGCGACCACTATAGAAATGATGGAACTGCTTTGTCATGACAACTTCCAAGAACTTCTGGACGGTTCCGGTAATAGCTGATCGGCAGGGGTGCCAGGTGTTGTACCTCCACCAATTAAATATTGGTGGCCTATTCTAAGTATAGGCCATCAATAAAAAATATGGAAATAGGGAAAGGGAGGGGAATTAGCTCAGCGAGGTAGTCTCCTTGATTCCACCATGTAGAGAAGAAAACAAAGGACTGTCCATCACCTTGTCTTCCTTACAATTGTTTCTTTGTTCGAAAATCACATATAACTATCTATTAAAAACATATAGGTGCCCAGGTCTCAGGCTACATTGGCCCCGGCCTACATGTTTTGGAACAAGTTACATATAGTCCTTCGGAATTGTTCCGAAACGTGTAATATGTTTTTTTTTTTTTTAAACTTTGAATTTTTATTGAGATTTTCAATTTACGTTTTTCATACATAAAATAAAACATAAAATTCACAATTCTTATCGAACCTAGACAAACAATGACAGGACAGGTGAGGAGGGTTAGGAGGGGAGAGGAGAAATAGGAGGGAAGAGGGAAGGGTTTCAAGAGTCCATGCTCCTTCCATAGGACCCATAGGCCTCAGTCTCACAGATCCTACTGTCCCGCAAAGTAGTCCCATGGTGCCCACACGGCCTGGAAGCGGTCAACTGTGTCATGCAATAGTGCCGTGAGATGTTCCATGCGTCTAACGTCCAGTAATCTATACTTGAGGCTCTGGAGTGAGGGTGTCCCTGGCTGCCTCCAATTCTTTGCAATTAAGCATCTGGCCGCCGTAAGGATGTGGGACAAAAGCTTAGAGGCCGTTTTTCCCAATCCCCCATTCCCAAGACCCAGAACATAGATCAGGGGATCAAGATCAACCTCTATATATAGTACTTTATGGATCAACCCTCTAACCCGCTCCCAGAAGGGGACTATCCCTGGACAGGACCAGAATATGTGCAGAATGGTGCCCCTGCCTCCCCCGCATCTCCAGCAACAAGCCGGTATGGAGGGGTCTATGCCATGAAGGAAATCTGGAGTGTGGTACCAAAATAGCAAAATTTTATAGATATTTTCCTTATATAGTGTGCATATTGACGTCTTGGCGGCGTTTCCCCAGATTGCTGCCCATTCCTGAGGAAGTATCCGCCTTCCCAATAGAGACTCCCATTTCCGCATGTATGGAAAAGACCCCTCGGGCCCCTCCCGTGAATCAGAAAGCAAAATGTAAATTTCCGAAATCAGCCCCTTAGTATCAGTGCCCCTTCTGCAAATTTTCTCAAAATCTGTGGGAATCGAGGCCCCTGCCCTGCCAAACAAGGAGCCAGCCAAGTCTCTGATCTGCAGATATTGGAAAAACTCTCGATTAGAGAGAGAGAATTTATCTCTAAGGTACTCAAAGGAATGGATCTGCATTGTACTTCCATCTATAATGTCTGCAAATCTGAATAGACCTGCCTTGAGCCAGGGGTGCACCATGTCCGACTCCAGACTGCTTGGGAGCAAGGGTTGGTATATGAAGGACACCAGAGGGGAGCAGGGGGATGCCAAAGGAAATCTTCTAATGCAAAATGCCCAGAGGTCCCTAGTGAACTGCATCGGTCCAAGAAGAGGGGGGGGCGAATCACACTGGGCCGGGGGCCACAGGAGCGTGTTTGGATGTATAGGCGCCAGCCAAAGTTTTTCAATCTCAGTCCACCTGTTGTATGCCCAAAGGGACACCCAACAGGGGATCCTCCTAAGATGGGCCGCCCAATAGTATTTTAGGATGTCCGGGACAGAAAGCCCCCCCCTGTTTCTCCGAGCCATCAACACCTCCCTGGCCACCCTATGACGTTTGTTACACCAAATAAATCTAAGGATAGCCGCCTGAAGGGACTTCAGCTCCTTTATTGGTACCTTAACTGGGAGGGTTTCAAAGAAATATAATAATTTTGGGAGCAAGCTCATTTTAACCGCCGCAATGCGCCCCATCCACGAAAGAGGGAGGGGCAACCACTTGCTCAAAAGAGTTCTCAGCTCTCGGAAAAGGGGGGGGAAGTTAAGGTTATAGAGGGAATCATAAGTAGATGTGAGGTTAACCCCCAGGTACTTGACCGCATCTGTCTTCCAACGAAACTTAAAATTCAAACGCAGGTAATCCAGGGCCACCGGGTCGAGATTCAAGGGCATTGCCTCCGTTTTGCTAGAGTTGATCTTATACCCCGAAAGGCTCCCGTACCTACCCAAGGTGCACATTAAAATTGGAAGGGACACATGGATGTTAGTAAGTGTAATGAGCACATCGTCGGCAAAAAGTGAGATTTTAAACGGTTTTTTCCTGACCAGGACCCCCGAGATGTCTGGGTTGCTCCTGACCGAGGCCGCGAGGGGCTCTATGCATAGTGCAAAAAGGAGGGGGGACAGGGGGCACCCCTGCCTGGTGCCATTGGAGATGAGAAAAGGCTTAGAGATGTGGAGGGGGAGTTTGATAGAGGCCGTAGGAGCGCTATACAGGGACTTCAAGGCCCGCATAAAGCCACCCGAGATCCCAAAGACCTCCATTGTCTTGAAGAGAAAAGGCCACGCAAGGCGGTCAAAAGCCTTCTCTGCATCTAGACTCAACACCAACGCCTGTTGCTTCGTCCGATTTGCCACATCCACCAGGTCTATGACCTTCCTGGTGTTGTCCCCCCCCTGACGGCAAGGGACAAAACCCACCTGGTCTTTATACAGGAGTTGGGGCAACCATCGATTAAGCCTGGCCGCCAAGAGCTTGGTGAACATCTTCAAATCGGAGTTCAAAAGGGCTATTGGTCTATAATTAGCACAGTCCAATGGGTCCCTGGGTGGCTTGGGCAGGAGGATTAAATGGGAGTGTAGCATGGATGGAGGGATAGGGTCACCCTGAAGGAAAGAGTTAAACAAGGCGGCCATGTGTGGGAGGAGCTCCGCCGCAAACACCTTGTAATAAAAATAAGTAAAGCCGTCCGGGCCCGGTGACTTCCCGCCAGGCAGGGCTTCCAGAACTTGCTCCAGTTCCTCTGTAGTAATCTCTTCATTCAAAGCCGCGGCTGCTCCGCAAGGCAGTGAAGGGAGCTCAAGGGCCGAAAAATAGTCCCCAAGTGCCCCAGCCCCGCGCGAAGCCATGCCCGGGGGAACCGGAAGGTTATAAAGCTTGTTGTAGTAATTGAAAAAAATGTCAGCTATTGAAGCGGGGTGATAGTGGATAGTGCCCTTTTCGTCGCGCAGAGCCTGAGGGCATGAGGATGTAGCGCGCTCCTTAAGCTGCCTGGCGAGTAAGGTATGAGCCTTATTACTCCTTTCATAGTATCTTTGTTTGGAAAAGGCTAGCAATTTTTCTGTTCTGCCAATTGCCAAGTCTCTCAACTTTTCCCTAAGGCTGATGACTCTCCTAAGAATAGTCAGTGATGGGGCAGCCGCCAGTCTCCCCTCCTGTAGCTTAAGATGGGCCGTTATAGAGTCCCGCTGGCTTGTGGCATTCTTTTTAGCCCTGGCGCCCTCTCTAATGCATAGTCCCCTCATCACTGCCTTGTGAGCTTCCCAGAGTGTTGCCGGCGACGTGACCGTGCCCGTGTTCAACTGAAAGAATTCGACCAGTTGCTTATTTAAAAAGGCCCTAGTGTCGGGATTTTTGATCAGAGATTCATTAAGGCGCCAATGCTGAGGCCTAGGTCGAGGACCATCTTTCTTGAAGTCCATTATGAGTGGGGAATGGTCTGACCACGTAATGGATCCCATTTCCACCCTCTCAAGACGCCCCAGCAGCTGTGAGTCAATGAAAAAATAGTCTATTCTGGTGTGCGTCTGATGCGGATGCGAGTAGAAGGAAAAGGCCTTCTCTCCCGGGTGGTCCACCCTCCAAGCGTCGTATAAAGCCCCTGATCTAATGAGCCTACGAAAGTCCCGGGACAAATTTTTCAAAGCACCCGATGGAGGGTGTCCACCCACAGAGAGTCTGTCGGCCACCTCCGAAAAAGGGATGTTAAAGTCTCCCCCCAACACCGTAGAGGCCGGTGCCAGTCCGCCTATCAGATCGAGTATTTTCTTAAGAAAGCGTATCTGCCCTTCATTAGGTGCATAAATGTTGGCCATTATGTGCGGGGATCCCCCCAGTTGGCCCTCCAGAATCACATATCTACCCTCTGGATCGCAGTGAGAACCCGTAATTTGTAGAGGACAACTGGAGGATATTAAAATAGCAACTCCCCCCCTCTTGGAGCCCGAGTAAGCCGAGTAATGGATGGGAAAGCGGTGGGACGCAAATTTGAAAGTGTTTGATTCCACAAAATGTGTTTCTTGGATAAAGGCTATGTCTGCACCTGATGTTTTCAGTTCCTGTAGCAGCAATTTCCTCTTACGGGGTGAATTCAGACCTTTTACGTTAAGAGAGATAATGCGGGTCATATCTAAAACTTAGAAGTAAGAAAAAGCTAATGGCACACCTATACCGTCGGGGGCATGACTTCCCCTGTGAAGCCGGCCAGAGGAGATGGTCCATACGACAAAGGGCCGCAGCTCCCAGGGACTCTAGAAGGGGTGGTACCTGAAAGGACACATAAGGAAAAAACATCGGGGAGGGGGGAAGACAAGGACAAACATAGAAATGAACATGAATTAAGAACATTAACCAAAATGCATAAACCTTAGGCATAGATTCCCGGGGGGTCAACCCGGAAGGGAGAGACCTAGAGGGAGGTTCCCCAACCCGTCTGAGCTAAGAGAGCCACCCACCTCACTCCCCAGTAGCCCTCCCACGGGGGTCAGTCCAGTGGGCACGGGCCCGTGCCAAAAGGAAACAAGGGAAAAAAAAAACAAAACAAAAAACCTCAACCACTAACTCCAAGTAAGGGGACCGGGCTCCCGCCAACCCCCCTACCACCCACGGCATCATTGTGGCTACAGCCCCCCCCCCTTATGCAGCTCAACAGACCCAGAGGGCCGCAGATGACACAATGGACAGTCAGAGGCTTGCTGTAGAGAGAGTCACAGTATCACAAAGCATGCTCAGCCACTGGAACTCAGAGGGTATAAGAAATAGGCACCAACCAGGTTAAGAAGTGTCCTCAACGGTGAGCCGGGGAGGGGGGCGACCCGCGGCCCCTACCTCCTCTCCCCCCCAAAGCCCCACGCCCTCCACCCCTCACCTTGGACCACACGGGAGGGGGCGGCCCTTCCAACCTTTGCAAGTCCCAATCTGGGATACAGACCGCTGGAATGTCCAGTGCTTCACAGAACAGAGTGGTATCTGCTGGAGTGCGAAGGGTCGCCGATTTACCCCCTCTGCGCGCTGTTAGTGCAAACGGGTAACCCCAGCGGTATGGAACCTGGTGCTCCTTCAGGCTCGTGAGGAGGGGTTTGAGGTGCCGCCTTTTCTGGAGTGTGATGCGAGAAAGATCCGGGAAAAGCTGGATTTCCTTGCCATTGAACACAGGTGCCGTGCGCCTCATTCTAGCCTTAGCCATGATCAGTTCTTTGGTGGAGAAGTCGTGAATGCAACAAATGATGTCCCGGGGTTGGGTGGATAAATTCTTCGGCTGTAAAGCCCTGTGTGCCCTGTCCAGCTTGATGATGTTAGAAGGGGGAGCGTCCAACACTTCATTAAAGATGGATTGTAGTATGGAGTTTGTGTCCTCGGGCCCATCTGACTCTGGGACCCCCCTCACACGGACATTGCAACGGCGTCCTCTGTTGTCGAGATCCTCTATGTGAGACTGCATATCCTCCATTATTTTTTGTTGCGATGTTGCCAGTTTGTGTAATTCTGATACATGGGATCTGGTGATGTCATGCTCTTCCTCCAGGGATTCAATTCTGCCAGACAATTGCTGCAAATCTCTCCTCACTTCAGCTATTTCTGACCTGCAAGTTGCTTTAACCTCACGTATGAGGCATTGAAAGTCCTCTTTAGAAGGAAGTTTACTTATGAAATCATGCATGTCCTTATAGAAGGTGTCTGGCCCTTTAAGGTGAGCACCTGCAGTAATAGACACTGGAGTTTTAGTCTGGTGCTGGGGAAGCTGGGGAGGTTGATCTCCACACCGAGGCCCAGAGGGGGGAAGCAGGCTGCTCTGTTCCCTGATATTACCAGCTGTGGCTGCAGTCCCTTCTCCCGGCAGTGGGGAGGGCTGCCCCCCGACCTCCACCTTATCTCCCACAGCCACTATGTGCTCCTGGGCCTGCTGCTGCTGTGCCTGAGGATCCGATGCAGTGCAGGGCTGCTGAGCCAAGGCATTCCCTGTTGGAACTGCTGCAGAGATTCCTCCACTTTCCCCTGTGTCCCCGCTCACCCACTCCTCCTTCTCTTGCTGCTTAGCAGGCCGGGCCAGTGCCTCCATTTCCCCTCCATGCTCCTGGAAAGATGGCGTCCGGGCCTCCCCTGGACCCTGTTCCAGGCCCAAGAAAGTATCCAGCGCCGTGGTGTGCAGCGGGGGGGCCACCGATGCCTGCTGCGATGGTTTAATCCTCCGTGGTCCCATCCTGAGAGCCGGTGAGTAGGTTTGTGCTTATGATAAGTGCTGATTTAGCTGAGGGTCAACAGGAGCTCCTCTTCCCCACGTCCACTCAGCTCAGCATCCTGGACACGCCCCCCTAATATGTTTTTTAATGGACATTTATATGTGAATTTCGAATAAAGAAACAATTTTAAGGAAAAAAAGGTGCTGGAGATTCCTTCCTCAGTAAAAAAAGTAATGGCTAACGCCTTTAACAAAGGTATAATATATAATTTCAATAACCTTTAGATTTACATTAGGTCTCCTGCTGGCCTCCTCATAACACAATATACTATAAAATACTGCATTTTTTTCATTTCACTAAATAAAACCACTTTATATAATACTCCTGCTGGGTAAAAACACTACAACCCTCAATGGGAAAGTTTGTTTCGGGGGTGGCCATAAAAACAAATTTGCTCCAAAGAATTTAAGAATTTTTTCACCATAATTACTCATTTTTAAAAATGTTGAATGTTGGTAATTTTCTTCTCCCTTAATCTTTACATCACTCTTTGTGTTTTATTTAACCGGCGGGGTAATGGTACAAATATGATCTTATGCTTTGGAAACAGTGACAATAGCAATGAAATTCCTAATGTCTGTTATTACCGGGTCCCATAAGCCCAGCTCTCTCTGACTCATCCGTGTAAAGCCCGTTGTAAAGATATTTCCATCTCTGGTAAAGATGGCTCGCATGGGTCTCATCCCCTCATGGGGGGCAAGTTTTTCCTGTGAATAGGAGGAGGTAAGGTGGAAAACAAATTGGTCATATCATTTTTATAGACACAAAGGCTCACTGTCCTGGCAGGAAGCATAACACAGCCTGTTACTGGCTCCTAATTCTCTGCAGCTATAGTTACAAAGGTGACCCTGGATGAAAAGTTCTGGAGATGTGTCAACTACCAAGCCAACGTGTACTGGCCATTATGTCCACATGTCTGACATCACTGGGAATAGAAATTGGGCCAAATATTCTGTTTCTCATTGCTTAACAGAAATGGGAAACATTAATTACATGGCACACAGATATTCCAACATGTGGGGAAACCAAAGTCTCACCCAAACATTGGGATGGCCGAGCATTCTGGAAATTGTGGACCAACTTAAAGAGGACCAACCATCAGGATTTTCATATATAAACTAAAACCAGTGCTATACTGGCGCTATCATGCTGATTCTATACATACCTTTAGTTGTGAGATCGGATGTATAGTTTCTGAAATACAGGCAAGTAAAGTTTGTGAAATGCACTCCCCTGTCTGTTATTACAGGGGGAGGAAGAAGGGAGGACGGACAGGGGGAGGAAGGACAGGCAGGCTGATAGGGGCAAGAAAAACTAGCAAAACGTGATGTACCTATTAGATATTCTGTAGCTGCTATCAATCAAATAACAGTGTATTTCACAAGCTTTACTTGCCTGCATTTCAGAAACCATACATCCGATCTCAAAACTAAAGGTATGTATAGAATCAGCATGATAGCGCCGGCATAGCACTGGTTTTAGTTTATATATGAAAATCCTGGTGGTTGGTCCTCTTTAAAAGGATTGTCCATCTTTAGAGACATTTTATTTATTAATTAAATACATATATTTGGAATCTAAAAAAAAATTCTGTCACCTTAGTATCTGTACAGTCCTCAGGAGACCAGTATAATAGTAAGCAGAGAGATAGGTATAGTAAATAAACATGCAGAACACCTTCTCATACCGGATCCCACAGAGCCAGCTGCCGTTCGCTCATCTTGCTGAAACCGGTGGTGAATATTTTGCCATCAGACAGAAAAATGGACTTGATCGGCCGAGCCCCTTCGTGAGCCCCACTTTTCTCCTAGATTGTTGGGTTAGCAGGTTAAGGTCACCACAACAAGTTGAAAACACAAACATGCATGAAGATTTAGATTAGTGTCATGCGAGTATCACCTCATATTTTCAGTTATCCACACTTTGGTGAGTAGATACATGATTAGAAGCTGTCAAGGGATGTACGGGGAAGACTATGAAAAATGATTCGGCAACCAGGAAAATAAAACACAACAGATACAATACTAGAAAATGGTTACGGTCCTATATAAGATCACAAATGAACTCAGCATTGTATCTACAGATATATTCTAGAATTTTTTAAAAAACACTATTGCTCCTTTAGAAAAAAAATACTAGGCATTCTGCTGCAATAGAGAAGTCCTTGTCTAACATGAAAATAAAAAAGTGCTAGATTGATCCTTCATAAAAGTACAGTTTGAAAAACGATCTCTGTTTGTCTCTCTCTGTCTCTGTCTATTTCCCTGTCTGTCTCTTTCCCGGTCTGCTTGTCTCTCTCTCTCTTTCTGTCTCTTTCCCTGTCTGTCTCTTTCCCTGTCTGCTACTATCTCTTTCATAGTCTGCCTCTGTCTCTTTACCTGTCTGCCTCTGTCTCTTTCCCTGTCTTCCTCTGTCTCTTTCCCTCTCTGCCTCTGTCTCTTTCCCTGTCTGTCTTTTTTCCCCTGTCTGCCTTTGTCTGTCTCTTTCTGTCTCTTTTTTCCCTGTCTATCTTTGTCTGTCTCTGTCTCTTTCCCTGTCTGCCTCTGTCTGTCTCTGTCTCTTTCTCTGTCTTTTTCCCCGTGTGTCTTTCTGTCCTTCTCTGTCTGTCTGTCTGGCTTTTTTTTCCTATCTGTCTCTGTTTGCCTCTGTCTCTTTCCCTGTGTGCCTCTTTCTCTGTCTGTGCCTGTCTGTCTGTCTCTGTCTGTCTGTCTCTCAGTCTGTGTCTGTCTCCCCACTGACATCATATTCCCTCACACATATGCTTCTTATACTATGAATGTCTTTTGTTCCTATAGCAGCCAATCACAGCTGCTATTAATAACCTGTAGCTTGCAGCTCCATTCACTTTAATGGAGGTTTTTTGGAGAGTAACTGTAAAGCACGGGGTAGAATTTTCCTGTCAAAAAATAGTCTATGATGCTCCCTGAGTCACATGGGGCATTTGTGCAAAATTTTGTGATTGTAAGTGTGATGGTGCGGATTCCTTTAGCGGACATACATACATACACACATACACTCAACTTTATATATTAGATATACAGTCAAAAGTGTTGGCACCCTTGAAATTGTTCCAGAATCGGAAAGTATTTCTCCCAGAAAATTATTGCAATAACACATGTTTTGTTATACTCATGTTTATTTCCTTTGTGTGTATTATAACAGCGAAACAAAATTAAGAAAAAAAAGGCAAATTGGACATAATTTCACATAAAACTCCAAAAATGGGCCGGACAAAATTGTCGGCACCCTCAACTTAATATTTGGTTGTACACCCGTTGGAATAAATAACTGCAATCAATCGCTTCCTATAACAATCAACAAATCTCTTACACCTCAACTGGAATTTTGGACTCTTCTTTTGCAAACTGCTCCAGGTCTCATATTTGAAGGCATCTTCTCCCAACAGCAATTTTAGGATCTCTACACAGGTGTTGAATGGAATTTAAATTCAGACTCATTGCTGCCATTTCAGAACTCTCCACTTTGTTTCTATCAATTTCTCAAGGCTTCTTGAAGTATCTTTGGGGTCAATGTTCTACTGGAAGACCCATGACATAGGACACAACCCAGCTTTCTGACACTGGACACTACATTGAGACCCAAAATCTTTTAGTAATCTTCAGATTTCATGATGCCTTGCAAATACTCAAGGTACCCAGTGCCAGAGGCAGCAAAACAACCCCAAACATCTTTGCGCCTCGACCATATTTGCTTATAGGTACTATGTTCTTTCCTTTGTAGGCCTCATTCCATTTTCGGTAAACAGTAGAATGATGCGCTTTACCAAAAAGCTCTATCTCAGTTTCATCTGTCAACAAGATGCATTCTCAGAAGGATTTTAGCTTACTCACATACATTTTGGCAAACTGCAGTCTATTTGTTTTATATTATTGTGTTAGCAGTGTGGTCTTCCTCGGTCTCCTGGTACACTGTTTCATTTCATTCAAATGCTGATGAATAGTTTGCGCTGACACTGATGCATCCTGTGCCTGCAAGACAGCTCAAATTTCTTTGGAACTTGATTGGGGCTGCTTATCCACCATCCGGATAATCCTGTGATGCAAACTTTCATCCAATTATCTCTGCCATCCATGTCCATGGAGATTAGCTACAATGCCATGGGTTGTAAACGTCTTGATTATATTGCCATGGACAAAGGAACATCAAGATCTCTGGAGATAGACTTGTAACTATGAGATTGTTATTTTTCAACAATTTTGTCTCTCAAGCCCTCAAACTGTTTTTTTTCCCCTCTTTCTTTTCTCCATGCTTAGTGTGGCACACACAGACACACAATGCAAAGATTAAGTCACCTTCTCCCCTTTTTATCTGCATTCATATGTGATTTTCATATTGCCCACATCTGTTATTTGCTACAAATGAGTTTGAACGAGCATCACATGCTTGAAACAAAATTATTTACCCATAATTTTGGAAAGGCGTCAAAAATTTTGTGCAGCCCATTTTGGGGGTTTTGTGTGAAATTATGTTCAATTTGCCATTTTTTGTTTCTGTTTTTTATTTATTCCAATCCAATTCCAATTTTATTCAAAATTCCAATTTTATATCAACTTGCATTAGGTTTATTTTCATGTATCTATTTTAATATCAGCAATACATAAGCGACACATATTTATCCGGGGGCTAGCTTTTTGTAGCATATATAAAATTCTACTGTCGGTTCTACTGTTCAACGTGTACTTTTATGAAAGATCTCTACAGTGCATAGATTATTTATCCAATATTCTAGAATTATACACTATGTTCAGAAGGCAAATGAGTATTTTGATCACATGATACTTTTTATACATGTTCTGTATAGGCTTGAGAGCCAACTACCAATTAAGTAAATCAGGTGATGTGCATCTCTGTAATGAGGAGGGGTGCGGTGTAATGACTAGAGATGAGCGAACCGGTCGCGGTTCGGCTCGAGGTCGGTTCGCCGAACAGAGCTCCCGTTCGAGTTCGGTTCGTCGAACGTTCGACGAACCGAACTCGAACTGCATAGGAAACAATGGCAGGCAATCACAAACACATAAACACATCTAGAAAACACCCTCAAAGGTGTCCAAAAGGTGACAAACAACTCACAACACAACACAAACACATGGGAAAGTGACAAGGACAAATTCTCATGCGAAAACAAAACAGCGTTACGAGGAAAAAGAGGACCAGACACAGATATAGGCATGGCATGCCCTTCTAAAATCATGTAAAACACCACAAGGTGACTCCAAGCGGAGTCTCCCTTTTTTCCAAAAATTGGGCCACACACACACCCACCCCTTCAGTGGCAGCACTTGTGCCCCAGTTGTACACTTCACAGCTAGATTTGCATCAAGCACATTCAAAAATACGCCATACTTAACCGTCCCCAGGATGACTCCGGGGTAGGTAGCAAAGTCTTTCCTGATCCCAGCTCTGTTCATCTTGTATCATTTTTAAAAACAATGTAAGCAAGGGTTACTCCAAGCGGAGTCTCCCTTTTTTCCAAAAATTGGGCCACACAGACACTAACCCCTTCATTGGCAGCACTTGTGCCCTAGTTGTACACTTCACAGGTAGATTTGCATCAAGCACAATCAAAAATACGCCATACTTAACCGTCCCCAGGATGACACCGGGGTAGGTAGTAAAGTCTTTGCTGAACCATGACTTGTTCATCTTGGCTCCTTTTAAAAAACACAGCAAGCAAGGGTTACTCCAAGCGGAGTCTCCCTTTTTTTCCAAAAATTGTGCCCCACACACACCCACCCATTCAGTGGCAGCACTTGTGCCCTAGTTGTACACTTCACAGCTAGATTTGCGTCAAGCACATTCAAAAATACGCCATACTTAACCGTCCCCAGGATGACACCGGGGTAGGTAGCAAAGTCTTTCCTGATCCCAGCTCTGTTCATCTTGGATCATTTTTAAAAAACACAGCAAGCAAGGGTTACTCCAAGCGAGTCTCCCTTTTTTTCCAAAAATTGTGCCCCACACACACCCACCCATTCAGTGGCAGCACTTGTGCCCTAGTTGTACACTTCACAGCTAGATTTGCATCAAGCACATTCAAAAATACGCCATACTTAACCGTCCCCAGGATGACACCGGGGTAGGTAGCAAAGTCTTTCCTGATCCCAGCTCTGTTCATCTTGGATCATTTTTAAAAAACACAGCAAGCAAGGGTTACTCCCAGCGGAGTCTCCCTTTTTTTCCCAAAAATTGTGCCCCACACACACCCACCCATTCAGTGGCAGCACTTGTGCCCTAGTTGTACACTTCACAGCTAGATTTGCATCAAGCACATTCAAAAATACGCCATACTTAACCGTCCCCAGGATGACCCCGGGGTAGGTAGCAAACTCTTTCCTGATCCCAGCTCTGTTCATCTTGGATCATTTTTAAAAAACACAGCAAGCAAGGGTTACTCCAAGCGGAGTCTCCCTTTTTTTCCAAAAATTGTGCCCCACACACACCCACCCATTCAGTGGCAGCACTTGTGCCCTAGTTGTACACTTCACAGCTAGATTTGCATCAAGCACATTCAAAAATACGCCATACTTAACCGTCCCCAGGATGACACCGGGGTAGGTAGCAAAGTCTTTCCTGATCCCAGCTCTGTTCATCTTGGATCATTTTTAAAAAACACAGCAAGCAAGGGTTACTCCAAGCGGAGTCTCCCTTTTTTTCCAAAAATTGTGCCCCACACACACCCACCCACTCAGTGGCAGCACTTGTGCCCTAGTTGTACACTTCACAGCTAGATTTGCATCAAGCACATTCAAAAATACGCCATACTTAACCGTCCCCAGGATGACCCCGGGGTAGGTAGCAAACTCTTTCCTGATCCCAGCTCTGTTCATCTTGGATCATTTTTAAAAAACACAGCAAGCAAGGGTTACTCCAAGCGGAGTCTCCCTTTTTTTCCAAAAATTGTGCCCCACACACACCCACCCATTCAGTGGCAGCACTTGTGCCCTAGTTGTACACTTCACAGCTAGATTTGCATCAAGCACATTCAAAATCCACAAGCATTTACTCTCCCCAGGATGACACAGGGGTAGTAAATTCCTGGTGGATCCATGACTTGTTCATTTTGATGAACGTTAGTCTGTCCACATTGTCACTGGACAGATGCCTGCGTTTATCGTCAGCACACACCCAGCAGCACTGAAGACACGTTCAGAGACAACGCTGGCAGCTGGACACGACAAAATCTCCAAGGCGTAAGTTGAGAGCTCTGGCCATTTTTCTAGATTTGAAGCCCAAAATGAGCAAGGCTCCATTTGCAAAGTCATGGCATCGATGTTCATTTGGAGATACTCCTGTATCATCCTCTCCAGCCGTTGACTATGTGTCAGACTTGTTGTCTCTGGTGGCCTTGCAAAGGAGGGTCTAAAAAAAATTATGAAAAGATTCCATAAAATTGCTGTTACCAGCACCAGATACAGTCCTACTGGTACGGGTAGACTGTTGAAGATGACGAGACCGTCCCATGTTTGTCAAGTTACAACTGGGAGATTCACTCCCTGCACCTGCACGGTTGTTTGGTGGAAAAGCCGAGCTAAGATCGAGTAACAGCTTCTGCTGATACTCCTGCATACGTGCGTCCCTTTCTATGGCTGGAATTATGTCACAAAATTTGGACTTGTACCGGGGATCTAATAGTGTGGCAAGCCAGTAGTCATCATCACTACTAATTTTGACAATACGAGGGTCATGTTGGAGGTAGTGCAAAAAGAAGGCGCTCATGTGTCTTGCGCAGCCATACGGACCAAGTCCACGCTGTGTTTGTGGCATAGAGGTGCTACCCGTTCTTTCTTCCTCTGACATCTCCCCCCAACCTCTTTCAACTGAAATTTGACCAAGGTCTCCCTCATCCGCTGAGTCTTCCATGTCCATGGACAGTTCGTCCTCCATTTCTTCATGTTCTCCTGCACCTTCCTCAACATTTCACCTGCTACTATGCGCCCTTGTTGATCCCTGTCCCCCATGGTCCCATGCCTGCCGCGTTGGTGATGATGAACGTCTGGACCTTGGTGATGTTGTTGTCCCTTGCGCATATGAATCCTCCTGTAGTTCCTCCCCTTCCTGTTGTCCCACCCCCTGACTCCGAATAGTGTTTAGCGTGTGCTCCAGCATGTAAATGACTGGAATTGTCATGCTGATAATGGCATTGTCAGCGCTAAACATATTTGTCGCCATGTCGAAACTGTGCAGAAGGGTGCATAGGTCCTTGATCTGAGACCACTCCATCAGGGTGATCTTCCCCACCTCTGCATCTCGTTGGCCCAGGCTATATGTCATGACGTATTGCACCAGGGCTCGGCGGTGCTGCCACAGTCGCTGTAACATGTGGAGAGTCGAATTCCAGCATGTCGGCACATCGCATTTCAGGCGATGAACCGACAGGCCGAAAGACTTCTGGAGCGATGCAAGTCGCTCAGCTGCGGCGGTTGAACGGCGGAAGTGAGCAGACAGTTTTCGTGCCCTGGTCAGAAGGCCATCTAGGCCGGGATAGTGTGTTAAAAATTGCTGGACAACAAGGTTCAACACGTGAGCCATACAAGGCACGTGTGTCACCTTGCCCAGGCGAAGGGCCGCACCCAGGTTTGCAGCATTGTTGCACACGGCCTTACCAGGCTGCAGGTTGAGTGGAGACAACCATTTATTAAACTCGGACCACAGAGCTGACCACAACTCCTCAGCTGTGTGACTCCTATTACCAAGACATGTCAAGCTAAAGACCGCCTGATGCCGTTGCGCTCTGCTGCCAGCATAGTAATGAGGGGTGCGTGATTCCTTCTGCGCAGTGAGAACGCTGGTGGCCTGACCAGGCAGGCTTGGGGCGGAGGTGGAGGACCCAGATGACGTGGAGGAGGCAGAAGCAGTGGCGGAACTTGGACAGACAGAGGATTGACACACAAGTCGTGGGGACGGCAAGACTTGTGCAGCAGACCCTTCACCATCTATCACCATAGTTACCCAGTGCCCAGTCAGCGACATGTAACGTCCCTGTCCATGCTTACTGGTCCAAGTATCGGTGGTGAAATGCACCCGTTCACACACAGAGTTTCTCAAGGAAGCGGTGATGTTGTGTGCGACATGCTGGTGTAGCGCGGGCACACCTTTCTTAGAGAAGTAGTGGCGACTAGGCATCTGGTACTGGGGCACAGCGACAGACATAAGGTCTCTAAAATCCTGTGTGTCCACTAGGCGGAAAGGTAGCATTTCGGTAGCCAAGAGCTTACAGAGGGATAGAGTCAACCTCTTAGCTTTGTCATGGGTCGCAGGAAATGGCCTTTTATTTGACCAAATCTGAGGGACAGAGATCTGGCTGCTGTGTGTAGACGGTGTTGAGTGGGGTGTCCCTGGAAAAATGCAGGTTTGTGAGGAAAGTGCAGGCGGAGACATGATGTTGCCTTCATCCAACGTTGGTGCTATCGATGTCTGAGAGAGCTGTACACACTCACTTGTTTCCCCTTCCAAACCAACTGACGACCTACCAAGCAAACTGCCTGTTGCGGTTACAGTGGTGGAAGTTGTGCGTGGAAAACCAGGTGTGACAGCTGTCCCCACAGTCCTAGAAGATGAAGAGCGCACGGATGCACTGGAAGGGGCAGGCCGTGGATGGTTCGCTCCGCTAGGCCACATTGCAGCACGGTGAACTTCCCACTGGGACCTATGATATTTATTCATGTAACGATTCATGGAAGAAGTTGTCAAACTGCTGACCTCTACTAACAGAATCACGACAAATTTTACAGATCACATAATTTGGGCGGTCTTTTTCTATGTCAAAAAAGGACCAGGCTAGGCAAGGCTTAGAGGGCATGCGACCTACTGATCCCCCCCGACTAGTGCTCAGAGGCAGAGTGGTGGCTGATGATGCAGTTGTAGACATGCTACCAGTGCTCCGACTCTGTCCAGGAAGGCGCAAGGTAACTTCGTCGTCGGTTGCATCCTCCTCCACCGCCTCTGTTGACCTCCTCGAGTGCCTGACTGGGGGTTGACAGTAGGTGGGATCTAGAACTTCATCATCAATTGTTGTGTTTGCACTCCCCTCACCCTCAGACTGAGCCTCTTCTTGCCCTGACCGAATATTTAAGTTGTCATCCCAATCTGGTATCTGCGTCTCATCGTCATCAGGTGTTACAGTTTGTGACAAAGGGTCAACATTATGCTCAGAAACTTGGTCCTCACGGCCTGAATCAGAGTCACAAAGGTTCTGGGCATCACTGCAGACTAGAGTTGAGCGCGGTTCGTGGTTCGTGGTTCTCCAGTTCGCGGCTCGAGTGATTTTGGGGCATGTTCTAGATCGAACTAGAACTCGAGCTTTTTGCAAAAGCTCGATAGTTCTAGAAACGTTCGAGAACGGTTCTAGCAGCCAAAAAACAGCTAAATCCTAGCTTGGTTTCTGCTGTAATAGTGTAAGTCACTCTGTGAATCAAACTATTATCACATTTCAGTGTATAGTGTGCGTGAACAGCGCCTTCAGATCACTGCTGTTTCTATAATGGCGATCGCCATTTTTTTTTTTTTTTTTCTTGTCTTCCTTCCCTAAGCGCGCGCGTCTTGTGGGGCGGGCCAGCATGTCAGCCAATCACAGACACACACACACCTAAGTGGACTTTGAGCCAGAGAAGCAACGGCATGTGTGATAGGATCTGCATGTCACATGTCCCTGCATTATAAAACCGGACATTTTCTTCACGAACGCCATTATCTGCCTTCTGCGTCTTTGGTGTCAGACATCAGTGTCGCAGCTCCGTCCTCCTGAGTCCTATAGCCGATACAGCTGTATGCGCTGCATACACAGCGTTAGACAGCTTAGGGAGAGCACATTCTAGCAGTCCTTTTAAGGGCTCAAAGCGGCAGGGTCAGAGAGCCATAAGTGACAGGTCCTGCAAACAGCAACAGCGTCTGTGTAGCCCAGGTCAGGGATTTCCTCCCTGCATTTCACCATTAGGAGGGAATAGAAAGGCAGGCTTCCATTCCTCTACCCAGAGCACCACAATCCTGCCACTGTATCCTCTTGTCCTCTGCACACTCCAACTCATTCTAAGTAAGCCATTATACTAGCAAACATTCAGTGTACCTAGTGGCATCCTATACGTGGCTATTGGACTTTGCTATAGTCCCACTAGTGCAAAGACATTTGCAGAGCGCGTCTGCCTGCATTGCACACTACAACTTTTTTAAACTAAGCAATTTTACTAGCAAACACTCAGTGTACCTAGTGGCATCCTATACGTGGCTATTGGACTTTGCTATAGTCCCACTAGTGCCAAGACATTTGCAGAGCGCATCTGCCTGCGTTGCACACTCCAACGAATTGTAACTAAGCCATTATACTAGCACACACTCAGTGTACCTAGTGGCATCCTATACGTGGCTATTGGACTTTGCTATAGTCCCACTAGTGCAAAGACATTAGCAGAGCACATCTGCCTGCATTGCACACTCCAAGTTTTTTAAACTAAGCAATTTTACTAGCAAACACTCAGTGTACCTAGTGGCATCCTATACGTGGCTATTGGACTTTGCTATAGTCCCACTAGTGCAAAGACATTTGCAGAGCACGTCTGCCTGCATTGCACACTACAACTTTTTTAAACTAAGCAATTTTACTAGCAAACACTCAGTGTACCTAGTGGCATCCTATACGTGGCTATTGGACTTTGCTATAGTCCCACTAGTGCCAAGACATTTGCAGAGCGCATCTGCCTGCGTTGCACACTCCAACTAATTATAACTAAGCCATTATACTTGCACACACTAAGTGTTTTTTAGTGGCATCCTATACGTGGCTATTGGACTTTGCTATAGTCCTACTAGTGCCAAGACATTTGCAGAGCGCATCTGCCTGCGTTGCACACTCCAACTAATTATAACTAAGCCATTATACTAGCACACACTCAGTGAACCTAGTGGCATCCTATACGTGGATATTGGACTTTGCTATAGTCCCACTAGTGCCAAGACATTTGCAGCACGTCTGCCTGCGTTGCACACTCCAACTAATTATAACTAAGCCATTATACTAGCACACACTCAGTGTACCTAGTGGCATCCTATACGTGGCTATTGGACTTTGCTATAGTCCCACTAGTGCCAAGACATTTGCAGCACGTCTGCCTGCGTTGCACACTCCAACTAATTATAACTAAGCCATTATACTAGCACACACTCAGTGTACCTAGTGGCATCCTATACGTGGCTATTGGACTTTGCTATAGTCCCACTAGTGCCAAGACATTTGCAGCACGTCTGCCTGCGTTGCACACTCCAACTAATTATAACTAAGCCATTATACTAGCACACACTCAGTGTACCTAGTGGCATCCTATACGTGGCTATTGGACTTTGCTATAGTCCCACTAGTGCCAAGACATTTGCAGCACGTCTGCCTGCGTTGCACACTCCAACTAATTATAACTAAGCCATTATACTAGCACACACTCAGTGTACCTAGTGGCATCCTATACGTGGCTATTGGACTTTGCTATAGTCCCACTAGTGCCAAGACATTTGCAGCACGTCTGCCTGCGTTGCACACTCCAACTAATTATAACTAAGCCATTATACTAGCACACACTCAGTGTACCTAGTGGCATCCTATACGTGGCTATTGGACTTTGCTATAGTCCCACTAGTGCCAAGACATTTGCAGCACGTCTGCCTGCGTTGCACACTCCAACTAATTATAACTAAGCCATTATACTAGCACACACTCAGTGTACCTAGTGGCATCCTATACGTGGCTATTGGACTTTGCTATAGTCCCACTAGTGCCAAGACATTTGCAGCACGTCTGCCTGCGTTGCACACTCCAACTAATTATAACTAAGCCATTATACTAGCACACACTCAGTGTACCTAGTGGCATCCTATACGTGGCTATTGGACTTTGCTATAGTCCCACTAGTGCCAAGACATTTGCAGCACGTCTGCCTGCGTTGCACACTCCAACTAATTATAACTAAGCCATTATACTAGCACACACTCAGTGTACCTAGTGGCATCCTATACGTGGCTATTGGACTTTGCTATAGTCCCACTAGTGCAAAGACATTTGCAGAGCACGTCTGCCTGCATTGCACACTACAACTTTTTTAAACTAAGCAATTTTACTAGCAAACACTCAGTGTACCTAGTGGCATCCTATACGTGGCTATTGGACTTTGCTATAGTCCCACTAGTGCCAAGACATTTGCAGAGCGCATCTGCCTGCGTTGCACACTCCAACGAATTATAACTAAGCCATTATACTAGCACACACTCAGTGTACCTAGTGGCATCCTATACGTGGCTATTGGACTTTGCTATAGTCCCACTAGTGCAAAGACATTAGCAGAGCACATCTGCCTGCATTGCACACTCCAAGTTTTTTAAACTAAGCAATTTTACTAGCAAACACTCAGTGTACCTAGTGGCATCCTATACGTGGCTATTGGACTTTGCTATAGTCCCACTAGTGCAAAGACATTTGCAGAGCACGTCTGCCTGCATTGCACACTACAACTTTTTTAAACTAAGCAATTTTACTAGCAAACACTCAGTGTACCTAGTGGCATCCTATACGTGGCTATTGGACTTTGCTATAGTCCCACTAGTGCCAAGACATTTGCAGAGCGCATCTGCCTGCGTTGCACACTCCAACTAATTATAACTAAGCCATTATACTTGCACACACTAAGTGTTTTTTAGTGGCATCCTATACGTGGCTATTGGACTTTGCTATAGTCCTACTAGTGCCAAGACATTTGCAGAGCGCATCTGCCTGCGTTGCACACTCCAACTAATTATAACTAAGCCATTATACTAGCACACACTCAGTGAACCTAGTGGCATCCTATACGTGGATATTGGACTTTGCTATAGTCCCACTAGTGCCAAGACATTTGCAGCACGTCTGCCTGCGTTGCACACTCCAACTAATTATAACTAAGCCATTATACTAGCACACACTCAGTGTACCTAGTGGCATCCTATACGTGGCTATTGGACTTTGCTATAGTCCCACTAGTGCCAAGACATTTGCAGCACGTCTGCCTGCGTTGCACACTCCAACTAATTATAACTAAGCCATTATACTAGCACACACTCAGTGTACCTAGTGGCATCCTATACGTGGCTATTGGACTTTGCTATAGTCCCACTAGTGCCAAGACATTTGCAGCACGTCTGCCTGCGTTGCACACTCCAACTAATTATAACTAAGCCATTATACTAGCACACACTCAGTGTACCTAGTGGCATCCTATACGTGGCTATTGGACTTTGCTATAGTCCCACTAGTGCCAAGACATTTGCAGCACGTCTGCCTGCGTTGCACACTCCAACTAATTATAACTAAGCCATTATACTAGCACACACTCAGTGTACCTAGTGGCATCCTATACGTGGCTATTGGACTTTGCTATAGTCCCACTAGTGCCAAGACATTTGCAGCACGTCTGCCTGCGTTGCACACTCCAACTAATTATAACTAAGCCATTATACTAGCACACACTCAGTGTACCTAGTGGCATCCTATACGTGGCTATTGGACTTTGCTATAGTCCCACTAGTGCCAAGACATTTGCAGCACGTCTGCCTGCGTTGCACACTCCAACTAATTATAACTAAGCCATTATACTAGCACACACTCAGTGTACCTAGTGGCATCCTATACGTGGCTATTGGACTTTGCTATAGTCCCACTAGTGCAAAGACATTTGCAGAGCACGTCTGCCTGCATTGCACACTACAACTTTTTTAAACTAAGCAATTTTACTAGCAAACACTCAGTGTACCTAGTGGCATCCTATACGTGGCTATTGGACTTTGCTATAGTCCCACTAGTGCCAAGACATTTGCAGAGCGCATCTGCCTGCGTTGCACACTCCAACGAATTATAACTAAGCCATTATACTAGCACACACTCAGTGTACCTAGTGGCATCCTATACGTGGCTATTGGACTTTGCTATAGTCCCACTAGTGCAAAGACATTAGCAGAGCACATCTGCCTGCATTGCACACTCCAAGTTTTTTAAACTAAGCAATTTTACTAGCAAACACTCAGTGTACCTAGTGGCATCCTATACGTGGCTATTGGACTTTGCTATAGTCCCACTAGTGCAAAGACATTTGCAGAGCACGTCTGCCTGCATTGCACACTACAACTTTTTTAAACTAAGCAATTTTACTAGCAAACACTCAGTGTACCTAGTGGCATCCTATACGTGGCTATTGGACTTTGCTATAGTCCCACTAGTGCCAAGACATTTGCAGAGCGCATCTGCCTGCGTTGCACACTCCAACTAATTATAACTAAGCCATTATACTTGCACACACTAAGTGTTTTTTAGTGGCATCCTATACGTGGCTATTGGACTTTGCTATAGTCCTACTAGTGCCAAGACATTTGCAGAGCGCATCTGCCTGCGTTGCACACTCCAACTAATTATAACTAAGCCATTATACTAGCACACACTCAGTGAACCTAGTGGCATCCTATACGTGGCTATTGGACTTTGCTATAGTCCCACTAGTGCCAAGACATTTGCAGCACGTCTGCCTGCGTTGCACACTCCAACTAATTATAACTAAGCCATTATACTAGCACACACTCAGTGTACCTAGTGGCATCCTATACGTGGCTATTGGACTTTGCTATAGTCCCACTAGTGCCAAGACATTTGCAGCACGTCTGCCTGCGTTGCACACTCCAACTAATTATAACTAAGCCATTATACTAGCACACACTCAGTGTACCTAGTGGCATCCTATACGTGGCTATTGGACTTTGCTATAGTCCCACTAGTGCCAAGACATTTGCAGCACGTCTGCCTGCGTTGCACACTCCAACTAATTATAACTAAGCCATTATACTAGCACACACTCAGTGTACCTAGTGGCATCCTATACGTGGCTATTGGACTTTGCTATAGTCCCACTAGTGCCAAGACATTTGCAGCACGTCTGCCTGCGTTGCACACTCCAACTAATTATAACTAAGCCATTATACTAGCACACACTCAGTGTACCTAGTGGCATCCTATACGTGGCTATTGGACTTTGCTATAGTCCCACTAGTGCCAAGACATTTGCAGCACGTCTGCCTGCGTTGCACACTCCAACTAATTATAACTAAGCCATTATACTAGCACACACTCAGTGTACCTAGTGGCATCCTATACGTGGCTATTGGACTTTGCTATAGTCCCACTAGTGCCAAGACATTTGCAGCACGTCTGCCTGCGTTGCACACTCCAACTAATTATAACTAAGCCATTATACTAGCACACACTCAGTGTACCTAGTGGCATCCTATACGTGGCTATTGGACTTTGCTATAGTCCTACTAGTGCCAAGACATTTGCAGAGCGCATCTGCCTGCGTTGCACACTCCAACTAATTATAACTAAGCCATTATACTAGCACACACTCAGTGAACCTAGTGGCATCCTATACGTGGCTATTGGACTTTGCTATAGTCCCACTAGTGCCAAGACATTTGCAGCACGTCTGCCTGCGTTGCACACTCCAACGAATTATAACTAAGTTACATTGTCAGGGATATTTATTCTTTATTATTCTGCTGTTAATAAAGCTAGACCACCACTGCAATCTTCACCACCTCTCAATTTTTACTACCACATTTTCAGTCCACAATCTTGTCGCAATCAACATGAGTGGCAAAATGACAGATGCTGGTGGAAAGGGGAAGAGGCGTGGTGGAAAAGGCAAAAAAGGTTTTGTCAGTGGGGAAGGTGCCAAAGCTCCATTATCATCTGCTGAAGATAGACCATCTACTAGCAAAAGTAAGATGTCTACTACTTATTGTGGACAATCCGATGTGCTCCCTTTTTTACGGACACGAACAAGAGGAACAAAGGTAGATGATGGGCAAAAAAGGAAAATGCTTGAATGGATCTCAAGTGGTCCAACAAGTGCCCTCTCAGCCACTTCAAGTACCGCATCCAAAAAACACCATTCCTCTGAGTTGTCATCCCAATCACACTTGATTTCTCCCAGCTCTGAAGTCTCCATCAGCCCTGCACAGTATGGTGGAACTGAGATGGCTGAGTCTGCAGAGCTGTTCAGTCACACTATAGCCTGGGAATCAGAGGTCTGCTCCCAAGCTACAGTGAGTACAGAACAGGAAATGGTCTGCAGTGATGCCCAGAACCTTTGTGACTCAGATTCAGGCCGTGAGGACCAAGTTTCTGAGCATAATGTTGACCCTTTGTCACAAACTGTAACACCTGTGGTTATAGACAATGAGGAACATACTGATGAAGATGAGACGCAGATACCCGATTGGGATGACAACTTAAATATTCGGTCAGGGCAAGAAGAGGCTCGGTCTGAGGGGGAGGGGAGTGCGAACACAACAATTGATGATGACGTTCTAGATCCCACCTACTGTCAACCCCCAGTCAGGCACTCGAGGAGGTCAACAGAGGCGGTGGAGGAGGATGCAACCGACGACGAAGTTACCTTGCGCCTTCCTGGACAGAGTCGGAGCACTGGTAGCACGTCTACAACTGCATCCTCAGCCACCACTCTGCCTATGAGCATTATTCGGGGTGGATCAACAGGTCGCATGGCCTCTAAGCCTTGCCTAGCCTGGGCCTTTTTTCACATCGAAAAAGATCGCCCAACTCATGTGATATGTAACATTTGTCATGATTCTGTTAGTAGAGGTCAAAACCTCAGCAGTTTGACAACTTCTTCCATGAATCGTCACATGAATAAATATCATAAGTCCCGGTGGGAAGCTCACCGTGCTGCAATGCCGGCTAGCGGAGCGAACCATCCACCGCCCGCCCCTTCCAGTGCATCCGCGCGCTCTTCATCTTCTAGGACTGTGGGGACAGCTGTCACACCTGTTTTTCCACGCAAAACTTCCACCACTGTAACCGCAACAGGCAGTTTGCTTGTAAGGTCGTCAGTTGGTTTGGAAGGGGAAACAAGTGAGTGTGTACAGCTCTCTCAGACATCGATAGCACCAACGTTGGATGAAGGCAACATCATGTCTCCGCCTGCACTTTCCTCACAAACCTGCATTTTTCCAGGGACACCCTACTCAACACCGTCTACACACAGCAGCCAGATCTCTGTCCCTCAGATGTGGTCAAATAAAAGGCCACTTCCTCCGACCCATGACAAAGCTAAGAGGTTGACTCTATCCCTCTGTAAGCTGTTGGCTACCGAAATGCTGCCTTTCCGCCTAGTGGACACACAGGATTTTAGAGACCTTATGTCTGTCGCTGTGCCCCAGTACCAGATGCCTAGTCGCCACTACTTCTCTAAGAAAGGTGTGCCCGCGCTACACCAGCATGTCGCACACAACATCACCGCTTCCTTGAGAAACTCTGTGTGTGAACGGGTGCATTTCACCACCGATACTTGGACCAGTAAGCATGGACAGGGACGTTACATGTCGCTGACTGGGCACTGGGTAACTATGGTGATAGATGGTGAAGGGTCTGCTGCACAAGTCTTGCCGTCCCCACGACTTGTGTGTCAATCCTCTGTCTGTCCAAGTTCCGCCACAGCTTCTGCATCCTCCACCTCATCTGGGTCCTCCACCTCCGCCCCAAGCCTGCCTGGTCAGGCCACCAGCGTTCTCACTGCGCAGAAGGAATCACGCACGCCTCATTACTATGCTGGCAGCCGAGCGCAACGGCATCAGGCGGTCTTTAGCTTGACATGTCTTGGTAATAAGAGTCACACAGCTGAGGAGTTGTGGTCAGCTCTGCGGTCCGAGTTTAATAAATGGTTGTCTCCACTCAACCTGCAGCCTGGTAAGGCCGTGTGCGATAATGCTGCAAACCTGGGTGCGGCCCTTCGCCTGGGCAAGGTGACACACGTACCTTGTATGGCTCACGTGTTGAACCTTGTCGTGCAGCAATTTTTAACACACTATCCCGGCCTAGATGGCCTTCTGAACAGGGCACGAAAACTGTCTGCTCACTTCCGGCGTTCAAGCGCCGCAGCTGAGCGACTTGCATCGCTACAGAAGTCTTTCGGCCTGCCGGTTCATCGCCTGAAATGCGATGTGGCGACACGCTGGAATTCAACTCTCCACATGTTACAGCGACTGTGGCAGCACCGCAGAGCCCTGGTGCAATACGTCATGACGTATAGCCTGGGCCAACGAGATGCAGAGGTGGGGCAGATCACCCTGATGGAGTGGTCTCAGATCAAGGACCTATGCACCCTTCTGCACAGTTTCGACATGGCGACGAATATGTTTAGCTCTGACAATGCCATTATCAACATGACGATTCCAGTCATTTACATGCTGGAGCACACGCTAAACACTATTCGGAGTCAGGGGGTGGGACAACATGAAGGGGAGGAACTACAGGAGGATTCATATGTGCAAGGGACAACAACATCACCAAGGTCCAGACGTTCATCATCACCAACGCAGCAGGCATGGGACCATGGGGAACAGGGATCGACAAGGGCGCATAGTAGCAGGTGAAATGTTGAGCAAGGTGCAGGAGAACATGAAGAAATGGAGGACGAACTGTCCATGGACATGGAAGACTCAGCGGATGAGGGAGACCTTGGTCAAATTTCAGTTGAAAGAGGTTGGGGGGAGATGTCAGAGGAAGAAAGAACGGGTAGCACCTCTATGCCACAAACACAGCGTGGACTTGGTCCGCATGGCTGCGCAAGACACATGAGTGCCTTTTTGTTGCACTACCTCCAACATGACAGTCGTATTGTCAAAATTAGAAGTGATGATGACTACTGGATTGCCACACTATTAGATCCCCGGTACAAGTCCAAATTTTGTGACATAATTCCAGCCATAGAAAGGGACGCACGTATGCAGGAGTATCAGCAGAAGCTGTTACTCGATCTTAGCTCGGCTTTTCCACCAAACAACCGTGCAGGTGCAGGGAGGGAATCTCCCAGTTGTAACTTGACAAACATGGGACGGTCTCGTCATCTTCACCAGTCTACCCGTACCAGTAGGACCGTATCTGGTGCCGGTAACAGCAATTTTATGGAATCTTTTCATAATTTTTTTAGACCCTCTTTTGCAAGGCCACCAGAGACAACAAGTCTGACACATACTCAACGGCTGGAGAGGATGATACAGGAGTATCTCCAAATGAACATCGATGCCATGACTGTGCAACTGGAGCCTTGCTCCTTTTGGGCTTCAAACATAGAAAAATGGCCAGAGCTCTCCAGTTACGCCTTGGAGATTTTGTCGTGTCCAGCTGCCAGCGTTGTCTCTGAACGTGTATTCAGTGCTGCTGGGTGTGTGCTGACAGATAAGCGCACGCGTCTGTCCAGTGACAATGTGGACAGACTGACGTTCATCAAAATGAACAAGTCATGGATCCAGAAGGAATTTACTACCCCTGTGTCATCCTGGGGAGAGTAAATGCTTGTGGATTTGGAATGTGCTTGATGCAAATCAAAACATCCTGTTTGCAACTAGGGCCCAAGTGCTGCCACTGATGGGGTGGGTGTCTGTGTGGCCCAATTTTTGGAAAAAAGGGAGACTCCGCTTGGAGTAACCCTTGCTTACATTGTTTTTAAAAGAAGCCAAGATGAACAAGTCATGGGTCAGCAAAGACTTTGCTACCTACCCCGGTGTCATCCTGGGGACGGTTAATTATGGGGTATTTTTGAATGTGATTGATGCAAATGTAGCTGTGAAGTGTACAACTAGGGCCCAAGTGCTGCCACTGATGGGGTGGGTGTCTGTGTGGCCCAATTTTTGGAAAAAAAGGGAGACTCCGCTTGGAGTAACCCTTGCTTGATGTGTTTTTAAAAGAAGCCAAGATGAACAGAGCTGGGATCAGGAAAGACTTTGCTACCTACCCCGGTGTCATCCTGGGGACGGATAAGAATGGCGTATTTTTGAATGTGCTTGATGCAAATCAAAACATCCTGTTTGCAACTAGGGCCCAAGTGCTGCCACTGATGGGGTGGGTGTCTGTGTGGCCCAATTTTTGGAAAAAAAGGGAGACTCCGCTTGGAGTAACCCTTGCTTGATGTGTTTTTAAAAGAAGCCAAGATGAACAGAGCTGGGATCAGCAAAGACTTTGCTACCTACCCCGGTGTCATCCTGGGGACGGATAAGAATGGCGTATTTTTGAATGTGCTTGATGCAAATCAAAACATCCTGTTTGCAACTAGGGCCCAAGTGCTGCCACTGATGGGGTGGGTGTCTGTGTGGCCCAATTTTTGGAAAAAAAGGGAGACTCCGCTTGGAGTAACCCTTGCTTGATGTGTTTTTAAAAGAAGCCAAGATGAACAGAGCTGGGATCAGCAAAGACTTTGCTACCTACCCCGGTGTCATCCTGGGGACGGATAAGAATGGCGTATTTTTGAATGTGCTTGATGCAAATCAAAACATCCTGTTTGCAACTAGGGCCCAAGTGCTGCCACTGATGGGGTGGGTGTCTGTGTGGCCCAATTTTTGGAAAAAAGGGAGACTCCGCTTGGAGTAACCCTTGCTTGATGTGTTTTTAAAAGAAGCCAAGATGAACAGAGCTGGGATCAGGAAATACTTTGCTACCTACCCCGGTGTCATCCTGGGGACGGATAAGAATGGCGTATTTTTGAATGTGCTTGATGCAAATCAAAACATCCTGTTTGCAACTAGGGCCCAAGTGCTGCCACTGATGGGGTGGGTGTCTGTGTGGCCCAATTTTTGGAAAAAAGGGAGACTCCGCTTGGAGTAACCCTTGCTTGATGTGTTTTTAAAAGAAGCCAAGATGAACAGAGCTGGGATCAGGAAATACTTTGCTACCTACCCCGGTGTCATCCTGGGGACGGATAAGAATGGCGTATTTTTGAATGTGCTTGATGCAAATCAAAACATCCTGTTTGCAACTAGGGCCCAAGTGCTGCCACTGATGGGGTGGGTGTCTGTGTGGCCCAATTTTTGGAAAAAAAGGGAGACTCCGCTTGGAGTAACCCTTGCTTGATGTGTTTTTAAAAGAAGCCAAGATGAACAGAGCTGGGATCAGCAAAGACTTTGCTACCTACCCCGGTGTCATCCTGGGGACGGATAAGAATGGCGTATTTTTGAATGTGCTTGATGCAAATCAAAACATCCTGTTTGCAACTAGGGCCCAAGTGCTGCCACTGATGGGGTGGGTGTCTGTGTGGCCCAATTTTTGGAAAAAAAGGGAGACTCCGCTTGGAGTAACCCTTGCTTGATGTGTTTTTAAAAGAAGCCAAGATGAACAGAGCTGGGATCAGCAAAGACTTTGCTACCTACCCCGGTGTCATCCTGGGGACGGATAAGAATGGCGTATTTTTGAATGTGCTTGATGCAAATCAAAACATCCTGTTTGCAACTAGGGCCCAAGTGCTGCCACTGATGGGGTGGGTGTCTGTGTGGCCCAATTTTTGGAAAAAAGGGAGACTCCGCTTGGAGTAACCCTTGCTTGATGTGTTTTTAAAAGAAGCCAAGATGAACAGAGCTGGGATCAGGAAATACTTTGCTACCTACCCCGGTGTCATCCTGGGGACGGATAAGAATGGCGTATTTTTGAATGTGCTTGATGCAAATCAAAACATCCTGTTTGCAACTAGGGCCCAAGTGCTGCCACTGATGGGGTGGGTGTCTGTGTGGCCCAATTTTTGGAAAAAAGGGAGACTCCGCTTGGAGTAACCCTTGCTTGATGTGTTTTTAAAAGAAGCCAAGATGAACAGAGCTGGGATCAGGAAATACTTTGCTACCTACCCCGGTGTCATCCTGGGGACGGATAAGAATGGCGTATTTTTGAATGTGCTTGATGCAAATCAAAACATCCTGTTTGCAACTAGGGCCCAAGTGCTGCCACTGATGGGGTGGGTGTCTGTGTGGCCCAATTTTTGGAAAAAAGGGAGACTCCGCTTGGAGTAACCCTTGCTTGATGTGTTTTTAAAAGAAGCCAAGATGAACAGAGCTGGGATCAGGAAATACTTTGCTACCTACCCCGGTGTCATCCTGGGGACGGATAAGAATGGCGTATTTTTGAATGTGCTTGATGCAAATCAAAACATCCTGTTTGCAACTAGGGCCCAAGTGCTGCCACTGATGGGGTGGGTGTCTGTGTGGCCCAATTTTTGGAAAAAAAGGGAGACTCCGCTTGGAGTAACCCTTGCTTGATGTGTTTTTAAAAGAAGCCAAGATGAACAGAGCTGGGATCAGGAAATACTTTGCTACCTACCCCGGTGTCATCCTGGGGACGGATAAGAATGGCGTATTTTTGAATGTGCTTGATGCAAATCAAAACATCCTGTTTGCAACTAGGGCCCAAGTGCTGCCACTGATGGGGTGGGTGTCTGTGTGGCCCAATTTTTGGAAAAAAAGGGAGACTCCGCTTGGAGTAACCCTTGCTTGATGTGTTTTTAAAAGAAGCCAAGATGAACAGAGCTGGGATCAGCAAAGACTTTGCTACCTACCCCGGTGTCATCCTGGGGACGGATAAGAATGGCGTATTTTTGAATGTGCTTGATGCAAATCAAAACATCCTGTTTGCAACTAGGGCCCAAGTGCTGCTGTGGCGCCCCTGACCTGGTCAGGCACCACTGAGTACTGCACCCATGCTGGGGACAGTACAATACAGGTAATCCAGAAGGCTGACCGAGGTGTGACTACACAGGCGCATAGTGATCAGGTCTCACACATGTACCTATGAGAGGACCCCTGGGGATCCCAGGAGGGGGAAAAGCCTTCACCTTCACTGGAATAGTGGAGGGGGCCAAAAGCCTCCATCTCCTCTCAAGGGGTGTGGTAAGAGAGCCTGGTTGCTAGGTGGCGTAGGCAAGAACAGGAGAGGAGGAGCAGTGAGCCGGTTCAGTGCAGAGTCCAGGGAGCTCCGAGTGGAGCAGACCCCTACCCCTGGGGCTGTTGCAGTCTGACAGCGTCCGCGCAGTGGCTACCGACGGGGGAGAACGGTCACCTAGGAGTGCTACCCGAAACCCATCTCCAGCTAAAGAGAGAGCACGGCGTGGGAAGTAAGGAGACTGCTAGGGAGTACCAGGCCCAAACGGGCGGCAGATCCCGGAGCGGGGATAGATCCACCTTTCCCTGCTAAACCTGCCGGTGTGGGGCCCTCAAAGCCCACACCACAACACCTAAAAGCCGCAGCCACGTAGCCACAGTTAGGGCCCATAGTTCACAGGAGGCAAGCAGCTGGAGTGATCTGGCCCAGGCAACAAGCAAACGGCAAACGAAGGGGAGAGAGGCTTCAGCAACTTCCCTGGGTGACCCCCATAGGGACTAAAAGTCGGGGTTACCCCAAACCACCAAGGGCTAAGGAAGGCGAGTTGGTAGTCACCATCAGAAGTCAGCCTGAAGGATACCTGGTTCCAGCCTGGTTCATCCCAGCTACGCCCGGGTTACTCACCCTGCCACCTGAAGTGAGTAAAACCCCTGAAAGACATCCTGCGTGTGTGGAGTTATTCTGCGCCTTGTGGTACTACGCACCTACACAGGGCCCTGGGGCTTGCCTCACTCTCAGGAGGCTATTCCAACTAACTGCACTCACCATCAGCCCCAGGCGTCCCTCAACCTGCAGTGGCGGTCCCCACTGACCGCAATTCTGAGAGTGGCGTCACGACAAATAGAAGATTCCCTACCTGTGACCAGACTGTTCCATCCAAGTGGAGTCCCTGAAGGTAATGCACCGACACAGCACTTGTGGGGCCTCACATCTGGCGTCACGAACAGGATAAGGACTAGACCTGTTCAGACAGGTGACCATGTGCCTGGGCGGTCCGCTTGAAAAATTGGAAGCGCCGCCATATTGCCACCATGAAAAGCGCGCTGAAAAACAACAGCAGCCCGCGCTGGGAGAAGTTACCGCCCACGAAGAGGTGTGGCTACCCAGAGATCCCCTGCAGAGTTCTGACCTCGCTTGTGAAGAGAGCGGAAGCGTCCAGAGACGGCGGAACGGAAAAGAAGCCAGCAGCTTGTTGCTAGAGAAAATGGCGTCTGAATGCAGAGACCCAGAGCCAGGCTCCGCTGCCTGGTGGTGTCGGGAGCTCGCCGAGTTCTGCGATCAACTGGAGGCCAGGGTCGGAAGGCTGATCAGAGAGGGACGGACGGAGTTTCTGTGGATGACCGCGGCGGTTCAGGCCTATGAGGGGAGAGCCGCGCGCCGAGTGCCAGACCGGGCGGTGACGACTCAGACCCCGATGCTGCCACCGATGGGTGAGTCCAGTGATGCCCCTGCCAGCGCGAGTGCCCCGACCCCTGCTGCCACGTCCGCGGTCCCTGAAGAGGCGTCCGGCGCGGCGACGCTGAAGCCGGCCGCAGCCACGCCAGGTGCAGCCCGCCAAGCTCAGGCCGCCACAGCGATGCCCTGCTCGGCCCACCAAGACCCGGTCCCTGCAGCGACGCCCAGTCCGGCCCGCAGAGAACCGGCTGCCACCGCGACCCTCATCCGCGCCGTAGGTGTGACGCTGACCCAGGCCGCCGCCATGCTAGGCCCGGCCCGCAGAGACCCTACCGCAGCCGCAATGCTCGTCCGCGCCGCAAGTGAGGTGCTGAACCAGGCCGCAGCCCCGTCAGGTGCGGCCCGCCAAGCTCCGATCGCTGCAGCGACTCCCAGCCCAGCCTGCACCGATCCCATCGCGACAGCGACGCCGATCCAGGCCGCCGCCATGCAGGGCGCGGCCCGCCAAGACCAGGCCGCCGCCATGCCGGGCGCGGCCCGCCAAGATAAGATTGCATCACCATTTTCCCCGGCCTGCAAGGCCAGAGCAGACACCGCTCCCCAGTCCAAGGAGGTCCCTGCTAGGAAATCCCTGGTAGGTGAGGACCCCGCATACTGGCAGCTGAAGGCTGACATGGAGGCCAAGTTCCCACAGGAGATGGTGGATCAGTACATGCTCCCTCCGCACACCCCCAAGAGGATTCCGGCAACCCCTGCAGCAACTACGCCAAAGAGTCCCCCGCCTGGGCCTGCTGAAGAAAGTCCATCCCCAGCACTGCCACCAAAGGAGTGCTCAGAAGCACTAAGGGGGAGGGGAGGCCAGGAAGCTGAGGAGCTGACTCAGGAGCCACCAGCAGTGGATCCATGCCCAGAGCCAGAGATGTTGCCATACTCCCGCTGGGATGAGGAAGACCTAACACCGTCTGCTGACGAAGATCTGCCCCAAAGCCTCACCTGGGAGCTGGTAAGCTGTACCTCGCAGAATCCAGTCCGCAAGACACGGCGCCGTAGCAGAACCCAGTCTTTCCCTGCACCGCCATCCCCAGAGCAGAGAGAAGTCACGGCCCGAGACTTAGAAGAAAAACGGTTCCTGAGAAGAGCCAAAGCACAGGTCAGAGGACCCCTTTGTAGAGGAGTTGTGGAAGACTTTAACTTGAAGAGCGGATATGGCTTTATAGTGGCACCAGGTATGAAAGAGGGCATTTTTGTCAACAGAAGAGACGTGAGAGCTCATTTGCCCAGAGGACATCCTGGAAGAAACCTAAGGATGGGAGACACAGTGCAGTTTACCATGCATCAAGGAGAAAGAGGCTGGTATGCGCTAGATGTAACACCATGTCCTAAAGAAAAAGAAACAGACACGGAAGAAGAAAGAGATCGAGAAACCAACAGGTGCCACAGCCCTACAGGCCCAAGCCCTGGTGAGGAGGAATCCACATAAAGTACAGAAAGAAGCATAGAAGTTCCCAGTTTGACAAGTTTGAAGTTTGCAACGTTTTCAAGTTTAAGCAATGTGCCCACATAAACTAATGTGAGAAATGAACCTTAAGGCTATGAACTGGCTATAGCCACAAACTCTCGCAGTGTAAATAGTTACACCAGAGGGCACCACCACCACCAGAGTCAGCCTGTTTAGGGGCTTGGCTCGTCTGCAACCAGAGAGCACGTCCGTATATAGGGCCTTGGCTTACCTGCAACCAGAGAGCATGCCTGTTTATGGGGCCTGGCTCTCCACCACAAAGAGGGTACCTGGTCAGCACCAACTGTGGAGGCCGCCTCTACATCCTGCCAGAAGAGGCTGAAGGCGCGGATCCACCAGGCCAGGTATACCCTGAAGACCACCAGCCCATGAAAGCCGCCTCTACATCCTGCCAGAAGTGGCTGAAGGCGCGGCCAACGTGAGAGGGTTTTGGGTGGGTTAACGGACTTGTGGGTGGAGGGTGGTGATGTATGGTACCTGGTGCTTTTAAATGTTTTACCATGTTTTAATGTTTTATGCATTTTAAAATGTTGTCTTGCAGCCCGAGGACGTGCTGGTGATAACTAAGGGGGAATGTGGCGCCCCTGACCTGGTCAGGCACCACTGAGTACTGCACCCATGCTGGGGACAGTACAATACAGGTAATCCAGAAGGCTGACCGAGGTGTGACTACACAGGCGCATAGTGATCAGGTCTCACACATGTACCTATGAGAGGACCCCTGGGGATCCCAGGAGGGGGAAAAGCCTTCACCTTCACTGGAATAGTGGAGGGGGCCAAAAGCCTCCATCTCCTCTCAAGGGGTGTGGTAAGAGAGCCTGGTTGCTAGGTGGCGTAGGCAAGAACAGGAGAGGAGGAGCAGTGAGCCGGTTCAGTGCAGAGTCCAGGGAGCTCCGAGTGGAGCAGACCCCTACCCCTGGGGCTGTTGCAGTCTGACAGCGTCCGCGCAGTGGCTACCGACGGGGGAGAACGGTCACCTAGGAGTGCTACCCGAAACCCATCTCCAGCTAAAGAGAGAGCACGGCGTGGGAAGTAAGGAGACTGCTAGGGAGTACCAGGCCCAAACGGGCGGCAGATCCCGGAGCGGGGATAGATCCACCTTTCCCTGCTAAACCTGCCGGTGTGGGGCCCTCAAAGCCCACACCACAACACCTAAAAGCCGCAGCCACGTAGCCACAGTTAGGGCCCATAGTTCACAGGAGGCAAGCAGCTGGAGTGATCTGGCCCAGGCAACAAGCAAACGGCAAACGAAGGGGAGAGAGGCTTCAGCAACTTCCCTGGGTGACCCCCATAGGGACTAAAAGTCGGGGTTACCCCAAACCACCAAGGGCTAAGGAAGGCGAGTTGGTAGTCACCATCAGAAGTCAGCCTGAAGGATACCTGGTTCCAGCCTGGTTCATCCCAGCTACGCCCGGGTTACTCACCCTGCCACCTGAAGTGAGTAAAACCCCTGAAAGACATCCTGCGTGTGTGGAGTTATTCTGCGCCTTGTGGTACTACGCACCTACACAGGGCCCTGGGGCTTGCCTCACTCTCAGGAGGCTATTCCAACTAACTGCACTCACCATCAGCCCCAGGCGTCCCTCAACCTGCAGTGGCGGTCCCCACTGACCGCAATTCTGAGAGTGGCGTCACGACAAATAGAAGATTCCCTACCTGTGACCAGACTGTTCCATCCAAGTGGAGTCCCTGAAGGTAATGCACCGACACAGCACTTGTGGGGCCTCACACTGCCACTGATGGGGTGGGTGTCTGTGTGGCCCAATTTTTGGAAAAAAAGGGAGACTCCGCTTGGAGTAACCCTTGCTTGATGTGTTTTTAAAAGAAGCCAAGATGAACAGAGCTGGGATCAGGAAAGACTTTGCTACCTACCCCGGTGTCATCCTGGGGACGGATAAGAATGGCGTATTTTTGAATGTGCTTGATGCAAATCAAAACATCCTGTTTGCAACTAGGGCCCAAGTGCTGCCACTGATGGGGTGGGTGTCTGTGTGGCCCAATTTTTGGAAAAAAAGGGAGACTCCGCTTGGAGTAACCCTTGCTTGATGTGTTTTTAAAAGAAGCCAAGATGAACAGAGCTGGGATCAGCAAAGACTTTGCTACCTACCCCGGTGTCATCCTGGGGACGGATAAGAATGGCGTATTTTTGAATGTGCTTGATGCAAATCAAAACATCCTGTTTGCAACTAGGGCCCAAGTGCTGCCACTGATGGGGTGGGTGTCTGTGTGGCCCAATTTTTGGAAAAAAAGGGAGACTCCGCTTGGAGTAACCCTTGCTTGATGTGTTTTTAAAAGAAGCCAAGATGAACAGAGCTGGGATCAGCAAAGACTTTGCTACCTACCCCGGTGTCATCCTGGGGACGGATAAGAATGGCGTATTTTTGAATGTGCTTGATGCAAATCAAAACATCCTGTTTGCAACTAGGGCCCAAGTGCTGCCACTGATGGGGTGGGTGTCTGTGTGGCCCAATTTTTGGAAAAAAGGGAGACTCCGCTTGGAGTAACCCTTGCTTGATGTGTTTTTAAAAGAAGCCAAGATGAACAGAGCTGGGATCAGGAAATACTTTGCTACCTACCCCGGTGTCATCCTGGGGACGGATAAGAATGGCGTATTTTTGAATGTGCTTGATGCAAATCAAAACATCCTGTTTGCAACTAGGGCCCAAGTGCTGCCACTGATGGGGTGGGTGTCTGTGTGGCCCAATTTTTGGAAAAAAAGGGAGACTCCGCTTGGAGTAACCCTTGCTTGATGTGTTTTTAAAAGAAGCCAAGATGAACAGAGCTGGGATCAGCAAAGACTTTGCTACCTACCCCGGTGTCATCCTGGGGACGGATAAGAATGGCGTATTTTTGAATGTGCTTGATGCAAATCAAAACATCCTGTTTGCAACTAGGGCCCAAGTGCTGCCACTGATGGGGTGGGTGTCTGTGTGGCCCAATTTTTGGAAAAAAAGGGAGACTCCGCTTGGAGTAACCCTTGCTTGATGTGTTTTTAAAAGAAGCCAAGATGAACAGAGCTGGGATCAGGAAAGACTTTGCTACCTACCCCGGTGTCATCCTGGGGACGGATAAGAATGGCGTATTTTTGAATGTGCTTGATGCAAATGTAGCTGTGAAGTGTACAACTGGGGCACAACTGCTGCCACTGAAGGGGTGGGTGTGTGTGTGGCCCAATTTTTGGAAAAAATGGAGACTCCGCTTGGAGTCACCTTGCGGTGTTTTACATGATTTTAGAAGGGCGTGCCATGCCTATATCTGTGTGTCCTCCTCTTTTTCCTTGTCCAGCTGTTTTGTTTTCGCATGAGTATATGTCCTTGTCACTTTCCAATGTGTTTGAGTTGTTTGTCACCTTTAGGATACCTTTGAGGGTGTTTTCTAGGTGTTTTTCTGTGTTTGTGATTGCCTGCCATTGTTTCCTATGCAGTTCGAGTTCGGTTCGTCGAACGTTCGACGAACCGAACTCGAACGGGAGGTCCGTTCGGCGAACCAACCTCGAGCCGAACCGCGACCGGTTCGCTCATCTCTACTGCAGACCATTTCCTGGTCTGTACTCACTGTAGCTTGGGAGCAGACCTCTGATTCCCAGGCTATAGTGTGACTGAACAGCTCTGCAGACTCAGCCATCTCAGTTCCACCATACTGTGCAGGGCTGATGGAGACTTCAGAGCTGGGAGAAAGCAAGTTTGATTGGGATGACAACTCAGAGGACTGGTGTTTTTTGGATGCGGTACTTGAGGTGGCTGAGAGGGCACTTGTTGGACCACTTGAGATCCATTTAAGCATTTTCCTTTTTTGGCCATCATCTACCTTTGTTCCTGTTGTTTTTGTCCGTAAAAAAGGGAGCACATCGGATTGTCCACGGTAAGTAGTAGACATCTTACTTTTGCTGGTAGATGGTCTATCTTCAGCAGATGATAATGGAGCTTTGCCACCTTCCCCACGGACAAACCCTTTTTTTCCTTTTCCACCACGCCTCTTCCCCTTTCCACCAGCATCTGTCATTTTGCCACTCATGTTGATTGCGACAAGATTGTGCACTGAAAATGTGGTAGTAAAAATTGAGAGGTGGTGTAGATTGCAGCGGTGGTCTAGCTTTATTAACAGCAGAATAATAAAGAATAAATATCCCTGACAATGCAACTACAGCCCTTAAACTGGCAGCATAAATTGCTAGTATAATGGCTTAGTTATAATGAGTTTGAGTGTGCAATGCAGGCAGAGGTGCTGCAAATATCTTTGCACTACTGGGACTATACAGAAGTCCAATAGCCACGTTTAGGATGCCACTAAGTTCACTGAGTGTTTGCTAGTATAATGGCTTAGTTATAATGAGTTTGAGTGTGCAATGCAGGCAGACGTGCTGCAAATATCTTTGCACTACTGGGACTATACAGAAGTCCAATAGCCACGTTTAGGATTCCACTAAGTTCACTCAGTGTTTGCTAGTATAATGGCTTTGTTATAATGAGTTTGAGTGTGCAATGCAGCCAGACGTGCTGCAAATATCTGTGCACTAGTGGAACTATACAGAAGTCCAACAGCCACGTTTAGGATGCCACTAAGTTCACTCAGTGTTTGCTAGTATAATGGCTTAGTAACAATGAGTTTGAGTGTGCAATGCAGGCAGACGTGCTGCAAATATCTTTGCACTACTGGGACTATACAGAAGTCCAATAGCCACGTTTAGGATGCCACTAAGTTCACTCAGTGTTTGCTAGTATAATGGCTTAGTAACAATGAGTTGGAGTGTGCAAAGGGCAGGAGGGTACAGTGGCAGGGTTGTGGGTCTCTGGGTAGAGGAAAGGAAGCCTGCCTTTCTATCCCTCCTAATGGAGAAATGCAGCGAGGAAATCCCTGACCTTAGCTACACAGACGCTGTCATCTTGTGTAGCTGTTAAACTCTGTTTTCAGGACCTGCCACCTATGGCTCTGACCCTGCCGGTATGAGCCCTTAAAAGGACTGATAGAAAGTGCTATCCCTATGCTGTCTAGCGCTGTGTATGGAGCGTACACAGCAGTATCGGCGATAGGAGCTGCGCCAGTGATGACTGCCACCAAGGACGCAGAAGAGATAATGGCGTCCGGATGGGCAGATACTCGTTTTTATAATGCAGGGAAATGTGACATGGACATCCTATTACACATGCCGTTGCTTTTCTGGCTAAAAGTCCACTTAGCTGTGTGTGTGTCTGGGATTGGCTGACATGCTGGCCCTCCCCACTACACGCGCGCGCTTAGGGAAGGAAGACAAGAAAAAAAAAAAAAATGGCGATCGCCATTATCCAAACAGCAGTGATCTGAATGCGCTGTTCCCGCACACTGTACACTGAAATGTCATAATAGTGTGAGTCACAGAGTGACTTACACTATTACAGCGGAAAGCCAGCTAGGAATTAGCTGGGTTTTTTGCTGCTAGAACCGTTCTCGAACGTATCTAGACTATCGAGCTTTTGCAAAAAAGCTCGAGTTCTAGTTCGATCTAGAACAGCCCCCAAAATCACTCGAGCCGCGAACTGGAGAACCATGAACCGCGAACCGCGCTCAACTCTAGTAATGACATCAACATCCTATATAAGGTGTGCTTAATTATTAGGCAACATCCCTTCCTTTGGCAAAATGGGTCAGAAGAGAGATTTGACGGGCTCTGAAAAGTCCAAAATTGTGAGATGTCTTGCAGAGGGATGCAGCAGTTTTGAAACTGCTAAACTTTTGAAGCGTGATCACCGAACAATCAAGCGTTTCATGGCAAATAGCCAACAGGGTCGCAAGAAGCGTGTTGGGCAAAAAAGTCGCAAAATAACTGCCCATGAATTGAGGAAAATCAAGCGTGAAGCCATTTGCCACCAGTTTGGCCATATTTCAGAGCTTCAATGTTACTGGAGTATCAAAAAGCACAAGTTGTGCCATACTCAGGGACATGGCCAAGGTAAGGAAGGCTGAAAAACTATCACCTTTGAACAAGAAACATAAGATAAAGCGTCAAGACTGGGCCAAGAAATATCTTAAGACTGATTTTTCATAGGTTTTATGGACTGATGAAATGAGAGTGACTCTTGATGGGCCAGATGGATGGGTCAGAGGCTGGATCAGTAAAGGGCAGAGAGCTCCAGTCCGACTCAGACACCAGCAAGGTGAAGGTGGGGTACTGGTATGGGCTGGTATCATCAAAGATCAACTTGTGGGACCTTTTTGGGTTGAGGATGGAGTGAAGTTAAACTCCCAGACCTACTGCCTGTTTCTAGAAGACAACGTTTTCAAGCAGTGGAGAGGAAGAAGTCGGTATCGTTCAAGAAAAACATGATTTGCATGCAGGACAATGCTCCATCACATGCATCCAACTACTCCACAGCATGGCTGGCCAGTAAAGGTCTAAAAGATTAAAAAATAATGACATGGCCCCCTTGTTCACCTGATCTGAACCCCATAGAGAACCTGTGGTCCCTCATAAAATGTGAGATCTACAGGGAGGGAAAACAGTACACCTCTCAGAACAGTGTCTGGGAGGCTGTGGTGGCTGCTACATGCAATGTTGATCATAAACAGATCAAGCAACTGACAGAGTCTATGGATTGTAGGCTGTTGAGTGTCACCATAAATAAAAGGTGGCTATATTGGTCACTAATTTTTTGGGGGTTTTGTTTTTGCATGTCAACAATTTTTATTTCTAAATTTTGTGCAGTTATATTGGTTTATCTGGTGAAAATAAACAAGTGAGATGGGAATATATTTGGTTTTTATTAAGATGCCTAATAATTCTGCACATTAATAGTTACCTGCAAAAACAGATATCCTCCTAAGATAGCCAAATCTAAAAAAATCCACTCCAACTTCCAAAAATATTAAGCTTTGATATTTATGAGTCTTTTAGTTTGATTGAGAACATAGTTGTTGATCAATAAAAAAACCCTCTAAAATACAACTTGCCTAATAGTTCTGCACACGGTGTATGGAAAGTAAGAATATATGGAAGGTACTACAAGTGAAGTATTAAACCAATAATATTCTGATAAATGGTGTTGGCAGCTGTTACTAAGACTGGGCATAACACTATTAACAATTGTATGTTCAATGTCACAGCATATAACTTTACCATTTTGAGCCAGCCAAGTAGAACTCAATGGTTTAGTATATAGGTATATAACACCATGAATCTTGTAGAATCGTATGCACACTTTATGCAAAAAAAGCCCATGAATGTAATGTAGGGAGTGAAAAGCCAATAAACAAAGAAAGTGCTTAACATTAAAAAATATTGATTTGTAATGTGTGTGTGTGTTACTGGCTAGTTTCACCCCCCAAATAAATATATTAGTAAATACTCTTGAAAGAAACCTGTCAGGAGGTTTTTGCTACTTTATCTTAGATAATGTAAGAGCAAAGACCCTGATTCCAGGAATGTGTCACCTACTGGGCTTCTTCCTACAGTTTTCATAAAATCCTTGTTTTATCTACTGCAGGTCTATCAGTTCTGTGAATGTGGAACTCTGTATAACCCTGCCCACACCACTGATTGGCAGTTTTCTGCCTATGCACAGTGTACATAATCAGTGGTGGAGGCGGGTGTTACGAACTGGCGCCGCCATAGCCGCAAGCAGCCTGATGCGGTTCCTGTTGCGCCCAGGCGCCGGCTGCCGTTCTTGGCCGTGCCTCGGGTCGTCCAGTTGGCTGTTCCTTCCACCACATCTAAGTGTGGAGAGGCGGCTAGTGCGCATGCGTACGCCGATTTACCCCAGCCAGAGTTTAAGCCCGGTGTTTTGCCTAGTGAGCATGCTCAGCCTGATTGTGTTATGTCTGAGACTAAGTCCTCAGTTCGGGCTACTGAGTATGCTCCCACAATTAACCCTAACAGCCTCTTTGCACAGGTACTTGGACTTCGTGCTGTGTCTAAGTTCTGGGATGTGCCTACTGAGCATGCTCAAACTGATAGTCTGCTTTCTGAGCCTGTTGCTCAGGCTACTGGGCATGCTCAGGCACTTAGTGCACCAGAGGCTAGGTCCGGTAAGGACCTCACTGAGCATGTCTGTGAGGTGGCAGGCCCTGATAGGGCAGAGGGTGTCAGGTGTCCTGATGACGTGGCAACTCCGGACTGGCTCGCAGAGGCCCACCCCTATGATCTGGCACCTCAGTATTGGTCGTCAGACGATGACTGGTGAAGTGTTTGGGGCGTGGCTGCCATGAGGTCATCAATGATGTGGCGGTTCCGGATAGGTCGCATGTGACGTCACTGATGACATGGCACTCTGCTATTGGACCTTGGTGGTTCCACCCTGGGTTTGGGGCGGACCCAGGTTATAAAAGGGGCTGGAGACAACATGGAGGTGTGCAGTCTTCACTTTTGCTCAGTCAGAGCACACCTCCATGTTAGAGCCTCATTGCGGCATAAGCCTATGTTGGGCAGCGGTAGGTAGGGTTAGGCGAACGGTGCCTGTCACGCCAAGATTCGTGGCTCGGCACATCAGGGTCAGGCGCCGTGCTTCCCTCCTGCCGTTCCAGTCTTGCTATAGCAGCCCAGTGGCGTTAACTGGGCTGCGGCTGCTGTGCTTCCTGTCCGATTGTGCTCCCTACGCACACGGACAACGCACCTGCTGTGCCACCTGTCCGGTTGTGCCCCCTACGCGCACGGACAGCGTACCCCAGGACCCCTGTGGAGTTAACAGGGTGTTCCTTATCCTACTCGGCTTCCCGGTCAACGCTACTGGTGTACCCATCTGGCCTGACGTGTCCTACACACACGTGGCCAGTCGAGAGGTGGCCAGAAATGCTAATCGGAGGACCGCTCGGCCTGACGTGTCCTACACACGTGGCCGACAGGGCGCTTTCGTGGCGGTCTTCCGGTCAACGCTACCTGGTTACCACCCGGCCTGACGTGTTTCCTGCACACGTGGTTGGTGTAGCGCTAGGTGCACCAAAACGCTAATCGGGTTGTCGTCCGGTCTGACGTGTCCAAACACACGTGACCGGTTCCCAGAGTTCCTGGGTTATCTCAGAGCCATCCAGCTCTATAGTCTCCGCCTAACCCTCAGGTGCCAGCAGCTCCTTTGTCATCTGGAGCACGGTGGGCCCCAACTGGCGATTAGGATATATACCCCCTGGTCCTAATCTGCCGGTCCCCCCGAAATAGCGGGGTTGTACAGCACTCGTGAATGTGGAGGACAATAGGGCAGCAGGTTTAGTAGTCGTTTAGTGAATTTCCTGCTGATAAAACAGTGATTTCTTCAAAAACTACAGCAAACAGCAAAGTCATTGACACATCACTTGAATAAGGATCTCTGCCCCTACATTATACTTCTCGCAGATTAGGTGGCAAAAATCTGGTGACAGATTCCCTTTAAGGACATCTGAACAAAAATTATTTGGGGCGAACTGGCTGACCATGCAATGTGTATGAGGCCTCCTAACGCTCCACTGGCAATAACTATGTTGGAGGACATAAGAATTAAGTAGTCTCAATGGTATCCCAATCCTTTTGCAGAACATGGGATGTGTATGTCCTGAGCTCCTTATTGTATTCCTGCTTTGGTGGAGATCTTCATCATCACTTGGCTCAGGGGGGTAAAACTATTAGATACCTATTGAAAAAAAACATGCCGACCCCTGTAGCACATGCAAACTAGCATTGCATTCAGGTCAAACTGCAACCACAGCCCTCATATCTAGAAGTCTTGGCATCACCATATTACAATATGTGTCTAAAAAAAACAAAGAAAACAAAACAATAAAAAAGCAAAACACTACAACCATACAGCCCACTAACTACTGTGTCCCCTGCCGGTCTCAGGTCATCACATCCGCATGGGACATCATATGATTGCTGTAGTCAATGGTCACTGATTAGCTGCAGCTCTCATGCGATGCCTCCTCTGGATGTTCTTGTCTTGAGACCAGCAGGGGACACAGTCGCGAGTGTGAGTTCGGGAGGTAAGTACCTCCTTTTTTTTTTTTTATCAATTACCCCATTCTGGGCTCATTGAGAACAACATTTACTGTAGGTACAAATCCCTGTAATCATATTTTACATGAAGGATATAGGGACAATAATGGGGACTGACGTACAGTATTTTGCAGAGGTTGCTTCAGGTTTTGCAGACATTACATTGTACTTTGAAGATTTAGTACAACTCAATGTAATGTGATGATCCCAAGACGACAAGAGAAGATCAAAGAAAAGGGATATGAATGACTTACAGCCACTATTTCTTGCTTCCGAGGGTCTACAACACGTAATTTCTTATCTTTACAGGTAGTGGTGATGAGACTTCCATTATAGTTCCAGCAGACGTTGTAGATGAGGTCACTGTGCATCTCGTCCAAAGTAATAAGAGCCTCACCGGTGCCCACGTTCCAGATAATAATTATGTTATCACTGCCTAACAGGAAAGAAGAAGAGAAGCCAAAATAATATAGAACATCAATATAGTCTAATACACAAAGCTGTGTGTATGTGTGTGTGTGTGTGTGTGTGTGTGTGTGTGTGTGTGTGTGTGTGTGTGTGTGTGTGTCCGCTAAAAGAATCCGCACCATTGCATTTATAATTATGAAATTCTGCACAGCCACCTCATTTGACTCAGGGAGCGTCATAGACTATTTTGAAAGGATAATTTAACCCCGCACTTAAAGGTGGCGTTACACGCTAGGATTTATCTGATGATCTCAGTAGCGATGTGACACACCCAGATCGTTGTTACGATTTGCCGAGATTGCACATAGGTCGTTTATTAGCAGTCACACGTACACATCTCACAAACGACGCAACATCGTTCAGCGATATATTGTTTGACCAAGGCGGTCGTGTGGATGTTGTTCGTCGTTGGCAGGGTGTCAATTGAAGCAATATGTCTGCTGCATTGCAAACGACGAACAATATTTTGAAACTGAACGTCGTGTCAACGATCAACGATTTTCAACCTATTTGCAATCGTTCGGAGTCGCACGTAGGTGTCACATGCAACGACGACGCTAACGATGCCGGATGTGCGTCATGGAATCCGTGACCCCGACGACATATCGTCAGATAAATCGTAGCGTGTAACGCCGCCTTTACAGTTATTCACCAAAAAAACTGCTTACATTAAAGTCAATGGAGCTGGGAGCTACAGGTCATTAATAGGAGCTGTGATTCGTGAAACACATACAGACAGACAGAGGCAGACAGGGAGATATGTACACAGGGTAAGAGACAGACAAACAGGCAGACAGGGAAAGAGGCAGACAGACAGAGACAGGCAGACAGAGACAGACAGGGAAATAGGCAGACAGACAGAGACAGACAGACATACAGAGATAGAGGCAGACAGGGAAAGAGACAGACTAACAGAGACAGACAGAAAGAAACAGACAGGGACAGAGACAGACAGAGACAAAGAGAGAGACACAGGCACAGACAGGGAAAGACAGAGACAGACAAAGAGAGACAGAAAGAGAAAGAGACAGACGGAAAGAGACAGACAGAGGCAGACAGGGAAAGAGACAGACTGCCTGAGAAAGATGGAAAGAAGCAGACGGAAAGATACAGACAATGACAGACAGAGAGAGACAGAGAGGGAGAGGGAGCGATAGAGACAGAGAGACACTTAATTACTATCCTGGGCAACGCTGGGTACTACAGCTAGTAAATAATTCTATAGTTATAGGGCTTGTCCAATAAACAGCATTTATCACCTATTCACAGGATAGGTGATAAATACATCATTGCTGAGAGTCCGACTGCTGGGACCACAATGATCACAAGAACGAGGACCCTGACACCCCCTATATGAATTTATCAATTGTGCATGTGTGATCACCGCTCCAATCACTATTAGTTGGGAGCAGTTCTGCACATATGTGACTATTGCTCCATTTATTTCTGAGCTTTTAGGAGCAGTATTGCACCTGTTTGAACACCGCTTCTAAAGACAGTGAATGGAGCGAGGTCAGACATTAGCAGTATGACACCATTCACACAAGGTAGTTTAAAATTTTCGTTTGATGTGTGGAGTCCCAGCAGGCCCATAGTGATCAGACCTTTATCACTTATCCTAGGTTCTTTATTGGACAACCCTATAGAAATAAAGATTATTATTATTATTATTAACCCTTTTAAGACTTATTGAGCTTCAGAAAAAATACCATCCATCTTTCTTAACACTAGTTTGTCTATAATAAAAATACATGTGTGAAGGAGTTTTGATACACCAGATATTTTTTTCAATCAGATTCCAATTACTTTAGAAGCATACAGAAAAATTATAAAGCCCTTCGATAAATTAAGATTCCCACCCCCAAAAAAGTGAAGAAACAAAAAGTTAAGATGTAATATGGCAAAAAGAATTAAATACGGTATACTGTATATATATTTTTACCAAAATTCTATGCTAGGATATAAATGGCTTATATGGCAATTTAAGAGTTCAATAGTAAATTTATTGATACCTACTGCCACCACTAGGTGGAGCTCATTTCATATGAATTTATACAACTCCTATTTAAAGGGAATCTATCAGCAGGTTTTTGCTATTTAATATGAAGACAGCAGGATGTAGGTAAAGAGATCCTGAATCCAATGATGCATCACTTAGATTATTGAGTGTTGCCTCAGCCTTTTGTTCAGACAAAATGATAATTTTTAGCTTTAGTCATATAGCAGAGTTCAGAGAGCTGCCACCACCCATACCAAGCTCTCTATAGAGATTGTACATTGGCAGTGAGCTATCAATCACAAAAGGGAGCGTGCCGCACTGCCCGTGTGTGTAACTATGTAATCTGAGCAATGATAAGTGTCCTGCTGCTTAAGCAAACATAGAAAATAGACAACAGATCGGACTGTGACAAGACAGGCATGCCTGAATTCTTAGGGTACCTTCACACTTAGCGATGCAGCAGCGATCCGACCAGCGATCTGACCTGGTCAGGATCGCTGCTGCATCGCTACATGGTCGCTGGTGAGCTGTCAAACAGGCAGATCTCACCAGCGACCAGTGAACAGCCCCCAGCCAGCAGCGACGTGCAAGCGACGCTGCACTTGCACGGAGCCGCCGTCTGGAAGCTGCGGAGACTGGTAACTAAGGTAAACATCGGGTATGGTTACCCGATGTTTACATTAGTTACCAGTGTGAGCAGGGAGCAGGGAGCCGCGCACACTGAGCGCTGGCTCCTTGCTCTCCTAGCTACAGTACACATCGGGTTAATTAACCCGATGTGTAATGCAGCTACATGTGCAGAGAGCAGGGAGCCGCGCACACTGCTTAGCGCTGGCTCCTTGCTCTCCTAGCTGCTGTACACATCGGGTTAATTAACCCGATGTGTACAGCAGCTACATGTGCAGAGAGCCGGAGCCGGCAGCACAGGCAGCGTGAGAGCTGCAGAAGCTGGTAACTAAGGTAAATATCGGGTAACCACCTTGGTTACCCGATGTTTATCTTGGATACAGCTTACCTCAGCTGTCAGACGCCGGCTCCTGCTCCCTGCTCGCTTCATTTGTCGCTCTCTTGCTGTCACACACAGCGATCTGTGTGTCACAGCAGGAGAGCGGCTTTGAAGAAAACGAACCAGGGCTGTGTGTAACGAGCAGCGATCTCGCAGCAGGGGCCAGATCGCTGCTCAGTGTCACACACAGCGAGATCGCTAATGAGGTCACTGCTGCGTCACAAAAAGCGTGACTCAGCAGCGATCTCGGCAGCGAGCTCGCTGTGTGTGAAGCACCCCTTACTGTCAACTCTTGCAGCATGTTGGCTTTAGCTTTGATAGCAAAACCCTGTTGACAGATTACGTTTAAAGGGAACCTGTCATCAGAAATTTAGCTTGAAACCTAAAAGTTTCCCCCTCTGCAGCTCGTGGGCTGCATTCTAGCAAGGTTCCTGTACTTTTTGTGGCCCCTTTTAAACCAAATTAAATACTTTATAAACTTGTACCTTTTGCTATGTAAATTTTGTAAATCGTCCATGGGGGCGGGCTCTCTGCTGACCGTTGCTGTTCCTCCAGCACATTGACGCCGTCCCCCCACACTCCATTTCATCCATCAGGATGCCGCCCACTGCGCCCGAGGTGCCGCCCACGCCAGGATCGCTGGTGACGTGTGTCACAAGCACGAGATTATGGGCGGCGCTGTGATTGCATCGCAAGTGCCGCCCATAATCTCGTGGACGCGCTTTCCCCCACTGCCTCCAGCGTTCTGCGCAAGCGCTCGCCGGCAAAATGACCTGACGTCACCTCCTTCCCATCTTACCCTGCAGCAGGGCAAGATGGGAAAGAGGTGACGTCGGGTGATCTGGCCAGCAAGCGCTTGCGCAGAACGCCGGAGGAAGAGGGGAAAGTGCGGTCACGAGGTTATGGGCGGCACTTGCTGATGACACTCACAGCGCCGCCCATAACCTCGTGCCTGCGCAAAACGTCACCAGCGGTCACACGTGCACACAGTGCGCTACAGTCGCACAGCGCATGCGCGGGACCAAGGGCGCCCAGGGGCGGTGTCCTGAGATATAAAATTCAGCGTTGGGGGGCGGCGTAAATCTGCTGGAGGAACAGCAACGGTCAGCAGAGAGCCCGCCCCCATGGACGATTTACAAAATGTACAAAGCAAAAGGTACAAGTTTATAAAGTATTTAATTTGGTTTAAAAGGGGCCACAGAAAGTACAGGAACCTGCTAGAATGCAGCCCAGGAGCTGCAGAGGGGGAGACTTTTAGGTTTCAAGCTAAATTTCTGATGACAGGTTCCCTTTAAAGGGAATCTGTCAGCAGGTTCTTCCTATGTAATCTGAGGGCAGCATGTTGTCGGGGTTAAAACACACAATTCAGAGATGTGTCTCATCTCAAGGTACATGTTCTTTACTTGCAATGATTGTTTTAGCACCAGGGCCTTATCAGTGCTCAGAATACATCAGCTACAGCAGCGTGTGAGCTCTAGTCTGACACGTTTCCTCCTGTGATAAGCAGCTTACTGTCTGTAGACATTGTATATATAGAGCCTGGTGTGGGCAGAACGGTTTTCTCAGCTCTGCTGTATTGGTAAATATAAAAACTCTTATTGTGTCAGAACCACTCCACTCAGGAAACTAAATGATACATGGTTGGATTCAGGATCTCTTTTCTTACATTATGCTGCTTTCAGATGAGGATGCAAAAAACTGATCACAGATTCCCTCTAAGGTAAGGTTATTCTAGTAATTCCCCTTTGACAAGGGAGCAGTTTAAAGCCATAGGCACTATATAAAATGAGCACAAAGCGAGCCACACAGCAGTGGCATAGTCTGAGTCTGTGGTACCTATGCCACTTTAAATATTAAAGGTTTGTATCAGCAGCTTATCAGTCTATAATAAATATACATGTCTGTTCCATCCAGTATTGCCAACCAGGTTTCAATATGTCTTAAGCCATTAGGTGGATACCTGCACTAAGTAAAACATTGCGAGCGGAGGGGTGCCATGTGATAATTCCTACTCTCTTTGAGTGACCTTCCAGCGTGACAATGGGTTCAGTTATTGATCGCACTGGTGTGTAATCTGGAATTTGCCAAACCTGAGAAAAAAATAAATAAAAAGTTATATATTAATATTTTCTGCAATATTTAAATGGTCAGTATTATTTCAACAACTTGTGCAAAAATGTAATAGTACAAAGGAATACAGTGCCTTGCGAAAGTATTCGCCTCCCCTTGAGTATTTCAACCTTTTCCCACATTTCAGGCTTGAAACATAAAGATAAAAGTTTTAATGTTATGGTGAAGAATCAACAACAAGTGGGACACAATTGTGAAGTTGAACGAAATTGCTTATTTTAAACTTTTGTAAAAAGAATAAACTGAAAATTGGGGCGTGCAATATTATTCAGCCCCTTTACTTTCAGTGCTGCAAACTCACTCCAGAAGTTCATTGAGGATCTCTGAATGATCCAATGTTGTCCTAAATGACTGATGATGATAAATATAATCCACCTGTGTGTAATCAAGTCCCCGTATAAATGCACCTGCTCTGTGATAGTCTCAGTGTTTAAAGCGCAGATAGCATCATGAAGACCAAGGAACACAACAGTCAGGTCCGTGATACTGTTGTGGAGAAGTTTAAAGCCGGATTTGGTTACAAAAAGATTTCCAAAACTTTAAACATCCCAAGAAGCACTGTGCAAGCGAGCATATTGAAATGGAAGGCGTATCATACCACTGCAAATCTACCAAGACCCGGCCGTCCATCCAAACTTTCATCTCAAACAAGGAGAAGACTGATCAGAGATGCAGCCAAGAGGCCCATGATCACTCTGGATGAACTTCAGAGATCTACAGCTGAGGTGGGAGAGTCTGTCCAAAGGACAACAATCAGTCGTACACTGCACAAATTTGGCCTTTATGGAAGAGTGGCAAGAAGAAAGCCATTTCTCAAAGATATCCATAAAAAGTGTCATTTAAAGTTTGCCACAAGTCACCTGGGAGACACCAAACATGTGGAAGAAGGTGCTCTGGTCAGATGAAACCAAAATTGAACTTTATGGGCACAATGCTAAACTATATGTTTGGCGTAAAATCAACGCAGCTCATCACCCTGAACACACCATCCCCACTGTCAAGCATGGTGGTGGCAGCATCGCCTGCTTTTCTTCAGCAGGGACAGGGAAGATGGTTAAAATTGAAGGGAAGATGGATGGAGCCAAATACAGGACCATTCTTGAAGAAAATCTGATGGAGTCTGCAAAAGACCTGAGACTCGGACGGAGATTTGTCTTCCAACAAGACAATGATCCCAAACATAAAGCAAAATCTACAATGGAATGGTTCACAAATAAACGTATCCAGGAGTTAGAATGGCCAAGTCAAAGTCCAGACCTGAATCCAATCGAGAATCTGTGGAAAGAGCTGAAAACTGCTGTTCACAAACGCTCTCCATCCAACCTCACTCAGCTCCAGCTGTTTGCAAAGGAAGAATGGGCAAGAATTTCAGTCTCTTGATGTGCAAAACTGACACATACCCCAAGCGACTTGTGCTGTAATCACAGCAAAAGGTGGCGCTACAAAGTATTAACTTACAGGGGCCGAATAATATTGCACGCCCCAATTTTCAGTTTATTATTTTTATAAAAGTTTAAAATAAGCAATAAATTTCGTTTAACTTCACAATTATGTCCCACTTGTTGTTGATTCTTCACCATAAATTTTAAATTTCTTTATCTTTATGTTTGAAGCCTGAAATGTGGGAAAGGTTGAAAAATTCAAAGGGGCCGAATACTTTTGCAAGGCACGGTATACTGTAAGAAACTTTGTCATATATGTTATCAGAGAAAGCTGTTTCTTTCTCCATTTATGAGCCACTTCTTTTTCTCCCTTTTGCCTCCCAAACTCATTATTTACTCTGAGAAACAGCTCAAATCCATCTAGGTCAAACCAACACACACTACCAGTACAGTGAGATGTCAGAATGTAACTACTAACAAAATCTATGGACAGGGGAATGGGGAGGAATCATGAGGAGCACTCAACACATTAAGAGACCCCCAGATTTCCCTTCAGTGCTGGAGTCACAGCTACACTGCTCAGTACCGCTGTATAATGTCCACCATGCTGCTGCTGCTGCTTCTGTGCTAAAGAGAAAAACGATCAAGAACACAATCCCTGTGTGCGCAGTGTATAGGAGACATCATAACAGAGTCCATCCACTAAAATATTTGTAGTAAGACCCTGCATAAGGGGAGAAGTGGTGGAAAATGTAGAATACCAATCATCATGGCCAGAGAGGGAGAGTGAATGAGAACGTTATTGATGAAATTGTGTAATTTGCAAATCTTAAAGACTTTCGAAAACTGTAGCAAAATATATAGTGCGTCCTAACATACTAAACGGCATCACTGCTGATGAGATGGTTTTCCTCTTCTTATCTGGAGGGTAACTTCAATTTCTCAATTCCTTTCCAAGTAAAGGAACAATATAAAGGGTATAAAAAACACAATCCACTGAGCTGTTTCTTGTGGTGGGGGGGATTTGGTGAGGGTTTTATTCTTAGTAAAAATAGCAATCCAATTAAGGTTAGGTTATAGAATCAGCATAAAAATTACCTTTATTCCTAAACTTGTAGGAGCAAATATCTCACTCCAATGGCACAAGTTAGGTACTGAAAGCCATCACTGTAAGTGGTGACAAACACCCTAGTCATATGGGCTAGCCCAAATAGGCAAGCGCATACAGTGAGGCCACTAGAATAACAAACACATGAAAAAAACTAAACATACATAAAGGAAAGAGGTATTGCTTATAAGCAAAGGACAATGGTCCAATTGGCAAAAAAACGCAATATACAAAATAATACCTAAAAAAGCAATAGCATTACAATGCACTCCATACGCTGACAATGGTCAGTCATATATATAGACGAAATGCAAACAATATTTAGGTATTAAAAAAGGAATGGTCTCACCCAATCCCTTTTGATGGAGGGACACGCAGTCTCTAGATCCTGAGTAGTGGATATGTCCGCCATACACTGGCCCTACTACCTCCTGGATACAAAATAACAAAAGACTGCTGCCCCAGACTTCCGTCCTAACAAGGACGGACCACAACTAGGTCTCAAGCTGGACCCCTATGCTGACCCTGATGACATCCCGGCGTCCCGACGCGTTTCGTCACTAAGACTCCTCAGGGGACATGATCGTCTTCAGTCAGGTCCTTACTGCCAGCCCTCACCAAGCCATAGTGTCAAAGGACGCCTAAATATTGTTTGCATTTCGTCTATATATATGACTGACCATTGTCAGCGTATGGAGTGCATTGTAATGCTATTGCTTTTTTAGGTATTATTTTGTATATTGCGTTTTTTTGCCAATTGGACCATTGTCCTTTGCTTATAAGCAATACCTCTTTCCTTTATGTATGTTTAGTTTTTTTCATGTGTTTGTTATTCTAGTGGCCTCACTGTATGCGCTTGCCTATTTGGGCTAGCCCATATGACTAGGGTGTTTGTCACCACTTACAGTGATGGCTTTCAGTACCTAACTTGTGCCATTGGAGTGAGATATTTGCTCCTACAAGTTTAGGAATAAAGGTAATTTTTATGAGGGTTTTATTCTTCCTTAAAGAGGACCAACCACCAGGATTTTCCTATATAAACTAAAGCCAGTGCTATACTGGTGCTATCAGGCTGATTCTATACACACCTTTGGTTGTGAGATCGGATGTATACTTTCTGAAATATAGGCAAGTTAAGTTTGTGAAATGCACTGTTATTTGATGAGAGGTGCAACAGAATAACTAATAGGTCAGTCGGGTTTTGATAGTTATTCCTGCCCCTGTGTGCCTGCCTGTCCTTCCTCTCCCCTGTTCTTCCTCCCTCCTGTAATAACAGAGACATTGGGAGGAAGGATGTCTGTATATATGCAGTACATATGTAATCCTGTGTTCTGTTGCAGATTGTGCAGCTGCCACTAGGTGGCTCTGCTGCAGAAGATTAAACAGACAACCTAGAGAGTGCAGTAAGAGGTAGGCTGAGGTCACCTAAGAGGCAACCTGTCACTGTCACGAAGACTATGGGGATTGCTTGAAACCGGGGTTCCTAAGCTGATCCTCAGTCTAGGGGGCCCTATGCTATCCCTAGTCTCAGGGATACCCCTAAAGGTGGGGATAACTAAGTCTCCTTCTTTGCCCTTCTACTGAAGATATACTGTGGAGATAAAGAAGCGCAATAGGGTCTTACCCCAGTAGCAATGGGGGAGAGAGATATGGTATTACTCACCTATAGGGGTTGTGACAGTCACAACACCTATACCAGCATATATGTAGGTAATTCCAAGCCACGGCAGCGGTCCCTCGGTTGGCAGATAACAGAGAGTAGTAGAATGAGGGTTTCCAGGCCGCGCCAATGACCAGCCGATATTAGGATGTTAGATTAATGTTGCTTTTATTCCAATGTACAGGTCTACGCGTTTCGGAAGGCACCCCTTCCTTCTTCAGGACCACATGGCAAGAAAACATAAAATCCCATTGGCCATGGGCAGCCCTGATCAGTTACCCCCAGGGGGTACTGGGAGAGGAGTGAGATTAAACCCACACAAATAGACAGACAGGAGAAACAAAAACTCTGACACACAGTACATGCTCATACAGGTATAAGACAATAAAAGATAGGAGGAAAACAAGAGCAGGGAGGAAACAACAAGACAATGGGTAATCTGAACAACCACTCTAAGCAAAAAGCAACACTTTCAGATAGTCTGGGACACCAAAACTCACCGACCAACACAGTATAACCTATAACTGGCATGGTTCCCCATCATGGCTCTATCCTGGTAAATATGTCCCCATCATGGCCCCATCCTGGAGTATGTCCCCATCATGGCATATATGGCCCCATAATGTCCCCATCCTGGTATATATGACCCCATCATCTCCCCATTTTGGTATATATATCCCCATCGTTGCCCCATCCTGGTATATGTCCCCACCCATCCTGGTATATATGGCCCCATGATGGGGACGCACATCCAGCTAAAACAGGTGCTGGGGTCGGCGGAACCCCTGTATTGCCAGGCCTGGTCGCAGTCGTGATCCCTGAGATCGTGATTGTTACACCCCTGCTCATTATGCGCTCACTAGACCATATTCCTTTCAATGCACATTCACAAAGAGCTGCTTCGCTGTATCTAAAGAGAAGTGACGAGCAGGCAAAAGAGCACACTGTCAATACATATTAAAAAGGAGAGAAACACAGAGAGTAGCCCAGCCCCAAAACAGACGTCACTGATGACATCCTTTTTCGGGGAGGTGACATTAATATCAGGGGCTGGGTTGGCTGACGTAGACCCATAACATAGGGGATAACATGATATTTTGGGAATAAAATTTTAAGGCAATTTTTGATATATTATTGGCAGGTGTAAGATGTATTTCACAGAAATCTAACTTCTAGCACAGTTATACTATATGGGGCATTTGCTGTGACTTTTGTACTGAAAAAGTGGTGAGGAGTTTTAGGTCTTAATTTATGGCAGTCACGTACCTTTTAGAAAACTTTATGCAATGATCCACTTTTGATTTGTCTCAGTCTTTGTTCCTTTTGACATTTTTATGGTTATCGCTAGGCAATGTTTAGTCGTAGTATAATCCAAACTATATAAAATGTTTAATAACTCTTTCTCTGGGTGTCATATGATCCTATCATGATCATCACAATTGTCCTTCTATGGTTAGTAAAGGAAGAAAGCACATAGAAGACATGCCACAAGAATGACCACAAAGCAGTCTGACACTCATTAAGTTTCCTCGGATGAAGCATGATCGGTATGTAAATGAGAACATCACAATACTATTTTTAACTTAATATTGTGTTTAAGAGTTTTATCCATCAACTCAGCGCAGCTCTATCCAGCGATGACATTACTGCGCAAGCCAAAAATTAGCTTCACATGAGACATGGATGCAAAGTAGGTTTTTTGGCATTGGACAATGCAGGGGCTCATCCACACCTACTTTTAAATAATTAACCCCTTTCAATCTTCCATACTAGAAGATATAAAAGGGGGTTTCTTGCCTGGTCCTTCCTCTATGCAGAGTGCAGCAGTGGAGAGTAGTTGGTCACTGGCTGCTGCTCTCTGCATATACAACTGGAATAACAAAGCTCAGTAGAAAGAAGGGAGCTTTGTCTTCTCGGTCACCGCCTATCCAGAGAGCAACAGCCTATGGCAAACACATCCATGTGAGTGTTACTAACTGAGAGAAGCAGACTGAGTTTTTTTTTTAGGTATCATCCTAGTTTATAGTTGCATCAGTTTTCTTTTCTTTTTTTTTTTTTCCCACTGAAGCAGGTAGACCGTCTGAACTTATTTTATTCACTAACTCAACAATCCATCAGTTAAAAAGGGATGAAGCTTGAATGGAAAACTGAAGTACAAAGTTTGTCTTCCTGGTTTCGTCCATGTGTGACGCCCTGGCCTATCAGGTCGTCACAGGGTATTGTGCAATCTGCCCTCCTGTGCAATATCCACCTCCTCCTTGGTTACGGGTCCCCAACTAAAGGTGTTGCCAACATCAGCCAATAAAAATCCTAGGAACACTCTGCACCACACCCACCAGACACACCAATGGATGGCCTGAGTGGAATAGGGTCGCCCACTTGGGGGGTTGGTTAAGGGGAGGTCAGGGGTAGGTCAGTGAAGGGTAGGACGTGAAGGAGAGAGGAGGTCAAGAGCCGGGCTCCTTGGAAGTCACTAGGTAAGAGAAACTGTGGAAAAAGAAGCGCAATAGGGTTTTACCCCAATATATACAGGGTGAGGAAAAGAGCAATACTACTCACCAAAAGGGGTTGTGAAAGTCACAACTCCTATAACAGCATGTAACTCCAAGCCACGGCAGCGGTCCCCATAAGGCAGATAACAGAGTAGTAGAGATGGGTTTCAAAGCCGCGCCAATGACCCACAGATCATGAAAACTCAAGATTAATGTTGCTTTATTTCATGCACAGGTCATGAAATAAAGCAACATTAATCTTAAGATTTCATGATCTGGGCTTAGGAGGAGCTGGACCCCCAGTCGCAGGGGATCGTGACAAAGGGCACGGAACTGTCGAGGATGACAGCCGGCGGCCTTGTACCATCACCGGGCTGTGACCAGGGCACGACGGGGTACGTGGACCCTAGGTCAGGGAGTAGCTTCAGGCAACCTGACAATTTACCTGACGAGAACGGAGCCTTCAAGATCTGCTCTCCACCTGCTCCAAAATCAGGGTACTAGCGCAACGAGGGGGATAGGACTTTCCACTAAAACGGTCCAGGAAATCCCAAGCGTGAACCTTGAGAGCAAGCTCCCACAGTTAGCCACACTGGGGAGCGGGACTCGACTATTTCTACACTACTGGGGCCAACTGACAAGTGAACTTAGTGCCAGGAGGAAGGTCACGGATCACCAGACAACACCAGTGGGGACGGGACCTAAACGTGCTCCCCTCAGCGGCAGTGGTGTCCAGAACTTTGGTTTACCAAGTTGATGGTGTCAGCTTTATGGACTGAGTGAGTACGCAAGTGACCCTTTCACACCCAACGGCACTCCCCAACACCATCACCGAGTCCCGGGGCATCCTCCCTACCCGTGGAGGGGTTAAAACACCTAGCTGCCCACTCCATCGTCCCCGGGTACTCCCAGCTGCAGCGGTGGTACTCCACCTTACCACACACCACGGGTGGCGTCACGAACTTTAAATATACAATCCCCTGTAAATACCCCCTTTATTTGAGTGGCCGCACGACCCCCGGGTCCGGAGAACCCTCGAGCCACCGCGGATCCGGATTCGAGCAGCCCAGCTGCTGGCACGGGGGCGGCACACATGTCTCTGTCTTCCTAGTTTCGTCCATGTCTCCCGGATCCTCATTAACATTAAAGGGGTTTTTCACTACTAGGACAATCCCTTCTGATTCCACTTGTTTCCATTAGATAAAAGCCCCTGTACTCATCTCCCATTCTGGTGTCGTTCCTGCTCTCTCGGTAATCATGGGGTTCATGTGGGGTTGTGACGTCACAGGAGCCCCATGTCTAATCACTGTTGACTTCTCTCACCAGGCCTTTGGACCAAATGAGCAATCAACAGGAAGTGAGTGGCAGATGCAGTATCACTTCCTGTTGATTAACACATATGGTACAAAGGCATGGCAAGAGAAGTCGGCAGTGATTGGATGCGGGGCTTGTGTGACATCACAACCCCACGTGAGGTCTGAACCTCGATTACTGACAGCACTGGAATAGCGCCAGAACGAGAGTTGAGTACAGTATTTTAACTGGTGAAAACAAGTGAATTCAGGGTTGTGTTATGTGCTAGAAGTGGAAAACCCTTTAATAGCCAAATATGATCTACAAAACAGATCATACTTGGAATGAATAGAAGAGAATAGGGTAAGCACTGAGCCTCGTACCGGAGACACAGAACTGTTTTTAAAACTGTTGTGTGAATGGCTCTTTGACCAGTGTACTGTCCAACAGTCCAAGACATAGAAAAACATCCAGATATGTCACATGGTTTTGTGAACGTGGCCAAAATGGCCTAAATGTACATGAGGCTTCTCTGTTAATATTCACTGTCAAATTACAAGGTTTATCCAGGCTTAGTTAGGAGACTGATGACCACTCCCAAGGATATCATACCAGTTGACGTCTCACACCCGGCACCCATGCCAATTAGCTATTTGGAGCTCGGGCTGATTATTGAATAGGAGCTGATCTCTTCTACACCAGGATTGAACATTTACTGTTCTGGCTTCTGCTTAAATACGGTCAGGTGCTCCTGCTTTTGTAGCGCCCCAGAACTCATCAGGGCACTACAAGGTACTGCAACCCGCCAGATTCAGGGCCTACCCCCAGGGACCTGGAAGACCAGTGCTGGTAACAGCAAAACACATTGTAATCCCAGTTTTCCCCCATCCTCAAAGACTGGTGACAGACTAGAAATGAACCCAATGGATGGCCACCTAGGGGTGGAGCCGATGCAGTCCACTAGACAACGACCAGGTGGGAGGGGACAACAGTTGGACAGTAGTTAGAGTTAGTAAGTGGAAGTGAGAGGAGACGGACGTAACTGCCCTGAAACACGAGAAGTGTAACGGAGACCTGAGGGCCCAGGTGTGTGGTTGCCGGAGGAGTACGGCGCAGTACTCCCGAAATCATAGCACCAACGGGGCACAGAGCCCTAGGTCAGGCAAACGCTCCAGGCACATCTGATAAAAATCTGCACAGTGAGGAGACCATCCAGGACCTCATTGACCTTAGAAGTTCGGGGGCACCATCAGTAATGGGAGAACCAGGGATCATAACGGAACACCGACCTTACAGGGTTTACACTGCCGCCGGACGGACCAGAGACTGAGAGACAAACAGGAGGGGACCCCAAGATGCTCCAAGCCACGGGGACCCACCAACTTGAGAAAGGTGCAGGGGAAAGAAGCCACCAGGTCACTAACCGACACTGGGACTAAGGGGACCAGAGGTGAATACCAGCCGTCCTCCAGGTAACCAGTTACCATCTACTGTGAGCAAGGAGAACCAGTTAAACCGTAACCCCTCATGTAGCCTACCATTATTTCCGCGCCTAACTCCATCACCTAACCCCCTGGGGCCCTGGCCCTACTTGTGGAGGGCGCAACTTCCAGGCTGGCATCACATCAGCCCCAGCGGAGAGACTGGGCAGCGGCGGTTCCATCACTATAATCTCAACCCACAAGTGGCGTCACAACAAACTCTATTGAAAATTCCCTTTTACATAAACCCCCTTTTTAAAAGCGCCCCCCAGGGTCACGGAAATGGGCAACGGCCACCCAGTGACACATCCCATTTGTAAACTGCCAGGGACAGAGTACCCCATAGCCTTGGGCAGCACACTTACATAAGTTAAAGTAAAATATACGCCATGACAACTTCTTCAATATATTGAAAATACACATTAGTCTTCTTAAGGCCCTGTTACACGCAACAACGTATCTAATGATATATCGCCGGGGTCACGGATTCCGTGACACACATCCGGCATCGTTAGCGACGTCATTGTGTGTGACACCAACGAGCAGCCGTTAACGATGGAAAATACTCACCAAATCGTCCATCGTTGACACGTCACTGTTTTCAAAAAATTGTTGATTGTTGAGGACGCAGGTTGTTTGTCGTTCCCAAGGAAGCACACATCACTACGTGTTATACCTCGGGAACGACGAACTACAGCTTTCCTGCGGCTGCCGGCAATGAGGAAGGAAGGAGGTGGGCGGGATGTTACAACCGCTCATCTCCGCCCCTCCGCTTCTATTGGGCGGCTGCTTAGTGACATCGCTGTGACGCCGCACGAACCACCCCCTTAGAAAGGAGGCTGTTCGCCGGCCACAGCGACGTCGCTAGGCAGGTAAGTCCGTGTGACGTCTCCAAACGATGTTGTACGCCACGTGCAGCGATTTGCCCGTGACGCACAAACGACGGGGGCGGGTGCTTTCACCAGCGATATCGCTGCGTGTAAGGTCCCCTTTACTCATTTTTCCTAGCTCCAGCACTTGTCCATGTCTCCGTGTCATCTTTTCCCTGCAGTCACCTCCCTCTACTCTTGAGTGCATCAAGTTACTATACCACCTTGGTGTACACTTCTGATCTCACTCAGGCCTTATAAATCCAGCTCATGTGGCTACACAATGCCGGAATATTTAGATAGTAAACCACTGCTGCTACCACGTGCTGCCATCTCTGTTGAGTCTCAAGACAAACCCAGCTATGCTATCACTGGGCTCTGCTACAGTCTCCATAAAGAATTCCTCTAGTCAAACCCAGCTCGGCTGTTTCAAGATGCTGTCCACAATCAGCTCTGTTGCATCAAAGTGACTGTCCACTCAATCGACTCTGCAATGTCTAGGTCTATGTCTGTAGACTCGGACCTTGGAACATCAGAGCCAAGCCCACACACTTGACTGCTGTCTGAATTTTCAAGTTCCATGTACCATCAAGCATATCCAACTCCTCTGTACCACGCTGCTATGTGCTAAACTGCTAACACAGCTCTGCTGTTCCACATGATGTTCGGCTTATCTGACTCTACTGAGTTTTCCTGCACCGACACCTCAGGTCTGGGCTGTATTTTCAGACTTATAATTTAGCAAATTCAATTGTGATCCACTAAAAAAAGAGAAGGCGGCACTTACCATGTAAAAACACTTCTTTATTCGGCTGGTCAGACGCACTTGCTCTCTACCTCTGTCTGACTGCATGTTTTAATGCATCAGATTTTGCATCAGATGTTGCTTGATAATCCTCAGAGGGCACGAGCTGCTCAGAGGCTTTGAGGCAATTTCAAGAACACTTTGGTCTGCCAGACTAGCACATCCATTAAATGCAAACTCTATTATAGACCAATCCATAAAAAAGTGATACACAAAGCAATTTATTGCTATAAAACAAAATTCCACCATGCATCATAAGTCTGCCAGAAAGTTGTGATTCAATGTCTGCAATCTTAAATTGTTGCCACAAGATGGCAATGTATCACCGTAGATCAGACCTGGGCAAAGTGCTGTCTATGGCCCACTAATGTCCCTCTCTGGCTGTTCCACTCTGGTCCATTGACCGAGACAGCCAAAGAGCTGAAAACAGTGGCCCGCACTATGCCCTCCCATGCCCATCCCAATGTCACAGCTATGATGCAGTTAATAGATTGGTGAAGGATAGAGCCGCTATCTCCCTCTTCCACCAATTACTGTGTGTGACTGAGACACCAGGCGCAATGATGTAACTTCATCGCGTCTGCTGTATGGACAGTGCACTGGAGACCAGAGCAGAGAGCAGGGAAAACAAGAGCGAGGTGAGTATGTGGCTTTTGTTGGTACATAGAGGGACTGGGTCAGGGCTCATGCTGAATATTAGGGTACTGTGGAAGCTCATACTGTATATAGGAGGGCTATGTGGGGGCTCATACTGTATATAGGAGGGCTATGTGAGGGCTCCTACGGTATATAGGAGGGCTATGTGGAAACTCATACTGTATATAGGAGGGCTTTGTGAGGGCTCCTACGGTATATAGGAGGGCTATGTGGGGGCTCATACGGTATATAGGAGGGCTATGTGGGGGCTCCTACGGTATATAGGAGGGCTATGTGGAAACTCATACTGTATATAGGAGGGCTATGTCAGGGCTCCTACGGTATATAGGAGGGCTATGTGGGGGCTCATACGGTATATAGGAGGGCTATGTGAGGGCTCCTACGGTATATAGGAGGGCTATGTGGAAACTCATACTGTATATAGGAGGGCTATGTGAGGGCTCCTACGGTATATAGGAGGGCTATGTGGGGGCTCATACGGTATATAGGAGGGCTATGTGGGGGCTCATGCTGTATATAGGAGGGCTATGTGGGGGCTCCTACTGTATATAGGAGAGCTATGTGGGGGCTCATACTGTATATAGGAGGGCTATGTGGGGGCTCCTACTGTATATAGGAGGGCTATGTGGGGCTCATACTGTGTATATGACGACTGTGGAGGTCGAAGCTCATACTGTATATAGGGAGATTGTGGAATCTCACACTGTATATAGGGAGATTGTGGAAGCTCACACTGTATATAGGGAGATTGTGGAGGCTCATACTTTATATAGGGGTATCAGCATATTTAATTCATTTAGTTCAATATTAAGTGAATACAGTGATACCTCCTTTTTCGTTGATAATTTGTCAATGAAAACCGAAGCAATTATTTCCTTAGGAATCAATCTAAATCCAATTAATTTGTTTTAGACACTCTAAAATAGATACAAAAAAAATAATTTTATAGAGAATAAAGATAGTGTTTAATACTAAAAACAATAAGAAATGTATATAAAATGAATATAAAAGGAATATAAAAGGAATACTGAATGAATATAAAATACTACATACATTTGTTACATACATTTTGAAATTATCAAGCGGGTGATACTGGCACAATGCCACACAGAGCAGGAGAATGCATGGATCACAAAATTAGCAGCGTAGTCACGTGGGCATGCAGACAAAAACAAACAAAAACCGAGGCAATCAACGAAAACCTAAGCAAATTTTTACTGCAAAAAAATCAACGATAACCAATCTCAATGAAAACGTAGGTGCTACTGTAATTAATTTCAACCTATCGGATCGGCCCCTTATAACAATCACAGCCTCTCATGTGGCCCCTCGGAAAAGTTAATTGAGAAACTTGGCATCTACGTAATCAAACTGTTCTGCAGAATCACGTTGCCAGATCAGTGTTGCCCCATAATGAATGCTGTTAAAATAAAACCCTAAAAAATTGTAATACAATTTTTTTTACCATCATTTAAACCCATTTACAATCTCCTTCCCATTTTCAGTATGTTACGATATAATAAAATGAATGGTGTCTTTCAAGGGAACAACTCGTTCCACAAAAAACAAGCCATCATAGTCAATACTCAATAGCCCAGAGCCCGAAGACCCTTGGGGGCCCTCAGCGTCGCCGTCTACAGCAGGAGCTACATTGATAATAGCCTTATCAGTGTAGCTTCCGATGTGGAGACTGCTTGAGGAACTTTGGTGACATCACGATCATCTGACTGATCATGTGACCATGATGTCACCACTCTGTAAAAGAGCTTAAGGTGAGATGGACTGGTGGTAAGTGTGTGTCTCTGTGTGTGTAAGTTTACATGTCTGTGTCTGTGTGTATCTTTGTCTGTGTAGAATGTATGGGATTCAGTTGAAATATACTGAAGTGCAGCAAAACCTTCCTGCACCACAATAGTTAAAATAGCCACCAATCTACCTGGGGCAGGCAGCTGACATCAATGTTCGCCAACAGCAGCAGCATGCCTATCAGAGACCGGCAGGTGATGTCAGAGCACACATTGCAGGTGCATGACGTCACTGCAATGCACTGGACTGTCCACACCATCAATGAAGCAAGAAGAGGACACCTCTGGACTACGGCCAGGAAAAAATAATCTTTTTTTATTTCATTTCATTATTTTATTCACATGGGGACCAATATTGGGAATTATATGGGGACCAGGATGGATTACATATGGGGACCAAGATGGGGGATTATATGGGGACCAGGGTGGATGGCATATGGGGACCAAGATGGGGGATTATATGGGGACCAGGATGGATGATATATACAGACCAAGATGGGGATTATATAGGGACCAGGATGGATGACATATGGGGACCAAGATGGGGGATTATATGGGGACCAGGGTGGATGACATATTGGGACCAAGATGGGGGATTATATGGGGACCAGGGTGGATGGCATATGGGGACCAAGATGGGGGATTATATGGGGACCAGGATGGATGATATATACAGACCAAGATGGGGATTATATAGGGACCAGGATGGATGACATATGGGTTCCACGATGGGGGGATTATATGCTGTCCAGGATGAATGACATATTGTACTAAGATGGGGGCTTAAATGGGGACCAGGATGGAAGACATAAATGCTAAAATGAGGGAATTATATGGGGACCAAGATGCGGACATATGAAGAACATATGGGGACCAGGATTGGGCATTGTATAGGGGCCAGGATGGAAGACATATGGGTACCAAGATGGGGTACATTACAGGTAGGGTCCCATGATGGAGGACATTCTAAGAGGAAGGGGCCCAGGATTTAGGACATTATTACAGCAAGGGGCCAGGATGGTTGAAATAATTAATATATGGGGGACAGAATACAAAAGTGGGGGACCTGACATCACCGAGGCAGACCCCAGTCTCTCTGAGTGACTAGGCTGTGGGCGGAGTTTCACTTCACTGCTCATCACAGCCCAGCATCGCTCCTGCTTGTGGTGCTCTGAAGTGAAGGCGAAAGCACGCGAGATGCTAGGCTGTGAAAAGAAGTGAAACTCCGCCCACAGTCCAGTTCACGGAGCACGGGGGTCACATGATGGGGATGAGTGGATCCCAATAATGCCGCTCACAGGCAGAATTGACTACACAGGGTATTTGAGAAAAGCCTTCTGTATGAGTTTTACATCGATGTGGCTACTATGCTGTGTAGTTGACTATCCCCAAAGCCATCATTTCTATTTTTTCCATCAACATAACCATATGGGGGCTTGATAAGTATTATAATTATTTATTTATTTATTTTTTTATGAGTTGTATTTTTCATTGACACATTTTTGAGCTACACAACTTATACACTCACTGTTATTAACTCTTCCTGGCTGTGAATAGGCAAAAAAAATCCCAGCAAATATGCCATTCTATATTACATTCATGTTTTGCTGTGTTCACTGTGCAGGGTCTACAACATTCTAGAAATCATTATGATTATGGGTGGTGGCAAATCATCAAGATATTAAACATGCTTTTGTTTTTTACTACTTTTCCAGAAGAAAAACATTTTTTTTGTAAAACAAAGTTTATTTTTATGTTGTCATTATCTGACAACGCTACATTTACATTTTTTTGTTAAAGCTGTGTGAGAGCTCATTTTGTGCAGCATGCATTGAAGTTTTCATTGGTACATTTTGGAGTATATATGACTCTGTTGTTGATGGACAGCTTAATTTCTCCATCTTCTCAACTGTCTGTGTTGACATATGTCGGACTGCACTTGGATGTCATCTGAGCGCAGTCCCATGTTTTGCAACCAACTATAGACTTGAATGGGTGCGTACCATCTGATATACGGTGCCACTCACAGTGTGCTGCGATTGTTTTGTTGTCCCGAAATGGCATGAGAAAAATCCCTATAGTTGGCACTGCCCCATAAAATAACATTGGAGCAAGTGCTATCCAATAAAATATCAGATAACACTCATTCGAGTTATAAACTAGCTATACGCTAGTGTGAGCGAAACCTAAAGCGGGCAAGCGATCGTACCTGCCCCCGTCGGTTGTGCGACACGGGCAAATCACTGCCCGTGGCCTACAACCTCGCTTACCCCCGTCACATGGACTTACCTGCCCTGGGACGTCGCTCTGGCCGGCGAACCGCCTCCTTTCTAAGGGGGTGGTTCGTGTGGCGTCACAGTGACGTCACACGGCAGGCGTCCAATAGAAGCGGAGGGGCGGAGATGAGCGGGACGTAACATCCCGCCCACCTCCTTCCTACCGCATTGCCGGTGGAGGCAGGTAAGGAGATGTTTGTCGCTCCTGCGGTGTAACACATAGCGATGTGTGATGCCGCAGGAACGACGAACATCGTAACGGCAGCAGAAACGATATTAAGGAAATGAGAGACGTGTCAACGAGCAACGATTTTTCGCGTTTTTGTGCTCGTTGATCGTCGCTCATTGGTGTCACACGCTGCGATGTCGGTAACGGCGCCGGATGTGCGTCACTACCGACGTGAGCCCCGACGATATATCGTTACCGATATCGCAGCGTGTAAAGCACCCTTTAGGGTATGCTCTCATGATCAGTGTTTGCAGCGTTTTGGATGTAGCGTGTTTTCGCTGTGTCCAAAACGCTGTGTTGTACAATACAAGCAAAGTGGATAGGATTTCTAGAAATCATATGCCCACTGTGCGTGTGCAGCCAGCAGCGAAAACTGACCTGCGGTGCGGCTTTCCGAGCCACAAGCATGTCAATTTATTGCTGCGGAGTCACAAGCGGTCTCCACCAGGAGAACAAAGTGAGAGTCCGCAACTGCCTTAACTCTAATCGTGGGCACGGGCAGCTGCAGTTTCCTGTGGAGGAGACTTGTGGCCCCGCAGGTTAGGACCCGCCGCATCCAGAATGCAGCCGGTCCTAATCGTGGGCACGTACCCTTAAGCGTCTTCTTCAGCGTCTCTTTAGTCTTTTTTTTTATATACTTTACACAATAGTGAGAGACTTCTGTTATGAACAGGTCACTTCTTTTTTGGCCTGAAGCGGTTAAAAGGAACTCAAAAAATGGAACGTTGCAAGTTGTTTTTACATTTGCTGTACATATTCATTTTTTGATGCTGTTTTTTAGCACTGTTTCTGAAAATAAGGAGCGCTGATAGTGTAATACCAACCGATCAGTGAGGTATATCAGGAAATGTACACTCACCTGAAAAGGTTGTGACAGTCACAACCACTAATACGCATGAGATAATGGCGTCTGCTGCAGCCCCAAGTGGATGTGCATTCAAAATGGAGAGCATAGGGGGTTAATGCCGCGCATCAGCCAAAATGAAGATGTAGCACGTTGATGATATTAACTCTTTCTTTTATTCCATAGGTCTACGCGTTTCGAGGTGAAACCTCTTCCTCAGGACCAGGCTTTATGTTGATGTTTCTGGTCCTGAGGAATAGGTTTTACTTCGAAACGCGTAGACCTATGGAATAAAAGAAAGTTAATATCATCAACGTGCTACATCTTCATTTCGGCTGATGCGCGGCATTAACCCCCTATCCTCTCCATTTTGTTAGCACTGTTTCTGGCAGAATAGACCTGAAAACAATGTCAGGTGTACATACCCTTGGCCAAAGTCTAAAGCCTTGGCCAAAGTGTGGGCAATATGTATGATGTTCTCCTTACAGCAAGTGAATCTTGCTAGATATAATAGTACTGCTTCTAATAACCATTTGCCACTATCCCCACTTCCACTGGCTGGACCAGCGCTGATGACGTTCTTTCCTGCTGACAGCAGAGGTGCGGGGACACGTGGTTCAGACTTTTTACTGTGCTCTGAAAGTGGCCATTCTGAAAAATGAGGATCAGACCCATCACGTAAAAATGGCTCCAGGGGGGGGATCAAAAGCCGGTCACCAAGAATGGTGTTATCTATAGGCACATTTTTTTTTATTTTAGCTGGGATGCTTTCATTAAAGCACACAACTTTCTAATGCACTTTATTCTCCACCCAGTTTTCACTTGTTTTTGTGGCAGCCACAGCAAAATGATGGGTGGAAATGAGGCTGAGAAGTATTGTGTTCCCCTGGCTCTTATCCCGTAGTCATTAATATCGTGAACTGAAAAGTAGACGCCACTCTTCCTGAATCTTGAAAACTAAAAATCACCACGTGGTAATGTCTGAATAACAGCTTACTGGAATCCCCTGACTCCCGTCACAAGCTGGCCTCGGTTTTTGGCATCTGATCAGCCGCTTCCCTGTCCCCTTCTCCTAGTGAGGGAGGTATTATTAGAACTGCTGTATCACAGTGTGAGATTCAGACATCAGAGCCGAGCACATGGCTGCATGGTCTATATATAACCAGATACTTAAGGCCCAAGGTAATGTGCATACCTCACTCCAGAAAATGTCCCAGCGGCTCCAACATTACTTGTATCAAGCATATCAATTCAACAATGAAACACTACGGGAGAACAGTGCAAGGAAATCATCTGTTGTAATTGCTGACAGGTTGATAAATACCCAACATGTAGTTAAAGTTCCTCAGGGGAAATGTTCACACGAGGATTTTGTGATGCTCCAAAACGACAAATTTTTCAAGAGGAAATGCTCCTTCTTCTGGGTCTGTGCACACAGAGTTTGACGAGTCTTTTGGAAAGGGTCTACTCAAAAATAAATGTATGGAAAAATTGCTTAAAAATGCTTGAAAGATTCTACCTATTCATTTCTATAGAAAAATAACTTTACTGGTTATAAGTTCAAACGTTCGATCATTTTCAATCATCATCAGGTTTTCAAAGCCACCAAGCGTTTATCAGAAGTGACCTGTCAGTTCTCCCGGTATTAGAAGCTTCTCCATACTTTATAATAGAAGTCAATTGAAAGGCAACAATAATACCATAACATTATATTACCCCAGGCGGTTGGGGCACATCCACCCAGGGGTCTAGACAGCCCGGGGCGGGAAAACAAGGAGTCGAAGTCAAGGTCAGAAAGGAGTTTGGAGAGGAGTGTGGGCTGGAGCTAAGTGTAGCTCCAGCAGAAAAGTTGAAGTTGAACAGTACCAGGGTAGGAGCCCTGGTGCCACTGGCTAGGGGACAGACGGTGGTCTCCGTCAGCAGGAGACGGGGAAGACGGCTCGGCAGAACCGAGGTGGCCTGGGACAGGGTTGCAGCCTGCTGGTACCGACACGGGGAACCGACCCGGAAACCGTAGCACAAAGGGGTGTACTCGGACCCTGAAGCCAGAAACTGGAACCAAGCGGACTGGTTAATTCACCGATTGAGGCCAGGACCAGAGGTCCTGTCCCACCCAAAGTCCCTCATAGAAGACAACAGCCCACCGATAGGGATAAGAGGTCACCGCCAGGGCCCATAGATCCCACGGGCCAGCGTCTGCGGTCACGGCTCTTTAGGCTACATCCAGCCGGGAGCGGACTCCTGAGTTTCACACTAGGAAAGTCCACCTTACACACGCAGTGCAGGAAAAGGATAGGGACCCGAATGCAACCGGCCGCGGCACCAGCCACCATCACTTTGGTTTACCAGAGACTTGTGTGGTTTATTAACAGTGAGTACACCAACACTCCCTGTGGTCGCTATCCCCTGCACCGAGCCACCGGATCCCGGGGCCACCATCCCTGCCCACGGAGGGGTTAACAACTTGCTGCACAACATCTCCCACGGGTGCCCCATAACAGCAGCGGTGGTGTCCCATCTCACCACACACCGTGGGTGGCGTATCGAACTTACTACGGCCTAGCCCGTGCATCTATGCCCCCCCCCCATTTATTCGGTGTGTCCGCGAGACCCCCGGGCCCGGAGACCCTCGAGTCACCACCCCTGAAGGCCCGGACCCGAGCAGCGCCGGCTGCTGGCACGAGGCGGCACCCACCCACCGGGCAGGGGCCAGGGCACGACGGGGTACGTGGACCCTAGGTCAGTAAGGAGCTTCAGGCGTCTTGACAATTTACCCGACGAGGACGGAGCCTTCAAGATCCATTCTCCATCCGCTCAAAAATCGCGGTACTAGCGTAACGAGGGGGATAGGACTTTCCCAATACATAGTCCAGAAAATCCCGAGCGTGAACCCTGAGAGCAAGCTCATTCAGTTAGACACACTGCTGAGCTGGACCCGATAGTTGTATGCTAGAGAGACCAGTTAGAAGAAAGGTGCCACGGAAAAGGTCACAGGCTAACAAGCAACACCAATGGGCACGGGATACAGGTGTACTCCCTCCCTGCTGCAGCGATATCAAGTACTTTGGTTTACCACGGTTGTCGGTGTCAGCGTTATTAGACTGAGTGGGTACTAAAGTGATCCCTGACCGTCCCTACGGCACCTTCCCGTCACCAAACCGAGTCCTGGGGCATTCCCCCCTACCCATGGAGGGGTTAAACATCTGGCTGTCTGCACCATCGCCACCGGGTACTCCCCATTGCAGCGGTAGTACTCGATCTTACCACGCACCATGGGTGGCGTCACAAACTGTCCATACAATCCCCTGTAAATAACCCCCTTATTTCCGAGTGGCCGCGCGACCCCGACCCCCAGGTCCAGAGATCCCCTCGAGCCACTGCGGATCCGGATCCGAGCAGAGGCAGCGGGCTGCTAACGCGGGGGCAGCACACTTCTATTAGGAGAGTTAGTGGTTTCCAAGAGGAAGCTGCCCAAAGAATGAACATTAGTTCTTTTAACAGCTCCAGGTTTTCCGAATTCTGTTTTGGTTAGGCCTCCTCCACACATCTGTCTCTCCGGTACGTGTGACATTCCTTTTCACACGTACCGAAGACACAGACATCTATAGACCTATTAAAAGCAATGGGTCTGTGCACATGTCCGTGTTTTCACACGCACAGTGTGTCCGTGTGGAGCACATACTTGTCCGTGTGCTCCACACGGCGACATGTCTGGTTTTCTCCAGCAGCACGGGTGTCACACAAACCGCACATTGATGTGATCCATGTCACATACGAGAGAAAACACAGGTCACATAAAAATAAAGAATTTTTATACTTACCTGTCTTGAGCGCTGCTGTTCTGTCTCTGCTGTTACTCATTACGCTCATTTCTTATTCACTGCACTCACCGTGGACCTGGAAGTAGCAGCAGCACCGGGGACAGGTAAGTATAACAGCTCATGCCGTTCGTGTGCTATCCAGAAGTCACACGGATAGCAGAGGGACAGCACACGGAACACACAAGGAACACACACACACATATGTGTGATGCCCTGGCGCCGCCATGTGGTCACAGAAAAACACTACACCCCACACAACACCATCCCACACCAGGTTCCATCAGCCACAAAACCCTAGCCACCCCCCTCAGGGTAAGAAGGACACACCAGTGGGCGGGACCAGGTGGATTGGGAGAGCCCACCTAGGGGTCTTGAGGATCCAGGGGAGGGAACCAGTTAGTTCAAGTTGAGGTCAAGGCTGAGCCTAGTGAAGGGTAGCCAGGGTAGTGGCCCTGGTCTACTGGCTAGGTGGCAAGCAGTGGACCGTGTCCAAAGGCGACGGGGGTCTGGTCGCGGGAGATCCAGAGTGGACTGGGACAGGGTTGGAGCACACCGGTACTGACAGCGGAGATCCAGTCCGAAAACCATGCACAGGCGGGGTACCTGGACCCTAGTTAGAAGATGGTTGCAAGCCCCTTCTCTAATTCACCAGGCCGGGAGCAAGGTTCCAGACGTTGTTCCAAAGTGTTAGCCCAGATAGAGCAAAACGGCAGCCCACCGCGGGGGATAGGGTATCCGCAAACACCCACTGAGATCCCAAGGGTCAGTTTTCGCGGTCACATCTCCCAACCAAAACCAAACTGGGAGTGGACTTCCCCGTTCCACATGAGGTTGTCTAAAATAGCAGGAAAATATAGAGTGCCAGAGGAAGGGACATTGGTACACCAGCCAGGTGTGGGAACCGTATACACCCTGAAGCGGCAGCCAGCCACTGACACCTTGGTTTACCAGCAGACTTGTGTGCATTTATTCAATCGTGAGTACACCAACATCCCCCGGTCCGGCCCGGTGCATCACCATCATCATCCATCACCTCTTGTGTTCTGGACAATGAGCCCCGGGGCATCCACCCCTACCCACGGAGGGGTTAACATCCAGCTGCCATTCCATCGCCCCCGGGTGCTCCCCAACAGCAGCGGTGGTACTCCATCTTACCACACACCGTGGGTGGCGTCACAAAGTATCTACAACAATCCCCGTACACATATCGACCCTTTTTATTTGAGTGTCCGCACGACCCCCGGGTCTGGAGACCCCTCGAGCCACTGCGGATCCGGATCCGAGCAGCCCGACTGCTGACGTGGGGGCGGCACATATGCACCTACACCACGGACCATGAGACACATGTGTGTTTTATGCAGACGTGTGAAACAGGCCTTGAAAAAAGTAACAACTTCCCGGGTTTGCCCACCCCAACCATTCTTTTTTTCCTATGGTGTGATATCTAATCGATAAAGCTATATTACTGAAACCGAGTTGTATATTTTGACATCTAGATGTATTGCAGCTATACTTTGCATAATTAATCGTATATTTTGTAGATATGTAACAAAAGAATGAACATGTGCACAACAATGTTACTTTGACATTGCTGTGCATTATGTCTATTTTCTGAGGTGGTTTTCTAGTGCTTTTTGAGGTGGAGTCCGGGCACAATCTGCCTAAAAATAATGTTGAATGCACGTAGCCATTGGCTTAATACTGTATTCCTGTGCAGTTTCCACTTCAGGTAGATTCTGTGCGAAACCTGCCTAAAAAAAGACATTGTGTGCACATAGCCAATTGGCTTTGAAGAGTTTATTTCCTGAAATATACTTTTCATCCTTCTGTTTTCAGTACCTATTTGGTAACAGATTCCATCAGGATCTACTCCATAGAAGTGACAAGAACATTTTTTTTTCCCACCAAGTGTTTAACCTGTTCATTAAGAAAGAAAAATCCTCAGACAAACGTTGCGGATATAGTCACACAGAGTTTTTGAAGAGTTATTTAAAGTGGATCTGCCCTAATATCCTCAAAAAAGCTTAAAAAACACATAAAAAGTCTACTCTTCCTAATAATTTCTATGAAACATGCACTTTGGTGTTCATATGAGGAGGGGTATTTTTAGCTTTTTTTGACTAGTGAGCAGAGCCGCATGACTTGGTTGTCATTGACATGAGAGGAGACCGAAGAGAAGATAGCGTGATCCAAAGTGCCGAGAGAGAATTGCTCGAAGTGCTGAGTGAGCAACTGAAGATAGGTCCCAGAACAGGACTAGCGGTACGGCCCTGAATTTACAACTCATAGAGGTTGCAGTCTAGGATGGACCAGAGAACATGTGACTAAGTGAGTGCTCCAAGCGGGAGTACCTTAAGTGTCAGCAAGCTCGGCAGACTCGCAGCTACCCAAAATTGATCCCGGGTATCTGGCCGAACACTGATGCCCATATAAGTCTACGGGGACCAGAATCCAGCCCATAATAATGGTGGTAGGAAGGATAGGGGGATTAGAGCAAGTACGCTATACTTACCAAGCCTCTGGCGTGGCTGTAACTCCTGGCCGCTCTTTCTATTTCCAAAGCCACTCATTAGCCTTCATGAATATGCACTAGTGTCTGTGTGGTTACAGTCAGACACGTCCCCCAGCCTGTGTGAGAGCATCTGACTGCTTGCAATCACAGACCCTGTCTGTGGGTCTATAACGTCATGTAAATAAATTGGCATAGGGTCACCCCATATCATGATACCCAGCACATATAAAGCATATGGCTACAGGCTGCAGGGCTCAGCTGTACACTTATCTTGCCTGTGTATCAAAATAAGAAAAAACGACGTGCGGGCCTCCCAAATTTGATACCCAGCCATGGTAAAGCTGACAGCTGGGGGCTTATATTCTCAGGCTGGAAAGATCAATGCTTATTGCCCCTCCCCAGCCTAAAAGTAGCAGCCTGCAGCTGCCCAGGATTGTCGCATCCAATAGATGCGACAATGCCAGAACTTTACCCGGCTCTTTCAGATTACCCTGGTGTGACAATCCTGGGAGGAAGAACAAAAAACGCCATAAAAACAGGACAAAAAAAACCTCACCAAAAAACACTGGTAGACTTCCTGCTACAAGATAAGGTTTTACTGCAGAAAAAAACGCCCTGTGTGAATATAGCCTAAAGGCCCCGTCACACGCTACGATATATCTAATGAACTGTCGTCGGGGTCACGGAATTTGTGACACACATCCGGCATTGTTAGAGATGTCGTAGCGTGTGACACCTATGAACGACTGTTAATGAGCAAAAATACTCACCTTATCGTTGCTCGTCGACACAGCGTTCATTTTCATAATGTCGTTCCTCCTTCTGCGCTTCGGTTGTTCATCGTTCCTAGGCGGCACACATCGTTACGTATGACACCCCGGGAACGATGAACACAGCTTACCTGCGTCCCGCCGGAAATGAGGAAGGAAGGAGGTGGGCGGGGTGTTCCGGCCGCTCATCTCCGCTTCTATTGGGTGGCCGCTTAGTGACGTCGCTGTGACGCCGAACGTCCCACCCTCTTCAAAAAGAGGATTTCGCTGCCCACAGCGACGTCATTAGGGAGGTAAGTACGTGTGACAGGGGTTAACGACATTGTGTGCCATGGGCAACGAATTGCGCGTGACGCACAAACGACGGGGGCGGGTGCGATCGCACGATATATCGTAGCGTGTAACGCCGCCTTAAGAGTGTGCTGAATCCTAATGGCAAATTTTTGGAATGAAAAATGAGCCAAAATTTTAAGTTTTTGAAAAGTTTTAAAAAAAAATATTTTATCCAACAGTTTCTGACTTTCTAGAAGCTCAGAAGAACGTAGTCGACTACATATTTGTGTCCATCTGAAACACTGAGACACCACTTGAAAAAAAGCATAATGTAGTCCACCTGAACTCAGTTTGTTTTATTGCAGCCTATAGTGGGCTTTACACTCTACGAGATCGCTACAGCGATCTCATTGGGGTCACGGATTTTGTGACGCACATCCGGCCGCTGTAGCGATGCCGTTGCGTGTGACACCTTTGAGTGATTTTGCATTGTCGCAAAAATGTGCAAAATCGCTCATCGCCGACATGGGGGTCCATTCTCAAATATCGTTACTGCAGCAGTAACGAAATTGTTCCTGCGGCAGCACACATCGCTCCGTGTGACATCGCAGAAACGAAGAAGCTCTCCTTACCTGCCTCCCGGCCACAATGAGGAAGGAAGGAGGTGGGCGGGATGTTCGTCCCGCTCATCTCCGCCCCTCCGCTTCTATTGGGCGGCGGTTCAGTGACGCTGCTGTGACGTTGCTGTGACACTGAACGAACCGCCCCCTTAGAAAGGAGGCGGTTCGCCGGACACAGCGACGTTGCAGGGAAGGTAAGTAGTGTGACGGGTCTGGGCGATGTTGTGCTACACGGGCAGAGATTTGCCCGTGTCGCACAACCGATGGGGGCGGGTTCGCACGATGGCGAGATCGGTACCGATATCGCAGTGTGTAAAGCGGCATTACTTCCACATGAAATCCATTATTCAGGGGTGTTGTGTCCCATGAATGGGAACAACGTGTTGTATATAAGTCTTGCATTGCATATTTTTCCTCCTATCAGGAAATTCCATATTGTTACTAGGTAGATTTAGACTTTATGAAGTTTGTCCCTATGTTCCTCCCTTAGTTGGCTTCTGTATAGAATGCTCTTCCCTTTCTTCATCAGTTTAGTCTAGAGAGGAACCATTGCTGAAGAAACATGTCTATAACCCTGTACAGATTATTCCTTTTCACCTGCCTTTACTTTGTACTTAATACAAGATTCTAGAAGAATACTACAGCGTTTCTCCTTGTCTTCCTACAAGTCATCGTTGGGCTGAGTTAAATCTATCTGTTGATGCTTTGAAGAGTGAGTACAATCATACAGTTATCTAAAGGACTGATTAGAGCGGTTGGGATTCACAGATTCTAGGAAGAGACAGAATAAGGGGAACGCCCAGGAGAGTCATGGATACCCTGTGTAAATGCAATGTGAACAGAGCCCAATTCTAAATATTGCTCATTGACATGTATGACCAAAACAGATAAAAATGAGATATAAACTAAACATATTTGGTATCTCCAAAAAGGTTTAAATCTGAAACTGTTTATCCTATACGGTAAATGCATTTAAAAAAAAATATAATGGCAGAACTGCAGATTTCAGGTAGTCTTGTCTCACCACAAAAGTGTATTTGCATACTCATGAGGTTTGTGTAATAATACTAATTACTGTTGCATAAATTGGGGGGGGGGATCCGCACTTGAATTATGCCTCAGTCATAAAGAACGCACAGATGGGCTGGCACAGGCATTTCACACAGGTGAATTCCACAAATGTCACCAACATAATGGATCTACCAGCTGTCAGATGCATAAAATTCAGACTTGTACCAAAAGTTTGTTTAAAAGAACTGAGAGTCCTCAGTGGTTGATACCTTTTTTTCATCTCGATTAGCTAAGACGGTACAAAGATATATTTTACCTGTATCAGACTTGTACCAACCAAACAAGTGAACATGTGTAACATTTGGCATGATTATTTAAACAAAAAAGAAGCCAGAAGGCTCATAGAAATGTTGATGAATGTCACTTACCATGATTGTAGTATCATCTGATGCACTGGCAATTACATTATCATTGTGAGGGCACCAATCTATATCCAGTACTGGTGCTGTATGCCCACTGACTGACGGATGATTCTTATCCACACGTCCTGTCTAAATAACAAAATGAAATATTAAAAAAATGTCATGATATATATATTTAATATACACACACAGTGGGTGAAATAAGTATTGAACACGTCACCAATTTTCTAAGTAAATATATTTCTAAAGTATATATTTCTAAAGGTGCTATTGACATGATATTCTCACTAGATGTCGATAACAACCTATCCAATACACATATGTAAAGAAATCAAATCACAGATATCCATAAATTAAGTTATGTGTAAATGAGAAATGACACAGAGAAAAAGTATTGAACGCATGCAGTAAGAGAGTTGTAAAAAGTCGTGGAAATTCACGATGACAGCTGAAATATATCAGTAATTATAAAGGAATCCTGCCTCATATTGAAGAACAATAGCTGGTTCAACTGATGGTCTACAAAAAGGTATCTCATTACCAAGGTGCCACGCATGCAACATCTCATGATTGGTAAAACTAGTGAGCGGTCTCAAGACCTTCACAATCTTATTCTTGGAAACACACTGATGACATTGGTTACAGAAGGATTTCTAAACTATTGAAGGTTTCAGTGAGCACTGTTGGGGCCATAATCAAGAAGTGGAAAGATAATCATTTCACCAATAACTGAAATTGACCAGGTGTTCCTGCAAGATTTCAGACAGAGGAGTGAAATTAATTATCAGAACAGTTGTCCAAGAGCCAAGAACCACCTATGGAAATCTACAAAAAGACCTGGAACCAGCAGGTACAAGTGTTTCAAAGAAAACAATAAGTAATGCACTCATCCTCCATGGCCTGTATGCATGCTCACCACACAAGACTATTGTTTAATAAAAAGCATGTTCAAGAGCGTTTAAAGTTTGCTCGACAACATTTAGACAAACCAGTGAAATGCTGGCAGAATATAGTCTGGTCACATGAGACCAAAATTGAACTCTTTGGATGCCAAGCCCAAATTTCTACCTCCAAAACACCATACCAACAGTGAAGTTTGGAGGTGGGAACATCATGATGTGGGACTGTTTTTCAGCATAACAGCACTGGAAAACTTCATATAATTGAAAGGATGAATGGACAAATGTACTGAGACATTCTTGATAACACTCTGCTGCTATCTACCAGGATGATGAAGATGGTCCTAGGGTTTTTGATCAATCATCAGGTTTTGGTTAGTTTTACCATTAGAGTTTGGTCAGAGTCTCAATAATATTTCTCAAATGAAAAAAAAAGCTAATGGAGGTTTCTCAAGCTGATCCAGTCAAACAATTAATGAAAATCAGATAGCACATGGATGGCTGTCTGATTTCTTAATCTACCCATATATTTGCATTAGCAAGTTTGATCTGAGGCTCGGATTAAAATTGGACATGTTTCCGTGATTTTCTGCGGACCACTTGGCAGCAGAAATACATGTGTGAACAACTTCATAGACTATACTAGGTATGTGTTCTATCCAAGAAAAACATGGATAAAACTCGGACAAAAACTGATGTCTGAATGAGCCTGAATTTGTGATTTTTTTTTTTCTTCAATGTTTTGTTAAATTTATGATATACTTTTATTTGTGGAAATCTTAAGATAATGTGCTGTTTGAGTGCTATAGAAGTTTCCCCGTTGTTCATTTACTGTGTTCCTTATACTTTGTTCCCTCCCATACACGTACAGTCTCTCCTTTGTGTTTGTGTGCAGTATGTGCGTGTTTTCCCCTGTCCATGTCATTTTGCGGGGTTTGTTACGGTATGTCCAGACCACACCAAGGATGAGTGAGGGGGCTAGAACAGGGCTCAGACAGGACTCAGAGTTACATTGGTGGTTCAGACATTGATACCTTCAAGCATTCCTCTGGGATAAGGGACAGTGCAGGGACCCCAGTCTGAGGGCCAGTATAGGTGTCCCTATTTAGCCTGTTAATACACTGTGATATTGAGATATAGACAAGATTACAGCCAATCGGTTACCTCAGCAGCTGAGCTGGTGATCTTAGGCCACGAGCACACGTTGAGTATTTGGTGAGTTTTTTACCTCAGTATTTGTAGCCAAAACTAAGAGGGGGACAATCAGAGGAAAAGTATAATAGAAACACAGGCCCCACTTTTTCATTTTTCATCCACTCCTGGTTTTGGTTACAGATACTGAGGTAAAAACTCACCAAATACTCAATATGTGCACGAGGCCTTATTAGTTAGAGGGCTGTTGATGTGACAGCTCTGCAGACAATAACATATACTGGGATCAATGGTGAGACTGAGCTGGACCTTTAACTAAAAGTTATAACTAACAAAAGATAGTTTTTCCCACCTGAAAAGGTGTCCATAGCCTATAAACATTATATAGATGAGTACATTCTGTAACACTGTACAACCACCTGTAACAAAAAAACAGGGGAGTTGCCCAATACAATAGAAAAAGCTACAACAACAAGGCTGTGGGCTCAAACGAATAAAACGACTGAAGAGGAAAGAGGAAGACAGGAGAGTCATCGGGCACAGAATCTGTTCCTGGAAGGGTGGTGCCCTGGCATAGGCTCCGAAACGAGCAAAACATTCTCCAGATTCAGACTCTGGAAAAAGTGATCTCCTATAGCTCTGTTAGGACTTCCTGACATTTCTATTGTTTGCTACATGAGATCATTCATATTGGCAGTAGAGGATGAGCCGTCCAATGCCCGAGTCTCACCGTCTGTACACAGAAGCCCTACAATCCTTCCCGAGAGGTGGAATGTAGGATAATGAGTGGGTCAAGGACATTACTAGTGACCTGGGAGCTAGTGATAATACATTCTTGAGCTAAATAAAGATCAGTGTTCACGGGAGGGAGGACTGCGATCAAACTCACGCTGTTATTCCATTTACATCCCAGCACACTGATCCATGTAAACCTCTCACCCTCGGGCACAGATCTACCTCATAGACACATGAACATATTCACAGACCGTTATTATTAGTCCTGAGCACACAATGACATCTATGATCGGTCCAGAGAGGAGAATTGCAGGTGGTTTATCAGTCGGATTTTACTGAGCGTTAGCTGGTTCCTCTACACGTGCATTGTATCTTCAGGCCATGTAGTACAATGCTGTGTGTTATTTGCCTTGGATCTGTTAGATTTTTTTCTGTTAGATTTTTCATTTATCGTGAAGTAGATCAATGTAACAATTGTCATAAGAAATTCTGCTAGTTTTTTTTTTAATTTATCATGAATTAGATCAATGTCAGAATTGTCTTAGGCCTCTGTCACACTTCTGCAAAAAACACGTACGTGTCTCACGTTCCGTTTTTCGGGTCCGTGTTCCGTTTTTTATGGGCGTTTCTCCGGTACGTGTGACATCCGTGTGATGGCGTATGCTCGCCGTGTGTGCACGTGGAATGTCTGAGTATGCGTGAGATACGTACGTGTAATGTCCGTGTAGTGTCCGTTTGAAATGATCCGTGTGTGTGGAAAATGTGGTTGCTACATACCCGCTGACAGCAGACACAGACAGATGAGAATGAACTCGGATGAACTTCACCCGACTTCATTGTCATACCACGGCTCTGTCTGTCTGTGGCGTCCTGATTAGTGGTCACCCGTGAAGGACTCACCGGTGACCGATAATCCCCTGAGTGACTGAAGTTAGCAGCGTGATTATCGCTGCCATCACTCAGGCTACCCGCGGCTAGCTGGAGTCCTCCACCTGAGACGGCAACTCACCTGTGACTTTTTTGCAGATCACTCAGCTCACTTCAGTCACTTGGGCGACTTGCTGTCACAGTTGGAGGATCCAGCGGTGGCCGCGAGTAACCTGAGTGACGTCATCGCTGATTGCGCGGCTCACCTCAGTTGCTGCGTGGAGCTGACAGAGAGCGGTCATGGTATGTGGCCGCTCCGGTCACCTTCATGTAGCAGAGCTGAGAGCGTCGTGGGACCTCCGTGGATTACGCCGGACCTGGATGGGTATTTGTGGCTTAGAAAGAGGGTGTTTGTTTTTGTGTATTATTCCAAATAAAGGATTTTTCGTTGTGTGTGTTTATTTTCTTTAACTTACAGGTTAATTATGGAAGGTATCTCGGGGAGACGCCTGCCATGATTAACCCCTTATTAACTCGATTGCCAATGCACCAGGGCAATTCGGCATGAGCTGGGTATAGTCTCGGAAATGTCGCATCTAATGGATGCGGCAATTCTGGGCGGCTGCTGGCTGATATTGTTAGGCTGGGTGGCTCCCCATAACGTGGAGCCCCCCATCCTAAGAATACCAGCCTTCAGCCGTGTGGCTTTGCCCTGGCTGGTATCAAATTTGGGGGGGCCGCACGTCGTTTTTGCTTTTTTATTTATTTTACTGCATGATATAGGCCCGCCAGCCGGCGGCTGTGATTGGTTGCAGTGAGACAGCTGTCACTCAGCGTGGGGACATGTCTGACTACAACCAATCATAGGCGCCGGTGGGCGGAGGAAGCAGTGAATACGAGATTGAATAATGAGCGGCTGGCATTTTCAAAACAGTGACAGCCGCCGGAGCTCTGTGACAGCCGTGCAGCGCCACGCCCGTGATCGGGGATCGGCGAGTATGCGAGAGGGGGAGAGACTGACTGACGGACAGAGAGAGGGACAGACAGAGAGAGAGACAGACAGAGCAACCATCTGACAGCGAAAGATACCGACCGACCAAGGGAGATTGACCGACATCGCTTCCAGAATTCACCAAAAAAACCACACACGGATGGTACGGGTAGAACACGGACATGCTACCTATCACATACGTGCAGGCACGGACCCATTGACTTTAGCGGGTCCGTGCCTGCGTGATGCCGGAGAAAAACGGACATGTTGAGCGTGTGGAAAAACGCACACACGTACAAACGACACGGACACACGTTCCATGTGGTTTTATGTGTGTGTGCCTGTTACCATAGGGTAACATTGATGTACGTGTCTCCGTGCCGCCGGTACGTGCAAAAACGTACCAAACTCGTACCGGTGGCACGGATGTGTGTCGGAGGCCTTAAACCATTTTATTTTATTGCATCAGTAAGGGTTTTGACCATTCCTCCATTAATAAGACTTCATTCAGACATCAGTGATTTTTCTGGAACGCAAAAAATAAATAGATCACATTTTCATCATTATTTTTGATACGTTTCCTCAGTGTTTGGTCCCTGTGTCCGTCTTTATCATCTGTGTTTCATCAGGGATTTTCTCATACAAGAAATACAAAATTGCAGAGCTTTTCATATAAACTGCAATGTTAATCATGAAGTCCACATGGACAACGCACTGATACCATCTGTGTACTGCCCATGATTTGCATGGATCCATAGACGTCTATTGGTAGTTTTGATCTGTGACATTTAATATAATATATATGAACATCTGACCACTTAGTAAAAAACACATACCAATTATAGCCTATTCTATAGGGATATAACACAGATGGAACTAGTATGTGGCTCACAGACATCTGAATGAGGTCTAAAGGCTGCTTTACACGTTACAATATATCGTGCGATCGCACCCGCCCCCATCGTTTGTGCGGCACGGGCAATTTGATGCCTGTGTCGCACAATGTTGTAACCCCCTGTCACACGTACTTACCTTCCAAACGACCTCACTGTGGGCGGCGAACATCCACTTCTTGAAGGGGGAGGGATGTTCGGTGTCCCAGCGACGTCACACAGAGGCCGGCCAATAGAAACGTAGGGGCAGAGAAGAGCGGGATGTAAACATTCCGCATTGTAAGGTAAGGTAAGCTGTGTTCGTCGTTCCTGGGGTGTCACACGGTGCGATGTGTGCTGCCCTGGGTACGATGAACAACCGGACGTTCGATTTTTAGAAAATGAGCGACGTGTCAACGATCAACGATAAGGTGAGTATTTTTGCTCGCTCATAGCTGTCACACGCTACGATATGTCAATGCCGGATGCGCGTCACTTAAGATGTGACCCCGACGATATATCGTTTGATATATCGTAGCGTGTAAAGCCCGCTTAAGGCTATGTGCGCACTTTGCGTCGAGGTAGTTGCAGTTCTAAACGCATTCCCTGGCAGAAATTGTCTTTGTCAAATTTGGTCGTGACCACAAAACCGCTATAAATACGCTTGCGTTTTAGCCGCGTTTTTACCGCGATTTACAGGCTTTTTCATTGCTTAAAGTCAGATGCGTTTTGACTACAAATACAATGCTAAATAAAGTTTAAACATTCAAACAATATGAAAAAAATGATAACAAATATCACGATTAAAATCACACACAAAATAGATTATTTTATTAAAATGATAACTGAGTTCTAACATTTATGTATAAAATAACGTTAAATTATGGATTTTCATTAATTTGTCAGACTATGTGTGTGTGTAAAGGGACAGATCATGTCCTTAATATAATGTTAAAAACGTATGCGTTTAATTTGTCAAAATAGCATGTAAAACGCTAGAATTTTGATTTAGGATGCGTTTTGAAAGTTTTCATTGACTCTAATGATAGCAAAACGCTGCCAAAATGGCAAAAACAATTGACATGTTGCGTCTTTTAAACGCAGAGATTTTGACAAATTTTCTGCAACTGAAACGCTGCATTTTTAACAGCAAAGTGCGCACAAGAAAGCCCAATTTCCCATAGACTTTGCTTGAAAATCAAAATGCATGCATTTTGGCATTAAAACGCTGCAGTTCAAAACGCTGCTGAAACGCAGGTAAAAACACAAAGTGCGCACATAGCCAAAGGCCTTGGGTCACACTTGTGACATAGATTATAAATGGAGGCTACAACACAGATGTGAACTACTCCTTCTGTGCCGATTCATTGCATGACAGATTACATGTCAGCTTCCAGTGAAGTCTGACAGAATCTGCAAGTGAGGCTCTGAAGACAGGTTTAAGTGCAAATGTGTACTTTGCTGCATTAGTTACATATCATCAAAAATACGTGACCTCTGCATCCAACCAGCCACTGACTAGTTGCAGAGATACAATTGTGACGCCCCTGGACTATAGGGTCATCACAGGGTATTGCAAAATCTGCCCTCCCATGCAGTATCTACCTCCTTCTTGGTTTGGGTCCCTAACCATTTGGTGTTGCCTACATCAGCTAATCAAATCCTAGATACACCCTGCACCACACCCACCAAACACACCAGTGGACGGCTTGAGTGGAATAGAGTCGCCCACCTGGGGGGGTTGGGGAGGGGAGGTGAGGAGTGTCAAGAGGAGAGAGGGGAGAGTAGTCTGGAAGGGAAATTGAGAGGAGGTCGGGAGCGGAGTTCCTGGGAAACAATCTAGGTGGCAGACGGTGGTCTGGGGTTAGAGGAGTTGGACCCCCGGTCGCAGGGGATCGTGGCAAGGGGCACGGATCTTTTGAGGAGGACAGCCGGCGGCCTTGCACCATCATCGGGCTGGGCCCAAGGCACGACGGGGTACGTGGACCCTAGGTTGGGGAGTAGCTTCAGGCAACCCGATAATTTAGCCGTGGAGAACGGAGCCTTCAAGATTCGTTCCCAACCGCTCCAAAATCGGGGCACTAGCACAACGAGGGGGATAGGACTTTCCAATCCAAAACGGTCCAGAAAAGCCTAAGTGTGAGCCCTGAGAGCAAGCTCCCAGACTTAGCACTAGTGGGGAGCAGGACCCGGCAAGTTTCACACTTCCGGACCACCAAAGAAGTAAAATTAGTGCCAGGAGGCAGATCACGGATCACCAGGCAGCACCATTGGGGATGGGACACGAACTAAGCTCCCTTCAGCAACAGCGGTGTCCAGAGACTTGTTTTACCAGTTGTCGGTGTCTGCTTTATGGACTGAGTACCAAAGTGAACCCCCTGCATCCCACAGCACCCCTTACTGAGCCCTGGGGTATTCCCCCCTACCCGTGGAGGGTTCTAACACCTGGCTCCCCTATTCCATCATCCCTGGGTACTCCCAACTGCAGCGGTGGTACTCCTAATTATCACATACCATGGGTGGCGTCACGAACCCTAATAAATCCCTTGTACATACCCCCTCATTTGAGTGGCCGCACGACCCCCGGGTCCAGACACCCTCGAGCCACTGAGAACCCGGATCCGAGCAGCTCAGCTGCTATCACGGGGGCGGCACACAATGCTGCAGCCGTGATGTTAAAGACCAGGCAGCAACCAGAAGAGGACAGGCAGCGCCGGAGTTAAGAATGACAATGGGGTTCCCCTCGCCCCCTCCAACAAAGTTTAGATATTTAGTTTTGAAACAGAAAAAAAACCTTTAAACGGGACTTATCAATTCTGAAAAAAACACAGAGAGACAATATCTATATATATAATTGCCTTATTCTGTCTGTCTGTCTTGCTCCAAAATTGTGTCGTTACAGTGACAATTGTGTCGTTACAGTGACAACCAGCGGATTGGCCGCTGGGCTCGGCATGGTCCCGCCCCCCGCACGGATTGGCCGCTCGGCTCGGCCTGGCCCCGCCCCCTGCACGGATTGGCCGCTCGCCCCGGCCCCCTGTACGCATTGGCCGCTCGGCCAGGCCCCGCCCCCCTCACGCATTGGATGCTTGCCCTGGCCCCGGCCCCCCGCACGCATTCCCCGAACCCACACGGAGACGCCCGACTCCCAGGTGACTGCTACAGCACCGGAAGCCCACACCGCAAGACAAAGTGGAGAATAGCCACTAGCTTACCCCGCCTCCTGACACACATGTGCCGGAGCCGGCGTAGGCTGGTACCCATAGTACACATCGAGTAACTATAGAAACCGCTTTCCTTAGATACCCGATGTGTAACATGGTTACTAGCTTACCACGGCTCCCGGCACACGTCAGCACTGTCGTTTAACTTTTCTCCACTTTGTCGGAACCGGCGCGCTCCCGTGCACTGTGTACACTACAGTTGCCGCACGACAAGCTCAGATCACGTGTTGATGCATGTATACACACACATGTGTCGCCCTGGGCAAGCCAGGGGACACAGGTCACACACCACCACACCCTACATCCCAGGTAGGCACATCTAAGCTGAACCAAAAATCCTTGTTGCCTTCCTCCAGAGGCTGATGATTCACACCAGGGGGTGGGCCAGGCGGTTGGCTCCGCCCACCAAGGAGATCACAGCTCTGGAGGCGGGAAGTACCAGGCAGATTAGCCCAGGGAGGGCAAGAGTGAAGTCTAGCTGAGGGCTAGAGAGGAGTAAACAACTAAGTGTAGGCGAAGAAGGAAAGTAGTAAAGGAGGAAAGCGAGAGTGATGACAGAGAGAGAAAAGCTTGAAGGTCCAGCTGTGTGCAGGACAGGTCAGCAAGGTCAGCAACGGCGGTGACTGTCTGGAGGGGGACCGTTTGGAAGTTCCTGGAAGGACCCCGTAGGCTGTGTGCCCGGTGGTCTGGAGCAGTGTTCCGAAGGACAGTCAGCACCAGGGCAGGGGCCTCTCGGACCCCGGCAAGGCTTGGAGTCGCCGTAAATTGCCGAATCCATCAGTGAAGGGGACGTAGATCCCCCAACAACCAAGACCCGAGTGAAGGCAACAGCCCAACCTGTACAACAGAGACACCGCCACCGCCAGGGCACCAGTTTCTGAGGGCCAGCGCCTGCGGGCAAAGAGTAGAGCTCCCCCGGTCCAGCTTGAAGCCGGGGAGCGGGTTACCGGTGGGGACCCATCGCAACCAACAAGTACACAAGGTGCAAGGAAGAGGGACATCACCGTCACCTACTGGGAGAGCAATTGCAGCCGTCCGTGGGACCGTCTTACCAGCCGTTTGGTTTACCGTACAAACTATGTCAACGTCTCAGGCTGAGTGAGTACCACAGTGTCGCAAGGCACAGCGCTGCCCCCGCGTCCCTGCGCCCACCAGGCCCTGCACCTCCCAAGCCATCCCCGGGCCCCGGGATCACCAACCCCTACCCACGGAGGGGCAACACAACACCTGGCTGCTCCGCATCACCATCCCCGGGATCCCCGTACTGAGCAGCGCTGGTGAAATCACCACAACCGTGGGTGGCGTCACGGACTATAAACAATCCCCACACCCAACCAACCCCTTTCACTCACGGGCGAGGAGTGCCGCTCGAGAAACCCCCGGGATCCGGCCTACAGCTCGAGCCACCACTGAGCAGCGGCCGCCGGACCCGAGCAGAAGGGGTGAGCGCGGTGTGCTGACACCCTCCTCCCCGCCCGCGACAACTTGGCGTCACGAACAGGATCTTACCGCTCTGCCATCTGGTAGAGGTGCGCCTTGTTACCGCCGGAGGTATCCGGCAGGAAAATTTCAGAAGCCGCCATCTTTGGCGCGAAAAGTTCCCGCTCGAGCGTCTTCTCGAGCAGTAGAGGCGCGAAGGCCAAAACCCCGCCCCGAGAGAGGAGGGGCCGGAAAGAGCTAAGGGGGATGGAAACAAGATGTCTGCGCCCGACGGAGCCGCTGGAGGAGCGGTGGTCGCAGCCGCAGCGGCACCCGCGGATGGGAATGGACCTGCCCAGGTCCCGGCCGTACCGGCGGGAGGTGCCGCGGCCCCCACGCTCGCTCAGGTCATGCCGTTCTCCTTGCCCTATGCGCCCGGAGCTGCCTGGCTACCGCAGTATGACGGGAAACCGGATGCCCTACAGGCCTTCCGGAAAAAGCTTAACCCGTTGCTAGAGCTGTACCCCCTGACTGATAAGGAACGTGCAGCGATAGTGCTAGGCCAGTTAACCGGTGCGGCAGAGCAGGAAGCGGAGACCTAGGCCGAGGGGGACCGGCTCGCTGTAGCCACCATCTTTGAGAAGCTACAGACTGCCTTCGATACCCGGACTGAAGCTGAGCTGAGGATGCAGTTTTACCAGTGCCGGCAACGAGTTGGGGATAGCATTCGGGACTATGCTCTACGTCTGCAGACCGCCCTCCGCACGCTGAAGCGGGCGAACCCTATTACTGAGGCGGATAGCAACAAGATGTTAGTGGAGCAATTTGCGCAGGGGATGAGGTCCCCTGAGGATCGTAAACAACTCCGGCTGTGGGCCCTGGAGCACCCTGATGTGGACTTTGCTGTGTTAAAGGAGCGGGCCATTAAAGCACTACAGCCCCCAGCAACCGAAGTTCTGGAACCCGCCCCGTGGCCCGTCGAGACGGCTCCCGTTGTGGCAGCCTCTGCCAAACCAACCTCTCCAACACCTGCAGCCCCGAGCAGCACAGTAGAAGAACTGGCAGCCCAGGTCCGTCGCATGGACGGAGACCTTGCCAAAATTTTGGCTGCACTACAACCTCTGACCAGACCTCAGCCTCCGGCGCAGATACAGCTTGCCGATAGTCCCGAGGATGTTCCCTGGATGCAGCGGAAAAGTGCTAACAACCCGTGGAGCAGACCCCCAATCTGCTACAAGTGCCGTAAGCCGGGTCATTACTTTCGACAGTGCCCGTTAAACGAGCAACCCCTGGGGCCCCGGGCCAATCCTCAGGAGTAGAACATCGTGGCCCCCCGGACTGGCGGGACCGATATATCGGGGCCCGCCCTATCATCCCCGTGGCTGTGGACGGCATACCAGTGATGGCTCTCTTGGACACTGGATCACAGGTAACTACCATACCGTACACGTTGTACCAGCGGTACTGGGCCGTAGACGAACTGGCGCCCCCAGACAATAGTATAACGTTGATTGCCGCTAATGGACTCCCATTGACCCAGGTGGGGTATAAACAAGTGGCTATGACAGTGGGGCAAGCCGAACTGCAACATCAGGGTATGATTGTGATCATGAATGAGCCCAGTGATCATAACCCGAAAATAGTGCTGGGAACCAATGTGATGGAGCACTGTATGGCTGATGTGTTAACCCTATTACAACAGCTGGCCGCCACAGCGGCAGGGAGCCGACAGAGGGCTGTGCAGCGTGAGATCCGAGCCCTGATGTACCGCCAGCATGTGAGCTCAACAGGAGGGGAGATTGGTGGAGTGAGAGTGATGGATGTTGCCCCATTGACTGTGCCCCCTAGGAGTGAGATGATGATCTGGTGCAGGGCAGCAGTAGGGCCTCAGGGGCGTGACTACCCTGCGATGATGGAGCCCATGCCTTCCGAGCACTGGCCCACTGTGATGGCCGCCCGAGGGGTGGTGGATGTGAAGAAAGGGAGAGTGCCTGTGAGAGTGCTGAACTGTGGAGAGGAAGAAGTCAGGCTTCCCCGGTATGCCACCATTGCCAAACTGCTCACCCTGGACCCTCACACTATCCATGAAGCCGGTCCATCCACACTCCCACCTACCACCGGCACTTTCCCACCCCAAGGGGAGACAAAGGAGTGGCATCAACAGCTACATGTAGGCACTGATGATACCCCTACACATCACAGGGCAGGGGTATACAGGGTGGTGCAGGAGTACGAACAGGTTTTTAGTAAGCACCCCCTAGACTTTGGGCAGATTAAGGGGGTCCAACACCACATCCCTACCGGTGAACATCCCCCTATCAAGGAGAGGTATAGACCTATTCCCCCTGCACATTACCAGTGTGCCAAGGATATGTTGAGGACTATGAAGGAGGCAGGGGTTATTAGGGACAGCTGTAGTCCCTGGGCCGCTCCGTTGGTACTGGTCAAGAAGAAGGATGGTACCATGCGGATGTGTGTGGATTACCGGAAGATCAACCAGATAACCCATAAAGGCGCCTATCCATTACCTCGTATTGAAGAGTCTTTGGCTGCACTGAGAACTGCAAACTACTTCTCGACCCTTGACCTCACCAGCGGATACTGGCAAGTGGCCGTGGCCCCAGAGGACCGGGAGAAGACCGCCTTCACCACCCTGATGGGACTTTGCGAATTCAACAGCATGCCGTTTGGGCTGTGCAACGCCCCCGGAACCTTCCAACGGCTGATGGAGTGCTGTCTGGGACATTTAAACTTCGAGACCGTCCTGTTGTACTTGGATGATGTGATTGTTTATTCCCAGACGTATGAGGCCCATCTGGAGCACCTGGCCGAGGTGTTCGCGTCCCTTGCCAAGTACGGGATGAAGTTGAAGCCCTCTAAATGCCACCTGCTGAAACCCAGGGTGCAGTATCTAGGCCATGTGGTGAGTGCGGATGGGGTCGCCCCCGACCCTGAGAAGATTACTGCCATCCAGAGCTGGCCGAGACCAACTACAGTAAGGGAAGTAAGGCAGTTTCTGGGTCTGGTGGGGTACTATCGGCGCTTCATAAAGGGGTACACGAAGATGGCTGCCCCCATGCAAGACCTCCTTGTGGGACAGACCAAAGGTGGTAGACCCATTGGAGCCCCACTGTCGTGGGAGGACAAGCATGAAGAGTCCTTTTGCCAGTTGAAGGCGGCCTTGACCGGAGAAGAGGTCCTGGCGTACCCTGACTATGGACGCCCGTTCATCCTCCACACGGACGCTAGTAACGTGGGGCTAGGAGCGGTCCTATCCCAGGTCCAGGATGGAAAGGAGAAGGTGATTGCCTATGCCAGCCGAAAACTCCGGCCGACCGAAAGGAACCCTGAGAACTATAGCTCCTTCAAGCTCGAGCTGTTGGCGTTGGTGTGGGCTATCACGGAGCGGTTCCGCCACTACTTGGCGGCAGCAACATTCACCGCGTTTACGGACAACAACCCGCTGACTCCCCTGAACACGGCCAAGTTGGGTGCGCTGGAGCAGCGGTGGGTAGCCCGGCTAGCCAACTATGATTTCACCATAAAGTACCGAGCCGGTCGCGTCAACATAAATGCGGATGCACTCTCCCGAATGCCCCATTTGTCAGAAGAGGGGTGCGAGGATGACGACCTCGAGGAGATCGAGTTGCCTGCGTTTCACCGGCCGCCTACTGAGAGGGTACAAGTACATCAGCAACGAGTGGATCTGGACCCACGGCCCAGTCAAGAGTGGCAGGAAGCTCAGGACCAAGCGCCGGCTGTTCGCCTTGTCAAGACTCTGGTGGAACAAGGTGCTACGGGAATAGACCCTGCCGCTCCAGCCGAAGCCCAACGCTTGTGGAAGGAACGGAAACGGCTTTACCTCCACCAAGGGAGGCTGTACCGTGAGCTGATCAACCCGAAGACCCATGAGAAAATATGCCAGTTGGTCATTCCTCAAGCTGACGTCGCTACTGTCCTGCAGGCATACCATGATGGTGCTGGCCACTTCGGGTGGAAGAAGCTGGAGATGCTGTTGAGGGAGCGGTTCTATTGGAGTGGGATGCGTGAATCGGTGGAAGCCTGGTGCCGAGAGTGCGGTCCTTGTACGCTGAGGAGAAAGGACGAGACTAGCCAGAGGGCACCCTTACATCCAATAGTCACCCATCAGCCGCTGGAGTTGGTCGCCCTAGACCATGTCAAGCTCACCCCTAGCCGAAGTGGGTACACCTACGCATTGACCATTGTAGACCACTACTCAAGATTTATGGTGGTAGTCCCTGTTAAGGACCTGACTGGTCGAACTGCTGCTCGAGCGTTCCAGGCTTATTTTTGCCGACCCCATGGGTACCCCGAAAAGGTGCTGACTGACCAAGGCCCGGCCTTTGAAGCAGAGGTGTTCCACGAATTCTGCCAGTTGTACGGCTGCAAGAAAATCCGGACCACTCCGTACCATGCCCAAACCAACGGCATGTGCGAGAAAATGAACCACTTGGTCCTGGGGCTTCTCAAAACGCTACCGCTGGAAGAACGGAACTTGTGGCCGGAAAAGTTACCCGACTTGGTCGACATGTACAATAATATCCCCTCTAGCTCGACGAAGTGCACCCCAGCGTATCTGATGAGGGCTCGGCCTGGCCGCCTGCCGGTGGATCTGGAAATGGGGTTGGAGGCCCCAGAAGCACTCCCTTCGACGGCGGAGTGGGAAAGTTGGAAGAGAGCACAATACCGGCAAATCCAGTGGAGAAAAACCTCAGTCGAAGTTGTGACGACATGGATTCTCATGGGTTAATGTTTCTTAAAATCCAGCCAGACAGCATGATAGATTGTCTATAGACGGGGGAGAAGTCCCTCATTGTTTTTACAAGACTCTTGTTGACTCAGTGTAATTGTGTTGGCCACTGAAAGCTAGACTATTGTTCTCCAGACATTTCCAGTAACCATTGTATTGTAGCTGTGTATTGATAATGTAATTACCTTAGTAGCCATTGTCTAGTCAGTGACTCCCAGTTTACATGTACACCCTCAGCCTTTCTAAGCACATCATTTGAATGAGCATTGTCCATGTAGCTTGAAATTCGTCCAATGGGAGAAGCAATCTTGTCCAACCAATGGATGAGGACGCAGTGTGTCCAGGGGGAGGGCTGTGGCTATAAGAGAGGACTTCTTTAAGCCACCAGGTTGTTGATGGTTGATGGATTCAGTCTAAGCTCTTTGGAGCTGACTGGAGGATCAGGACATCTTATGGCTTCAATCTAGGGACTCCGGATCCGGTTGGAGACTATATCCACAGCCTAGGGATTTCGACTCCGGCTGCCAGGATTGTAACATCAAACCAGGACTACCTAAGGAGGACACGCAGGTTGGGACAGTTCAGTCACCTGTTACAGACTTTGCAGACCTCAGACAGCTTGGAACCTGTGAGGCATGGACATTCTAAATCCCTGGTGAGCCAGCGGAAGGGTGAGACTCTGTTGCCTGTTACATTTTGTGTGTTTTGCTGGTTATGCGTTATGTGCCGTTAATTGTTTGGGGATCCAATAAAGTCTAATTATTGTGGTTCCCTCACCCTGTGTTGTCTGAGTAGTGTTACGCCCACGGTTAGGGAGGCCGGCGTTCAGTTGGGATGAGCCCTGAGCCACGCTGTCTTTCTAAAGGCGGCGGGTTTTAGTGGACGAGAGCGCCCACTGAGCCCCGTGTCTCCACATTTGGTGGCAGCAGTGGGATACTACTCAGCCTGGTTTACCCAGGGGAGCTGCAGTGGACTGGTGTTTTCGGACACCGTCCAGGGCTCAACAACCAGGGAGGCACATAAGCATACCCAGCAGGCCATAGGGGAGGCATTCAGGTTTCGGACGCTGCCATGTCCAACCCCACCAGCTCAGCCATGGGACAAGGACAAGAGAGGAGTTACGACCGCTGCAGTAAATGGATGCTACAGGATCTGTGCCAGAGGCGAAAGATTATCTACTGGAACGCTGAGACTCGGTCAGCCTTGATCCAGAAATTAGTCCAATGGGATGCCCAGAATGATGCAGAGGACGATGAGGATCCCGCCGATATTGACCCGGAGGATTTAAACTATGTGCCACATCATGGATCTAGTGACAATCGGAAATCAACTTTGTCCAAAATGGCCCAAGCCACAGCATTGTTGGATGCATTGGGGCCTAGAGCCTCAAGAGAAGAGAGAGCTTGGGTTATGGAATATGTTTATGGGATTCCAGCTGCCGTACTGCTAGCACCAGCCGGTCGAGAAGGATGGTCCCGCTACCCAGCAGAAGCTGCACCAAAACAAAGAGGCCGCATGCTTGGAGCCCATCTGCCAGTCCAACCAGTCAACATATGCCGAGATGAACCAACGAGACCTGAGGAATGCTACTTCCAAGAAACACCAATAGCTGAGGAAGTGGTTTATCCAGTCCACACCCTACGGCAGGTCGGACAACGTACACCAGCCAACCTCCATCCCCACATCCAGATGGTCAAGGTCGGTGATATACAGGCTCAGGGACTTCGAGACATTGGATCTTCCATCACTCTGGTAAGCCCAGTTATTGTTTCCCCAGAAGACCCTGTACTGGATTCCCAATTATCCATCTCCCTGGCTGAGGGCCAGCGCTCAGACATTCCTCTGGCATGTGTGCAGTTGGACCTAAGGACTGACCAGGGAGAGGTCAAGGTGGAGATTGTGAACAGCCTCCCCATACCTGTCATTGTGGAGACTGACCAGAGCAAGGCTGATGTGGAGCTTATGGACACCGTCCCCACACCAGTTATTTCGGGAAAGGACCAGGGAGAGGTTGATGTGAGACTTGTGAACAGCCTCCCCACACCTGTCATTGTGGAGACTAATCAGAGCAAGGCTGATGTGGAGCTTATGGACACCGTCCCCACACCAGTTACTTTGGGGTCTGACCAGGAAGAGGTCCATATGGAGTTTATGGACAGCCTCCCCACACCTGTTGTTTCGGGGTCTAGCCAGGATGAAGTTGAAGTGGGTTTCATAGATGGGCCCACCAAGCCTGATGTTTCGGATACCACTCAAAGGGAAGTGAAAGTGGGGCTTGTGAATCACCTGCTCACACCAGTCATTTTGGAGAATGACCTAGGACAAGGTCTATCCAGTCAGTTTGAAGCAGCCATCACCCACCTCCAAGCCAAGCAGGACCCTGATGTGGATTTTTCTAACATCTTTTCCAGGGATGGTTTACATTCCCGGTCTCCAACATCCACTTCTGAGCCAAGAACCGTGAGTAAGCCTAACCACACTGTGGCTATTGACTGGGGGAGGATTGATAGTGGGAGATTTGTGCAGGCCCAACTCATGGACCCTACCTTAGTGCTTGTCCACAATATGGCTGCTCAACTTGGGGGAGGTAATCAGGGGGAGGTGTATAGATGCGAGCCTCTGTTGCTGACCTCACCATTAAAAAGGACAATGCCGTCAAGAGGAGAAGGATGATCGGAAGCCTATCATGTCTGGCTAATATTAAGAAGGGGGAGGAATGTGACGACATGGACTCTCATGGGTTAATGTTTCTTAAAATCCAGCCAGACAGCATGATAGATTGTCTATAGACGGGGGAGAAGTCCCTCATTGTTTTTACAAGACTCTTGTTGACTCAGTGTAATTGTGTTGGCCACTGAAAGCTAGACTATTGTTCTCCAGACATTTCCAGTAACCATTGTATTGTAGCTGTGTATTGATAATGTAATTACCTTAGTAGCCATTGTCTAGTCAGTGACTCCCAGTTTACATGTACACCCTCAGCCTTTCTAAGCACATCATTTGAATGAGCATTGTCCATGTAGCTTGAAATTCGTCCAATGGGAGAAGCAATCTTGTCCAACCAATGGATGAGGACGCAGTGTGTCCAGGGGGAGGGCTGTGGCTATAAGAGAGGACTTCTTTAAGCCACCAGGTTGTTGATGGTTGATGGATTCAGTCTAAGCTCTTTGGAGCTGACTGGAGGATCAGGACATCTTATGGCTTCAATCTAGGGACTCCGGATCCGGTTGGAGACCATATCCACAGCCTAGGGATTTCGACTCCGGCTGCCAGGATTGTAACATCAAACCAGGACTACCTAAGGAGGACACGCAGGTTGGGACAGTTCAGTCACCTGTTACAGACTTTGCAGACCTCAGACAGCTTGGAACCTGTGAGGCATGGACATTCTAAATCCCTGGTGAGCCAGCGGAAGGGTGAGACTCTGTTGCCTGTTACATTTTGTGTGTTTTGCTGGTTATGCGTTATGTGCCGTTAATTGTTTGGGGATCCAATAAAGTCTAATTATTGTGGTTCCCTCACCCTGTGTTGTCTGAGTAGTGTTACGCCCACGGTTAGGGAGGCCGGCGTTCAGTTGGGATGAGCCCTGAGCCACGCTGTCTTTCTAAAGGCGGCGGGTTTTAGTGGACGAGAGCGCCCACTGAGCCCCGTGTCTCCACAGAAGTCGAGAACAGCAAGAGCACCGGTTCAATCAGAAGGCGTCCGCGGGTCCTTTCCAGCCAGGGTATGTAGTGCTGAAACGGAAGAGGAAGGCCCACAAGCTGGATGATCAGTGGGAGCCAGTCCCTTACGTCATACAACCCACAGAATGGGGAGATGGGAAGGCCTACCAGATCAGTCGTGACCAAGGTGGCACCCTGGCCACAGTTTCCCGGGACCATCTAAAAAGGTGCCCCCCAGCGTTGGAGGCAGAGGCTGAAGTACCGGTTCCTCCACCAGCAGAGAAAGCAGCAGAGGTAATCCACACAGTAATGGGTGACTTCCCAGCAAACTGGCCTACACAGAACGGTGCGGTGATTCTTCCAGTAATACTGTTCCCACAACCCGTGGATGAAGAAGTAGTGGAAGCGGTTAACCGTGAGCCAGAACCAGTGCCAGTGCCCAGGGATGAACCTGTACCCAGCTCCCCTACGCCTCCGCCTGCCCCACACTATAGCCGGGAGGAGGAGCCGAATGTTCCCTCTACCCCACTGTCTAGCACCACTGACACCGGGCCCCGACGGTCCACCCGTTCCAACCTAGGTAGACCTCCACTTAGGTACAGGGAGACCGTTCTGTGAGTAAAAGAGGTCAGGGAATGTAAAGAGTGTTTGTTTGTTTGAAGTTCTGCCAATGATAAGAAAGATGATAAGTAAAATTACCGAAGAAGTTACCTGATTTGCTTGTGATTGAACCGGTCGGAGCCGGCACCGTTGTCCCCGTGGGGACCGTTTAAAAAGTTTTGCATGGGAACTATCCATGGACAAGCCCGTGAACTTGCAGGGCACCCACAAACGTTAAGTGGCTTGTAAATATGTTGGTTGCCGTTACAGTTTTCCGCAGGCCGCCTCCGGAGAGGCAGGTTGGAGGGAGGGCCCTCAGCAGAGCAGGCTGGGGCCCAGCCACCAAAGGAACCGGTGGCTACCCTCTGGAGGGAAGGACAGATCCCGCTCGGGTACCGTGTGCTGGACTGTGGGTCAAGGGGTGCTGCCTGGGTTTTAGGGGCAGCATCAGGGCCAGGTTGCTTGGGTGGGAGAGAGCAGAAACCGTAACCGTAAACCGTTGCAACGTTAAAGTAAAATGTGCCTCCCGTTTAGGGAAGAGTTATTGAAAATGTATTTATGTTTTAATTCCCTTGTTATCCCTTTTTGCAGAAAAATAAAACCGGTGTAGGACGGCAGCCCGCGAACGGTCTGCATTTTGCTAAGGGGGAATGTGTCGCCCTGGGCAAGCCAGGGGACACAGGTCACACACCACCACACCCTACATCCCAGGTAGGCACATCTAAGCTGAACCAAAAATCCTTGTTGCCTTCCTCCAGAGGCTGATGATTCACACCAGGGGGTGGGCCAGGCGGTTGGCTCCGCCCACCAAGGAGATCACAGCTCTGGAGGCGGGAAGTACCAGGCAGATTAGCCCAGGGAGGGCAAGAGTGAAGTCTAGCTGAGGGCTAGAGAGGAGTAAACAACTAAGTGTAGGCGAAGAAGGAAAGTAGTAAAGGAGGAAAGCGAGAGTGATGACAGAGAGAGAAAAGCCTGAAGGTCCAGCTGTGTGCAGGACAGGTCAGCAAGGTCAGCAACGGCGGTGACTGTCTGGAGGGGGACCGTTTGGAAGTTCCTGGAAGGACCCCGTAGGCTGTGTGCCCGGTGGTCTGGAGCAGTGTTCCGAAGGACAGTCAGCACCAGGGCAGGGGCCTCTCGGACCCCGGCAAGGCTTGGAGTCGCCGTAAATTGCCGAATCCGTCAGTGAAGGGGACGTAGATCCCCCAACAACCAAGACCCGAGTGAAGGCAACAGCCCAACCTGTACAACAGAGACACCGCCACCGCCAGGGCACCAGTTTCTGAGGGCCAGCGCCTGCGGGCAAAGAGTAGAGCTCCCCCGGTCCAGCTTGAAGCCGGGGAGCGGGTTACCGGTGGGGACCCATCGCAACCAACAAGTACACAAGGTGCAAGGAAGAGGGACATCACCGTCACCTACTGGGAGAGCAATTGCAGCCGTCCGTGGGACCGTCTTACCAGCCGTTTGGTTTACCGTACAAACTGTGTCAACGTCTCAGGCTGAGTGAGTACCACAGTGCCGCAAGGCACAGCGCTGCCCCCGCGTCCCTGCGCCCACCAGGCCCTGCACCTCCCAAGCCATCCCCGGGCCCCGGGATCACCAACCCCTACCCACGGAGGGGCAACAGAACACCTGGCTGCTCCGCATCACCATCCCCGGGATCCCCGTACTGAGCAGCGCTGGTGAAATCACCACAACCGTGGGTGGCGTCACGGACTATAAACAATCCCCACACCCAACCAACCCCTTTCACTCACGGGCGAGGAGTGCCGCTCGAGAAACCCCCGGGATCCGGCCTACAGCTCGAGCCACCACTGAGCAGCGGCCGCCGGACCCGAGCAGAAGGGGTGAGCGCGGTGTGCTGACACCCTCCTCCCCGCCCGCGACACACACACACACATAGCAGACACACATGGATACACCGACGCATACACACATAGCACACATGCATGTATACACACACACACACTGAGCACACACACACAACACACACACACACAGCAGACACACATGGATACACCGTGCGCATACACACATAGCGCACATGCATGTATACACACACACATACTCTGCTGTACACTCACCCAGCGATGCGGTCCCTGGCACTGAAGTCCCCAGTGCTGTTCCTGCTTCCAGCTCCTCAGGGCACTGAATATTCAGTGACTATAATGAGCGGCGATAAGGAGAGGGAGGCAGCAGAGCCGGAGACAGCATCGCTGGAGAGAAGTAAATATAGAAAATATTTTTATTAAAAAGACCCATATTTTCTCTGGTATGTTTTACACTGATGTCGCACGGATCACATCAGTGTGCGATCCGTGTGACATCCGTGCTGCCGAAGATACCTGCGTGTGTGCGTGTGGGGTCATGAAAAGTCACACGGTCCGTGTGCAAACATGGACGTGTGAGGCACATCATAGAATAACATGGGTACGTGTGACATCCGTGTTACAAAACGCATGTCACACTACCTAAAACACGGACGTCTGAAACCAGCCTACGGCAGCGCGCAGGATCCGACAAAGTGGAGAAAAGCTGGATGTGTGAAACCACTAGTTTACCCCGGCTCCCGGCACACGTGTGCCTGAGCCGGCGTAGGCTGGTAACCATGGTACACATCGGGTAACTATAGAAACTGCTTTGCTTAGTTACCCAATGTGTAACATGGTTACTAGCTTACCCCGGCTCTCGGCACACGTGTGCCGGAGCCGGCGTACGCTGTTAACCAGTGTACACATTGGGTAACTATGGAAACCGCTTTGCATAGTTACCCGATGTGTACCATGGTTACTAGCTTACCCCGGCTCCCTGCCCATTCAGATCGTTGGTCTCCCACTGTCAAACACGCCGATGCGTGCTGCACAGCAGGAGACCAACAAGCAAAAAATAAACCAGCACTGTCGCTTTGCATAGTTACCCAATGTTTACCATGGTTATCAGCTTACCGACGTATTCTGGTAACAAATTGTACACAATCCTGTAACTATGGAAAGCGCTTTCGTTAGTTACCCAATGTGTACCATGGTTACCACCTTAACCCCGACTCCCGGCACATGTGTGCTTGATCCGGCGGACGCTGGTAACCATGGTACACATCGTGTAACTAAGCAAAGCGCTTTGCATAGTTACCAGATTGTGTAACATGGTTACCAGTGTACGCCGGCTCCCTGCCCAATCAGATCGATGGTCTCCCAGTGTCAAACATGCCGATGCGTGCTGCACAGCAGGAGACCAATGAGCAAAAAATGAACCATCATTATTCAAGACTTGCTGATTATATTATTATTCAATCTGCTAACCTACATATGTCGCGGGCGGGGAGGAGGGTGTCAGCACACCGCGCTCACCCCTTCTGCTCGGGTCCGACTGCTCAGTGGTGGCTCGAGCCGTAGGCCGGATCCCGGGGGTTTTCCTCGAGCGGCACTCCTCGCCCGTGAGTGAAAGGGGGGTTTTGGGATGTTGGGATAATGTCCGTGACGCCACCCACGGTTGTGGTGATGTGTAGCACCACCACTGCTCAATGCGGGGATCCCGGGGATGGTGATGGGGAGCAGCCAGGTGTTGTGTTGCCCCTCCGTGGGTAGGGGTTGGTGATCCCGGGGCCCGGTGATGGCTTGGGAGGTGCAGGGCTTGGTGGGCGCAGGGACGCGGGGGCAGCGCTGTGCCTTGCGGCACTGTGGTACTCACTCAGCCTGAGACTTGGACACAGTTTGTACGGTAAACCAAACGGCTGGTAGGACGGTCCCACAGACGGCTGCTTTGCTTTCCCGGTAGGTGACGGTGATGTCCCTCTTCCTTGCACCTGTATGTACGGATGGTTGCGATGGGTCCCCACCGGTAACCCGCTCCCCGGCTTCAAGCTGGGCCGGAGGAGCACTACACTTTGCCCGCAGGCGCTGGCCCTCCGAGACTGGTGCCCTGGCGGTGGCGGTGCCTCTGTTGTACAGGTTGGACTGTTGCCTTCAATCGGGACTTGGTTGTTGGGGGAATCTACGTCCCCTTCACTGACGGATTCGGCAAATTTGGCGACTCCAAGCCTTGCCGGGGTCCGAGAGGCCCCTGCCCTGGTGCTGACTGTCTTTCGGAACACTGCTCCAGACCACCGGGCACACAGCCAACGGGGTCCTTCCAGGAACTTCCAAACGGTCCCCCTCCGGACAGTCACCGCCGTCGCTGACCTTGCTGTTCTGGCCCTACACAAAGCTGGGCTCACAGGCTTGCACACTCTCTGCTCTGTCACCACTTCTTGCTTTCCTCCTTTTCCACTTTTCTTTCCTTCACTTTCACTTCTCTGCTGTTTACTCTAGCCCTACCCGGGCTACTCTGCTGTTGACACAGGCTCACCCTGGGCTCATCTGCCTGACACTTCCTGCCTCCAGAGCTGTGAGCTCCTTGGTGGGCGGAGCCAACCGCCTGGCCCACCCCCTGGTGTGCATCATCAGACTCCTGGAGGAAGGCAACAAGGATTTTTGGTTCAGCTTAGGTGTGCCTACCTGGGATGTGGGGTGTGGTGGTGTTGTGACCTGTGTCCCCTGGCTTGCCCAGGGCGACACATTCCCCCTTAGCAAAACGCAGACCGTCCGCGGGCTGCCGTCCTACACCGGTTTTATTTTTCTGTAAAAGGTATAACAGGGTTAAACAAACATAAGCATTTTTAATAAATCTTCCCAAGACGGGAGGCACATTTTACTTTTAACGTTTCAACGGTATACGGTCACGGTTTCCGCTCTCTCCCACCCAAGTAACCTGGCCCTGATGCTGCCCCTAAAGCCCAGGCAGCACCCCTTGACCCACAGTCTAGCACACGGTACCCGAGCGGGATCTGTCCTTGCCCTCCAGAGGGTAGCCACCGGTTCCTTTGGTGGCTGGGCCCTGGCCTGCTCTGCTCAGGGCCCTCCCTCCAACCTGCCTCTCCGGAGGCGGCATTGCGGAAACGGTAACGGTACCCAACATATTTACAAGCCACTAACGTTTGTGGTTGCCCTGCAAAGTTCACGGGCTTGTCCATGGATAGTTCCCATGCATTTTTAAACTTTAAACGGTCCCCACGGGGACAACGGTGCCGGCTCCAGCCGGTTGCAAATCACACAAGCAAATCAGGTAACTTTTCGGTAATCATCATTTTTCTTATCATTGCAGAACTTTCAACTTTTCAACCAAACAGGTGGTCCCAACGGGGACGGTGCTGCGGGCCTTTATTGCCCTACTCCGGTCTTTCAAGCGCTGGGGTTGCCGGCAAGGGGTAGAGGTCTGCGCTCGCTCGGGCCTCCGGGCCCCTCCTGAGGTTAACGTCCAGCGCAAACCATCCTCGCTCCCCAAAGTGCCGGGTATACTGCACAATATCTCCCGGCATCAGGTTACGGCCGGGATGTTCTTCGGGCAGGTGAGCATGCACATCCCGCCGGGCTACAAACACTTCGGCCTCCAGGCCCGGCTCGTAGATGAACCCGTAGCCCCGGCGGACATCAAACCGCCTCACCTGTCCCTCGTACAGCGGTCCCCGGTCACGGAATGTCGCTTGCCGGAGATTCTCTTTCTCCCGGATCGCTCTGGCCACCAGCTCGGCCTTCTTCCTCTCTCTCTCGGCGATCTCCAGGCCCAGCGGTACCGGCTCCCTATCCCAGTACGGCGCTGCTGCCAGCGCCGGCGCACGGGTCGGGCCCCGCGGGACATCCTGGACATTACCCACTGTCAGGACTACGGGTGGCATGTCCCGCAGTGTCTTGGCCTTGGGCGCTGCCTTGCAGCAACAACCCGGCGCTACCTCAGCCGAGGTGTGGGGGATGGGCCTAGGGGCTTTCCGCTGCTGGGCCTTCGGCCCGGAGCGGGTCATCGGCTCCGGCTCGGGGAGTTTCTCAGGGGATGCCTCCGGTTTGGTCTTCGGAGTCTTCCACGGCAACACCGCTGACTTGCTGCAGGCTCCGGCTACAGGTTGGCCCGCTTGGGCGGGGACGCTCGGTACTGCTACCGGTTGCGGTGGTAGCAGGCCTAGTGACGGGGTCACGGCCTCCGGGACGGGTGGCGAGGGAGGCAGCGAAGGGAGAGGGCTTGGACCGGGCCCCACAGCCGCGATGACCGGCCCCTCAAGGGCGTCGGGACGTGGGTCACTCACCCTCCCTTTCTCCGCTTCCTCCTCGCGTCTCCGCACGGTGGCTACAATGTCCGCCATGTCGGCCTCCCACTCCTCCATGAGGAGCTGCATCTTTACCTGCAGCCGTTGGTAGAGCTGCGCGGTCCGGATCTCCACCCACGCCGCGGTTCCAGGCGCGGGGGGTACGGTGTCGCGGGACGGCATCCACATGCTGGCTTTCTCTCTTTCTTCCAGTAACGGGATGTTTGCAGAGTCCTGGCGTCCCTGCTTTTATAGCCGCAGCTACATGCGGCCGGCCACCATCGCGTCCCCCTTAGCTCTTTCCGGCCCCTCCTCTCTCGGGGCGGGGTTTTGGCCTTCGCGCCTCTACTGCTCGAGAAGACGCTCGAGCGGGAACTTTTCGCGCCAAAGATGGCGGCTTCCGAAATTTTTCTGCCGGATACCTCCGGCGGTAACAAGGCGCACCTCTACCAGACGGCAGAGCGGTAAGATCCTGTTCGTGACGCCAAGTTGTCGCGGGCGGGGAGGAGGGTGTCAGCACACCGCGCTCACCCCTTCTGCTCGGGTCCGGCTGCTCAGTGGTGGCTCGAGCCGTAGGCCGGATCCCGGGGGTTTTCCTCGAGCGGCACTCCTTGCCCGTGAGTGAAAGGGGGGTTTTGGGATGTTGGGATAATGTCCGTGACGCCACCCACGGTTGTGGTGATGTGTAGCCCCACCGCTGCTCAATGCGGGGATCCCGGGGATGGTGATGGGGAGCAGCCAGGTGTTGTGTTGCCCCTCCGTGGGTAGGGGTTGGTGATCCCGGGGCCCGGTGATGGCTTGGGAGGTGCAGGGCTTGGTGGGCGCAGGGACGCGGGGGCAGCGCTGTGCCTTGCGGCACTGTGGTACTCACTCAGCCTGAGACTTGGACACAGTTTGTACGGTAAACCAAACGGCTGGTAGGACGGTCCCACAGACGTCTGCTTTGCTTTCCCGGTAGGTGACGGTGATGTCCCTCTTCCTTGCACCTGTATGTACGGATGGTTGCGATGGGTCCCCACCGGTAACCCGCTCCCCGGCTTCAAGCTGGGCCGGAGGAGCACTACACTTTGCCCGCAGGCGCTGGCCCTCAGAGACTGGTGCCCTGGCGGTGGCGGTGCCTCTGTTGTACAGGTTGGACTGTTGCCTTCAATCGGGACTTGGTTGTTGGGGGAATCTACGTCCCCTTCACTGACGGATTCGGCAAATTTGGCGACTCCAAGCCTTGCCGGGGTCCGAGAGGCCCCTGCCCTGGTGCTGACTGTCTTTTGGAACACTGCTCCAGACCACCGGGCACACAGCCAAGGGGGTCCTTCCAGGAACTTCCAAACGGTCCCCCTCCGGACAGTCACCGCCGTCGCTGACCTTGCTGTTCTGGCCCTACACAAAGCTGGGCTCACAGGCTTGCACACTCTCTGCTCTGTCACCACTTCTTGCTTTCCTCCTTTTCCACTTTTCTTTCCTTCACTTTCACTTCTCTGCTGTTTACTCTAGCCCTACCCGGGCTACTCTGCTGTTGACACAGGCTCACCCTGGGCTCATCTGCCTGACACTTCCTGCCTCCAGAGCTGTGAGCTCCTTGGTGGGCGGAGCCAACCGCCTGTCCCACCCCCTGGTGTGCATCATCAGACTCCTGGAGGAAGGCAACAAGGATTTTTGGTTCAGCTTAGGTGTGCCTACCTGGGATGTGGGGTGTGGTGGTGTTGTGACCTGTGTCCCCTGGCTTGCCCAGGGCGACACACATACACATTCTAGACTACCCGATACGTTATAATCGGGCCACCTTCTAGTATGATATAACACCTGTCAAACATAAACAAACCCGAAAATTTCCCTCAGTATTTGGCAAGTTTAACATATTTGTGATGCATGGGTCATTCTCTTATTGGAAGGACCAGCCCGACTGCTGAGTCTTCTGACCAGAGCCAACTGCTTCATACCTATGAGGCAACTAACTCCTGTCAGAGGATCTGTTGATTAGGCCAAGCTTTCCAATCTGAGCGTGGTTGTGAAACCGGCCTAAGATTGTACAAGAGTGAACAAAATCTGGTGACATTCTCTTCTATGGCAAATAGCAACAGTGAGGTGGAAGCTGATTCTACACATCAGAATGGTGAAAGGAGTTTGGCCCGTTTCACCACTCTGTAATATACAAAAGGAGAATTAATTCATCTATTTTCCTGATCATCCCTCTATAAGTGAAGTACAAACTTGGTAAATTGATTTACAGATGTATCCCAATGTACTGTAAATCAGGCAAAAATCATCTGGCCCTCCATCACTAGAAGCCTGAGATGTAATATATATATAAAAATATATATTATATACATCTATATATAATGGTCAGAAATATAAAGGGATCACTTAAACAACACAATGGTATTTTAGTGTTCCCTTTATTTTTTTGAGCAGTATACATACACACAGAGACAATAAAGCCTTTGAATAAAAAATTGCATTAGCGAGCAAGTAATTGAACATTTTCTTTCATCTATATATACTGTTTTCCGCAGCACAATGGTCTCCAGAGCCATTATCCGATAAAGCCGTGTGCTTTATACAGCAAGTTTAGATATTTTATTTTGCTTATGCTTCTTGCAATAACTTGGGAAGCCATGAAAAATAAATGAGCCTAACATGGGACATAATATGGTTCAGTATTATTTTCCAGTTCCAAGGCTGCAAGATTAAATCAAATGCAAAATGGATAAAAAGATGTCATCACCTATTTTTCTGCATTGGTCTTGTAAAGCTGAGCCATGTACTGATGTCTGTGATTTGCAATGTAATGTATGTTTTTTCCTTCAGTAAGCCAAGCATCTATATTTTTTGATACTGAAGCCAGAGATAGGAAGCAAGAGATTTGAAGAAATGTTTAATTGTTACTGCTAGAAGGAAGCCACTATTGCGCTAGCTTCAGAGAAAAGGTAAATCAAGTTCCAAATCATACAGTTAAATGGGTATTCCCATCTCCAAGATCCTATTCCAATATGTAGAAGGTGTAATAATAATAATAATAGCAACTACCTCCACTTATAAATGTAGTATAGTTCTTCTGATTCACTATGTCACTTACCTCATGCACAGGGCATTGCAGGACCTTAAAGCCCGCTTTACACGCTGCAATATATCTTACAATGTGTCGGCGGGGTCACGTCATAAGTGACGCACATCCGGCATTGTAAGGTACATTGCAGGGTGTGACAGGTACGTGCGATTGCGATTGAACGAAAATCCGTTCATCGCATACACATCGTACCTTTCTCTAAAATTGAACGGCAGGTTGTTCAATGTTCCCGAGGTAGCAGACATCGCAGTGTGTGACACCCCGGGAACGATGAACAGATCATACCTGCGTCCTGCAGCTCCCGGCTGACAATGCGGAAGGAAAGAGGTGGGCAGGATGTTTACGTCCCGCTCATCTCCGCCCCTCCGCTTCTATTGGCCGGCTGCCGCGTGACGTCGATGTGACGCCGAACGTCCCTCCCACTCCAGGAAGTAGACGTTCGCCGCCCACAGCAAGGTCGTATGGACGGGTAAGTATGTGTGACGGGGGTTAATCGTTTGTGTGGCATGTTCAACAAATTGAACGTGCCACACATACAATGGGGGCGAGTACGATCGCATACGAAATCGTATGCGAAATTGCAACGTGTAAAGCAGGCTTTAGGTATCCATGGTTACGACCACGCATATCTTCACAGTTAGTTGCTCGTGGTCGTAACCATGAATACCTAAGTTCCTGCAATGCCCTGTACATGAGGTAAGGAATATATAAAGAGAAGGGCTGCACACCAGCAACATTGCAAGGGGAATAAATGTAAAGAAGAAACTGCTATGTGAATACTGACATAAAAAATACAATAGCTATATGAAAAAATGAAAATCTGACAATGGTATCTGCATAACTGCTATGAATAAAGAGAAATTTAGCTATTGAATTGATCAATATAACAGAGCCCCAACACCTCATCATGGTATTCTCTTACATTGGGGTCCCTAGCTAATGTGTGTCCTCTCATGCAGTTAAAAAGCCTACCGTGTATGGGAAGATGAGACCCAGGCTATATATGTATAATGTGGACTGGCAATAGCTGTGGGTGGGGAGGGTTCACAAACGAAAGACTACAAACTAATTAAGAAATAACGTTTGGAACACCATGCTAAGTCTGAAGTGGGTGCAAAACCCCTAAAAATGCAGATACCATTGTCATATTTTTATTTTTTCATATAGCTATTGTATTTTTCATATCAGTATTAACATAACAGATTCTGCTTTACATTTATTCCCCTTGCATTGTCGCTGGTGAAGTTTTTCTAGGGTTTTTCCACCAAGTTCAGACTTAGCATGGTGTTCCAAACGTTATTTCTTAATTAGTTTGTATTCTTTCGTTTGTGAACCCGACCCCACCCATACATATTGCCAGTCCACATTATACATATATAGCCTGGGTCTCAGCTTCCCATACATGGTAGGTTTTTTTAACTGCAAGAGAGACACACATTAGCTAGGGACCCCAATGTAAGAGAATACCGGGACGAGGTTTGGGGCTCTGTTGTATTGATCAATTCAATAGCTAAATTTCCCTTTATTCTTAAAGTAAATAGCAGTAATGCAGATACCATTGTCATATTTTCATTTCTTCATATAGCTATTGTATTTTTCATGCTAGTATTCACATAGCAGTTTCTGCTTTACATTTATTCCCCTTGCACTGTCGCTGGTGTGCAGCCCTTCTTTTTATATAGTGAAATTTTTTTTTAGGGTTTTTGTACCCAATTCAGACTTAGCATGGTGTTCCAAACATTATTTCTTATTTATTCATGAGCAACACAGTGAATCAGAAGGGAAGAAGAAGAAGAAGAAGCAGGGTGCACACTATACCAAGTAAGAAGAACTATACTACATTTCTAATTGGAGGTATTTGCTAATATTATTATTACACCTACTACATATTGGGATAGGATCTTGGAGATGGGAATAACCCTTTAAGCTACATAAGATCAACACCATCGTCTGGAATACAGAATAAACTTATTAACCTACCTGTAGAAAACTGGAAGAATATTTTTGCTACAGATGTAAACAGTTGCCAGGAAAGCAACACGCAACAAAGGCGCCTCAGTGGTGACTTCAACAAGTTTTTATTGTGTGGGAACAGGGAGAAGAAGAAGGGAATGTTAAGCCCTGTAATGCTTTAGTGAAATGGCACATGGGATCAGGCTGACCCCTCTCTTCTATGACTTTTATTTATTTCTTGTTTTGCTTTTATTTTATTATGTTACCTTACCTTCTTTTCTTTCTCCTTTTTCTTTTTATAATTGGTTTAGTCGGGTCCCCCTTTGTTTTGGTGATATTGTCTTGGTACTAACCTTTCCAGAACTTTCTTTAGCAGGTTATGTGCGAGGGAAGTTTTCTGCAAGAAGTTCCTGACTGACAGATGTCAATTTTGGCAGACTCAATACAGCTACTTAAAGGGAAGCAATCACCAGGATTTTCTTATATAATCTAAAGCCAGTGCTATACTGGCACTATCAGGCTGATTTTCTACATACCTGTAGTGGTCAGCTAGGAACTATAGGTTTTGAAATCCGAGAAAGTTTATAAAATCAGCAGATTTTGAGTGACAGCAGCTGAGGATCAGATAATATCTGGGGGGATATTTATATTTATCCACTCGCAGGGCCTGTGTGAGGTCATACCGATGTGACCAGAAGGGGCGGGGCCTCAGCAAATAGAAAACTTGCTTCCTGGTATCAGCTTTGCTGGCTGAGGCCCCGCCCCTTCTGGTCACATGGGTATGACCTCACACAGGTCCTGCAAGTGAAAAGTTAAATCAATTGTATCAAACGTATGCTAATTCTAACAGGGGGAGGGGATAACTATAGATATTATCTGATCCTCAGCTGGTGTCACTCTTTAATAGGTGGTGCTAGAGTTTTTGTTCTCCTCTCTAAAGAGATTATTTGCTTTTTTAAAGGGAACCTGTCACCAGATTTTGGCCTTTTAGGCTAAAACTAGCACCTTAAGACACGCCTGTGCTGCATTCTATAAAAGGTGCACCTTACCTTCTGACCACCCGGTAGACACCAAAAATACCTTTATAAAATCTCCCGTCCTGTATGTAAATTGTCAGGTCCAGTCCGATGGGCATCCTAATCTGCGCCTCCTGTCCCTCCTTTAGTCCTCCTCCTGTGCTGACTGATGTGGATGAAGCGAAGACGTCATCCACATCGCAGAACAAAATCTTGTGCCTGTGCAGAGAAGTCGCCAGTTCGCGCAGGCGCACCTATATTTTCGTCTCTGCCCTCATCAGGGCAGAGTAAAGTGCGCCTGCAGGAGCCGGAAATATGGAGATTTTGCCCTCCTACATGGATGGCATCATCCACGACAATCAGCACAGGAGGAGGGCGAAAGGAGGGACAGGAGGCGCAGATTATTATGCCTATTGGACCGTACCAGATGATTTAAATACAGGGCGGAAGATTTTATAAAGGGATTTTTGGGGTCTACAGGGGGATCAGGAGGCAACATGCACCTTTATAGAATACAGCACAGGCACTGCTTAAAATACTAGTTTTAGTTTAGAAGACCAAAATCTGGTGACAGGTTCCCTTTAATTTTCCAGAGGAGCATTGCAAAGCTTATAAGTCTTTTTACACTGACTTGGTACTCTACAAAAGGAGACATTTTTTGTTTAACCCTAAAACCTCCACGTTTACAGGTACGCTTCATCCTAAAATTCCCACTGGAATAAGATGCACAGGGATCAGCAAAGGTTTGGAGCCTTAAGGGCATTTTATATGCTGCGACATCGCTAGCGATCGCACCCGCCCCCATCGTTTGTGCATCATGGGCAAATTGCTGCCTGTGGTGGACAAAATCGGTAATGCGCGTCACACGTACTTACCTGCCTAATGACGTCACTGTGGCCAGCGCACAACCTAAGGGGGCGGTTCGTGCGGCATCACAGTGACGTCACATAGCAGGCAACCAATAGAAGCGGAGGGGCGGAGAGCAGCCGCATGAAGGTCACTCCCACCTCGTTGCCGGAGGATGCAGGTACGCTGTTGTTCGTCGTTCCCAGGGTGTCACACGTAGCGATGTGTGCTGTCTCAGGAATGACGAACAACCTGCATCCCAGAAGATCAACGACATTTTGAAAATGAACGACGTGTCAACGATCAACGATGTGGTGAGTATTTTGGATCGTTAGCGGTCGCTCGAACGTGTCACATGCAACGACGTTGCTAACGAAGCCGGATGTGCGTCACGAATTCCGTGACCCCAGCGAGATCTTGTTAGCGATGTCGTTGCGTGTAAAGCGGCCTTTAGACTGAATGTGGGGCACACACTAAAATCTACACCAGGTTTTGGCCACTACAGATTGCCACTATAATTTACACAAACTTCTAGCGTAAATTATACTAATCTGTCAATTACACTCTTCCTGCTTAGCAACTAATCAGATCTTTTCAGGTTTCTTCCCCTGAATAACTTCATTGGATTCATATAAAATCAGCAGTAGTTTTTACATAATCAGACATGGGATTTTCCATCTGATGGCAGGAAAACTGTTAAAACTGTAAGTGAGAAGCTCAATGAGCTGCCACTTAATGTAGCCACTGTTGCTAGTTTGCTATTACATCACCCCAAAGTCAGTATTGCATTATGCTCTTCTCTAGTAAGCTCACACTATAAATAGTTCACGTTCCAAGTGTAAATTACTTCCTTGCAATGAGGCCTTTAAAGTTGAACCTGATATATGTATAGAGCAGAGTTTGCAATGCACCAGCGGGGCTTACATTTCTGATTTGGTGTCCTAGTGGAAGGTTAACAGGACTTCGTCAATAGATGTGTCTGCACAAAGTTCTTGGCTCGTTAGCATTTAAGGGCTGAGAGTGGTCTAGACTCTGGGAAGTAGTGGTCATTATTGGCCAAGGTCAAGACCACTCAGTCCTTCTCTGCTGAGGCATTGCCTAAATGCCCCAACAGACATTCCAACTATTAAAGGGAACCTGTCACCGGTTTTGGGGCCTTTAAGCTGCGGCCACCACCAGTGGGCTTTTATATACAGTATTCTAACATGTTGTATATAAGAGCCCAGGCCGCTGTGTAGAATGTAAAAATCACTTTATAATACCTAAATGGTCGCTGCGGTGGAGTTGGGTCATATGGGCATCTACATTCTCCAGTGCCGGTGCCTCCTCTTTTGGCCATCTTTGTCCTCCTTCTGAAGTCTGTGTGCATGACACGTACTACGTCATACGCATTCGACGATCCCACACAGACGCACTACAATACTTTGATCTGCTCTGCGCAGGACCTCAATGCCGGCGAGTGTGGATGACGTAGGACACATCATGCACCCCGGCTTCAGAAGACGGAAGACAAAGATGGCCGAAAGAGGAGGCACCGGCACCGGAGAACGGACCCCAAGGACCTCTCTATCGCCTGGTACCTTACTACCATGCCCACTAGGTCATCAGTTTTCTGGGGATCTCCCTGGCCACCCAGGACTGAACCACCCTCGGAATGGAGTGGATGAATATGTCACATGGTCCAGCCACACACGTTCCTCCAATAAGCAGCTCACTATCAATAAACAATGTACATAAGGAACCTGGTGTTGGTGGGGGCAGCTTTCTCAGTTCTGCTTCATGCTACATCTTAGAACTCTAATTGGGTCTCAACTTTTGCACCCAGTAAGCTAAGTAATACATTGTTTGTATCAAGGTCTCTTTTCCTACATTATCGTCACGCTCAGAGATGCTAGTGTCCGAATTCATTGTGTGACAATAGTGCTCAAACCTATGGACATCTTGCGCACTACACAACACACAATGAACCAGGGGGACACCGAGGACACAATGGTTGGCCCTGGATCTAGGGACAGGGGAGTGGAGACACCTCCTAACCTCACCTGAGGCTGTACCCTACACTCCCTAATGTCTCTATATAGGTTCTTTCAACCTGTTGCAGAATAGGATACCTCATACTCTAGCAAGTCCTGCACTCGCCCTGGCTAGTGAACAGTCCGGTGAGTGTGCTAGTCCCACCATTACAAATTATACAACACAGCAATAGTTAAACATGGGAACAACAAAACAATACAAACTTGAAAGCTGCAACAACACAGATCAAACAAATTAATATAAGCAGCAGAAATCCAGCAGCTCCTAGAGACGTGCAGTCACCTGGGTGGTCAGTAACAAAAGGTTCTATTTTCGGTGGAAGCTAAAGGAAGGATAGGGAGACTACTTAAAGGAGATGGGAGGGGTCACAAACCAGCTGCACACAAGGTGATTTAGCTAGGAGCTGCTAGCAGGAAAAACTGACATTAACTCATGTAGTGCCAACAGAAAGCAAATACATTTAATATGCTGATCCACAAGAATGAGTGAAGCTCAGATCACAGAACTGTCATACATCTCTCAACCCCGAGACACTCATGACAATTATGCTGCTCTCATATTAGATAGCAAAAACCTAGTGACCTAAGTGTCCAGGCCCAAGAGAATTTCTTGAAAGCATCGTGCGAGGCATAAAGGAACTTTTTGTTGATTCAGACGTAATTTGGGATGCATTTTATACTATTGTCAAGCAAAGAAAGAAGCCATCCCCAGCTGGCAGAAGTTTGAGCTTTCTACACAAGACGACAAAGTAAGAAATGTCCACTAATTATCAGTCCTATCAATATACAGTGTCTCCACCCATATCCTGTCCACCGCCATTAACTTGAGAACGGCGGCAGCTATAGGCATAGAAGTGGTGTCTAGGTATAGTGAAGTAGCCATGCGCTACGCAATGAAACCTTCTATAGCGCCACCTGGTGGAAAACAACGGAGTTAGCATTTTTATTTGAAAAACGGAACGAGATAGAGAAAAAAAGTCAATTACAAAGTTGTAGGGCGTCATCAATTCAACTCGAATCGACACCTTGCATACAGAAATGCTATGATTAGAACGTGTTAAACTCACAAGGCTGCGGACGTGAAGCGATACCTCATGGAGACCTTCCTACAAGTCATTGGGTATGGTGGCTGTGTGGAGTGGCCTCCACACTCACCTGACCTGACCCCATTGGTCTTCTTTCTGTGAGGTCACATTAAACAGCAGGTGTATGCGACCCCTCCACCACCATTGCAGGACCTGCGACGATGTATCACAGATGCTTGGGCAAATGTGTCACCTACCATATTGCACAACGTGCAGCAAGATACAGTATGCTGTCCAGAGTCCAGATGTGCATTGCAGCTGACGGTGGCCACTTTGAGCATCAAAGTTAAATGAACGCCATATGCGTGACCAGTATTCAATGTTTTGGTGGGGTCATAGGTTTCATATCATAGCATTTCTGTATACAAGGTGTCGATTCGTATTGAATTGATGATGCCCTACAATTTTTTAATTCACTTTTTTTCTCTATCTTGTTCCGTTTTCGAGATAAAAATGCTAACTTCTTTGTTTTCCACCAGGTGGCGCTATAGGAGGTTTCATTGTGTAGCACATGGCTACTTTACTATACCTAGACACCACTTCTATGCCTATAGCTGCCGCCATTCTCAAGTTAATGGCGGTGGACAGGATATGGGTGGACACACTGTATACTGTTCAAGAAGTGCCCCGCTTGATTCTTCTTTTACAATACTTATTTGATAGAGCTGTATTGTAGAGTATGTATTGTGCTTTAATTATGTAACTTACCTTAGCTAATGGTAATACTATAAAAGCCCCTCCGCCACTAGATTCCACGATGATGGCTAAAAATTTAGGATTTACAGCACAGAAAGAGCTGTCCCACGTTAACTTAGATACCCGGATATCTTCATACATTTGATCTGCTTTAACAGGTTGGCCAAAAATGTGCCTGAATTTGCTCTGGCGCACCACTCTTCGGCTCATTGTGGAATTTCTGTGTAATGAAAAAAGAAGAGATGAATCATTATACTTTCATATTTTAAAATGTTGTGCATGTAGAAAACATGAGCTTTGTAGCCAGTGTTACAACCAGACATTAGACAGTGCTGATCCATGAATTTAAAAATTCAACTATTGATGCAAGGCAAATATATACTTTATCACTGTATCTGTTATAATGATGAACTTGCAATGCTAAAAGCGCTGTAGAAGTACAAGGTGGCTATAAAATAAATAAGGTGTTTGGAGTCGTGTGCAGACTGACCCAGTAGACAATATTGTCTGAAAATTGGTATGTATGCTATTCAAGGTATGGGGAAACGGAAGGCATCTTTAAAAAAAATTTATACCAAAACTCCCCACCAGGTGAAAAAGTGGCACCGTACAGTGAGCGAGCGGCCACAAAATCGTGTGCCGATAATTGGAGATGTCACAATTGTTCCACAGACTAGCATAAATGTTCAATATGGCCACCATCATGCATGGTGATCATGTTCATCCTATGCAGAACATGCTCGACGCTTGCTTGTAACATGTCTGGTGGGATGCTGTGCACTTCCAAAATGATGCGGTCTTTGAGGTCAGCCAGGGTGTCGACATTGCCCCGATAAACACACTCTTTAAAGTGTCCCCAGAACCACTAATTTTGTACGGGTATGCCCGCAAGACCTGTCAGAGAACTTTCTATACTGTGCTAAGGATAGGCCAGTTGAACCCTCTTTAAATCTATCACTACCTCATATCCCAAGGATGTAAGGAACTGCTGTATAGATAATTATTTGGGTACTGAAGGCAACATGTATTTTACCTGAGGAGTCCATGTTACTAAAAGCATTAGTTACAAAAGCAAAGATATTAGTTACTGGTTGGCATCCTAAAGGGCTGCATAATTGATCAATAATAAGGCGCAGATAACACAGACCTCGGGTTTATGCACTAACTTCACAATAATAATATAATATTTATTCATTTATATAGCGCTATGAATTCCACAGTGCTTTACATACATTGGCAACACTGTCCCCATCGGGGCTCACAATCTAGAGTCCCTATCAGTATGTGTTTGGAGTGTGGGAGGAAACCGGAGTACCTGGAGGAAACCCACGCAAACACGGGGAGAACATACAAACTCCTTGCAGATGTTTTCCTTAGTGGGATTTGAACCAAGGACCCCAGCGCTGCAAGGCCGCAGTGCTAACCACTGAGCCACTGTGTTGCTGTATGAATGAAAGAAATCATTGGACTTTTTCCATTCTTTTTCCGCTAAAAGGAATCTGTCATCAGATTTTTGCTGTCTAATCTGATCATAATATTGTGACGCCCTGGCAAAAGCAAGTAGTCACACAGTACAGGCCCCCGCATAACACCTCTCCCACACAGGGTTAAACCAGCCGACAAAATCCTAGTCATACCCTCAGGGAAGGACAGACACACCAGTGGGCGGGACCAGGCGAAGGAGAACGCCCACCTAGGGGTTTGGAGAACCCGGGGCGGAAAAACAAGCAGTTAAGCTCAGTCAGTTGAAGTGAGAAGTTCAAGTTGAAAGGTGTCGGGGTTGGAGCCCCGGCGTACTGGCTAGGTGGCAGACAGTGGTCAGTGCCAGCAGGAGACGGGAAGACGGCTGCAGGAGATCCGAGGTGGACTGGGGCAGGGTTGTAGCCCGCCGGTACCGACACTGGAGAAGCAACCGTGAAACCGTGCACAAAGGGGGTACTTGGACCCTGGAGCCAGGACCGGCACCAACGGCCTAGCTAATTAAGCAATCGAGGGCAGGATTTTAGGTCCTATCTAGAGATGAGCGAACCGGTTGCGGTTCGGCTCGAGTTCGGTTTGCCGAACGGAGGTCTCGTTCGAGTTCGGTTCGGCAAACCGGTTCGGCAAACCACTCGAACTGCATAGGAAACAATTGGGGGCAATCACAAACACATAAAAACACCTAGAAAACACCCCCAAAGATGTCCAAAAGGTGACAAACAACTCACAAACATAACACAAACACATGGGAAAGTGACAAGGACATATACTCATGCGAAAACAAAAGAGCTGGACAAGGAAAAAGAGGAGGAGACACAGATATAGGCATGGCATGCCCTTCCAAAATCATGTAAAACACCGCAAGGTGACACCAAGCGGAGTCTCCCTTTGTTCCAAAAATTGGGCCCCACACACACCCACCCCTTCAGTGGCAGCACTTGTGCCCCAGTTGTACACTTCACAGATAGATTTGCATCAAGCACATTCAAAAATACGCCATCCTTAACCGTCCCCAGGATGACACCGGGGTAGGTAGCAAAGTCTTTCCGGATCCCAGCTCTGTTCATCTTGGATCATTTTTAAAAACAATGTAAGCAAGGGTTACTCCAAGCGGAGTCTCCCTTTTTTCCAAAAATTGGGCCCCACACACACCCACCCCTTAAGCGGCAGCACTTGTGCCCCAGTTGTACACTTCACAGCTAGATATGCATCAAGCACATTCAAAAATACGCCATCCTTAACCGTCCCCAGGATGACCCCGGGGTAGGTAACAAAGTCTTTGCTGAACCATGACTTGTTCATCTTGGCTCCTTTTAAAAAACACAGCAAGCAAGGGTTACTCCAAGCGGAGTCTCCCTTTTTTCCAAAAATTGGGCCACACACACATCCACCCCTTCAGTGGCAGCAGTTGTGCCCCAGTTGTACACTTCACAGGTAGATTTGCATCAAGCACATTCCAAATCCACAAGCATTTACTCTCCCCAGGATGACACAGGGGTAGTAAATTCCTTGTGGATCCATGACTTGTTCATTTTGATGAACGTCAGTCTGTCCACATTGTCACTGGACAGACGTGTGCGCTTATCTGTCAGCACACACCCAGCAGCACTGAAGACACGTTCAGAGACAACGCTGGCAGCTGTACACGACAAGATCTCCAAGGCGTAACTGGAGAGCTCTGGCCATTTTTCAAGATTTGAAGCCCAAAATGAGCAAGGCTCCATTTGCAAAGTCATGGCATCGATGTTCATTTGGAGATACTCCTGTATCATCCTCTCCAGCCGTTGACTATGTGTCAGACTTGTTGTCTCTGGTGGCCTTGCAAAGGATGGTCTAAAAAAATTATGAAAAGATTAATAAAATTGCTGTTACCAGAACCAGATACGGTGCTACTGGTACGGGTAGACTGTTGAAGATGATGAGACCGTTCCATGTTTGTCAAGTTACAACTGGGAGATTCACTCCCTGCACCACGGTTGTTTGGTGGAAAAGCCGAGCTAAGATCGAGTAACAGCTTCTGCTGATACTCCTGCATACGTGCGTCCCTTTCTATGGCTGGAATTATGTCACAAAATTTGGACTTGTACCGGGGATCTAATAGTGGGGTAAGCCAGTACTCATCATCACTTCTAATTTTGACAATACGAGGGTCATGTTGGAGGTAGTGCAGCAAGAAGGCGCTCATGTGTCTTGCGCAGCCATGCGGACCAAGTCCACGCTGTTTGTGGCATAGAGGTGCTAACCGTTCTTTCTTCCTCTGACATCTCCCCCCAACCTCTTTCAATACAAATTTGACCAAGGTCTCCCTCATCCGCTGAGTCTTCCATGTCCATGGACAGTTCGTCCTCCATTTCTTCATGTTCTCCTGCACCTTCCTCAACATTTCGCCTGCTACTATGCGCCCTTGTTGATCCCTGTCCCCCATGGTCCCATGCCTGCCGCGTTGGTGATGATGAACGTCTGGACCTTGGTGATGTTGTTCTGTCTTGCGCATATGAATCCTCCTGTAGTTCCTCCCCTTCCTGTTGTCCCACCCACTGACTCCGAATAGTGTTTAGCGTGTACTCCAGCATGTAAATGACTGGAATTGTCATGCTGATAATGGCACTGTCAGCGCTAAACATATTTGTCACCATGTCGAAACTGTGCAGAAGGGTGTGTGTCGCCCTGGACAAGCCAGGGGCCACAGAGCACAACACCTACACACCCCACACTCCCTGCAGGCACATCAAGGTCAGACACAAAACCCTTGTTGCCTTCCTCCAGGGGCTGATGTCCACACCAGGGGGCGGAGCCAGGTGGTTGTTCTCCGCCCACCGAGGAGTTCACAGTCCTGGAGGCAGGAAAAAGGAAGTTTGGTTAAGCTAGGGAAGTGAAGGAGAGAGGAGATCAGTTTTGGAGGAGAAAGTGGAAGGAGGGAAAGTCAGCAGTAGTGAAGTGGCAAGAGAGCAGACTAAAGTGAGTCCGGGTGTGTGGCCCGGATGGAGCAGCAAGGTTGGCAGACGGTGGTAACCGTGTGCAGGAGTGGCTTATCGGAGTTTGCCGTAAGGACCGTCGACGGGCGGTGGCCCGGCGGTACCGGACTGGTACACAAAGAGAAGCCAGCACCAGTGGCAGGGGCTTTTCGGACCCCGGCAAGGCTAGGAGTCGCCGTGAAGTGGCCAAATCCGTTAGTGAAGGGGACCTCCGGGTTTCCAAACAGTCAAGTCCCGACAGAAGGCAACCGTCCAACCGTGAAGGGGAGACACCGCCACCGCCAAGGGCAACCGTTTCCCAGGGCCAGCGCCTGCGGGCAAAAGGGGCTCCTCCGGCCCACATCCAGGTCGGGGAGCGGGTTACCGGTGGGAACCCATCGGAATCAACATAGAACATGCAGGGAGAGACAGTCACCGCTAACCTGCAGGGAACAACAACACCGCAGCCGTCCGAGGGACCCGTCCATCCAGCCGCTTGTTTTACCGTGAACTGTGTCATCATCATTGGGCTGAGTGAGTACCTCCGTGCCGTGCGGCACAGCGCTGCCCCTGCGACCCTGCACCTCATCGGGCCCCGCAACCCGCCTGTCATCCACTCCTACCCCATCACCGGGCCCCGGGACAACCAACCCCCTACCCATGGAGGGGAGAAATAACAACAAAGCTGCTCCCTGTCACCGCTCCCGGGATCCCCGTCCAGAGCAGCGGTGGTGTCCACACAATCACCACAGCTGTGGGTGGCGTCACGGACAATATCCCCACAACCAAACCACCCCTTTTCACTCACGGGCGAGGAGCGCCGCTCGAGTCCCCGGGATCCGGCCCATCGCTCGAGCCACCGAGCAGCAGCAGCCGCAGAGCAGCGGCAGCCGGACCCGAGCAGTGGGAGAGCGCAGCGTCCCCTCCTCCGCCCGCGACAGGTGCATAGGTCCTTGATCTGAGACCACTCCATCAGGGTGATCTGCCCCACCTCTGCATCTCGTTGGCCCAGGCTATACGTCATGACGTATTGCACCAGGGCTCGACGGTGCTGCCACAGTCGCTGTAATATGTGGAGAGTTGAATTCCAGCGTGCCGGCACATCGCATTTCAGGCGATGAACCGGCAGGCCGAAAGACTTCTGGAGCGATGCAAGTCGCTCAGCAGCGGTGGTTGAATGATGGAAGTGAGCAGACAGTTTTCGTGCCCTGTTCAGAAGGCCATCTAGGCCAGAATAGTGTTTTAAAAATTGCTGGACAACAAGGTTCAACACATGAGCCATACAAGGCACGTGTGTCACCTTGCCCAGGCGAAGGGCCGCACCCAGGTTTGCAGCATTGTCGCACACGGCCTTACCAGGCTGCAGGTTGAGTGGAGACAACCATTTATTAAACTCAGTCTCCAGAGCTGCCCACAACTCAGCCGCTGTGTGACTCTTATTTCCAAGAGATTTCAAGCTAAAGACCACCTGATGCCATTGCGCTCTGCTGCCAGCATAGTAATGCCTTCTGCGCAGTTACAACGCTGGTGGCCTGACCAGGCAGGCTTGGGGTGGAGGTGGAGGACCGAGACGAGGTGGAGGAGGCAGAAGCAGTGGCAGAACTTGGACAGACAGAGGATTGACACACAAGTCGTGGGGATGGCAAGACTTGTGCAGCAGACCCTTCACCATCTATCACCATAGTTACCCAGTGCCCAGTCAGCGACATGTAACGTCCCTGTCCATGCTTACTGGTCCGAGTATCGGTGGTGAAATGCACCCATTCACACACAGAGTTTCTCAAGGAAGCGGTGATGTTGTGTGCGACATGCTGGTGTAGCGCAAGCACACCTTTCTTAGAGAAGTAGTGGCGACTGAGCATCTGGTACTGGGGCACAGCGACAGACATAAGGTCTCTAAAATCCTGTGTGTCCACCAGGCGGAAAGGCAGCATTTCGGTAGCCAAGAGCTTACAGAGGGATAAAGTCAACCTCTTAGCTTTGTCATGGGTCGCAGGAAATGGTCATTTATTTGTCCACATCTGAGGGACAGAGATCTGGCTGCTGTGTGTAGACGGTGGTGAGTAGGGTGTCCGTGAAAAAAATGCAGGTTTGTGAGGAAAGTGTAGGCGTAGACATGATGTTGCCTTCATCCAACGTTGATGCTATCGATGTCTGAGAGAGCTGTACACACGCACTTATTTCCCCTTCCAAACCAAATGACGACCTACCAAGCAAACTGCCTGTTGCGGTTACAGTGGTGGAAGTTGTGCGTGGAAAACCAGGTGTGACAGCTGTCCCCACAGTCCTAGAAGATGAAGAGCGCGCGGATGCACTTGAAGGGGCAGGCGGTGGATGGTTCGCTCCGCTAGACCGCATTGCAGCACGGTGAGCTTCCCACTGGGACATATGATATTTATTCATGTGACGATTCATGGAAGAAGTTGTCAAACTCCTGAGGTTTTGCCCTCTACTAACAGAATCACGACAAATTTTACATATCACATGATTTGGGCGATCTTTTTCTATGTCAAAAAAGGTCTAGGCTAGGCAAGGCTTAGAGGGCATGCGACCTGCTGAGCCCCTCCGACTAGTGCTCAGAGGCAGAGTGGTGGCTGAGGATGCAGTTGTAGACGTGCTACCAGTACTACTCCTCTGTCCAGGAAGGCGCAAGGTAACTTCGTCGTCAGTAGCATCCTCCTCCACCGCCTCTGTTGACCTCCTCGAGTGCCTGACTGTGGGTTGACAGTAGGTGGGATCTAGAACTTCCTCATCAAGAGTTGTGTTTGCACTCCCCTCACCCTCAGACCGAGCCTCTTCCTGACGTGAACCAATATTTAAGTTGTCATCCCAATCTGGTATCTGCGTCTCAACGTTATCAGTATGTTCCTCATTGTCTATAACAACAGGTGTTACAGTTTGTGAATAAGGGTCAACATTATGCTCAGAAACTTGGTCCTCACGGCCTGAATCAGAGTCACAAAGGTTCTGGGCATCACTGCAGACCATTTCCTGGTCTGTACTCACTGTAGCTTGGGAGCAGACCTCTGATTCCCAGGCTATAGTGTGACTGAACAGCTCTGCAGACTCAGCCATCTCAGTTCCACCATACTGTGCAGGGCGGATGGAGACTTCAGAGCTGGGAGAAAGCAAGTGTGATTGGGATGACAACTTAGAGGACTAGTGTTTTTTGGATGCGGTAGTTGAGGTGGCGGAGAGGGCACTTGTTGCACAACTTGAGATCCATTCAAGCATTTTCTTTTTTTGGCCATCATCTACCTTTGTTCCAGTTGTTCGTGTCCGTAAAAAAAGGGAGCACATCGGATTGTCGACGGTAAGTAGTAGACATCTTACTTTTGCTGGAAGATGGTCTATCTTCAGCAGATGTTAATGGAGCTTTGCCACCTTCCCCACCGAGAAACCCATTTTTTCCTTTACCAACACGCCTCTTCCCCTTCCCACCAGCATCTGTCATTTTGCCACTCATTTTGATTGCGACAAGATTGTGCACTTAAAATGTGGTAGTAAAAATTCAGAGGTGATGTAGATTGCAGCAGTGGTCTATCTTTATTAACAGCAGAATAAACAACTATAATTATCCCTGACAATGCAACTACGGCCCTTAAACTGGCAGCATAGTTTGCTAGTATAATGGCTTAGTAACAATGAGTTTGAGTGTGCAATGCAGAGATGCTGCAAATAGATTTGCACTAGTGGGACACTAATGGAAGTCCAACAGCCACTTTTAGGATGCCACTAAGTTTACTCAGTGTTTGCTAGTATAATGGCTTAGTAACAATGAGTTTGAGTGTGCAATGCAGTGGTGCTGCAAATAGCTTTGCACCAGTGGGACAATAATGGAAGTCCAACAGCCACTTTTAGGATGCCACTAAGTTTACTCAGTGTTTGCTAGTATAATGGCTTAGTAACAATGAGTTTGAGTGTGCAATGCAGTGGTGCTGCAAATAGCTTTGCACCAGTGGAACAATAATGGAAGTCCAACAGCCACTTTTAGGATGCCACTAAGTTTACTCAGTGTTTGCTTGTATAATGGCTTAGTAACAATGAGTTTCAGTGTACAATGCAGAGGTGCTGCAAGTAGATTTGCACTAGTGGGACACTAATGGAAGTCCAACAGCCACTTTTAGGATGCCACTAAGTTTACTCAGTGTTTGCTAGTATAATGGCTTAGTAACAATGAGCTTGAGTGTGCAATGCAGTGGTGCTGCAAATAACTTTGCACCAGTGGGACAATAATGGAAGTCCAACAGCCACTTTTAGGATGCCACTAAGTTTACTCAGTGTTTGCTAGTATAATGGCTTAGTAACAATGAGCTTGAGTGTGCAATGCAGTGGTGCTGCAAATAGCTTTGCACCAGTGGGACAATAATGGAAGTCCAACAGACACGTTTAGGATGCCACTAAGTTTACTCAGTGTTTGCTAGTATAATGGCTTAGTAACAATGAGCTTGAGTGTGCAATGCAGAGGTGCTGCAAATAGATTTGCACTAGTCTGACACTAATGGAAGTCCAACAGCCACTTTTAGGATGCCACTAAGTTTACTCAGTGTTTGCTAATATAATGGCTTAGTAACAATGAGTTTGAGTGTGCAATGCAGTGGTGCTGCAAATAGCTTTGCACCAGTGGGAGAATAATGGAAGTCCAACAGCCACTTTTAGGATGCCACTAAGTTTACTCAGTGTTTGCTAGTATAATGGTTAGTAACAATGAGTTTGAGTGTGCAATGCAGTGGTGCTGCAAATAGCTTTGCACCAGTGGGACAATAATGGAAGTCCAACAGCCACTTTTAGGATGCCCCTAGGTTTACTCAGTGTTTGCTAGTAATAATGGCTTAGTAACAATGAGTTTGAGTGTGCAATGCAGAGGTGCTGCAAATAGATTTGCACTAGTGGGACACTAATGGAAGTCCAACAGCCACTTTTAGGATGCCACTAAGTTTACTCAGTGTTTGCTAGTATAATGGCTTAGTAACAATGAGTTTGAGTGTGCAATGCAGTGGTGCTGCAAATAGCTTTGCACCAGTGGGACACTAATGGAAGTCCAACAGCCACTTTTAGGATGCCACTAAGTTTACTCAGTGTTTGCTAGTATAGTGGCTTAGTAACAATGAGTTTGAGTGTGCAATGCAGTGGTGCTGCAAATAGCTTTGCACCAGTGGGACACTAATGGAAGTCCAACAGCCACTTTTAGGATGCCACTAATTTTACTCAGTGTTTGCTAGTATAATGGCTTAGTAACAATAAGCTTGAGTGTGCAAAGGGCAGGAGGGTACAGTGGCAGGGTTGTGGGTCAGTGTACAGGAAAGGAAGCCTCACTTTCTATCCCTCCTAATGGGGAAATGCTGCGAGGAAGTCCCTGACCTTAGCTACACAGACGCTGTTATCTGTAGCTGTTAAAATCTGTTTCCATGGACCTGACTGTCACCTATGGCTCTGAGCCTGCTGTTATTAGCCCTTATTAGCCCTTACAAGGGCCCTTACAAGGGCCCCGGCAGTCCTCCCGGCCGCGCCAAAGATGACACCACCCCCGGTGCCGAAGATGGTGGCGCGCTTGATGACGTCGGCCCCGGCAATCCTCCCGGCCGCAACAGAGGCGACGTCCGACTGGAAGTCGGCACCAGCAAAGACGCCGACCGCTCCCCAGTACCCGGTCCTGGCTGAGGGACAGCCGGAATGCCCCTGCAGGGCGGCAGAACAGGCCGCGTGTCAGCGGAGCCCTCCACTTAACATGAGGCCGGTCGTAGCCGGCAGTGAGGGCATCCGGATGATCCAAGCCCTTGAGCAGGAGGAGGCGAAGCACGGAACCAGTGCTCTGTATTGGGAGCAGCAGCAGCTGAAGACCGAGATAGCGGCCGGAGAGAAGCAGAAGGCTGAAGTGCTGAACCGTGCATACGGTGAGAAGGACAACCTCTGACAGGCCACCTTCCGGGTGCGGGGCCCTACTTATCAAGGACAGGTCCGGCATTTTAACCCCCAAAAGGAATGGGGTTTTATATACAAGCCGAGCCTGGAGGCCGAGATATTCGCTTCCCGGAGAGATGTGTCTCCATACCTACCGACTGGCCACCCGGATCTAGACCTGGAGCCCGGAGAGTTGGTCTCATATACCCGGCACTGCGGAGACAGGGGGCGGTTCACCCTTGATGTAAAGAGGTTTGTGAAGGTTGCACCTCCACCCCTCTCTGCCATCTCCAAGCACCGCAGATGATGATTGAGGTAACATTTCCCGGCTACCCCAGTTAACCCCCCAGTTGAAACAGTTTATCAGTTTTAAAATGACCATGGCTTTTAGACTGGAAAAGCCAACCCAGAAACTTTTGGGCTTTGTAAATAAATTCCGATCACCCTTCTTGACCCGCCGCAGTCTCTGGAGAGGCTGATTGGAGGAAGGGCCTGCGGTAGAGTAGGCCGAGGCCCAGTCACTACTGAAACCGGTGACTACCCTCCAGGACAGGGGCCCGTGACAAAGACTGCCGGGAAAAGAACTTTTTACCCGGCCCGTATGGGTGTCACCCGGACCCGTTCCTGGACTTGGGCAAAGGGGTGTGCACCAGTGCTTAGCGGTGGCACCAAGGAACAGGTTGTTTTGGGTGGGGACGCAGCAAGAAGGTGGTCCGGTCCATCTCGTTCCGTTTGGTTAAGCAACGGTCAAGCTATGTGCCTCCCGTAAAGGGAAGAAATGTTCCTCCGTTATACTTGTTATTGTTTTATTTTTCCATTCCCCAGTTGCTGAACAAAATAAACGGTGGTGGTCGGACAGCCCGCGGACGGCCTGTATTTAACCAAGGGGGAATGTGACGCCCTGGCAAAACCAGGTAGTCACACAGTACAGGCCCCCGCATAACACCTCTCCAACACAGGGTTAAACCAGCCGACAAAATCCTAGTCACCCCCTCAGGGAAGGACAGACACACCAGTGGGCGGGACATGGTGGAAGGAAAACGCCCACCTAGGGGTTTGGAGAACCCGGGGTGGGAAAACAAGCAGTTAAGCTCAGTCAGCTGAAGTGAGAAGCTCAAGTTGACAGGTGTCGGGGTTGGAGCCCCGGCGTACTGGCTAGGTGGCAGACAGTGGTCAGTGCCAGCAGGAGATAGGAAGACGGCTGCGGGAGATCCGAGGTGGACTGGGGCAGGGTTGTAGCCCGCCGGTACCGACACCGGAGAACCAACCAGGAAACCGTGCACAAAGGGGGTACTTGGACCCTGAAGCCAGGACCGGCACCAACGGCCTAGCTAATTATGCAATTGAGGGCAGGATTTTAGGTCCTATCCCAACCTAAGTCCCGAAAAGTAGACAACCACCCACCGAGAGGGATAGGGCATCCGCCAGGGCCTGGTACATCCCACGGGTCAGCGTCAGATGGGCACGGCTCCCAACCAAAGGACCGGGAGCGGACTCCCGTGTTACACACCGGGAAGTCCATCACAGAAAACACAAAGTGCAGAGGAAAGGGACATTGACCACCGGGTGTGGGACCAGAAATACACCCCTGGCCACGGCAGCTGGCCACCATCACCTTGGTTTACCAAAGGACTTGTGTGATTTATTCAACCGTTAGTAACATCCCTGGTCTGACCGGGTGCGCCGGCCCCTGCCGTTACCATCCCCTGCACAGAGACATTGGGCCCCGGGGCATCCATCCTTGCCCACGAGGGATTAACATCCAGCTGGCAGCCCATCGCCCCCGGGAGTCCCACAACAGCAGCGGTGGTGCTACACCTCACCACACACCGTGGATGTCGTCACAGACAGTTTTCAACAACATCCATACAAATACGTCCCCTTTAATTCGAAGTGTCCGCATGACCCCCCGGGTCCAGTAGAGTCCCTCGAGCCATACCGCAGATCCGGATCCGAGCAGCATCGGCTGCTGGCATGGTGGCGGCACATGTCAATTGTTTTTGCCATTTGGGTTTGCACTGCAAAGCTGAGTTTTTGCTCTAATTTCTGTCACAAAAAAGCTGCAGTTTGAACTGCATAGTGCGGTTTAGAAAACCAAATTCCCATAGACTTTGCTTGAAAAGCAGAACACATCCATTTTAGCATTAAACGCTGCAGTTGAAAAAGCAGCAAAAAAGCAGGTAAAAAGCAAAGTGCATTCTTACCCTTAATCTAAGTTCCATGACCCTACTCATATAGTCACCCACTGCTGTCTTCATCTTTTATCGTATCAGTGTTTCATGGAGTGAACTGGAGGTGACTCTTCAATGCAATTCTATGAGAACCATATTCAGGCCTCGTTCTGGCTCTCAAAGAGAGCTTCCGTTATAACTTTTGACTTCCGGACAGTCAGAAGCTGATGGTCACAAATGGCACAATAGGACCAGAGCGGCGCCTATAAAAATTTCAAACTCAGAAGAGTGAGTATAAAGGGTGCTTTACACGAGACGACGGATCGTGCGATGCATCGTCGGGGTCACGGTTTTCGTGACGCACATCCGGCATCGTACACGACGTCGTCTCGTGTGAAACCTCTGAGCGACGCAGTATCGCTCACAAATCATGAGTCGTGTACTCGTCGCTCAGTTTCATAATATCGTTTATTTTTCCTGCAGCAGGTTGTTCATCATTCTCGTGGCAGTGTGGCGCCCTAGCCTAGCCAGGTCGTCACAAATAACATACAAACACCGCCACCCCATTAGACAGGGACATCAGCCAAACAAAAACCTTGTTGCCTCCCTCCAGTGTCTGATGTCCACACCAGGTGGGGCGGAGCTAAGCGGTTGGCTCCACCCACCGAGGAGTTCACAGGCCTGGAGGCGGGAAAAGTGACAGAACAGTGTTGGAGTTTGAAGTGAGAGGAGTGAGCACTTGGGTGTCTGGGTTTGTGGCCCAGGCACTGACAGCAAGGTTGGCAGATGGTGGTGGACGTCTGCAGGAGTGGTGGAGCAACGCGGAACCGTAGGACCGGGGACGGGCGACGGCCCGCCGGTACCGACCGGGGAGCGAAGTGAAGCCAGCACACACAGGCAGGGCCATCGGACCCCAACCAGACTTGGAGCCGCCGACAATAGTCAGATCCGAATGTGACTGGAACCCCAGGGGTTTCACAACAGCAAAAGTCCTGATTGAAGGCAACAGCCCACACCGTGAGGGTATACAGCTACCGCCTAAGGCTAGAGACCCAAGGGCCAGTGTCTGCAGGCAAACGGGCTCCTCTGGTACCCATACACCGAGGAGCGGACTACCGTTGGGAATCCATAGTAGTCAGAAAGAGAACATTAAGGTGCAGGGAAAGACAGCCGCCATCACCTGTCCGGGGAGAAGCACTGCAGCCGGCTGCGGGACCCGTCCATCCAGCCGTTTGGTTTACCAAGGACTTTGTACCTTTCTTGCTGAGTGAGTACACCCGTGCCATCCGGCACCGCGCCGCGCTGTCCCTGCAACCCTGCACCTCACCGACCCTGCCTCCTCCCCACAACATCACCGGGCCCCGGGACCACCGACCCCTACCCACGGAGGGGGAAAACAACATCCCAGCTGCTCCTTACCATCGCTCCCGGGATCCCCGTCATCAACAGCGGTGGTGCCTATCTTCACCACGACCCGTGGATGGCATCATGGACTAAATGCCCCAAACCAACCACCCCTTTCACTCACGGGCGAGGAGCGCTGCTCGAGTCCCAGGATCCGGCCCACCGCTCGAGCCACCGAGCAGCAGCAGCAGCCGCAGCAGCGCCGGACCCGAGCGTTAGCGAGAGCGCAGCAGCGACGGCGTCCTCCCCGCCCGCGACAGCAGCACACGGCGCTCCGTGTGACACCACGGGAACGATGAACACAGCTTACCTGTGTCCCGTGGCTCCCGCCGGCAGTGCGGAAGGAAAGAGGTGGGCGGGATGTTTACATTCCGTTCATCTCCGCCCCTACGCTTTTATTGGCCGGCCGCTGTGTGACGTCACTGTGACACCGAACGTCCCTCCCCATTCAGGAAGTGGACGTTCGCCGCCCACAGCGAGGTCGCTCAGCAGGTAAGTACGTGTGACGGGGGTTTCACGACTTTGTGCGACACGGGCAGCGATTTGCCCGTGACGCACAAATGACGGGGGTGGGTACGATCGATTGTGAAATCACACAATCGGTCGTCCCGTGTAAAGCAGGCTTTAGGGTACGCTCATACTAATGTCTAGCTAGAGTATATAGATAGCACTCACTCCATTGTTATATTATGGGCAGTGCTGATCAGCGTTTTTTTTTCTCTCATGCCGATTCAGCATGAAAAGAAAATATCTGAATGCTGCAGTTGGCAGCGTATATCGGACGGCACACTTATTCAAGTCTATAGGTTTGGGCAAACTATTGGACTGCAATCGGATGTCATCCTAGTGCAGTCCAATTTACACTGATACAAACAATGGAGAAGATGGAAAAATTAAGCTCTCCATCCTCTCCGCACCTGTGATGCAATTCTCGAGTGCAAAAGAATTGGATCACAGTAAAATGACGCTCTGCTCGCACTCGCAGCAGAATTTGAGCAGAGTCTTGTTTACATAATCAAGCCAATTCTCTCGCATGAGAAAATACACGCTTGTATGAGCAAACCCTAAGGGTAGAGAGCCCAGATTAAAAGCACCACTCCAGTAGTTAAAAAAAATTACTAATTTATCTGACCATAATACTAGGGAACACGGATGGCAAAAACCAAACACAACAATTAAAGGGAACCTGTCACCATATTTGGTGACTATAAGCTGCGGCCACCACCAGAATGCTTCATATAAGAGCCCAGGCCGCACTGTATAACTGTATAAAAACACATTTATAATACTCACCTAGGGGGATGGTCTGGTTTTATGGGTGTCGCTGCTCTCTGGTCTGGCACCTCCTCTGTCTGGTCCAGTGCCGCCTCTCCGTGGCAATAGCCGTCCTCCTTCTGAGGCCTGTGTGCATGACTCATCCTACGTCATCCACACTAGCCAGCATTGAGGTCCTGCACAGGCATATTTTGATCTGCCCTGCTCAGGGCAGATCAGAGTATTGTAGCGCGCATGCGCTGGCAGTCTGTAACCTTTCCTCGCGCCTGCGCATTACAGTACTTTGATCTGTCTTCAGTAGGGCAGATCAAAGTGTGCCTGCACAGGACTGCAATGCCGGCCTGAGCTGGAAAGAAGGAGGACGGAAATTGCAGCAGAGAGGAGGCCCCGGACCGGAGATCAGCGACACTCATTGGACCAGACCACCCCTACCTTGGTGAGTATTATAAAAGTGATTTTTTCGTTATACAGTGCTGCTTGGGCTCTTATATACAGTATTCTAGAATGCTGTATATAAGAGCTCAGTGGTGGGGCTCACAGCTTATAGTCCCCAAATCTGGTGACAGGTTCCCGTTAACAAAAATAATCAGATCCTGACTAAAGTATGGGCAGGCAGCTCACCATCATAGAATCCAGTTTCAAATCTTTATTGGTTTAAAAGATTCTTTAGGATATTGTGAGACTATCTTAAAATTAAAGCTTTACCTAAAGGGGACCATGCAACATAACAATACCAAGACAAGAATGAATAAAATCAGTTGGACAGATAAATAGTATAATAACGAGACAACCAATCCGTCTTACCAAATCATTTTGTTAGAATTCTAGGAATGTGGATAACCAGACAAGTTCGCTAAGTCACGGTCATTTGGGTCCAGTAAAACGGAGTAGCAAAGGTACACACTAGTGATGAGCGAGTACTAAAAAGCTCGGGTGCTCGAAGCTCGGGCCGAGCCTCCCAAGATACTCGTGTACTCGGCCCGAGCAACGAGCCCAATGTTATCCTATGGGAGACCCGAGTATTTTTGTGAAATGACCACCGGCAGCATGTAGAAACCCTAAAAATGGCACAAAAGTCTCCGAAGAGTGCTCAAATGACATGGCAACAGCATGGGGAAGACCCCTTGAAGCATTTATCACTCAAAAGTCACAGCTGTGAACAATTTAGTCCGCGTTTTACGCCATTTTTACGGACTCACCAGAAAACCTTCCAAAATGACACCAAAATGAATTTTCATGGCGGAAATGTTAAGGGCACATAACCAATAGTGAGATAGAGCTAATGTATGTTACTTTTTGAGATTACTACATGAAAGATTTTACGTAAAACATTGTGTGGCACTCCGATGTCCCTGAGAAGAGACGTACATGAAGGCCTCTGAGTCTAATGTGCCCATTTTGAGGAAGTGAGTCTTTGTAGTATTTTCCTTTGCCAGGGCAGTCCAAAATTGTGAGGTTCACCAATGCCCCTGCATACAGACGTGCATGATGGCCTGTAAACCTGAAGTGCCCATTGGAAGGAAGTGGGTCTATTGTAGTATAGCCCTTAGGCAGGGCAGCCAAAAATTGGGAGGCTCCACGTTGTCCCTGGATAGAGACGTGCATGAGGGCCTGTAAACCTGAAGTGCCCATTGGAAGGAAGTGGGTCTATTGTAGTATAGCCCTTAGGCAGGGCAGCCAAAAATTGGGAGGCTCCACGTTGTCCCTGGATAGAGACGTGCATGAGGGCCTGTAAACCTGAAGTGCCCATTGGAAGGAAGTGGGTCTATTGTAGTATAGCCCTTAGGCAGGGCAGCCAAAAATTGGGAGGCTCCACGTTGTCCCTGGATAGAGACGTGCATGAGGGCCTGTAAACCTGAAGTGCCCATTGGAAGGAAGTGGGTCTATTGTAGTATAGCCCTTAGGCAGGGCAGCCAAAAATTGGGAGGCTCCACGTTGTCCCTGGATAGAGACGTGCATGAGGGCCTGTAAACCTGAAGTGCCCATTGGAAGGAAGTGGGTCTATTGTAGTATAGCCCTTAGGCAGGGCAGCCAAAAATTGGGAGGCTCCACGTTGTCCCTGGATAGAGACGTGCATGAGGGCCTCAAAACATTAAGTGTCCATTGTCAGGAAGTGGGTCTTTTGTAGTATAGCCCTTTGGCAGGGCAGCCAAAAATTGGGAGGCTCCACGTTGTCCCTGGATAGAGACGTGCATGAGGGCCTCAAAACATTGTTCCCATTGCAAAGGAGCGGGTCTCCTGTCGTTGTAATGTCCATTCTGCAAAGAATGGGCGAAAAAATTTACCACTGGGGGTATACCTGAAACAAAGGCCTAACTCTTGTAACGGTCATCATGGTGGCACATGAGGAGAAGGAGGAGCAGTCCAGCGATTATCCAAAGTCCAGAAGTGTGTACCCATGGGTGACTGGAGGTACATGGCAAATTCCCGTTACAAACTTTAAATTCCGCTCTCATTTGCTGGTGGTGTGGTGAAGTCTGGCCCAATCCAACCCTTGTTCATCTTGATCAGAGTCAGCCTGTCAGCATTTTCAGTTGACAGGCGGGTGCGTTTATCTGTAATGATTCCACCTGCGGCACTAAAAACACGCTCTGACAAAACGCTAGCGGCAGGGCAGGCCAGGACTTCCAAGGCGTAGAGAGCCAATTCATGCCACGTGTCCACCTTGGATACCCAATAATTGTAAGGCACAGAGGAATGTCGGAGTACAGTTGTTCGATCTGCAAGGTACTCCTTGAGCATCTGGGCAAACTTAGGATTTCTTGTGGCACTACCCCGCACCTCAGGGGCTGTGGTACGTGAGGGGCTGAGAAAACTGTCCCACATCTTAAAGACTGTTCCCCTACCTCTGGCGGATTGGACTTGTGCCTCTCTCGGCTGTACGCCTTGGTTGTCCACTGATTCCTGACCTATGCCGCTAGCGTTTTGTGAGGGGAATGCTTTGCCTACTTCCGTGACTATGGCCTTCCGGAACTGCTGCATTTTGGTTGACCTCTCCGCCTCGGGAATAAGAGACATAAAGTTCTCCTTGTAGCGTGGGTCTAACAGTGTTACCAACCAGTAATGATTGTCGGCCAAGATGTTCTTAACGCGAGGGTCACGAGACAGGCAGCTTACCATAAAGTCAGCCATGTGCGCCAGACTCTTAACAGCCAGGACTTCAGTAGCCTGACCAACACGTTGACTGAACATGCTGTCCTCCTCCTCCTCCTCCTCCTCCTCCTCCTCCTCCTCATCTACCCTGTCCTCTGGCCAGCCACGCTGAACCGAGGATATGACTGGTGTGCATGTCATATCCTCAATTTGGCCGGAGATTTGCTCCATGTCTTCATCCTCCTCCTCGTCATAGTCCTCCACTGCACGTTGTGATGAGACGAGGCTGGGCTGTGTGTTATCACCCACACCCACTACTGTTTCTTGCTGCAACTCATCGCGCTCCGCCTGCAATGCATCATGTTTGGTTTTGAGCAGAGACCGTTTTAGAAGGCAGAGTAGCGGTATGGTGACACTAATAATGGCGTCATCACCACTCACCATCTTGGTGGAGTCCTCAAAGTTTTGGAGGATGGTACATAGGTCGGACATCCATCTCCACTCCTCAAGTGTTATGTGTGGAGTTTGACCCATTTCCCGACGGTTTAGGTGATGCGGGTACTCAACAACTGCCCTCTTCTGCTCACATATCCTGACCAACATGTGCAGAGTTGAATTCCAATGCGTGGGGACATCACACACCAGTCTGTGAGCCGGAAGATGCAAACTGCGCTGAAAGCCGGCAAGGCCGGCTGAAGCAGTAGGTGACTTTCGAAAATGTGCAGACAGGCGGCGAACTTTTACCAGCAGATCAGACAGCTCTGGGTATGACTTTATAAACCGCTGAACCACGAGGTTGAGCACATGGGCCACGCATGGAACATGTGTCAGCTGGCCTCGCCTCAAAGCCGCCACCAGGTTCCGGCCATTGTCACACACGACCTTTCCTGGCTTTAGGTTCAGAGGTGTGAGCCAGTGATCTGCCTGCTGTTTCAGAGCTGTCCACAGCTCTTCTGCATTGTGGGTTTTGTCACCTATGCAGATTAGCTTCAGCACAGCCTGTTGCCGCTTCGCCGAGGCAGTGCTGCAGTGCTTCCAGCTTGGGACTGGTGTGGAGGGTACAGTGGATGAGGATGCGCAGGAGGAGGAGGAGGCTGAAGAGCATGACATTCCGGAGCTGTAGAGTGTGGGTGAAACACTGACTGAGGTAGGGCCTGCAAACCTTGGTGTGGGAAGGACGTGTTCCGTCCCTCGCTCAGACTGGGTCCCAGCTTCCACAATATTAACCCAGTGTGCCGTCAACGAGATGTAGCGGCCTTGCCCACAAGCACTTGTCCACGTGTCTGTGGTTAGGTGGACTTTGGGTGAAACAGCGTTGTTCAGGGCACGTGTGATGTTTTGTGACACGTGGTTATGCAATGCGGGGACGGCACACCGGGAGAAATAGTGGCGGCTGGGGACCGAGTAACGTGGGACAGCTGCCGCCATCAGGTCGCGGAATGCTTCTGTCTCCACCAGCCTAAAAGGCAACATTTCCAGCGCAAGCAGTCGCGAAATGTTAGCATTTAGAACTGTGGCATGTGGGGTGTTGGCAGTGTATTTGCGCCTGCGTTCAAAGGTTTGCTGAATGGATAACTGAACGCTGCGCTGGGACAAGGACGTGCTTGATGATGGTGTTATTTCTGCGTAGGCAACTGCAGGTGCAGGACCGGAGGAGGCTTGTTCGCAGGCAGCATGGACAGGGGATTGGCTCGCATGCACAACCAGCGAAGACGTAGCAGTGACATTAGCAAGCACTGCTCCTCGACTCTGTTGTACTTCCCACAAAGTCGGGTGCTTGGCTGACATGTGCCTGATCATGCTGGTGGTGGTCAGGCTGCTAGTTTTGGTACCCCTGCTGATGCTGGCACGGCAGGTGTTGCAAATGGCCTTTTTAGAATCATCTGGATCCAACTTAAAAAACTGCCAGACTCGGGAAGACCTAACATTTGTACAGGCACCTTGTGTCGTGTTGTTGTTCCGGGGAACGGTTGCCTGACTTCTGCCTGGAGCCACCACCCTGCTTCTTACTGCCTGTTGGGATGCTACGCCTCCCTCCCCCTGTGCACTGCTGTCCTCGCTCTGCATATCCTCCTGCCAGGTTGGGTCAGTTACTGGATCATCCACCACGTCGTCTTCCTCTTCCGCACCCTGCTCCTCCTCCTGACTTCCTGACAATTGTGTCTCATCATCGTCCACCCCTTGTTGAGACACTTTGCCAACTTCGTGAGAACGTGGCTGCTCAAATATTTGGCCATCTGTACATACGATCTCCTCATGACCCACTTCAACATGAGCTGGCGAGAGGCCAGAATGTGCGAATGGAAACGTGAACAGCTCTTCCGAGTGTCCAAGTGTGGGATCATTAATGTCCGAGGACGTGTACTCAGCCTTGTGGTAGGAAGGAGGATCAGGTTCTGAAATGTGCGGTGCAGTATCACGGCTACTGACACTTGACCGTGTGGAAGACAGAGTGTTTGTGGTGGTGCCAATCTGACTGGAAGCATTATCCGCTATCCAACTAACAACCTGTTGACACTGGTCTTGGTTCAAGAGCGGTGTACTGCTGCGGTCCCCAAGAATTTGGGACAGGACGTGCGAGCGACTAGATGTGGCCCTTTGTTGTGGCAAAATTAGAGCTTGCCCACGACCTCGGCCTCTGCCTGCACCACCATCACGTCCACTTCCTTGTTCCTTGCCAACGCCCTTGCGCATTTTGCAATGCTGTGCTGACGTGTATTCACTAGACTTGGGCGTTATATCAAAGTTTGTGCAAATCGTGCACCTTTACGCTGCCACCGACAGGCACACACGTGCGGTTTTTAAATGCAAGCACGGACGCACTAAGAACCTAACACAGGTTTTAGGAGAAAAAATTAATGACGAGAACTCTGACACTATCAGCCACTGCTGACTGACGTGTATTATACACTACACTTGTGCGTTATATAATAGTTTGGTAAAAACGCACACAAGTGCACCTGTACGCTGCCACCGACAGGCACACACGTGCGGTTTTTAAATGCAAGCACGGACGCACTAGGAACCTAACACAGGTTTTAGGAGAAAAAATTAATGACGAGAACTCTGACACTATCAGCCACTGCTGACTGACGTGTATTATACACTACACTTGTGCGTTATATAATAGTTTGGTAAAAACGCACACAAGTGCACCTGTACGCTGCCACCGACAGGCACACACGTGCGGTTTTTAAATGCAAGCACGGACGCACTAGGAACCTAACACAGGTTTTAGGAGAAAAAAATTATGACGAGAACTCTGACACTATCAGCCACTGCTGACTGACGTGTATTATACACTACACTTGTGCGTTATATAATAGTTTGGTAAAAACGCACACAAGTGCACCTGTACGCTGACACCGACAGGCACACACGTGCGGTTTTTAAATGCAAGCACGGACGCACTAAGAACCTAACAGGTTTTTAGGAGCGACAATTGCTGAGAAGTCTGACACTATCAGGACTGTTTTAGACTGTGTACACCAGCCCCAGATATGATGAAGGCTGGTATACGGTCACCACTAGGAATGGCTATATACCCTGCCTGCCTGCCTGCCTGCCTGTATACTGCTACAATAGTCCTGACAAGGACTCTTTTGGTCACTAGCCTGTATTCCAACCTGGCTATACCCTGCCTGTATACAGAAACAATAGTCCTGAGAAGGACTCTGCTACTGTACTCCGACCTGGCTATACCCTGCCTGCCTGTATACAACTAGAATAGTCCTGAGAAGGACTTTTGGTCACACTGTTTGCAGCCCTGCTACGGAAATAGCTATAAAGGGCCGCAAACCTTTCCCTGAATCAGCGACACTCTCCCTGCACTGACTGTCTGGATAGCTGTGAGCAGAGCACAGCGCGCCCGCCGGTATAAAGGCTCGGTCACGCTGTCCAGGCCGGCCAATCACTGCAATTCCACAACTAACAGGGCTGTGGCATTGCAGTGGTCTGCCAGCCAATCCCTGCATGAGGGCTGGCTCTCAAAAGAGCGCCAACATGCAGAAATGAAGACCACGAGTACAGCACGAGTATCGCGAGATTACTCGGTCCCCGCCGAGTAGACCGAGTACAGTGATACTCGTGCGAGTACCGAGTAGTAACAAGCATGCTCGCTCATCACTAGTACACACACATAAATACTGGATGCTAAAATTAGGATACAAGACAATAAGAGAGTTACATTTTGATTGCGCTCAAAAAGCAGTTTCTGTCGATTATATCAGAGCCCGAGGTTAAGTAATCCTTGCGTTTACGGAAAACCATATAAAGATATACAATTTGTACTCACGTAAAGTAAAATGTCATCCAAACTTGACTAATAAAATGGAAAAAGAAAAATGTTAAAAGCTCATCCTATTAATATTATAAAATATTCATGGGGGAATAGACGGGGATAGAGTAACTGGATTTTTTACAATGTTATGTCATAGACATAAAACACAAGGTCCTGTCACCAGCTCAAAGGTGGCCAATTTTTGCTCTTCTTTTATTCCTGTTACTCACTTGAGTCATCTGTTTTGTTTTTTTTTGTTTGTTTGTTCTAAATCAGTTCAAGATATAAGTGTGCCGCCCCGGCGCAGACCAGGGTGCTTGGATCCAGGGTGGTAATGGCTCAAGGGGTCCGGACCCAGGCTCGGCAGTCGCTCCGATACTTGAAAGGGGATTATTTACAGGGGAGAAGTTTGTGACACCAGCTGCGGGTTGCGATAATGGGAGTACCGCCACTGCTGGAAGGAGTACCGGGGCAGATGGTGTGAAGCAGCAAGGTGTCAGTCCCTCCGCAGGTAGGGAAGGCCCCGGCCTCTGGGGTTTTTGGTGGATACTGGGGAGCGCAGGGTACAGGGAACCAGAGTGCTCACTGTGGGTAGTCATGGAGCAGGATGAGGATTATAAAGCAGACAAGCAGACTCTCACACTGAAGATAAACCAAAGTCTCTGTGCATCACAGTTACTACTGGGAGCCCATCCAGGTGTCCGCTCCCACCGGTGTCACTTGGTACTCCGGAGCCACCTCCGTGCACAATTTAGTTCTCTGTTGTGGCCCCTTGGCTTGAAGCTGTTGGGGCCCCGCTCACTATATTTTAGTGTAGCTGTGCTCTTGATTGCTGGCAGTATGGATTTTAGTGGGCCGCGTTACTGGAAAGCCCTATCCCCCGCGGTGTGCTGTCGCCTTCAATCTCTGAGCTCTTAGGGAAGTTCATAGAGAGACTCTCCCTCCCAGGTTAATTATCAGGACGTTGAACTGGCTTCTGACCTAGGGTCCTGTACCCCGTCGTTCTCGGTACCGGTCAGTTCTTTTGGGTTTCTGATGCTGACAGTCCTCCTAGACTATGTCTGTTGCACCCTTTCCAATGTCACTGCCACCGGTCCCCGACTCCTCTGGTCCCAGACCACCATCTGCGACCCAACCTTGGTCTAGCTCCCCGGGAGCTACTACTCCAGCTCCTCACTACTCTCTTGCTTCTTCCCTCCCACCAGTCTGCCTGACCCCCAAGGTGGGTGGCCCTATTCCATCTTAACCAACCCACTGGTGTATCTGACAGGTCATGATGTGAGGTGTGAATGGAATTTATAATGCTGATGGTAGTGACACCGGTTTCTTAGGAACCTGGAACCATGGGGGGTAGGCCTTTTACCCTGGGTAAGGATGCAGTACCCTGTGGCACCCTGATATATTCAGGGGCGCCACATAATGGCCTTTTTAGATAGTGCTAATTTTTATGGTATTTACTTTACAAGTGGGGTGATGCTCACAGATTCTGTAGGGGAGTATATTTAGACTACATTCACACGACCATTCCATTTTTGCGGTCCACAAAAAATGGTCCTGTTTTTCCACGAATGCATCTGTGTAGCATCCGTGTGACAACTGCATCCGTACTGTTCTATTCAGTATACAGTCCGTGTGACATCCGTGTGACTTCCGTCTTTTTTTGGGGACCGCAAAAAAAAACGAAAGTAGAGTTACATGCAGTCCAGGGAATCTGGCCAGATGCTGGTCTCCATATAAAGTCTATGGGGAACAGAATCTGGCGCAAAGGGGTAGGAGCAAGCGCTACATACTCACCGATCACTGGCACGGCTGTCACACTGCTCCTGCGGCAGCTCTTTGTTCTTCCCGAGTTAGTGCGGGCAGATACTGACACACTGCAGTGCGAGCAGCCACGAGGCTGGCTCGAGAGCGGGACACAGACTGCAAGGGCATCCAACAGAGGTCACACAGAAGTGCTTCTGTGCGGCTTTCAGGATTTTACGGACCCATTGACTTCTATTGAGTCACGGGCCGTTATTATGGAATAAAATAGGACATGTTCCATAATAATGGAACGGACATACGGCATCCGATCTGTTTTTTTGTAGGATCGGATGCAGACGGAAGTGCTTCCGTGTGCCATCCTATCCTACACAAAAGACATTGAAAAATAGTCCTGTCATTAGGTCCGCAAAAAAACAGGAACTGACTGGGACAGACGGAATGGTTGTCTGAATGAGCCCTTAGGCTGCTCTGCATTTTTACCATGTGAGTAATGTCTCCTTTGAAAAGACAATTAAGTTATCACAAAATAAAAAGGCCCATTTCTCTTTTTAAGATAAAGAAAAAAAAGGGAGAGCAGAGGGAATAAAATAAGAACAAAAACTGACGATTATTGACCTGGTAACAGGTCCTCTTTAAGATGAAGGTAAATTATAAGAGCTAATAGATGTGGTATTCTCCATTTTTGTTTCAAGTCTGCCTATCTTTCCACTCAAACTCAAATTAAAGGGGATTCCCATCACTCCTAATTGGTGGGACCAACAGCAGCCACCCTCTGCGCAGAAAACTGCAAACTAGGTAAGGCTATAAGCGCACTTTGCGTTGAGTTACTTGCAGTTCTAAACGCATCCTCTGGCAGAAATTGTCTTTGTCAAATTTATTTGTGACCACAAAAACGCTATAAATACGCTTGCGTTTTTACCGCGTTTAAGCCGTGTTTTTACCGCGATTTACATGCTTTTTCATTGCTTAAAGTATGATGCATTTTGACTACAAATAAATACACTACTAAATAAAGTTTAAACATTCAAACACTATGAAAAAAAAGGAAAAAAATGATAACAAATATCATGATTAAAATCACACACAAAATAGATTATTTTATTAAAATGATAACTGTGTTCCAATATTTATGTATAAAATAACGTTAAATTATGGATTTTCATTAATTTAATTGTCGGACTATGTGTGTGTGTAAAGGGACATATCATGTCCTTAATAGAATGTCAAAAAAGCACGTTTTCTGCATCAAAAAAGCATGTTAAACGCTAGGATTTTGATTTAGGATGCGTTTGGAAAATTCTCATTGACTCAAATGTTATCAAAACGCTGCGAAAATGGCAAAACAATTGACATGTTGCTTCTTTAAACGCTGAGTTTTTGCCAAATTTTCTGCAACTGAAACGCTGCGTTTTAAACAGCATTGTGCGCACAAGAAAGCCCTATTTCCCATAGACTTTGCTGGAGAATCAAAATGCATGCATTTTGGCATTAAAACGCTGCAGTTGAAAACGCTGCAGAAACGTATGAAAAAACGCAAAGTGCGCACATAGCCTTAATCAAGTGAATGAAGCTGTGCTGATGTTCTCTGTGCTCATTATGGAGTGAAGTGAGATGTTGTATATGAAAAAATCCTTTTAAGGGCCACACCTATAAACAAGTGCTGCAGCCACTTAAATGGGGTCGCAACTTTTAGATCTCCCAGAAGGAGTTCACTTATCCTACTAATATACAATCACTTTCTATGTTTGAAAAACCCCTTTAACATTTCCTGCTGACATGCTGCAAAAATTAATCACAAATACTATCCAGTTCTGTTCTCATGCATTTTGGCAAATAAATTAATTTGTAAGTGAATTACTGCTTTTGAGTCTTTATATAAGGCCCGTTTCACACGTCAGTGAAAAACACAGACGTTTTTCACTGGCGTGTAAAACACGCACATGTCCCTGCGTGTGCCGGGAATCTCGGCACACGTGGGTTGTCTAAGTGCAATCCGGGCTCCGTTCTCCGTGGCCCGTGATTGCACTTAGAAATCAACTCACCTGCGCCCGCTCCCGCTGTCCATGGTGCTGATCGCTCCCGCGGTGCAGCATCCGGCCGGCGGTGACCCCTGCAGGAGCTGCTTCCGGGTCGGCTGTGTCGCGCATAATGAATATGCGCGACAGTAATCAGCCGGCTCAGAAGCAGCAGGGAGGACGGGCTGCAGAGGACATCGCTGGACGCCGGGTGAGTTAAAATGTTTATTATTTTAAATGCACGTTTTTTTCTGGCACGTGTTTCACGGACCACACCACTGCGTGGTCCGTGGAACATCAGTGATGCCAGAAAAAAATGGACATGTCTCCGTGCAGCAATCACGCACACGCGGGTACGCCACACGGAGACACGTGCAGTGAAAAATCACTGACGTGTGCGCAGACTCATTCATTATAATGGGTCTGCGTATGTAAGTGATTCTGGTACGTTTAAAAAAAAGCACAAACGTACCAGAATCACTGACGTGTGAAAGGGGCCTAAAAGGGAAGTGCAAAATATGTAGCACGATGAGGCAAGAAGACTTCAAAAAGGGGTACAGGTTAAGGCTATTCTCACACTATGAGCTTTTTACCCGCGTCTTTTCTGCATCTAATGCAAGACTATGGGGTAAATCTGCACAGAAAAATCAGCGTATATGCGAGAGAAACTGACATGTTGCGGATTTGAAACACGCACCGCAGGCCAGTTTACACGGAGTGAAAATGAAGCCCAGCGCGAGGAGATTTCTATAAATCCCATCCACCTTGCTGGAACTGTAATGCACTGCATTTTTAAGGAAAATACACAGGATCAAAAATTAATTGTGAGAACACAGCCTAAAGAAGCTGCCTAGTGATGCAAAATATGCACCAAATCAAGTGCATCAGAGCCGGCTCCAGGTTTTTGTGGCCCCGGCCAAAAGAGTCTCAGTGAGCCCCATGCACATACACAGATACGTAGACATACAGACATACGTACATATACAATCCCTGGCAAAAATTATGGACTCACCGGGCTCTGAGGATGTTTATTCAGTTGTTTACTTTTGTTTAAAAAAAGCCGATCACAGAAATGGCACCAAACTAAAGTAATTTCAAATGGCAACTTTCTGGCTTTAAGAAACACTAAGAAAATCATGAAAACATAATGTGCGAGCTAGTAAGAGTTACTTTTCAAGACCAAACGGGGAAAAATGATGGAATCACTCAATTCTGAGGAAACATGTATGGAATCATGAAAAACAAACAAAACAAAAGAACATTCCAATACATCACAAGTATTTTGTTGCACCACCTCTGGCTTTTATAACAGATTGCAGTCTCTGAGGCATGGACCTAATGAGTGAAACAGTACACTTCATCAATCTGGCTCCAACTTTCTCTAATTGCTGTTGCCAGATCAGCTTTGCAGGTTGGAGCCTTGTCATGGACCATTTTCTTCAACTTCCACCAAAGCTTTTCAATTGAGATCCGGACTATTTGCAGGTCATGCCATTGACCTTATGTGTCTTCTTTCAAGGAATTGTTTTCACAGTTTTTGCTCTATGACAGGGTGCATTATCATCTAGATGTGCAGCCCCATATCATCAATGACTGTGGAAATTTACATGTTCTCTTCAGGAAGTCATCTTTTAATTGTTTAGCTTTTCTGTATGTAAATCCCATTTCCTTTAGGCGGTTTATTACAGTTCGGTCAAAGACATTGACTCAAGTTTCCTCCCATTCGTTCCTCTTGTGTTTTGTTGTGCATTTCCTGTTTTGGAGACATATTGCTTTAAGTTTCCTGTCTTGACTCTTTGATGTCTTTCTTGGTCTACCAGTATGTTTACCTTTAACAACCTTCCCATGTTGTTTGTATTTGGTCTAGATTTTAGACACAGCTGACTGTGAACAACCAACATCTTTTGCAACATTGCGTGATGATTTACCCTCTTTTAAGAGTTTGATAATCCTCTTCTTTGTTTCAATTGACATTTCTCATGTTGGAGCCATGATTCATGTCAGTATACTTGGTGCAACAGCTCTCCAAAATGTGATCACTCCTTTTTAGATGCAGACTAACAAGCCAATCTTATTTGATGCAGATGTTAGTTTTGTGAATGAAAATTTACAGGGTTATTCCATAATTGTTTCCTCATAATTGAGTGATTCCATAATTTTTCCCCCTATTTGGTCTTGAAAATTAACCGTTATTGGCTAGCACATTATGTTTTCATGATTTTTGTAGTGTTTCTTAAAGCCAGAAAGTTGCCATTTGAAGTGACTTTAGTTTTGTGCCATGTCTGTGATCTGCTTTTTTTTTAAAACAAAAGTAAACAACTGAATGAACATCCTCAGAGCCAGGTGATTGCATAATTTTTGCTAGGGGTTGTACATATTTAAAGATAAATTCAGAAATACACATATAAATAGACATAAATCTATACACAGTATATGATTAGTTATGCAGATTATTGTCATGTCACTGCATTGTTACTGTTTTGCTCCTAAAAATCTTAATTTTAATTTTTATTATTTTGTTAGTATTTTGTAAATCCACCTTTAGCTTTCAACACTGCCTGAATCCTACTGGGCACCCTCTCGATCAGATTCAAGCATGTCTCGACCGAAATCTGATCCCATGTCTCTTCTACACTTTCCCAATGTTGGTGCATACTGGTCGACTCATGTGGGTATGTATACAGCCTGTTCTTCAACTTTACCCACAAGTGTTCTATTGGGTTGAGGTCTGGGGACTATGGGAGCCAATATAGCACCTTTTACTTCATTGTCAATGAACCATTTCTTTGCCAATCTCAATGTATGCTTCAGGTTGTTGTCCTGCTGGAACACTATGTTATCCTTTTCATACCCATAGTACTGAAGTGTACGAAATAACTCGTTTTGTTTGATACTCACATGTAGCTCAGCATTGAGGGTACCATTGATCCTGGTAAATTATCCAATACCTTTGGCTGTGAAATAGCCCCATACCATGAGGCATCTACCATTGAACCTGACAGTTTCTTCCATTTCTTGATCAATTAGCCACTTTTTCCCTTGTTTCTTCCAGACACATTTGCACTTGTGGCGCCCCTGAGGCTTCAGTCGCCACAGGGTACTGCATCTCCCTTAAGATGTAGTACTCATCCCGGGTAAGACCAGGTTAATCGCTGGTGATTCTCACATTCACAAACCACAAACTGTTAGGTGCTTTCTCACCGGGAAGATGGCCTGGGGTAGATAGGGGGGTGGCCATCACGAAGCATGAGACTTTCCCGGTCACTAGGACAACCACCTGGGGGGCGGGCACCACTTGGAGAAAAAGAAGGAGCATCACTACACATAGTCAGTTAGCCCCGGGCACAGCTTGGGGTGAGGAGCACAGTCAGGACTTTGGTCCAGGCATATTCTCTCTCCCTTCACACTTCTGGGAGCGCCACAGGACCCGTTCCTTGGAGCAGACAGCTCAGCCCGGGTTCTCTACAGCTACACGGGATTCCAGGGTCTGTGGAGAGGGCAGGAAACACCTGCAGCCCATTACATATTCCACATACACCGGGATTGGAGGGACCCCGACCAGAAAGGACTCACAGTGGGAACACCGGCGGTGACCTCAAAATGCTCGGGATTGATTTGGGCCCATCACGGCGGTAACCAGCATCTCCCGGGTAAACCAGGACTGTGAGTAAAGAAACCTTGAACCCACAGAGACTGTGTGCGCCTGTCCTTGCCGGCACACCGCACTTCGGCGCCCGCCATCCCTACTCCCCTCATCATTCTTCCCAGGGCCTGCTCCACTTGTGGGGAGCAGAAATATCTTAGCTGCTACAACCATCTGCCCCAGAAGACAGCAACAGAAGCAGCGGCTATTCCCTGGCCACGTACCGCAGGTGGCATCACAAGACAAACCTCCCCCATCATCATTCCCTCCTTCCCTTTTATTGTACGCCTCGGGACCACGAAGCCGGGCAGGGCCACCCGTGACAACCCCAGACTCGACATCACCGGCCCGGCGATGAGTAAAGTTAACCCCTTGCCCCATGGGTGCTACACACCCATCAGAACCTAGTCTAACAACTTTCGTCTCATCGCTCCAAATCATCCATTTCCAATCTTTCACTGTCCAATTTTTGTACTTCTTTGCAAGCTCAAGTCGAAACTTCTTATGATATTGAATTCACGGCTTCTGCACCTTTTTTTAGGCCACCATTTCAGACTTGTATAACGAGTGTCACATGTTGCTTGTGTGGATGTCTGTGATTTCACTATTACAAAGCATACGAGTCGCCTCCACTGCCGCGTTTGTCTCACCAAAACTAATATAATAGATGTGATGAGCCGGCTTGTAGACTCTGATATTTTGCCTGGACGTCCACTTCTTGGCTTTTGAATGCATGGAAGGACTTCATTTCACATTCTTCCAACTATCTTGGCCTCACATAGAGCAGTTTGTCAATTTTCTTGGCCAAGAGATCACTATCGATGAGCTGGATAATGATGTTTCTCTTTTCTTGGGAAATCTTCTTCATGGTTACTTCTCGATTTCAACCAGTGACCATTCACTTTGGAATCAACCTAATAATATAGCTAATAGGAAATATGAGAACAGGTTGTAACTTGTAGTATAGATGAAGAAAAGGATTTACAACACCAGGAGCAAAACAGTAACAATGCAGTGACATGACAAGAATCTGTGTAACTAATCAGATGCTAAATAGTTGCAAGTCAAATTTATGTATGAGATAGCCAAAATGATGGTCCAAAAAATGATGGTAACTTCAGGTTCGAAGCTGTAGTGTATGGTATCTAGATATTATTGCATGGAACTTTCTGGTGCTCTTAGGTTAAAGACTTAAGTCTTAATTTAGGTTCAATAAATGTGTAGGGTTGCATATACTTGGGGTGCCCCTTATGGGGGGACAGAATTGGCATCATAGCGAGTACAGAAATCCCTGACAGTGGAATGGCAGTGAACATATTCCGGTGACACTTCCACTCCAATTGCAACTCCCCAATATGCTTTATTCAGGGATTATGTTAGCCCTGGCACCACAATGGTGGTTTACAGGCCAACATTGAATTATTACGACTAATAAACTTACAATAAGTGATGTAGTCTCATTTTTGCTTAAATATTATCATCAATACTATTATTCTTATTATTATTACTACATTGTAATTTGCTAAACTTGAAGCCTGTATAGATCTTATTCTAATCTTATTCGCTGTTTATCTAACTTGATTTGATCATTCTTGATATATGTGCTTGATTGAAAAAGAAAAAATATTTTAAGAAAGAGAATACATTAAAAAAAATATAAAAATTATGGTGAATGACTTTTTACACATATTCTTTTGAAAAATGTGTATACATTAAAGAATCATATACGTAATTTTACTATTTTCTTATCATATAAAAATCTAAACTGAGCAGAAGATGAAAACAATGCTTGTGTGAGATACACTTACAAATATCATATACTGCCAGCTAAGAGAAATGGATTACTATTCAATTACAATTACTCTTTTATGCTTCATAGAGGTCAGATTGTGAAAAACCTCATGTCTGAAAAAGAAAAACTTAGAAGAGATGTGCCCATTAAGCCAACTTTTACCTGCAAGCTTAAAGGGAACCAATCAGTAGAGCTAAGCGAACCTCAGGTTCGGGTTCGGAAACCGACTAACAATAAAACAAAGTTTGGGTTCGAATTTTGAATGAGTTACGAGTGCAAATCAGTCAGGTGAGCAGCGCGGGGCTTGGGTATGAGTAATGCTCAGCACTGTACAAGCCATGAGCAGTGATTGAACGGCTCGCACTGGGGTAAAATCAGCGTGATCAGATGTAATGTGCACATAGAAAAAAAAAGTTTGAAAAACCCCGCCTACCCTCCCCCGGAAGTGTTCTGTTTATAGCTGTCAGAATGTGGCTGGAGCCACGAACTGCCCAATTACAGACTTCCATTGAGGTTCGGATCAAGTCAGGGTCACAAACCAAACCTTATCTAAGGTTCGACTGTGCTTTTCGAACCGAACTTGCAATGGTTTGCTCATCTCTATCGACCAGCAGGATTTTCATATATAAAGTAAAGCCTGTGGGATACTGGCGCTAGGATGCTGACTGTAAACATAGCTTTTGTTCTGAGATTGGATGTTTTATTTCAGAAACGTGCAAGTAAAGTTCCAGCAATGCACTGCTATTTTATTGACAGGTGCCAACAGGGGCGAGAATATGGGAGTTTGATCTTGCTATCTATTCCCGCTCCTGTCTTCCTGCCTGGCCTTCCTCCACTTATCGCCATCATAGACGTTAATTCCGGTGCAGGCAGACGGACAGGGGCAGGAATAGATAGCAAGACCTGACCCACATATTCCCTCCCCTGTTGCACCTGTCAATCAAATAGCAGTCATTCCTGGAGCTTTACTTGCACGTATTTCTGAAATAAAACATCCAATCTCAGAAAAAAAGGTTACTTATCCACACCAGGTCAGGTGCTTTGTCTCAATCACTGCTCCAGTCTCTGTTTGAGAATGTTAATCTCCCTTTTTTATTGCAAGCACTATCACACACTGAATGTAACAGCTATTTTTTTTACATAGGTTTTACTGGGGAATGTCTGCAGAAAGGTTACAACCATTTTCTCAAGAAATTTCTGCAGCAAAAAAAAAACGCAGGTAAAAACGCAGTGTGTGAACAAGGTCTAATTTTGGGAGTAGGCCCTATTGCAGACCCATTGCCTGGCAAAAGGCCAGTATTTTGCACCCACTAAACAGTCTAGCATTAAACCTCTTATCCCCAAGTACATATGGAGTAATTTGAATAAAATATTAATATACAGTAATTATACTTTGCGCTTCCACCTCCTAGATTTTTCTGTTTTTTTTGCTAAAAGCAGACATAACATTTTAAAAATAAAAAAATTATACTGTGTTAATTTTTCATTGCCTTTCAGTTATTTATTCATTTATTTACTTTTTACATGACAATTTTATTACCTCAGCCTTATCCCTAATCCTATAGGAGAAGAGAAACAATATAACACCCTGGTGCTAGGGAGAGAGGAGTGCGGTCACCTCCTAACACTCACCTGAGGTTGGTCCCTGCACTCTCTAATGTCCCTATACAAAAGAAAAATTGCTACAGCTCACATTTAGTTGAATAACAGGAGTGCACGAAGCAGCCCAGGTTGAGGTCGGAGTCTTGCAGAAGAACCAAAGAATAGAATCTCCAGCATCCAAGGAATAAGACAGAAGGTAAGTAAAACGTCAACTTTAATTTTTCATCTTTAAAACTAGGTACACAGCTGGTTATACCAACAGGGTGGGTCTAACCTACGCGTTTCGGCACAAAACTGCCTTATTCATGTATGACATTAGGAAGGCAGTTTCCTGGCGAAACGCATAGGATGCTTACCTTCTATCTTATTCCTTGGATACTGGAGATTCTATTCTTAATGTCCCTAGACGCATCCTTTCCCCGATGCGCTGTCATGTGGCTAGGCCCTTGCTGGCCCTGAACTCACCCTGTCTAGTGCGAAGCCCAGCTCTAGCCATTTCAATAAAACAAGAGGAAGGTGAGACAAACAGAAGAAATACATAAAAAATAGTTTTGTACAGCTACTCAAGCAGGAAGCTTTTCAGCTGCAACAGAAACAACACCTCAACTTCTCCAGAGCCAGGCTCTTTCAAAGTGGTCAGTTATAGAATGAGCTCTAGCTGGCATAGGAGAAAGTGAGGAGTGAGTTTATATACCAGAAAGGTGTGGCTGCAGCTGATCAACAGCTACAAGTCAATCTCAGCACGATAGAAAAGGGACCGTAATCCCTTCAGCCCCTACCCAGGATAATCGATGAGCGAAGTGTAAAACGAATCTGCGATCAACCAAGCGCTAAGATCTTTTGAACCCTGATCCCTCCCCACCCTGCGAGGTCTTAACAGGGTGTGACACACTTGTGACACTTAGGTGCCTGGGGCAACCTCTCTTGTGCCCCCTCCCCCCTTGCTACATCACTGCACAAATGTTATGTCTGACCATGTGACACGTGAAGTTAAACAGACATATGATATGGATATTAAACACTCAGCTTTTCCCCCAAGGTTAAATATGAATGACAAGTGAATAGAACAACACTACACACCTGCCACTAATACTGAAACAGTTGAAACCCAACCATAACAATGAAGCACTACAGCCCCTTAAAACACCAGACACTCCTTCCTTGTCCTCTCCATAGAATGTTAAAAGCACCAACTGTCATCTCTCATCTGAGTAATATAAAACTGAATGCAAATTTTACCCATGAATAGAGAGTGAAAGATAAGTCCAAGAAGTGAAGGAAGCAGATTTCTCTGGTAAGATATATTACAAAGTTGCTTATTTCTATGTGTATTATTGATTTATACTATATAAAAAATATGACAGCTACTCTTAGGGTTTGTCTGCTACTCAAATACCATTTTCAGTCAGTATGTTTCACCCAAGTAAAATAAGAGCTATACACTGGAGATTAAAATTAGAGAACAACACACAATTTCCTAAATGTTAAGGTCATTGTGTAGTGCTATGTGATTATGTCCTAACATGAATAAACTCGCAGTTTTTTAAGCTTTTTTCAGAAATTGAATTTATTGTAAAGCTCATTATAAAAATGTAAAATGAGATAAATGAAAAAGAACACTGATAAAAATTAGAGAATGCTTTCAAGTTTTTGGTGTTAATCTGGCACCTGGTGCTAATAGCCTTAATTATCTGACCAACCCTATGTAACTGGCAGCCTAAAGGCCCCGTCACACTAAGCAACATCGCTGCTAACGAACAACTTTTGTGACGTTGCTAGTGATGTCGCTGTGTGTGACATCCAGCAACAACCCGGCCCCTGCTGTGAGGTCGTTGGTTGTTGCTGAATGTCCTGGGCCATTTTTTAGTTGTTGCTGTCCTGCTGTGAAGCACAGATCGCTGTGTGTGACAGCGAGAGAGCAACAACTAAATGTGCAGGCAGCAGGAGCCGGCTTCTGCGGAGGCTGGTAACCAATGTAAACATCGGGTAACCAAGAAGCCCTGTCCTTGGTTACCCGATATTTACCTTTGTTACCAGCCTCCGCCGCTCTCACTGTCAGTGCCGGCTCCTGCTCTGTGCACATGTAGCTGCAGCACACATCAGGTTAATTAACCCGATGTGTGCTGTAACTAGGAGAGCAAGGAGCCAGCGCTAAGCAGTGTGCGCTGCTCCCTGCTCTGTGCACATTTAGCTGCAGCACACATCGGGTTAATTAACCCGATGTGTGCTGTAACTAGGAGAGCAGGGAGCCAGCGCTAAGCATTGTGCGCTGCTCCCTGCTCTGTGCACATTTAGCTGCAGCACACATCGGGTTAATTAACCCGATGTGTGCTGTAACTAGGAGAGCAAGGAGCCAGCGCTAAGCATTATGCGCTGCTCCCTGCTCTGTGCACATTTGGCTGCAGCACACATCGGGTAATTAACCCGATGTGTGCTGTAACTAGGAGAGCAAGGAGCCAGCGCTAAGCATTATGCGCTGCTCCCTGCTCTGTGCACATTTAGCTGCAGCACACATCGGGTAATTAACCCGATGTGTGCTGTAACTAGGAGAACAAGGAGCCAGCGCTCAGTGTGCGCTGCTCCCTGCTCTCTGCACGTGTAGCTCCGTGCGGTGGTAACCAAGGTAAATATCGGGTTGGTTACCCGATATTTACCTTAGTTACCAAGCGCAGCATCTTCCACGCGGCGCTGGGGGCTTGTCACTGGTTGCTGGTGAGCTCACCAGCAACTTGTGTAGCGACGCTCCAGCGATCCCTGCCAGGTCAGGTTGCTGGTGGGATCGCTGGAGCGTCGCAGTGTGACATCTCACCAGCAACCTCCTAGCAACTTACCAGCGATCCCTATCGTTGTTGGGATCGCTGGTAAGTTGCTTAGTGTGACTGGACCTTAACTTTCCAATTTGCACTGATTTTGCAAAAATGGTGTGCTGTACCAAAGTGACTGAAACCCTCCGGCAGCAGGTTGTCCAGATGAAGGCCAAAGGAGGTGACAATATCAGCCATAACAAAAGAAGTTGGTTGTTCCAAGTCTGTGATTTTGAGAATATTGCATCTTTACAATATCACAAACTCTTTCAAGTTCGCCAAGAAGGCTGGTCGTGCTCGAAAGACAAATGCAAGATAGGACAGGATAATGCGGAGAATCTCCATGGGTAATCGTTTCAACACTGCAGCTGGAATTTCTCAGCAGTTCAGCACTGAACAGGGTAAGGATCTGTCTGGTCATACAGTGTCATAACGTTCAAGAGCATTTGAAATGAAAGCCAACTCTGCAGTGACCAAACCTCTCATTAACAGAAAAAAATCAAAAGGCTAGACTCACCCTTGGTTAGGAGCATGTTGTGTGGACAGAGGAGAAAGGGTCCACAGTTAATTTTAGTGATGAAATCAAGTTTAATTTATTTTGGTCTGATGGGAAACATTATGTCGACCAACTGGGGAAAGACTGGACTGGTTGCTCTCTCACTCCCTCCAAATGTCTATGATTTGTCCGAAGGTGGGAACAGTGAAGTGGCCACTGATTGGCAACAGGGATCGCGTAACATAATGTTAGGAGAACCCTAGGAGAGCCAGTGCCAGAACCTCTGGAATGGTGCCAGCACCGGAGGTGAGTATATGTGTTGTTATTATTATTATTATTATTATTTTACAAGTAAACATACTGATTGAGAAGGGTTTGTTCAAATAGAAGACAACGTCTTTAAGACTGCATAACTCATTTAAAGCTAGATGAATAAAAATTGTACTCTAAGAAAAGTGTTGCTGACTAATATTCTAATGTTAGCATTGATTTCTGTAATTTATTTTATTTGTTTATTTTACTGACTTGTGTATCGCTATTAATTCCACAGCGCGGTACAGACATGATTATCACTGTCCCCATTGGGGCTCATAATCTAAATTCCCTACCAGTATGTCTCTGGAGCGCGGGAGGAACCTGGAGGAAACCCACACAAACACAGGGAGAACATACAAACTCCTTGCACATGTTGTCCTTGGTGGGATTTGAATCCAGGACCTCAACGCTGTAATTAAAAACTTTCAGACTTTTTCAAGTAATAAGATTATTTTAAGCATGTGACCTAATTAAATTGTGTCACACTTACCAGTGTAACTTATTAATATCCTCAAGGAATTAAGATGTCAAGTATGCTGATACTTAATGCTTGAGTCATTCCCCAAGATATCTGTCTGAAGCACCTAGAAGCTTGTAGACTGGATAACCGGGAGACGCCTTGCGGTAAAGTGCAATATTCTTCAGGATTAGTTTGATATGAGATGCAATTGTATTTTCCTGGGCAATGCTCCTAGACTCATACTATATATAGGCTCATATACAAAGCTTTAGTAATCTTACACGACATACTACAATCAGGATAGATCTAATGGTCATTATTAAGTGAATTACACTCAGGTCAACCCTGTCGTCAGTGTGTAGCATTGACACATAATCGACTGCTGTGTACTTGACCCAACGAAACAACAGAAGAGAACTTTTAAGAATTTTTTTTATTTTTGCATTTTTAAGTGTCAGTTCAGTTTTGGAGGTGAAAGTGAGAGGAGTGAACACTTGAGGTGTCTGGGTTGCAGCTCAGACACTGACAGCAAGGTTGGCAGACAGTGGTGGTCGTCTGCAGGAGTTGGTGGAACTCCGCAGAGCCGTAAGGACCGGGGTCGGGCGTCAGCCTGCCGGTACCGGACCGGGGAACGGAGTGAAGCTAAGCACACAGGCAGGGCCATCGGACCCCGACCAGGCTTGGAGCCGCCATCAATAGTCAAATCCGAATGTGACAGGAGCCCCAGGGGTTTCCCAACTACTAAGTCCCAATTGAAGGCAACCGTCCACCCAGAGAGGATATACAGCCACCGCCACAGGCTAGAGATCCAAGGGCCAGCGCCTGCGGGCAAAACGGGCTCCTACGGCACCTATACGCTGGGGAGCGGACTACCGGTGGGCAACCACAGGAGTCAAGAACATTCTCAAAGGTGCATGGAAAGACAGCCACCATCAGCCGTCCGGGGAGAGCACAACAACAACAACACTGCAGCCGGCTGCGGGACCCGTCCATCCGGCCGTTTTGGTTTACCTAAACTCTGTCAGTGATTGTCTGAGTGAGTACACCAGTGCCGTCCGGCACCGCGCCGCACAGTCCCTGCAGCCCAGCCATCCGGCCTCCCCGTTACACCATCGGGCCCCGGGATCACCAACCCCTGCCCACGGAGGGGACAACATCTCAGCTGCACCCTACCATCTCTCCCAGGATCCCGGTTACCAGCAGCGGTGGTGCCATTATCACCACGACCCGTGGGTGGCGTCACGAACAATCTCCCTAAACATACCATCCCCATTTCCCTCACGGGTGAGGAGCGCTGCTCGAGTCCCCGGGTCCGGTCCACCGCTCGAGCAGCAGAAGCCCTGGACCCGAGCGTGGCGAGCGCGTCCCCTCCACTCGCGACATAAGCATATGAAATGCTAAATATGTAGTGTGAATAATAGAATTAATGGATAAAGGGAAACGCATGTCGGGTGTGGTGGGACCCGCCTCTTACATTTGGTTCTCTGGACTGGTAACTGCTCTCTATGTAGGCATTTGTCATTTTGTGTTTATTTGGACACTTGGGTCCTTACACTTAGCTGCTCGTTTGTTATGTTTGTACACTATTTTGTTTCCTCTTATGGAGAATTTTATGTCATTGCTTATGCTGCTATCTTGGCACACTAGTGCCTTTACATTTAAACTTTTGTGAAATATATATATATATATATATATATATATATATATATTATCCATTAATTGTATTATTCACACTATATATTTAGCACTTGATATACTTACATATGCATCTTATTATTGTTGTGGGGTTTTTTTTACCTTTAATCAGTATTCTTTGCCTATCAGTAAAGCATGCCAGGTGTCCTCCCTGTTGTTTTTCATCCTGGTGCTTGATGTAGTTTCTTTCTTGCTGGGACCTTTTTTAATGTATTTTTTTTAATAAAAATTATTTTTATTGAAATTTTTGCAAAGACTTGCATCCTGTTATTAGTACTCATGACCTAGCCCACCAATAATTTTCTCCTAAGATTAAACAAACGTTGCCAGTAAACAATAACCCACAGTGTGATAAGAGATGCATCGCTAAACTCTCTGTGTTAACCCTGCAGCATGCTGTCTTCATATTACATAGCAAAAACCTGCTGACAAATTGCCTTTAAGATCAGATCAGGAAACCCCTGGCCAAACCGGACATCTTGGTCCGTACATGGACCATGAATGTCGGACATTTGAACATATCCTAAAAGTATATTTACATGATGAGGTTAACTGGTAATTTTCTCTGACGTTTGTGAGCAGAAAACATTATCTGACCACACTGTCTGAATACAACCTAAGAAATGTGTGCTGCATCAGTACTTGAGTCGTGCAAATTCAGACTACAAGATGGTAAAACTGCATTATTATTACGTGCTGGACCACGAGATACTTTATTAATCTCTTACTAGAGTACAGCACTGAATTGTTGGTGCTAACTTGCTGTCAGAAGTTAGGAAAACTACACGTTCCTGGAGGTTTCAGCCTCCACCATAGTTCTGCTAAGGTGGCTTCATGTTAATGAGAATATAACACCTTGTAATATCCTATCAGAGACAAGCTACTTTTTAATAACATAGAAACAGTTTGCAGTTCCCATTTTACTGCCTGTATTTTCTCCATAAATGGTTAGAAACCATTCTCAGTCACTGTAAAATGTAAAACATTAAATAGGATACGGAGGAGGGGGATCTGCAGTATCTCAGTGCTTACACTGGAACAATACTTTCCACAACTCAATAGTATAGGCTATCATAAGAAGCATTGTAATATATCTTATCATAGAATTCTACAACTTTCTCCACTTACGAAGCACCTCTTTACCTTCTTCCTTTTCTTTCTGAACTCAGCAATTACTCTGGAAAAAAACCCACAAATCCATCTTATATTCTTCTGCTAGCACACTGAGTTGTTACGTTAAACCTCCTTTTATACTCCTTTGAGAGAGGGAGGAGTGAGAAAAAGATAGACAAAACTAAAAGATGGATCCAAAGAAAAATGGTCCTGAGCTGTCTAATAAGTCTTTTAGCGCACATCAGAGCTGGAGTCACATCTACACTGCTCAATACTGCTATATAATGTCCTCCATGCTGCTGCTGCTTTTGTCTGTCCTCATTCTCTCTGTCTAGAGGAAAAAAGGTTTAATCATAATCACAAACGCAAAGCCGACCCATTCGCCCAGGTCTATGCCAAGCCTCCACTTGAGGACTAGCACCACTAGAGTCAGTCCACTGACCAGGAAACCTCTCTAGAATGGTGGCGGTGGTACTTTCGACTTGGGAAGAGGTGACCCTCTGCCCATCCCTGACTGGAGTCCTTCCCGCTTGCTCTGTTTCCGGTATGACCTGAGGGTTAGGTCTCGAATACCACAAACACCCATTTTCTTTGGCCTGAGGTATCTGATGGGCTTGCACACTTCTCCTTCTCGCTATATTATCCACTAGTACAGCTTTCTAACTACTCTTCCTCGACTGACTAGACTCGGAACTAGTCAGGTTGTATCCTACAGCTGGCTCCTCCCCATGTGGTGACCCACAGAACTTAACTGTTCCCTGCCTAAGTCCTCCTATCACTAGGCAGAACCTATTTTCTTTACCAAAGAGCAGTACCTAATCCAGTCACTAGCTGGCCACATATACTTTATGCATAAGCGCATTGCATACAACTAACATTATTATGATTCAACAACGATCGGTGTCATCAGGACAAAGGCACATGGGTCTAGCCACCGTCTTACACTCCTCCCCTTTTTAACACTGGTTGTCCTCAACCAATCGCCCTGCTAGACACCAAACAGCAACACATCGTACACAACATCATCATCATCATCATATTATCATTAATACTTTAACATTTTCTTGTGCTTGGGTCTCTGAAGTGGGTCATCCCAGTAAAAAGACTTTTGTTCTTTACCTAGGGCCCTTAGGCCAACGCATCTACACAGGGCCCATAGGCCAAAAGGAGCCAAGAGTCCACAGGAGCTTGCGCACGTAAGTCTTTTCCCTAGTAAGGCACAATAAATCACAGAGAGTTCAGGGTTCATTTTAGTCTATTCTCTGGGCACATTCGTTAAACGATGCAGACGTATCATGGGGAGTTCAGGTTCCATTTGATTCCACTGCCCAGGAAAATCCCTTCAAGATTACGAGTTTAGGTCAAGTCTTGAGTCTGACAAGTCACTGACAAGTCCTTAAGGCTATGTGCGCACTTTGCTTTTTACCTGTTTTTTACCTGCTTTTTACCTGCTTTTTCAACTGCAGCGTTTAATGCCAAAATGGTTGTGTTCTGCTTTTCAAGCAAAGTCTATGGGAATTTGGTTTTCTTGTCCGCACTTTGCAGTTCAAACTGCAGCCTTTTTGTTGCAGAACTTTGGTAAAAAACTCAGCTTTGCAGTGCAAAACCCAAATGGCAAAAACAATTGTCATGTTTTTGTTTTTGCCATTTGGGTTTTGCCCTGCAAAGCTGAGTTTTTGACCAAAGTTCTGCAACAAAAAGGCTGCAGTTTGAACTGCATAGTGCGGACAGGAAACCCAAATTCCCATAGACTTTGCTTGAATAGAAGAACACAACCATTTTGCCATTAAACGCTGCAGTTGAAAAAGCAGCAAAAAAGCAGGTAAAAAGCAGGTAAAAAGCAAAGTGCGCACATAGCCTAAGTCCTTTGTTTTTTCACCCTCCCCTTTGTGAACAACAGTCCCTGTAAGTTGCCTAATACTTCCAGACAAGCAGTCTCATAAGGGGTACGGGACAAAGGGTAAATTTCATAAGGACAGGGCACAGTCTATTGGACCAGGGGAAGAGTCCATTGGACACAGGGCACAGTACATAGTTAAGGGGCAGAACCCTCTCGCAGGTCACAGTCCCGCAATCCAGCATGGGGGTGTGCAACTTGCGCAAAACAAACTTAGAGGGTGATAAAATAAACAACTTCAGCCGCTTCTGGCCAACGACCGACTTTAGGAATCTGAGTCTCCTGACCCGCCTCCCCTCAGGAGATGGCTTGTTTTTTTTTTATCTGAATGACACCATTCATTCTGCCACATATTGTACTGAAAAAATGGTAAAAAAAAAATCAAAATGCAGTGAAATTGCAAAAAAAGTGGAATTGCAGTATGTTTTTTTCATTTACCATGTTCACTAAACGGTAAGAGTGCGTGCCCACAATCAGTGTTTGCAGCGTTTTGGATGTAGCGTGTTTTCGCTGCGTCCAAAATGCTGCGTTGTACAGTACAAGCACAGTGGATGGGATTTCTAGAAATCCCATGGCCACTTTCCATGTTTTTTCCACAGCAAACATTGACCTGCGGTGCGGCTTTCTAAGCCTCAGCATGTCAATTGTTTGCTGCGAATTTACATGTGTCCACCCTAAGGAGAACACAAGCGAGAGACCGCAGCGCACTGAACGCTGATCGTGGGTACAAGCAGCTGCAGTCTCCTGCGTTTTCTCCTGCAGAGGAGACTCGCAGCACCGCAGGTCAGGACCCGCTGCGTCCAGGACGCAGTGAGTCCTGATTGTGGACACATACCCTAAGGATATGTGCGCACTTTCCGTTTTCACCTGCGTTTCTACAGCGTTTTGAACTGCAGCGTTTTCATGCCAAAACGCATGCGTTTTTATTTTCCAGCAAAGTCTATGAAAAATGGTGATTTCTTGTGCGCACTTTGCAGTTCTGAACGCAGCGTTTAATTTGCATAATTTGTGGCGAAAACCGTGCGTTCAAAGAAGCAGCATGTCAATTGTTATTGCCATTTCTGCAGCGTTTTGATAACATTGAAGTCAATGAGGAGTGGCAAAAAGCAATCAACATCAAAATTCCAGCGTTTTACATGCTGTTTAGGTGCAGAATGCATGCGTTTTTGACATCAAAATAAAGAAATATGTCCCTTTACACACATACATAGTCCGACAATTAAATTAATGAAAAATAATAATTTATTGCTATACTACCGATAAATAGTATAAAACTGCTATAATTATATGAAATATAACTAATTTCGTTAATATTTCTATAATTATATATTTGTTCCTTTTTTTCACTTTTTTCATTGTCTTTAAACTTTATTTAGCAGTGTCTATATGTTCAAAATGCATCTGTCAAAACGCAATGGAAAAGCATGTAAAAAGCGCCAAAAACACAGCTAACACGCGGTAAAAACACATGCGTATTTACCGCTATTCTGTGGTCAAAAGCAACTTTGGCAAAAGCAATTTCAGCCAAAGGATGCGTTTAGAACTGCAAGTAGGACGACGCAAAGTGCTCACATAGCCTAAAAAAAAATTCAGAAACTTATAAAAAGAAAAATTACGCTCTTGTGGCCATTTTCCAAGACCCACAGCATTCTCATTTTTCGGGATTTGGGGCTCAGTAAAGGTTTAATTTTTGCATCTCAAGCTGACATTTTTAATTATACTATTTTTGCAAACATGCTACATTTTGATCACCTCTGCACCTCACCATTTCTGAACGCAGCAATACAAAATATGTGTATTTTTTTATTATTACTGTTTTATTGTCAATTGGGCAAAAGGAGGCTGATTTGAACTTTTAGGGGTTTTATCTTTTAATATTTTTTAAAACTCTTTTTTTTTTTTTTTTTAAACATTTTTATATATTTTACTCGTCCCCTTAGGGGACTTTACAGTCCATTCGCTTCAGCATCGCTCTGATCAGGAAAAATGCTGTTCTACTGTGACTACCGGAACTCAGCTGGCATTCACAGGAAGTGAGTCATGATGACAGTGACAGGGGACATCATCTGACCTTGTGCTGTTATGAAAACCCATTGACACCCCGTGGTCGTGTAGGAGACAGGCGAATAGCGCCCTCTCCTACAAAGTGGTGTAAATATGAAGTGCAAGTATATTGTCAATTGTAATATACAGTTAGGTCCAGAAATATTTGGACAGTGACACAAGTTTTGTTATTTTAGCTGTTTACAAAAACATGTTCAGAAATACAATTATATATATAATATGGGCTGAAAGTGCACACTCCCAGCTGCAATATGAGAGTTTTCACATCCAAATCGGAGAAAAGGTTTAGGAATCATAGCTCTGTAATGCATAGCCTCCTCTTTTTAAAGGGACCAAAAGTAATTGGACAAGGGACTCTAAGGGCTGCAATTAACTCTGAAGGCGTCTCCCTCATTAACCTGTAATCAATGAAGTAGTTAAAAGGTCTGGGGTTGATTACAGGTGTGTGGTTTTGCATTTGGAAGCTGTTGCTGTGACCAGACAACATGCGGTCTAAGGAACTCTCAATTGAGGTGAAGCAGAACATCCTGAGGCTGAAAAAGAAGAAAAAATCCATCAGAGAGATAGCAGAGATGCTTGGAGTAGCAAAATCAACAGTCGGGTACATTCTGAGAAAAAAGGAATTGACTGGTGAGCTTGGGAACTCAAAAAGGCCTGGGCGTCCACGGATGACAACAGTGGTGGATGATCGCCGCATACTTTCTTTGGTGAAGAAGAACCCGTTCACAACATCAACTGAAGTCCAGAACACTCTCAGTGAAGTAGGTGTATCTGTCTCTAAGTCAACAGTAAAGAGAAGACTCCATGAAAGTAAATACAAAGGGTTCACATCTAGATGCAAACCATTCATCAATTCCAAAAATAGACAGGCCAGAGTTAAATTTGCTGAAAAACACCTCATGAAGCCAGCTCAGTTCTGGAAAAGTATTCTATGGACAGATGAGACAAAGATCAACCTGTACCAGAATGATGGGAAGAAAAAAGTTTGCAGAAGAAAGGGAACGGCACATGATCCAAGGCACACCACATCCTCTGTAAAACATGGTGGAGGCAACGTGATGGCATGGGCATGCATGGCTTTCAATGGCACTGGGTCACTTGTGTTTATTGATGACATAACAGCAGACAAGAGTAGCCGGATGAATTCTGAAGTGTACCGGGATATACTTTCAGCCCAGATTCAGCCAAATGCCGCAAAGTTGATCGGACGGCGCTTCATAGTACAGATGGACAATGACCCCAAGCATACAGCCAAAGCTACCCAGGAGTTCATGAGTGCAAAAAAGTGGAACATTCTGCAATGGCCAAGTCAATTACCAGATCTTAACCCAATTGAGCATGCATTTCACTTGCTCAAATCCAGACTTAAGACGGAAAGACCCACAAACAAGCAAGACCTGAAGGCTGCGGCTGTAAAGGCCTGGCAAAGCATTAAGAAGGAGGAAACCCAGCGTTTGGTGATGTCCATGGGTTCCAGACTTAAGGCAATGATTGCCTCCAAAGGATTCGCAACAAAATATTGAAAATAAAAATATTTTGTTTGGGTTTGGTTTATTTGTCCAATTACTTTTGACCTCCTAAAATGTGGAGTGTTTGTAAAGAAATGTGTACAATTCCTACAATTTCTATCAGATATTTTTGTTCAAACCTTCAAATTAAACGTTACAATCTGCACTTGAATTCTGTTGTAGAGGTTTCATTTCAAATCCAATGTGGTGGCATGCAGAGCCCAACTCGCGAAAATTGTGTCACTGTCCAAATATTTCTGGACCTAACTGTATATGGAGAATGTAGCAGAGCCGAACGAGCGCGCCGTTCATCTGCACCTAGCGGTCACCGCTGACCATATAATAGGAAAGAGCTATATGTCTGTGTATTGGAAATACTGTGTATGATATGTACTGGTCCCTCGTGCTGTGTTTAGTAGAGGATATAGTACAGGGCCAGATAAAGATGTAAGATTGGGTATAGAAATAGTAACAGATAGATAGATAGACTTATGCGGGCATCACATGGTACGAGCTATCGTGAAATCGCACGAGCGATCGTACCCGCCCCCGTCGTTTGTGCGTCACGGGCAAATCGCTGCCCGTGTCGCACAAAGTCGTTAAACCGCCGTCACACGTACTTACCTGCAGAGCAACCTCGCTGTGGGCGGCAAACATCCTCTTCCTGAAGGGAGAGGGACGTTCTGCGTCACAGCAACGTCACACAGCCGCCGGCCAATAGAAGCGGAGGGGTGGAGATGAGCGGGACGTAAACATCCTGCCCACCTCCTTCCTTCCGCATAGCCGGCGGGTGCCACGGGAGGCAGGAAAGCTGTGTTCATCGTTCCCAGGGTGTCACACGGAGCGACGTATGCTACCCCGGGTACGATTTACAACCGGCGCCATGAAAAATAAACAATTTTTTAAAAATAAGCGACGTGTACACGACTCACGATTTGTGACCGATTCTGCATCGCTGGGAGGCATCACACGAGACGACGTCGTGAACGATGCCGGATGTGCGTCACGAAAACCGTGACCCCGACGATGCATCGCACGATAGATCGTCTTGTGTGATGCCCGCATTAGTGGGAACTAGTGAACAAGCAGCAGGTGGTGTAGAATTGGGAAGATTAGGCAGCTAGATAGTTAACAGGATTTAGTAGGAACAGAGGACAGAGCAGACAGTGGGTCGTTATGGGGATGGAGTTAGAGGAGAGGAGTGAGCAGAGGGTACAGTATGTGTGAGGAGAGAGTAGAGTTAGTTAGTGAGCGGCAGGAAACGTGCCAGGCAGGACTTGTGCTAGAAGCCTGTCTGAGGTACTGAAGGGAAGCCCTCCACTAAGTGTCAAGACCTCACCCGGCTAACTGGTGGCAATTCGATTCAGACCAGTGGGGCACTGTAGCCAGCCAAATTCAGGGAGACTCGTACTGGTGCCAGAAGAAGTTGCACGTTCGTGGTGCGGCTACGAGTGAGACACGGCAGCTGCATAAGGAGTGGATACCGGGAGAAGATAAAGTTACAGGACTTAGCTGCTAGACGAAGCTTCCTAGGGCAAGTCAGCAAAGTGTTCCCCTGAGGACAGAAGGACACAGCACGAGTGGTCCTAAGGACCTGAAGCGTGAGAAGGAAAGTGATCTGCAATAAAGAAGGTTCCTGTTTTGTTTATCAGAGTCTACGTATACTTTATGTCACCATCCCTGTCTAAGACAAGGGCCCAGCAAATTGAGATGAAGGTAAAGACACAGCTACATGTGCACTCATCCTCATATGCCGAAGTCAGGGGAAGCAAAGCCGGCCATCACACGGCTCCCCTCTTTAAGTGGCGCGGCAAGCAGGGTGCATCTGTGTGCCCTGGCTTCATGGGCCCAAAGAAGAAAAAATGGCAAGCTGCAGATCGTATCCGGCTAAAATGAAAGAAAATGGCCGCTGCCACCTGGAGGCGAAGACCCCCCTTCGTTGTGGGCGTGGTAAAGGCGCTGGAGCGCAAAATAGTGTCCAGCCTCGGGGAGGGCCAAAGTCTAAAGAATCTCTCACAAAGGCGCGACCCGTACCAAAGACTTGCCCTCAGAGGAGGAAGCTGTAGCCATATGGGACATAGAGTGAGACGAAGATGGCTATCCGGCCTACCCCCTCCGGGGAGCCCGATCCAAAGCCCATAACATTGGTGACATCCCAAGGGCACGGAGAGAGACCTCGGCCGAAGCCAGCCATTGCAGTACCTTCCACCCAGCTTACCTGGGTTGTTGTATCCCAGGCCTGTACCTAGTCCAGCAACTCAGGAAGCAGCTGTTCTGGAAGGGCTTTGGCGGTGTTCCTTTTTGCTTATTCGGCCATTTACATGCGAATGGAAGAGCCAAAGTAGGCCAACCCGGAAAGTCCAGGAATGTGTGATGTCTCGGGCGGGGGACGGATCACAACCGGGGGGCCGCTCGAGGCACTCGGATCCGGGCAGTGGCTGTGGCTCGAGTGGCAGCCGTATCCGGTGCTCGTGCAGCCATCTGTCGCCCACGAGTGAAAAGGGGATATTTACAGGGGAGATTGTCTGTGACGCCACCCGTGAGTTGCGGTGTTGGATGGTGAGACCGCCGCTGCCTAGATATGGGGGTGCCCGGGGCTGATGGAGCAGGGCAGCAAGGTGGGATCCCCTCCACGGGTAGGGGAGGTGTAGTCCCGGGGCCCAGGGTAATGTGAGGGGTTGCAGGGAGCAGCCTTTAGGATGCAGGAAGTAAAGCAGTTACAGTTGGTAGTCGTGGTGCTGGATGAGGCTGTGCTCATGTGGAGGGTCAAGAAGCACAGAGTCCTGTTGTAAACCAAAGCCGAATGCCGGGAGCCTTTTGGAGGGGTGTGCTGGTCCCACGTGCGGGCTGACAGGGCAGGGGCCCTTTTTCCTGCACTGTGTGTTTCTCTTATGTTGATTTAACCCGTGTGGAATGGGAGAAATCTGCTCCCGGTGTGTTGTGTACCTGAGGAGCCGTGCCCTCAAACGCTGGCCCGTGGGATCTATGGGCCCTGGCGGTGGCCTTATCCCTCTCGGTGGGCTGTTGTCTTCTTTAGGAACTTGGGGTGGGACAGGACCTATAATCCTGCCCTCAATCGGTTAATTAGCTAGGCCGTCGGTTCTGGTCCTGGCTTCAGGGTCCGAGTACCCCTTCTGTGCTACGGTTTCCGGTCGGGTCTCCGGTGTTGGTACCGGCAGGCTCCAACCCTGTCCCGGTCCACCTCGGATCTGCCGAGCCATGTTCCCATCTCCTGATGGCCCTGCTCTGCCGTCTGCAACCTAGCCTTGTGCAGGTTCTGCCATAGTCCAGGGGCTCCGACCCCCGACCACACTTCACTGGCTGCTCAGCACAACACCACTGTCACTCTCCCTGTCCAGCTCAGCTCTGCCTCGATCCCGCCCCTAGCACCTTAGGACCCCTAGGTGGGCGTTTTCCAACCGCCTGGTGCCGCCCACTGGTGTGTCCCTATTGCCATGGGGGGGGTTACTAGGGTTTCAGGTCGGCTGTATGTTACCCTGTGTGTGTGGGATGTGATGTTGAATCCCAAGGAGGAGGCGATTCCTGTACCCTTGGTGGGGGCACAGTCATCTGTGACTCCCTGCTTTTGCCAGGGCGTCACACTCCCCCTTGTTAAAACACAGCCCATCCTCGGGCTGCCTGGCACCGGCATTTATTTAACGGAAACTGCAAAAAGATAAAAGTGCATACAAAATATGAAACATTTAAAATCTCTTCCCTTTATGGGAGGTACTTTTCTTAAACATTGCAACTTAGCTCCGTGCCCACCAGTCCACCCCAAAGAGTCCCAAAGTCTGGACCCTCTGTCCTGGAGGGTAGCCACCGGTTCCAGTGGTGGCTGAGCCTCGGCCGACTCTACCGCAGGGCCATCCTCCAACCAGCCTCTCCAGAGGTGTAACAGTCCTGGTGGTTGGAGCAACAGAAAGTTGGAAAATAGGGCAGCCGTGTTCAGCTACCCAGTCCATGAAACAACAACATTTTTACAACTGCTGCCACTCCCAGTATGGGGCACGGGTTCCGTGCTCCGCCTCCTGCTCTGGCTACAACCGGCCTCTCATACTGCCGTAGGCTCCATCGCTCAGTGGCCTGCTCCTCCTCTCGGCAGGTGCATTCCTGCTGTTCTGCAGCCGGGATGGGGCATTTGGGAGTGTCTGGCGCTGCAGCTGGGGGAGATTTCAGGATGGGTGCTGCCGTCGTTGCGGCTGGGCGGACTGCCGGAGCCGACATCATCACTGTTGCGGCCGGGCGGACTGCCGGAGCCGACGTCATCACCGTTGCAGCCGGGCGGACTGCCGGGGCTGACGTCATCACTGGTGCGGCCAGACTCGGGGCCGGATGGGATGTCGTCAGCGATGCCGGAGCGATGGTGACGGTAAGGCCTGAGGGCCCAGTAGCTGGGTCCTCCCCCGTAGATGGTACGGGCTCCGCTGCCACGGACTGGGGCAGCGGGTCGGTCGGGGCGTTGGCTGCGGATACGGGCAACGAGGGAGACGGCGTGGCGGACGGGAGCAGGCCGGGTCCCTCAGCCGGGACGGCCGGTTCCTGAGGAACATAAGGTCGTGGGTCACTGCTTACCCGCTCCTCCGAGATAATCTCCACTTAGCACGCCCGGACAGCTGCAGCCAGGCCCTTCATCTCCAACGCCCACTTCGCCAGCATGAAGTGGCTTGGGCCTGGATCCTCCGACACATCCTGCCGCGTTGGTGTCCAGGAACAGGTTACTGCAGAGTCCTGGCGTCCCTACACTTTATAGCGCTAGTTACATGTCGCTCCGTCGACTCTTCCCCCTTGGTCTTTTTCCAGCACTCCTTTGTGCCACTTGTTAGTTTCTCTTTCGGCCTCAGGGTCCTCCTTCCGGCCCTGCTTTGCACCCTTTCTCAGGGAAGAAGACGCTGGGCTGTCGTTTTTCGCGCCAAAAGATGGCGGCAAAATGGCGGCTCCTCAAAATTTTCAAATAGTTCACGGTTCAAAAGAAGGCACACGTCATCCACTGACGGGGTAAGAATCCTGTTCGTGATGCCAAATTGTCGCAGGCGGGGGATGGATCACAACCAGGGGGCCGCTCGAGGCACTCGGATCCGGGCAGTGGCTGTGGCTCGAGTGGCAGCCGTATCCGATGCTCGCGCAGCCGTCCGTCGCCCACGAGTGAAAAGGGGATATTTACAGGAGAGATTGTCTGTGACGCCACCCATGAGTTGCGGTGTTGGATGGTGACTTTGACCACGCCCCTAGCCACACCCCTAGCCACACCCATTTGGAAGTAAGGGTCATTCAGCAGATGCCCCGGACTGTTCATTCATATTTATAGCAGTCAGAATTTTTTTATATTTCTGTGTCACTATATGACATGTTGCTTATTTGTGCCTATAAAGCCGTGTTCACACGTTGCATAAATTCTGTTTCTTTTTGTTTCTGTCTGCACCAAACTACACAATAACAATCTTCTCTGTTTTTTCCATTTTTGCTGCATTTTTTCTGCCTTTTCTCCATTATTTAATGCGTTTTTGGTTCAGATGTGAATCTGCGTTTTTAAGTGTTTTTATTGTACAGAGAAGCTTTTTCCTGCATTTTTTTAAGCTCCACATAGAAACCTCCAGAGAAACCCCCCCCACCCCGCCCCCGAAAACCGCAGAATTCAGCAGCGTCTTTTCATGGAATCACATCCACTTTACTTGGCCAATTAAACACAGCAGAATGAATGTGCAAAGAAACAGCAGAAAAAAATGCAGCATTTACACTACATGTGAATATGGACTAATTGTCCAAGCAAAGTGGATGAGACGTCCTGAAATCTCCGCTCCTGGTGCGTGGAAAGACGCCGCTGAACTGTGCGCATTTGGTGTTTCTTTCTTTATAAGCTTCAGGATTCACATCAGCAACAAACATGTATCAAATAAGGGGGACAATGTATAAAAAATACCGCAAACACGCAATAATCAGAGAACATTGTTATTGCACTCGTGGCGCGGACACCTGCAGAAAAAATGCCGCATTTACGCTATGTGTGAACACGGCCTCAGTGATCCATTTTTATTACATTTTTTATGGGTTTTAATAAAGAAAAATAATAAATTGCGCCTTTTTTTTCCCGCCATTTACCGATCCTCATAAATAATCTGATCGCTGTGTTGTTCAGGTCATTACGATTACAGGGACACCAAATATGTCCATGTTATTTGCTGATTTGTGATGTTTATTATTTTATAAAAAAGTGCAATAAAATTACATTATTCTATTTTTTTTTATTATTTTTAGTAACTTTATTGGAAGAAAAAAAAAAATCCTCTTTTCCTCTCCCTCTAGAATACATGACATAGAGATGCTGCTCTGTACAATGTAGCTGTGTCCTGTGTAATCTGCTGTGTAAGAGGCTGCATTGTAGGTTCATTTATGTGAAATCCTCCCTCTGACATCATCAATCCTAGTGGCTCAACAGCTAGAGCAGCTAGGAAAGCCAGGAGGTTGCTGGGCACAAGTTTTGAACGTTGCTGGTTTGAATCCAAGGTGGTGAAGATAAAAAAAAATAAAAAAAATTGTATTTGTATTTTTTCCTCATTTCTTTATAGTAGTTTTATGGGAACAAATGAATCCGACTCTTTCACCAACAATTGAGATACAGTATTTATCTATCTATCATCTATCTATCTATCTCTATCCCTCTATCTATCTATCCCTATATCTACCCCTATATCTATCCCTCTATCTATCCCTCTATCTATCTATCTATCTATCTATCTCTATCCCTCTATCTATGATTCTATCTCTCTATCTATCTATGATTCTATCTATCTATGATTCTATCCCTCTATCTATCTATGATTCTATATCTATCTATTATCTGTCGTGTATCTATATATCCCTCTATCATCCATCCCTCTATCATCCATCCATCCCACCCTCTATCTCTCCATTCATCCCTCCATTCATCCCTCTATCCCTCCCTCTATCCCTCCATTCATCCCTCCATTCATCCATCCATTCATCCATCCATCCCTCCCTCTATCCCTCCATTCATCCCTCCCTCTATCCCTCCATTCATCCCTCTATCATCCATCCATCCCTCCCTCTATCCCTCCCTCTATCCCTCCATTCATCCCTCTATCATCCATCCATCCATCCCTCTATCCCTCCATTCATCCCTCCATTCATCCCTCTATCATCCATCCATCCCTCCCTCTATCCCTCCTTTCATCCCTCTATCCCTCCATTCATCCCTCCTTCTATCCCTCCATTCATCCCTCCATTCGTCCCTCTATCATCCATCCATCCCTCTATCCCTCCTTTCATCCCTCTATCCCTCCATTCATCCCTCCTTCTATCCCTCCATTCATCCCTCCATTCATCCCTCTATCATCCATCCATCCCTCCCTCTATCCCTCCATTCATCCCTCTATCATCCATCCATCCCTCCCTTCATCCCTCTATCTCTCCATTCATCCCTCCATTCATTCCTCCTTCTATCCCTCCATTCATCCCTCCATTCATCCCTCTATCATCCATCCATCCCTCCATCCCTCCATTCATCCCTCTATCATCCATCCATCCCTGCCTCTATCCCTCCATTCATCCCTCCCTCTATCCCTCCATTCATCCCTCCCTCTATCCCTCCATTCATCCCTCCATTCATCCCTCTATCATCCATCCAGTCCTGCCTCTATCCCTCCATTCATCCCTCCCTCTATCCCTCCATTCATCCCTCTATCATCCATCCATCCCTCCCTCTATCCCTCCCTCTATCCCTCCATTCATCCCTCTATCATCCATCCATCCATCCCTCTATCCCTCCATTCATCCCTCCATTCATCCCTCTATCATCCATCCATCCCTCCCTCTATCACTCCTTTCATCCCTCTATCCCTCCATTCATCCCTCCTTCTATCCCTCCATTCATCCCTCCATTCATCCCTCTATCATCCATCCATCCCTCCCTCTATCCCTCCTTTCATCCCTCTATCCCTCCATTCATCCCTCCTTCTATCCCTCCATTCATCCCTCCATTCATCCCTCTATCATCCATCCATCCCTCCCTCTATCCCTCCATTTATCCCTCCATTCATCCCTCTATCATCCATCCATCCCTCCCTCTATCCCTCCTTTCGTCCCTCTATCCCTCCATTCATCCCTCCATTCATTCCTCCTTCTATCCCTCCATTCATCCCTCCATTCATCCCTCTATCATCCATCCATCCCTGCCTCTATCCCTCCATTCATCCCTCCCTCTATCCCTCCATTCATCCCTCCTTCTATCCCTCCATTCATCCCTCCATTCATCCCTCTATCATCCATCCATCCCTGCCTCTATCCCTCCATTCATCCATCCCTCTATCCCTCCATTCATCCCTCTATCATCCATCCATCCCTCCCTCTATCCTTCCATTCATCCCTCCATTCATCCCTCCATTCATCCCTCCATTCATCCATCCCTCCATCCATCTTTGCAGCAGAATAATCTGTTTCTGGTGTCTCACCTGCAGTATAGAGGTCAAGATAACAAAATCTTCCTATTGCTTTCAATACAGGCAGTAGCTCAGTGGTAAAGCTGCTGCCTTTGAAACAATGAACTCACAGTTCCACGAGTTCGAGTCCCGGCCGCCCCGAAAATCCAGAGCCGATGATAATTTAATTTAATTTATTCACTCCACTGAGGGGAGGAGCCGGGACATCAGCTGTGAGCCGCGGGAGTGCGGGACAGCCCTGATAAATCGTGCAAGTCCCGCAGAATCCGGGACGGTTGGGAGGTATGCTGTTGAAAACCAAAGCCGAATGCCGGGAGCCTTTTGGAGGGGTGTGCTGGTCCCACGCCCGGGCTGACAGGGCAGGGGCCCTTACTCCTGCACTGTGTGTTTCTCTTATGTTGATTTAAGCCATGTGGAACGGGAGAAATCCGCTCCCGGTTTGTTGTGTACCTGAGGAGCCGTGCCCTCAGATGCTGGCCCATGGGATCTCTGGGCCCTGGCGGTGGCCTTATCCCTCTCGGTGGGCTGTTGTCTTCTTTAAGAACTTTGGGTGGGACAGGACCTATAATCCTGCCCTCAATCGGTTAATTAGCTAGGCCGTCGGTTCCGGTCCTGGCTTCAGGGTCCGAGTACCCCCTCTGTGCTACGGTTTCCGGTCGGGTCTCCGGTGTCGGTACCGGCGGGCTCCAACCCTGTCCCGGTCCACCTCGGACTGCAGAGCCATCTTCCCATCTCCTGATGGCCCTGCTCTGCCATCTGCCACTAAGCCTTGTGCAGGTGCTACTGTAGTCCAGGGGCTCCGACCCCCGACCACACTTCACTGGCTGCTCAGCACAACACCACTGTCACTCTCCCTGTCCAGCTCAGCTCTGCCTCGATCCCACCCCTAGCACCTCAGGACCCCTAGGTGGGAGTTTTCCAACCGCCTGGTGCCGCCCACTGTTGTGTCCCTATTGCTATGGGGGGGTTTACTAGGGTTTCAGGTCGGCTGTATGTAACCCTGTGTGTGGGATGTGATGTTGAATCCCAAGAAGGAGGCGATTCCTGTACCCTTGGTGGGGGCACAGTCATCTGTGGCTCCCTGGTTTTGCCAGGGCGTCACAGTGACGCCCGTTTGGCCATGGCTAAAGTAACGATGCCCGTTGTGTCCTCAGCAAGTTAGCGACAGTTTATGTCGAGACTGTCCTCGTTCAAGGAGGGAGGCAGCAAGACCCCAGACTCTAAATGAAGAAGGGGACACCAGGAGTGGTGTAGGCCCCAGGAGTCGCATCACGAACGGACTCCCCAGTTGTTAGCGCCCTCTCCTACAAAGTGGTGTAAATATGTATTGCAAGTATATTGTCTATTATAATGTATATGGAGAATGTAGCAAGATCCACCTAGCGGTCACCGGTGGTCATATAATAGGAAAGAGATATATGTCTGTGTATTTTAAATGTGCCGCCCCTGTGCCAGCAGCCGCCGCTGCTCGGATCCGGATCTACGGTGCGGCTCGAGGGGTTCTCCGGACCCGGGGGTCGCACGTACACTCCGAATAAAATGGGGCCGTATTTGTACGGGCATGGTAGTAAACTGTCTGTGACGCCAGCCAGGTGTGTGGTGGGATGTAGCACCACTGCTGCTGTTACGGGAAGCCCAGGGAAATGTGATGGCAGCTAGTTGTTAACCCCTCCATGGGTAGGGATGCATTCCCCGGGGTCCAGTGTCTCCGTGCTGAGGATGGTGATTGCAGGGGCCGACGCACCGGGCCAGGCCAGGGATGTTACTCACGGTCGAATAATACACACAAGTCCTGTGGTAAACCAAGGTAATGGTGGCCAGCTGCCGCTGACGGGTGTATCTGGTACCACACCCGGGCTGGTTGTCAAAGTCTCTCTCCTCTGAACTTAGTGTGTTCTGTGTTGGACTTCCCGGTGTGTAACGCAGGAGTCCACTCCCAGGCCTTTGTTTGGGAGCCGTGCCCATCTGACGCTGACCCGTGGGATCTACAGGCCCTGGCGGAGGCCCTATCCCTCTCTGTGGGTGGTTGTCTACTTTTCGGGACTTAGGATGGGACAGGACCTCGAATCCTGCCATCAATCGGTTAATTAGCTAGACCGTCCGTGCCGGTCCTGGCTTCAGGGTCCGAGTACCCCCTCTGTGCTACGGTTTCCGGTCGGGTCTCCGGTGTCGGTACCAGTGGGCTACAACCCTGCCCCGGTCCACTTTGGATCTACTGAGCCGTCTTCCCGTCTCCTGCTGACTATGGCTACCGTCTGCCACCGACCCAGGACGTCAGGGCTCCGACCCTGACGTCTGTCAACTTCAAAGCCTGAACTTGGTCTCACTCTTTTCCTACCCCGGGCTCTCTAGAACCCTAGGTGGGCATTCCCAACCGCCTGGTCCGGCTCACTGGTGTGTCTGTCCTGCCCTAAGGGGGGTGACTAGGGTTTCAGGTCGGCTGTTTTAACCTTGTGTGGGATAGGTGTTATACGGAGGCCTAAATGTATCTATACCTGGTTCTCCAGGGCATTACATAAATACTGTGTATAATATGTACTGGTCCCTCATGCTGTGTTTAGTAGAGTATATAGTACAGGGCCAGATATAGATGTAAGATTAGGTATAGTAATAGTATGTATAGATAGATAGAAAGATAGATAGATAGACTAAAGCTGGGGTCACACTAAACGACAGCGACAACGACGTCGCTGTTACGTCACCATTTTCTGTGATGTAGCAGCGACCTTGTAAGTCGCTGTTATGATCGCTGCTTAGCTGTCAAACACAGCAGCCGAAGCAGCGATCATAATGACACGCGTCGCTGTGCTGCAACATGAGCAGAGAGCACAGAGCCGCGCACACTGCTTAGCGCTGGCTCCTTGCTCTCCTAGCTACAGTACACATCGGGTTAATTAACCCGATGTGTACTGCAGCTACATGTCACAGTGCAGAGAGCAGGGAGCCGCGCACACTGCTTAGCGCTGGCTCCTTGATCTCCTAGCTACAGTACACATCGGGTTAATTAACCCGATGTGTACTGCAGCTACATGTCACAGTGCAGAGAGCAGGGAGCCGCGCACACCACTTAGCGCTGGCTCCTTGCTCTCCTAGCTACAGTACACATCGGGTTAATTACCTGATGTGTACTGCAGCTGCATGTGCAGAGAGCAGGAGCCGGCACTGGCAGTGTGAGAGCGGCGGAGGCTGGTAACGAAGGTAAATATCGGGTAACCACCTTGGTTACCCGATGTTTACCTTGGTTACAGCTTACCGCAGCTGCCAGACGCCGGCTCCTGCTCCCTGCTCGCTTCATTTCATCGCTCTCTCGCTGTCACACACAGCGATCTGTGCGTCACAGCGGGAGAGCGACGACCAAAAAATGAAGCTGGACATTCAGCAACGAGCGGCGACCTCACAGCAGGGGCCAGCTCGTTGCTGGATGTCACACACAGCGACAGCGACGAGACGTCGCTGCAACGTCACAGAAAATGGTGACGTAGCAGCGACGTCGTTGTCGTTGTCGCTGTGTGTGACACCACCTTTAGTCGGAACTAGGGAACAAGCAGCAGGTGGTGGAGAATGGAGTAGATTAAGCAGCTAGATAGTTAACAAGATTTAGTAGGAACACAGGACAGAGCAGACAGTGGGTCGTTATGGGGATGGAGCTAAGAGGGGAGGAGTGAGCAGAGGGTACAGTATGTGTGAGGAAGCAGTAGAATTAGTGAGCGGCAGGAAACATGCCAGGCAGGACTCATGCTAGGAGCCTGTGTGAGGTACTGTAGGGAAGCCCTCCACTAAGTGTTCAGACCTCACCTGGCTAACCGGTGGCAATTCAATTCGGACCAGTGGGGCAAGTTGCGCGTCCGAGGTGTGGGCATGAGTGAGACATGACAGCCGCATGAGGAGTGGATACCGGGGGAAGATAAAGTTACAGGACTTTGCTGCTAAGGGAAGCTTCCTAGGTCAAGTCAGCAAAGTTTTCCCATGAGTACAGAAGGACACAGCACGAGTGGTCCGAAGAGCCTGAAGCATGAGAAGGAAAGTGATCTGCAATAAAGAAGGTTCCTGTTTTGTTTATCAGTGTCTACGTGTACTTTATGTTGCCATCCCTGTCTAAGACGGGGGCCAAGCAAATCGAGATGAAGATAAAGCTACATCTGCACTCATCCTCATATACAGAAGTCAGGGGAAGCAAGAGTTTGACAGCGCGATCTAAGGGGTTAACAGGCACGGGTGGATCTCCAATCCACCCACACCTGTTAGTCGCACATATCTTTGCGGGGATGATAGCGGGCTCACCACGGCAGCCCGTGGGTAAAGGACAAAGGAGGAAGGCTACCTAGGACATATATCTACATCCTAGCTCATGAAGGGGTTAAAGGGAATATGCCAGCGGTTTTTGCTATGTAAGCTGAGGACAGCATACTATAGTGGTTTAAAAACAAAAATCAACTATTCCTCTCTTATCTGTATGTAAGCTACTGTTTACTCAAACTAATGGCTTTATCACCCTGTTATTAACATTACTAGGTCTAATGGTACCGTCACACTTTAGCGACGCTCCAGCGATCCTACCAGCGATCTTACCTGGTCAGGATCACTGGTGCGTCGCTACATGGTTGCTGGTGAGCTGTCAATCAGGCAGATTTCACCAGCGACCAGCCCCCAGCCAAGCGATGCGTGGAAGCAATGCTGCGCTTGGTAACTAAGGTAAATATCGGGTAACCAAGCGCTTGGTTACCCGATATTTACCTTGGTTACCAGCGCACACCGCTTAGCGCTGGCTCCCTGCACTCCTAGCCAGAATACACATCGGGTTAATAAGAAAACCGCTTTGCTTATTTACCCGATGTGTACTCTGGCTACGTGTGCAGGGAGCCGGCACTGGCAGCGTGAGAGCGGCGTACGCTAGTAACCAAGGTAAATATCGGGTAACCAAGCAAAGCGCTTCGCTTGGTTACCCGATATTTACCTTGGTTACAGCTTACCGCAGGCTGCCAGAAGCCGGCTCCCTGCTCCCTGCACATTCAGATTGTTGCTCTCTCGCTGTCAAACACAGCGATGTGTGCTTCACAGCGGGAGAGCAACATCCAAAAAATGAACCAGCACTGTGTGTAACAAGCAGCGATTTCACAGCAGAGGCCAGATCGCTGCTCAGTGTCACACACAGCGAGATCGCTAATGAGGTCACTGGTGTGTCACAAAAACCGTGACTCGGCAGCGATCTCGCTAGCGATCTCGCTATGTGAGAAGTACCCCTAACTGGCATGTGCAAAGGAGTTCGACATGCCCCCCCCTGTGATTGACACCATACAGTTAATGTACAATCTCTATTGAGAGCTTGGTGTGGGCGGGGGCTCAGGTGCTTGATAAAACTAATTCTTTGATTGTGTGAGAACGGCTGCACCCAGTAATCTACGTGATGCAGCATTGGATTCAGAATCTCTTTTACATTATGTTGCTGTCAGTTGAGGTAGTAAAAACCTGCTGACAGATTCCCATTAACTATGTTACAATTTTAATTACAGATGTTACTTTTTTATCAGTTGTGGCTATAAGTTACTGTGAGCTTTTGCAGATACTGATTCGCTTTCCTCCTGTCTGACAGTGTCTCTATGAAAAGGACATTTCTTATTGACTATATAATCAGATATTTACAAATTAAAAGCTGGCACAGAAAAGGATATTGAAACTTACAGAGTCTTAGACCTTAGGGTGTTTTGACACTGCTTATTGTCGATCATTTAGTGGTCCTGTCTGAAGCCCCTGCAAAACGAGATTTGCATGTGTACGTTGATGGGGCCATTGACTATAATGGTGCATATCAAGTCACCATTAGAGATGAGCGAACCGGTCGCGGTTCGGCTCGAGGTCGGCTCGCCGAACGGGGGTCCCGTTCGAGTTCGGTTCGTCGAACGTTCGACGAACCGAACTCGAACCAATAGGCTATAATGGGAGGCAATCACAAACACATAAAAATGCATGATAAATGTACACAAACAGTTAATAAACATTGCCATAACACTTACCGGTCCTCGCGATCCCTTCTGCACTCTGTCTCCTGCCGCTATTCCATCCGATGATCGCTGAATCCTCCCGTGACCGGCACTGCCAGCAGAGATGCAGGACCTGTCGTGACGTCAAAATAGCCATGTGACCAGTCACGTGGCTATTATCTCATTGGCTACAGACTGGTCACATGACTATGACGCGTCATGTAGGACCTGCGAGTGCATCTCTCCGGTACACGGTGCACATATGTGTATCGCCGTGTACCGGCGACATGCTCTAGCACACGGTCGACTCCCCGTTCCGTTAGGGACCGGCTGACACAGCCGGTCATTAACGGAGATCACCGTTGCCATAGCAACGCAGTTAGCGGTGACGTCACCGCTAACCGCAGCTCCGAGAGCACCGTTGCTATGGTAACGCGTCTGTCAGCGTAACCGCTGTTACCGCTGACAGCCAGCACTGATCACTCACAGAGTGAGGGCTGCACGCTGCTTCCCGATTGTAGTGAGGATTGTACTGAGGATGAGGTTCCCCAGCCCCAAGTGATGGGCTGGTGAACCTCATCCTCACTACAATCGTCACTACTACTACACTAGTGAGGATTGTACTGAGGATGAGGTTCCCCAGCCCCAAGTGATGGGCTGGTGAACCTCATCCTCACTACAATCGTCACTACTACTACACTAGAAAGAAAGAAGACAGAAGAGCAGAATCGTGGAGGGCTGACAGGGGGTAATAAAGATGGAGTCTCTAATGTGTCTGTGTATTTATTTCTATTAAAGTATTTTTTCTCTGTGTGGTGTCTTTTTTTTAACCCTTTATTGGAGATTCTTAATGGCCGGGTCAAACGTGCCTGACATTAAGAATCTCTGGCTTAATACTGGCTAGTAAAACAAAGCCAGTATTAACTCATGATTACCCAACAAGCCACCCGGCTCCAGGGCTGTTGGAAGAGTTGGATACAGCGCCAGATGATGGCGCTTCTATGAGAGCGCCATTTTCTGGGACGGCTGCGGACTGAAATCCGCAGCAGAGGCGCCCAGAAACCTCGGGCTAACCTGTGCTGCGGATTCCAATCCCCAGCTGCCTAGTTGTACCCGGCTGGACACAAAAATGGGGCGAAGCCCACGTCATTTGTTTTTTAATTATTTCATGAAATAAGTGAAATAATTAAAAAAAAATGGGCTTCCCTATATTTTTGGTTCCCAGCCAGGTACAAATAGGCAACTGGGGGTTGGAGGCAGCCCGTGGCTGCCTGCTGTACCTGGCTAGCATACAAAAATATGGCGAAGCCCACGTCATTTTTTTGGTGGGCAAAAAACTTCTGCATACAGTCCTGGATGGAGTATGCTGAGCCTTGTAGTTCTGCAGCTGCTGTCTGCTCTTCTCCATACAGACAGACAGCAGCTGCAGAACTACAAGGCTCAGCATACTCCATCCAGGACTGTATGCAGAAGTTTTTTGCCCCCTGAAAAAATTATGTGGGCTTCGCCATATTTTTGTATGCTAGCCAGGTACAGCAGGCAGGTACGGCTGCCCCCAACCCCCAGTTGCCTATTTGTACCCGGCTGGGAACCAAAAATAAAGGGAAGCCCTTTTTTTATTATTTCATGAATTTCATGAAATAATTAGAAAACAAATGACGTAGGCTTCGCCCCATTTTTGTGTCCAGCCAGGTACAACTAGGCAGCTGGGGATTGGAATCCGCAGCACAGGTTGGCCTGAGCTTTCTGGGCCCCACTGCTGCGAATTGCAGTCTGCAGCCGCCTCAGAAAATGGCAGTGGGGGTTAGCAGCCAGTAGCTGCTTGGATTACCCTTAGCTAGCAATACAAAAAATGCAGCGGGAGCCCATATATATTTTTTTTAATTATTTATTTAAATAACTAAAAATAAAATGGGCTTCCCTGTATTTTGATTGCTGGACATCACAGTGCTGTAAAAATAAATCTTTAAAAAAATGACGTAGCGCTCCGCGGTATTTTTGATTCTCAGCAGATAAAGCAGACAGCTATGGGTTGCCACCCCCATCTGCCTGCCGTTACCTTGGTTGGCAATCAAAATACAGGGAAGCCCATTAATTTTTTCTATTTAAAAAATAGTTAAAAAAAAAAATGACGTTGGGTCCCCCCATTTTTGATAGCCAGCTAGGGTAAAGCAGACGGCTGTAGCCTGAAAACCACAGCTGGCAGCTTTACCGTGGTTGGGGATCCAATGTGGAGGTCCCCTCAGGCTCTTTTTTATAATTATTTTATAAATATTAATAATTACACAATAAAAGTAGGGTCCCCCCCAAATTGGATCACCAGCCAAGGTAAAGCGGACAGCTGTGGTCTGGTATTCTCAGGGTGGGAAGGTCCATAGTTATTGGGCCTTCACAGCCTAAAAATAGCAGGCCGCAGGCACCCCAGACGTGGCGCATCCACTAGATGCGCCAATCCTGGCGCTTCACCCCAGCTCATCCCGTGCCCTGGTGCAGTGGCAAACGGGGTAATAAATCGGGTTGATACTAGCTGTAAAGTCACCTGAGATCAAGCCCAGCAGTTTGTGATGTCATGGCGTCTATTAGATACCCAACATCATAAACTGTCAGTACTAACAAAAAAAAAAAAAAAATCGACAAAAGAAATTTATTTGAAAAAACAGTCCCCAAAACATTTCCTCTTTCACCAATTTATTGTAAGAAAAAAAATAAAGGGGTCCCACGACGACTCTGGACCGTCTAGAATATGGGGGGGGAGACACTCAGGGAACGTATCCCCCATTTTCTAGGAGTGCGGACCCTTCATGTGAGGAGTGTGGGTGCAATGAATCTGCACTCACTCTCCCCGGGTCCACAGCAGCAGAGTCCATGTCGTAATGGTTGCTACCAAAGCTGCAATGCCCTGCTCATGAGGTAAGGGCATGCCTAATCAGGAGAACTACTGTAGAGGAAGCTCTGCTCACTGGTATATAGGTGCTCAGAGGTAATAATAGATAAAATTAGTGAGTAACCTCGGCACTCTAAATCTCCCAGACTAAGTCAGTAAGTCACAACGGATAGTAATGCAAAATCACTCTTTATTGGTCCGTATTAAGAAAAAAAAAATTTCATAAGCATATATGTTTTTGTCCAAAACAAGTTACAAATGACGTTTCGGCCTGAGCCTTCGTCAGATTGGACTTATCTGCATGTAATCATGAAAAATGACAATAATCAGTATCACATAAGAGTGAGAGAACAATAACATAAACTCGAACAATGTAGAGGTACAATTGGGATGCAGCAAAAAAATTGCAACACAGCAAGAAATGAAACACATGATACAAATGTCATAATACAGTACAAGGACAGTATAGTAATGACAAATATGGGGTCAGAGTAGGCTTAGACAGCTCTGGTACGAAAGAGATGTCAATCATAAAGTAACATGTGCAGTAGGTGTAGAGCTACAGTATGCATGGCAGAGCTAATGGGTAGACTGACCATAGAAAAAGAACGGAGAAAAAGTGGAGAAAAAGTGGAGAAAAAGTGGAGTAAAAATGTAGAAAAAGTGGAGAAAAAGTGGATAAAAAGTGGATAAAAAGTGGATAAAAAGTGGATAAAAAGTGGAGAAAAAATGGAGAAAAAGTGGAGAAAAAGTGGAGAAAAAGTGCAGAAAAAATGGAGAAAAAGTGGAGAAAAAGTGAAGTAAAAATGGAGAAAAAGTGGAGAAAAAGTGGAGAAAAAGTGGAGTAAAAATGGAGAAAAAGTGGAGAAAAAGTGGAGAAAAAGTGGAGAAAAAGTGGAGAAAAAAGTGGAGAAAAAGTGGAGTAAAAATGGAGAAAAAGTGGAGAAAAAGTGGAGAAAAAGTGGAGAAAAAAATGGAGAAAAAGTGGAGAAAAAGTGGAGTAAAAATGGAGAAAAAGTGGAGAAAAAGTGGAGAAAAAGTGGAGAAAAAGTGGAGTAAAAGTGGAGAAAAAAATGGAGAAAAAGTGGAGAAAAAGTGGAGAAAAAAATGGAGAAAAAGTGGAGAAAAAGTGGAGTAAAAATGGAGAAAAAGTGGAGAAAAAGTGGAGAAAAAGTGGAGAAAAAGTGCAGAAAAAAGTGGAGAAAAAGTGGAGAAAAAGTGGAGAAAAAAATGGAGAAAAAGTGGAGAAAAAGTGGAGTAAAAATGGAGAAAAAGTGGAGAAAAAGTGGAGAAAAAGTGGAGAAAAAGTGGAGAAAAAAGTGGAGAAAAAGTGGAGAAAAAGTGGAGTAAAAGTGGAGAAAAAGTGGAGAAAAAGTGGAGAAAAAGTGGAGAAAAAGTGGAGAAAAAATGTAGAAAAAGTGGAGAAAAAGTGGAGAAAAAGTGGAGTAAAAATGGAGAAAAAGTGGAGAAAAAGTGGAGAAAAAGTGGAGAAAAAGTGGAGAAAAAAGTGGAGAAAAAGTGGAGAAAAAGTGGAGTAAAAGTGGAGAAAAAAATGGAGAAAAAGTGGAGAAAAAGTGGAGAAAAAGTGGAGAAAAAGTGGAGAAAAAATGTAGAAAAAGTGGAGAAAAAGTGGAGAAAAAGTGGAGAAAAAGTGAAGTAAAAATGGAGAAAAAGTGGAGAAAAAATGGAGAAAAAAATGTAGAAAAAGTGGAGAAAAAGTGGAGAAAAAGTGGAGAAAAAAATGGAGAAAAAGTGGAGAAAAAGTGAAGTAAAAATGTAGAAAAAGTGGAGAAAAAATGGAGAAAAAAATGTAGAAAAAGTGGAGAAAAAGTGGAGAAAAAAATGGAGAAAAAGTGGAGAAAAAGTGGAGAAAAAGTGAAGTAAAAATGGAGAAAAAGTGGAGAAAAAATGGAGAAAAAAATGGAGAAAAAGTGGAGAAAAAGTGGAGAAAAAGTGGAGAAAAAAAAATGGAGAAAAAGTGGAGAAAAAGTGAAGTAAAAATGGAGAAAAAGTGGAGAAAAAATGGAGAAAAAATGTAGAAAAAGTGGAGAAAAAGTGGAGAAAAAAATGGAGAAAAAGTGGAGAAAAAGTGGAGAAAAAGTGGAGAAAAAATGGAGAAAAAGTGGAGAAAAAGTGGAGAAAAAGTGGAGAAAAAGTGGAGAAAAGATGGAGAAAAAGTGGAGAAAAAGTGGAGAAAAAAGTGGAGAAAAAAGTGGAGAAAAAGTGGAGAAAAAGTGGAGTAAAAATGGAGAAAAAGTGGAGAAAAAGTGGAGAAAAAGTGGAGAAAAAGTGGAGAAAAAGTGGAAAAAAAATGGAGAAAAAGTGGAGAAAAAGTGGAGAAAAAGTGGAGAAAAAGTGGAGTAGAAATGGAGAAAAAGTGGAGAAAAAGTGGAGAAAAAGTGGAGAAAAAGTGGAGAAAAAATGGAGAAAAAATGTAGAAAAAATGGAGAAAAAAATGTAGAAAAAGTGGAGAAAAAGTGGAGAAAAAAATGGAGAAAAAGTGGAGAAAAAGTGGAGCACCCTTTGATGCCTTTCATGTGGCACTAAGGGGTGCTTAGCTTTGTATTTAGCCAAAAAAATGAAAAAAAAAAATGACGTAGGGTTCCCCCTAGTTTTGTAGCCAGCTAGGGTAAAGCAGACGGCTGCAGCCTGCAGACCACAGCTGGCAACCTCACCTTGGCTGGTAATCCAAAACTGAGGGCACCCCACGCTGTTATTTTAAATTAAATAAATAATTAAAAAAAAAAAACACGTAGGGGTCCCTCAAAATTGGATCACCAGCCAAGGTAAAGCAGACAGCTGGGGCCTGATATTCTCAGACTAGGGAGGGCCATGGTTATTGGACTCTCCCCAGCCTAAAAATAGCAGGCCGCAGCCGCCCCAGAAGTGGCGCATCCGTTAGATGCGCCAATCCTGGTGCTTCGCCCCAGCTCATCCCGCGCCCTGGTGCGGTGGCAAACGGGGTAATATATGGGGTTAATACCAGATGTGTAATGTCACCTGGCATCAAGCCCTGGGGTTGGTGAGGTCTGGCGTCTATCAGATACCCGACATCACCAACCCAGTCAGTAATAAAAAAAATAGACGACAAACACATTTTTATTTGAAAAAACACTCCCCAAAACATTCCCTCTTTAACCAATTTATTAGAATGAAAAACAAATCCAGGTCTGGTGTAATCCAAGGGGTTGCCATGACGATCCACACTGTCCCAGTCAATGAAGAGCAGGATGTTCCCCATTGGCTGGGAGAGCAATGCAGTGACCTGAGCTAACATCAATGGGTCAGCCCAGGTCACTGCAGGTCACTGCAGGGGATGACAAGTGCTGCTGTCAGCGAGGTACATTACCTGCGCTGATCTCCAGCACACTGACAGCCCCTGTCACTGAGTTCAATGACCGGCGTCTTCACACCAAGTATCGCGAGAGGCCCGTGACGTCACCGCTAGTCAGTCTCGGGTCGGAAGCGAGAGGTGATGTGACAAGCGGCGGCCATGGAGGACAGTGACAGCGCTGAGGTCGGGATGGCGGGACTTCATCACCGCAGGTAAGCCGAGCGGGACCATGTGTGTGTGTGTGTGTGTGTGTGTATGTGAGTGTGTGTGTGTGTGTGTGTGTGTACATGTGTACATGCCGCGGGCAGGAGGGGGCGGAGTGAGCTGAGCGGGGAAGTGTGGGCTTCCTGCACGTAACTAGGATAAACATCGGGTTACTAACCAAAGCGCTTTGCTTGGATACCCGATGTTTATCTTGGTTACCAGCTTCTGGCAGGCTGCCAGCGATGGCTCCTGCACACTGTAGCTGTAAAAAGCCCTGCTTTTTGCTGCTAGAACCGTTCTCGAACGTATCTAGAACTATCGAGCTTTTGCAAAAAGCTCGAGTTCTAGTTCGATCTCGAACAACCCCAAAAATCACTCGAGCCTAGAACTGGAGAACCACGAACCGCGAACCGCGCTCAACTCTAGTCACCATGTGGTCTGTCATGCACCATTTTCGGGTGTATACGCCTACTGGAGTTGGACACCCAGACATAGACTGCATTTCGGTGTCCACCTCCAATATTCATATATGCCCGAAAATGGTGCACGATAGAACACACGGTAACTCTGTCTGCACCATTATAGTCAATGGCCCTGTCGGCGTATGAGTTCGAATCTGGTTTTACAGGGGGGTTCGGATGTAAGCCCTAACGGGAGCAGTGAACAGTGGACAAAACATAGTGTTAAAGCACCCTAGTTCTGACACACACATACACATTATATAACGGTTGTGTATACTTATGGTGAATCGTTGTGGATTATTGAATGATTCTTACAACTTGCTACAAATGACATAACTCATTTAAGACTCCTAGAAACCTAGTACTAGGATTGCATTTGATTTTCGAAGGACAGTCAAAACTGGGTCCTGGCCAACACTTAACACCAAATTCAGCCATACAAGCTTCTGGAATGAGCACATGTTCTAAATCAAGGAGGGAAGAATTCTCAACTGACATTGACTAACACACAAGAGACTGCAATACAGATTAATTGAAAAAGCACATAGTGTATGAGCTTACAGTTTCCATAGCCTTTCCTTTTACAGTATATCACAAACGTGAGTACACCCCTCCCATTTTTTAAAATATTTTATTATATCTTTTAATGGGAAAACACTGAAGATATGAAACTTTGAAACAATGTACAGTAGTCAGTGTACAGCTTGTATAACTGTAAATTTTGGTGTGTCCTGTAAATAACACAACACACAGGCATTAATGTCTAAACCGCTAGCAACAAAAATGAGTATAACCCTAAGTGAATATGGACAAATTCTGCCCAAAGTGTCAATATTATGTGTGGCCACCATTACTTTCAAGCACTGACTTAACTCTCTTGAGCATAGAGTTCACTAGAGCTTCACAGGAGCCACTGGATCCTCATCCATCCTCCATGATGACATCACGGAGCTGGTGAATGTTAGAGACCTTATGCTCTTCCACCTTCCCTTTGAGGAGGCCCCACAGATGATCAATAGGCCTCCACCTTCCCTTTGAGGAAGCCCCACAGATGATCAATAGGGTTTAGGTCTGGAGACATGCTTGGCCAGTTAAGCACCTTTACCCTCAGATTCTTTAGCAAGGCAGTGGTCATCTTGGAGGTGTGTTTGGGGTCATTGACATGTCGGAATACTGCTCTGCAGCCCAGTGGATCATACTATGCTTTAGTAGTCAGAGTACATGTTGGCATTCACGGTTCCCTCAATGAACTGTAACTTCCCACAGCTGGCAGCACTCATGCAGCCCCAAACCATGACATTCCCACCACCATGCTTGACTGTAGGCAAGATACACTTGTCTTTGTCCTCCTCTCCTGGTTCCTGCCACACACGCTTGACACCATCTGAACCAAATAAGTTTCTCATGGTCTCATCAAACCTGATTTGCTTGTCTTCAGAAAAATGTTTGCATGCTTTCTTGTGCATCATCTTTACACGAGGCTCCCGTCTGTGATGAAAGCTATGTAAGACCAATTGTTGCAGGGTGCGGTATGGCCTGAGCACTGACAAGATGACCGTTCACCCCTGTAACCTCTGTAGCAAAGCTGGCAACACTTGTAAATCTTTTGGAAAAGGCAACCTTTGGATATGATGCTAAGCACTCAACTTCTTTGGTCGACCATGGCGAGGCCTGTTCTGAGTGGAACCTCTCTTGTTAAACTGCTGTATGGTATTGGCCATTGTGCTGCAGCTCAGTTTCAGGGTGTTGGCAATCTTCTTATAGCCTAGGTCGTCTTTATGTAGAGCAATAAGTCTTTTTTTTCAGATTCTTAGAGAATTCTTTGCCATGAGGTGCCATGTTGAATTTCCAGTGATCAGTATGAGAGAGTGTGTGAGCGATAACATCAAATGTAACACACCTGCTCCCCATTCACACCTGAGACCTTATAACACAAATGAGTCACTTAACCCTGGGAAAGGAAAATGGCTAATCGGGCATGATCTTGCCATTTTCACTTAGGGGTTTACTCACTTTTCTTGACAGTGGTTTTGACATTAATGGCTGTGTTTTGAGTTATTTAGAGGGCATCAAATTTAAACTGTTAAACAAACTGTACACTGACTACTTTTCATTGCATGAAAATGTCATATACGGTACTCAGTGTTGTTCCACGAAAAGATATAATAAAATATACTATAAAATATACTGTATGTAATTTCTTCTTTTTATATACTTTATTTTTTTTATTAGCTTGACAGACTGTATTGAGTTTGAAATTTCAATAATGTCGCTCAGCTCTAATAAATATGTACTGTATTTTCCAGATTATAAGACGCACTAAAATGGGGATGTGTCTTATAATCCGGATATGGCTTACCAGAGTGGCGGTGGTGGTGCGGAATCACAAGAGGCAGGGTCGGGGATACTGAGAGCTCGGAGGAGGCGGTGTTACTGCAATGGAGCACCTCAGAAGGGTCACAGGACGGATCGTCGTCTATGCGGCAGGAGCCATTGATCTGACAGTGGGCTGCGGGCTCCATTGAATCACTCACGGTTGATGCAATGGACTTATGAAAATGGCTGCGGAGGCAGCACGTGTGTAGATTGGCGCGCTGAACTTCAAGTAAATGGCCGCGGAGTCCTATCTGGGCACAAGCCGCCTCCGCATCCATTTACTTGAAGTTAAACATGTCCACTACGAGCAATTCAATGGAGCCAGCAGTCTGCCGGAAGATCAATGGCGCCTGCCACTGCGACATTCCTGAGCCCACAGTATCGCTGACCCTCCGTCCGCTACGAGCCCGCAGCATCGCCAGCACTGCCTCCTGTTACGTTCCTGAGTCGCTCCCCCCGGTAACATATTATAAGACGCACTGGGATTATAAGATGGACCCTCATTTTAACGTTAAAAATTATTTTTTCCTATTTTCCTCCTCTAAATATGGGGTGCGTCTTATAATCCGATGCCTCTTATAAAAACGAAAAATACAGTAATTTTATTATAGGTTGAAATGCTGCTGTTCCCCTGAAAATAGCATTACTTTTTTTCTGCTCTGTTCCAAAGGTATCTCCTGCTCTCCCTGTATGTAAATCTAGTCTTTTTAGCCAACTAGGTATGGTTCTCCAGAAGTCTACCATAGAGAAGACTTCACAACCCCGCCTACTTGGCTAAAAAGCTTAGCTTTATATACGAGGAAGAGACGTCCATATCTCGGAATGGCAAGTTAAGGAACAAAAGAAAAACAACTCTTGCTTCTGGAGAACAGCACCATTTACACCAAGTAAAAAATTACATTTATGGCAAGTGACAGGTCTTCTTTGAAGTCAATGGAGTCAATTGCTTCTTAAAAGGGTTGTCCACTGCTTTTATATTGTTGACTTATCCTTCAGATAGGTCATCAATGTCTGATCGGCTGGGGTCCGACATTCTGTACCCCCGCCAATCAGCTGTTCTCAGTCCCTGGGGCGTCGGCAGCAGGCAGCCGGAAAAAATCAGTTCCAGTGCTGCTCCGTCTTCTGATAGCGGCCAATGCCGGGTAGTGCATGTGTGCCTCCCATTCTAATAAATGTGTAGTCCCAGCACTATCAGAAGATGGAGCAGCACCGGAACTGAGCATTTCCGACTCCGTGCTGGCGCCGCCGGGATCGAAAACAGCTGATTAGCGGGGGTGTAGGATATCGGACACCAGCTGATTAGACATTGATGACCTACAGTATCTGAAGGATAGGCCACCAATATAAAACTAGTGGACAACCTCTTTAACTTAGGAAAAGTGTATAATGGAGATCCTGTCATTCCCTTTAAGTCATATGCAGGGATTTTAACTTCTCTGTAGACTGTCAGCGGTCCCGGGGTAACAAGTCCTGGACAAGTCACTGACTGGTGCTTTTCAGCTGATGTATAATATATGGTCAAATATGGGGCCAAATTATACAGGAAAGTCAGGATTAGATGTCAAAGCAAAGGGTGAGACAGGAAACAAGTCAGGTGCAAGAAAATGTAAAAGTGTCAGAATGGTACACAACAGAGAAGTCAAACAGTGCAGAGGTCATTATCAAGTATATAGGAAAATAAGAGGAGAACGTAGAAGCGGACTAGAAAAGTAACAGTACACATGTTAATAACTCACACAGACATGAGTGACTGCTAAATTTAAGTAGAGTGCACAAATAATCCCAGGATCTCTGACTGTCTGATCAGTCAAGGTCACAGACGGACCAGACAGTTGTGCAATATTGCGCATGCGCCATGCCCCATCATAGACTATTATTAACAGGAGCGCAATACAAGATGCATTATAAACGAGGACTAACGTCAGAATGACAATTAATAAAGTGCTGACATTCTGATGCTGGGGACAGTTTTTGTCAGTAATGCCATGTACAGTAAAGCACTAATATATAATGTAATGTAGAAGCTATTGTAAGTCATAAGCGTAACAGTATTCAGTGAGGTGTTTCATTACTGTGTGAAGGCGGCAGGCAGAACACTGGAATCTGAACACTTAATGGCTGTAATAAATGACTTTGCTCCTCCTAACATGAACATTTTCCTAAACTGAAGAAAAGGAATCGGAGCTTGTCTTATATACATCACGCTGTACAGTAATTCTCATGGAACCAGTGAGACATATTTAGAAAAGTTGCTGTGTAATGAAATCAATGGAAAATACCAATTAAAAATAGATGTGGATGGCGGCAAAAAAGTATGATCCTCAAGGAAACGTCCAGCTTTGCTGAATATCATCCATTCCAGTCAGGGTAGGGGGATAGGGGGTGAACCCTATTAGGCCTTATTTACTGTCACAACCCTATTAACCCCAGAACTCCCGCCCTGACAAGGGCACTCCACAAATCTCCCTGTTTGTTTATTTCCTACATTTGCCTTTTGAGGCCTCCCGATGCGTTTCTCCTTCTTAGGGTCATCAGGAGATGACTATGCACACAAGAAAACAGAACAAGATAATGGGCTGGTATATCAGTATCCCAGTGGTGGATCTGATCTACCATTGGGATACTGATAAACCAGCCCATTATCTTTTTTGTTTTCTTATGTGACAGTGAATAGGATCTAATAGGGCTAATTCACCCCCTGACTGGGATGGGTAATTTTCAGCAAAGCCGGATGTCCTCTTGTAGATCGTACTTGGTTCTCTGACACCTGGTTGAAATAGTTTCAAGTTTAATATTGATTTTGGTTGTTGTAGCTCACATCTTTGCCATTAATACTGGCATATGGATTGCCTTTATACATTAATTTACTTAATACTTCATATATGGGAACTATTAATTGTTTGACTCTTCAGATTTAAGCCAACGTTCTCAGCCAGTGTCACACACCATGAAACTTAGGGGGTACTTAAAGGGGTATTCCCATCTCCAAGATCCTATCCTAATATGTAGTAGGTGTACTGATAATAACATTAGCAAATACCTCCAATTAGAAATGTAGTATAATTCTTATGAGTAGTATAATTCTTATGAGCTTAGGTATCCATGGTTATGATCACACATATGTGCCACCGCATCAGCGGTCGAACCGCTCGGATCCGGGGTCTGCTGTGGCTCGAGGGTCTCCGGACCTGGAGCTCGCAGCCACTTCAAATGCAAAGGGGGTATTTACAGGGGCTAAGAGTTCGTGACGCTACCTGTGGTTCGCGGTAAGGGGAGTACCGGCGCTGCCGATGGGAGTACCCGGGGGAGATGGAGCGGGGCAGCCAGATGACGTTCCCTCCACGGGTAGGGGAGGCCCCGAGCCTCTGGATAATGGAGGTGTAGGGGAGCGTGGTGCAGATTGGAAGCAGGGGAGGACAGCGTACTCACTCAGGCAGTGTTGGTAGTGATGCGACGGGAAAGCAGACTCTGACACAAAGGGTATACCAAGTCTCTGGGTGCTGGTGCCACTTCAGGGGAGCTCGTGCGGGAGTATGCTCCCTTTGGTATAGCTAGTGATCTGTACCTTGCCACTATGCACTTTATTTTAGATGTTCTGTGTGACCCCTATGCTTGAAGCTGTCGGGGTCCCGCTCCCCACTGTTAAATAGGGAAGCTGTGCTCTCGATGGCTGACACTTAGGATTTCAGTGGGCCGCATAAGCTGGAAAGCCCTATCCCTCTTGTTGTGTTGATGCCTTCGATCTCTGAGCTCTTGGGGAAGTTCACAAAGATGCTATCCTCCACAGGTTAATTATCAGGTTGCATGTAACTTCTCCCTGATCTAGGGTCCAGTACCCCGCCGTGCTCGGTACCTGTTCGGTTACTAGGTACTCCAGTGCCCACCATTCCCCAACTAAGCCTGGCACCTTTCTCCAATACCCAGCGACCGGGTCTCCGACTCCTTCAGTCCCAGACCACCGTCTGCGACCTAGCCAACGTCTCCCATGGAGCTCCAACTCCCTCCAGCTCCTCACTCTCTGAAGGCTACCACTCCACTAACTCTGCCCCTCCCACCAGTGTTTTGACCCCTAGGCGGGTGGCCCTTTGCCAGCTAGACCACCCGCTGGTGTGCCTGACAGGGTGTAGTGTGAGGTGTGACTAGGATTTGCATGCTGATGGAGCAATACCAAAAGTTAGGATCCCAGCACCATGGCGGGGTTGAGTCCTGCACCAAAAGATAAAGAGTGCAGTACCATGTGACACCCTGACTAGTTCAGGGGCGTCACACATACAGTCCCAGTTAGTTGCTCATGGTCATAACCATGGATCATCATAAGAGAAGGTAGAATAGTGGCACACACTGTTGTATAAAAGTCCTTGCTTTATTATAAATGCATAAAAGGTGAGCGGGTACGAGACCAGATGCTGGCACTCTGGAGAACAGCATCTGGTCTCGTACCCGCTCACCTTTTATGCATTTATAATAAATCAAGAAATTTTATACAGCAACGTGTGCCACGATTCTGTCTTCTCTTATGATGATCTTCGCTGGGCTGGTTCCCTTCCAGTGAGCAACGCTGTACAGAGCCTTGGTGGTTATTGTCGCTCCTCCTGTCCCTCACAGTATTGAATCAGGTGACCCAGTGGCGTGGTACTGCATCTGTTTTCCTTGTTTCATAATCGTGGATACCTAAGGTCCTGCAATGCCCTGAACATGAGGTAAGCGACACACCTAATCAGAAGAACTATATTACATTTCTAATTGGCGGTATTTGCTAATATTATTATTATTATTATTACACCTACTACATATTGGGATAGGATCTTGGAGATGGAAATAACCCTTTAATGTCTCTTTGCTGTGGCTTGGAGGTAGTTTGAGATGATTTATTTGACTAGGGGTACTTGCCCAAAATGCACTGATCAATGCCATGCCTTTTTTATCTGCATTACATCTACAATAATAGGCAAAATGGCTAATAAATTCAGCGCATGTGGAATCAGCAGTCAATAATCTGGCAATGATGACTATCTGCATGAATGAACCAATAAATGTAATGGCTTGTGCTGTGTTGCATCATGGCAAGCAACACATTAATTGTCAAGTTAACGACTATTTATCTAAAAGAAATTAAAGCAATGCAAATAAATTGGTTTAACAATATGCTTTACTTAGCAGTGCATGTGCTTGTCAGATGGAAAAGCACACCACAATTGGCAACATGGGGAGACATACGTTCCCATGGTCCATTAACTAGGTGTAAAGTTACATGCAAAGTGTTTTATACTGTGCTCTGCCATGTCCATGGATCACTTACTGCAGTTAATCCAGACCATAATATTATGACATATGATGACACCTGAGAGTAAGTAATGTGACATTTCACTGATCGTCACACAGTCTGTCCAGCACAGGTTGAATGGGTTATAGAATGGTCTGTACTTGGGTATCTAACAAATCATTCCCATTGTGCCCCAGAGAGTATATAAAATGCTGATTCATTTGGGACCAAGGTTTTATTAATGGGAACCTGTCAGGTGCAATCTGTACCCAGAACCAGGAGCAGTTCTGGGTGCATATTGCTAATCCCGGCCTAACTGTCCCTGTATACACTAGCATAGATAAAGGGATCTTTAGAAAAAGTATTTCTAAATATCCTTAATGATGTGCTAAGGAGGCCAGGAACTAGTTGCAAGGGTGTTAGTTCTTGTGCTTATTCCACCCTCTTAACATGCTCACAGGGGTGTGCTAACATGCTATTCAATACAGCATCACCAGCGGTGACGCACGTACCTGTGTCCACTGTCACCACTGATTTGAAGTCCCGACACTTACGGTCATGCGCATTAGACCTCTCTGAAACCGGGACGCGTACATAGGGCTTCATACTGTGCATGACCGGAAGTGCTGGGATTTTAGATCAGTGGTGACAGTGGACACAGGCACGTGCATCACCGCTGATGATGCTGTATTGAATAGCATGTTAGCACGCCCCTATGGGTGTGCTATTATACCAAAAGGGCGGAATGAGCACAGGAATTAAAGCCCTTCTGACTAATCTCTGCGCTCATTAGCATATCATAAAGGATCTTTAGAAATACGTTTTCTAAAGATCTTTTATCTATGCTAGTGTATACAGGGACAGTTAGGCAGGGATTAGCAATATACACCCAAAACTGCTCGTGGTGCTGGGTGCATATTGCACCTGACAGGTTCCCTTTAAGTAAAATTAAGACCTTTCTGAAACACAAGACAGAGAAAAGATCAGCAACCTGCAGCACTCAAGAAGTTGGGACACCTATCAAGGAATGACAAAATTTGTAGTTTCAAAACAGCTGAAGTGACAAAGACTGCTGGATTCCTGGTATTTACAGGCATCACCAGATGGAGCAAGCAATTCGCAGCAGACCGTTGCTTGTGTTTATAACATTGGTTTTACATTTTGATTGACCTTAGTATAATGTGAATGTGAATATGTATATATGGAACATAAAAAATGTAACATGCTCTTCAAAGATCAGTCAATGTAGACAAAAATAGAAGGATCTCAAAAATATAAACAAGTATCTCAATACCAAAAGATCTAAACAGCAGCTAATAAACCAAACAATAAGAGACAGTCCGCATGTGTAGTATCCTGAGAGCACTGGAGGACACAGACAGAAAAGGCCCCTGTGCAAGAACAGTGCATGAGCCCTTTGCAGTCCAATAGTTCAACATAATGCACAATTCAATATGTTTTGGAGGTGGTAGTGGCCCCCTTACCTCTTGGGCCCCTGTGTGTCTGCACAGGTTGCACCAATAATATGTCCACCCCGGCCTCAGAGAGAGAAAGAAAACAAAGAGAATCACTCTCACTTGGAAAAGGCAAAACTCTCATGACAGCAAATTATCGTGCATGAAACTGCTGATTTTGACTCTCCTTGTTACAGTTGACAGTCTGACCCGGTAGAGGATAATTGAAGAAAAATTACGATTTTGGATTTAGTTGCAGGCACTGCTCCAAATCCATTGATACCACAAGGAGACACCTACACATTACACCTTCAGATTTTATGACCTCCCATTCTAAATGCATAGACATTAATATGGAATGCAGCTATTACATCTTCCACTCTTCTGTGAAGGCTTTCTACAAAACTTTGGAACTGTCTGTAGGAATTTTTGCCCATTCATCCAGAAGAGAATTTATGAGGTTAGAACCTGATGTTGAATGAGCGAGCCAAGCTCTCTCTGTGCTGATGTCCAATTTTCTATAATATTTTGGTTTGCTAAATCTATAAGATTTCTGTTATCTAAAGGACCTAGGACAACACCTGAAAAACACGCCAAAGCATTATCCCTCATTTACTAAACTTTATAGCTGCATAGTGACGTCAAGCAGGTAATGTTCTCCTGGCCAAACCCATACTCATCCATCAGATACCACATAGTGGAGTGTGATTCATCACTCCATACAACACTTTTCCACAGTACCAGGGGCCAATGACGGCTTTATACTACTCCATCCAATGCTTGGCATGGTGCTTGGTGACGTAAGGCTCTGTCATGTAATCCCGTGCACAGTTTTCTTGCTCATGTAAATGCCAGAAGAAGTTTGGACTTCTTCAGTTATTGAATCCTCAGAGCATTGGCGATTTAATGCACTGTGCTACTTAAAAGTTGGCCGCCCTACTAAGTTTACTAAGTTTGCTACTATGTGGTTGAGTTGTTGAGGTTCCTTCCAATTTTCTATACCACTTACAGTGGAATATTCAGGAGGGAATACATTTCACAACCTGACTTATTCCAATAGTGACATCCTATTACAGGACCATGCTGGTAAATTTGTGAGCTCTTTGAAACAAGCCATTAATTTACAAATTATAGTAAAGGCAGACTGCAGGGCTTTATACAAGTGTGGTAATGGACTGAATGAAAAATCAAATTACAATGATGTCCCAGTTCTTTTGTCCTTTGCCAAGAAGAAGAAACAAGACACTATGCAAATGTCAAAGGGCAAAGTATAAAAAGACGCTACTGGCTACATGCGTCTGAATTAGTACAAAGTCATAACGCATTTCATACTTGAAGCGACTAGTTCCTTTTCGCTAGGCTTCGAAAAGAATAATCGTTTTAAGATCAAAACTGTCCTAAGTCAAATGCATGCAGCCTGTAGTGTGTTTTCATACTTTATTTTATGAAAGTGATTTTTTTTATTTTTATTTTATTTTAGGAGTGATTGTTGTCTATGACACACCAAACTTGAGTTTATAAATAAACATACATTTTTGGAACTATCACTGGATTTCGAACAACGACTTCAGCCAAATTCCATTTTTTTTCTCCAACTATTAGTGAATAGAAACCCAGTCCTTGGGGGATATAGTGCATTTCTTAAATAGCAATTCCTAGAAAGTGTCTGGTCTGGTGGCATTGTATGATGGTGAGGCCTGCTCCACTCTGTAAAGTGCATTGGATCTTTAGCTTATGCTCTTACCTTCCAGGGATTTCTAGGAATTACTGATATCTATAAACCATCGATGTCTGCTGCAGAAAAACTCCTTTCAAAAGTGGAGCACTGCATTTAACAAAACGTTGGGAAAAAAAATAAGCAAAGTGTCTCCCTGAACATGTACTTTAACATCCAATACAATATTGACACCATTTTTTGGAAATCAGTGTATACCAATGAAGGTATAGTAATACATTCTATAAAAGTCTATCTCATTTATTTCAAATATATGAGATATATACATACATACCACAGGATGCCCTAATGTACTTGCACAATCTTGGGCAAACTGGGTGCCCCTTGTTGTTACTAAATGTATTGCCTCTGCGTTGGGCACTGAGATATATACATACATACCACAGGATGCTCTAATGTAGGCATACCATCTTGGGCAAACAGGGTGCCCCTTGTTGTTCCTATATTTATTGCCTCTGCATTGGGCACTGAGATATATACATACAGTATATATCACAGGATGCTCTAATGTACTCGCACTATCTTGAGCAAACATGGTGCCCCTTGTTGTTCCTAAATTTATTACCTATGCATTGGGTACTGAGATATATACATATATACCGCAGGATGCGCTAATGTACTCGCACCATCTTGCCAAACAGGGTGCAAAATGTTGTTCCTAAATTTATTGCCTCTGCATTGGACACTGAGTTATATACATATATACCACAGGATGCGCTAATGTGGTCGCACCATCTTGCCAAAGAGGGTGTACATTGTTGTTCCTAAATGTATTGCCTCTGCATTGGACACTGAGATATATAGAGTAAATATATACCACAGGACGCGCTAATGTACTCGCACAATCTTGGGCAAACTTGGTGCCCCTTGTTGTTACTAAATGTATAGCCTCTGCGTTGGGTACTGATCTATATACATATATACCACAGGATGCTCTAATGTACTCCCATTATCTTGGGCAGACTGGATGCCCCTTATTGTTACTAAATGTATTGCCTCTGTGTTGGGCACTGAGATATATACATATATACCACAAGATGCTCTAATGTACTCCCACTATCTTGGGTGCCCCTTGTTGTTACTAAATTTATTGCCTCTACGTTGAGCACTGAGATATTTCTGCTGCATGTTAGCAGTTAAGTCCCATATTGGCCTTCATATCAGATAGACTTGGCAGCACTGTAACTTCAGCAGTATCAGGCCATCATTTTGGGCACTTTTGTGCTAAAATATATGTCCATAATGGTAACCATAGGACCCATGAGGATGTTCGGACCTTAAAAACATCACACTTGCCATCTTTTATGTAATTTACGTCTTCCTGAAACACCGATATCCTTCATGCTCACGGTTTTACTATCCTGTTTATTGCAGTCTATAATTTCTGTAAGCCGTGCACTCAACCTGATTACAGCACAAGTATCTACGTCAAGGATGAATTTCCTACATACTGCCGACCTGCGCAAATCAAATCAAAACCCAGTCCGCATTGTGCACGTCAGGAAATGGAATTACTTACAATTCCAACCTGCCCCCACCGGAGTAGTGCATGTGTCATTGACAGGACAAGATGGCTGCTTTTAAAGTATGACAGTCCCCGAACATGTACAGACCTCATATTAAGAACAGTCAATAAGTCAATGATAAGTCTTTATTTTGTAAAGGGGATTAGTTATTAATGTGTTTCTTGACTTATTAGTATATATCAAAGTGAAAGGCAGCAGATGCAAACTTTAAAGAGAGAAATAAATATCTAGTAGAATGGTAAAATACATAAAAGATGGATTTTTGGGAAGATAGATGTGCCTTTAATGCCATAAACTGAGATTTTGTAATGAAGAATGTTGCAGCAGCTAAAGAAGGAGCCTGACTGCTGCAGAGAAGAGGTCACTCTCCAAATATAGCCAGAAGCATTCCCTATCAGGTCCTGTGACCAGTGAGGCAGGGAAAACCGAGAGAAATTACTCATTCTATATGGAAAAAAGAGAGTTTAGGAAGAAAAAAATGAATTGCTGATGATGGTGACACTCCAACACATCCTGAGAGCCTGCTGCCACACATTATGGCATTTGTGCACTGCCCTGATGACAGGATGGCACAGCATAGCCTGGCATAAGTAATTGGCATGCATCTTACCTTGATCAGGCTTCTGATGACAAGGCACCCAGTATATCAGTGATTGTATGTCCTTGTGTGGTATCCTGGTGAGCTCCTCTCCCCTGTGTGTGGCTCTGGGCACTGCTTACCATGCACTCCCTCAGCCCAGTGCTGAGCTGCCTGCTCTCTTCTTCTCTGGTGATGCAGGAGGCTTCTGCTGCAGTAACAGCTGCTGCTATCAACATTCAAGCAAAATAACTCAACACCCAACAGCTGAAAGGCAGAATGATGGGGTGAGGAGGGGAAATGTACAACAATGGGAGGAGTAGTGCCTCTTCCTCTATGACTGGCTGTATTGTCCCTTCAAATATTTCTTTACAAGCCTGGCAAATGCTACAGATAAGTTATCTCTGGCATAGCTATTGCCCCTGCCACACGCAGCTACTTACAGACTCCGAAAACTAAAGCGGTGGCACATGCATCCATCATCAGACATAAAATGCCATACATTTACTAGCAGATGGGTCACTACACCACATGCTGTGAGAAAAAGAGGTGTGGTACTTAAAGGGAATCCGTCAGCAGGTTTCTCTACCTCATGTTATAGCAGCCTCATGTAGGCAAAGAGATCCTGAATCCAATGATGTATCACTTAGATTACTGGGGTTTTTAGATTCAGCCATGTAGCAGAGCTGAAAGACCACACAAGGGGGGAAAAAGAGAAATATATAGGAAAACAATTGAAGCCTTCCACCAACAAGGCTGAAAACAGACTAAAAGTGTTGGGAAGGAAAACAAACAAACACACACAGAGCAGTAACGCAACTTGTCTCTGCCTAGCAGGCAAAATCCTTAGTTGCAGAGCTGGTACTCCTTAGCTGAAATCCCCCTAGAATAGAGCCAGCAAAGAAGGCAGGGACAAGTTGAGAATATATAGTCCCACCTGAGATCTGATAGGACAGAAACAAAATAGAAAAGTGAGAACACCTGACTATCAGCACAGCAAGGGAAGAAAAGCAAAGATAAGAGAACCATCAGCAGATAGACAGATACCAACCAGGCTGTGGCCCAACAGGGAAAGAAACCAACCATGCAGCAAGAGGTCACTGGATCGCGTCCTGAAACCAAGGCATGACAGTAGTGACCAATACAATTCTGGCTCTATATTCCAGTACTTTTGTGCCTCATTTCAAATATACTATATAAATTGATTTTTTATATATAGTACACAATGATTTTTTGACCCAAACAGTACAAATTTTATTTAACCTTTGTCTCCTGCCTTTCTGTCTCCTCACACACACTATGGTTTCAATCATGTGACTTTGACTATGTTTTTTAGAATGGTTGACACTGAAATGTTTCTAACAAAGAATTTGTATATACAATTGAAATCAGAAGTTTACATACACTGTCTAAAAAGACACATCTGCATGTTTTCAGACTAACATGAAATCAGAATAAACCTTTCCCGTTTTAGATCAATTAGGAACCAAAATTATTTATTTTTGCCAAATGCCAGAATAATGAGAGAGAGAGAGAAAGAGAGAGAGAGAGAGAGAGAGATTCTTTTCAGGCATTTTTATTACTTTCTGCAAAGTCAAGTGTTTCCATACATTTCAATAGTATTTGGTACCATTGCCCTTAAACTGTATGACTTGGGTCAATCCTTTGGATCCCTTCCACACACTTCTCACAATAGTTGGTAGGAATTTGGTCCCATTCCTCCTGACAGAACTCGTGTAACTGAGCAATGTTTGTAGGTCGCCTTGCTTGCATCGGCCTTTTCAGCTTTGCCCATAAATTTTCAATAGGATTGAGATCAGGGCTTTATGATGGCCACTCCAAAACATTAACTTTGTTATCCTTAAGCCACTTTGTAACCAGCTTGGCAGTATGCTCAGGTCATTGTCCATTTGGAAGACCCATTTCTGCCCAAGCTTTAAAGATGCCTCCCATAAAGAAATGAAAGAAATGATGTCTCTCATAAAGGGAAGAAATGTTTGAAATGTTCATGATGTTGAAAGCATACAAAAATTGCATGTCTGCACTGTATTTTTGTGTTCCAGCCCAAGGACGTGCTGTGATTTGCTGTGTGGGAGTGTGGAGCCACTGAGGCTTCAGTTGCCACAGAGGTACTGCACCTCAGCCAGAGGTGTGGTATTCCATCCTGGATACGGAGGAGGTCAACACCGGTTCCCACAGAAGCACAGCACACTCACTTAGCAACACATCACCAACCTGGTGAGGGTGTAATTATACCCGAACCAGACCGAGTGGTGGAGTCAGCTGAGTGGGAATAGAGGTGACGTGTGAAGAAAGAGAGGGAGAAGGAAGTCTAGTCGGAGGAGTGGAGGACCAAAGACCCGAGGTCTGGAGCTGGTACCACTTGGCCCGGGCATAGATAGAAGGGTCCCAGAGCCATCAGGAATTAATACACTAACCCGTGGACTTGTTCTACATATAATCAACGAGGGGAGACATGGTCACAATATGGGGACTGGTCCCCAGGCTAGAGAAGATTAAACCCATGGGCTCCCTAGTGAAACCAGTGGCTGAGATGTCTCTAAGCACCGAAGCTACAACTGCGCACGAATCTACTTGAAAATGACCAAACAAGGACCAACAGGGATAGACCTTCACGCCGTCCAGCAGGGTTCAGGTGCACCGGACAGAGTTCAGTGAGCGAGGGCGCAAGGCAGGAGGGCAATGCTAGCACAGAAGTCAACCAGGGAAAGAGCACATTAAAGAAAGGTGAACCGGACTCGACCTCCGAACTACCCAGGATCGGCTGGAGCCCATCACAGTTAATACTGGCACTCCAAGGGTGGTCCATGGCTTGTGTGTAACCGGCTACAGTGAGTAACACATCTATTGAATGCATCCCTGAATCGCTCCCTTATTCACCTGTGTCTGCCATTATAGACTACTACCACCATCTTCCGCCCTGGGGCCCAGCTCTACCTGTGGAGAGCAATACCACCGAAGCAGCGTCACCATCAGCCCCAGAGGTCCCTGTCTCGCAGTGGTGGCACCAAACTTGCCGCATACCAGAGGTGGCGTCATAAATAACTCCCATTAAGCCCCTACATATTTATTAAATGACACCGCCGGGGTCACAGAGCCAGGCCAGGCCACCACGGCGCCCCAGCAGCAAAACCGCGGCCCGATAACGAGTCACGCCAGGCTGTGGCGTGACTCGTTGCAAACATACAACATACCTGTTGTGTGTAGTGATGGGCGGACCTGGACTGTAAAAGTCCGGATCCAAGAGGTTTCAAAAGTATTTGGGTGTCGGAGCCTAAAGTCGCCCAGGATTGTTGCATCCATTACATGTGACAACCCGATGTTTTAGCCAGCTCTTCCCAATTGCTCTGATGTGGTGGCAATCGGGGAAATAAGGCGTTAATAACAGCCACAGCTGCCACTAAGCCCTAGATTAGTAATGAGAGGCGTCTATGAGACCACCCCATTACTAATCTGTAAGTGAAAGTATATACACACAAACATCGGAAAAATCCTTTATTTTAAATAAAATACAAAAAATACCCTTTCACCCCTTTATTAACACCCATTACACCCAGATCCGACATAATCCACACGACGAGATCTCACGATGATTCCAGCACTGTTACATCTGAACTGACGGTGTGCGACATAAAAAATAGAATGAGCCGAAGCGATGAGTGGTGACGTCACTCAAGGTTATTTACGGTCAAAGCTGGTGGTTCCCACAATCCTTCACCTGTGATCGCAGGTAACCTGACCTCAGGTGAGGTCATTCAGTTATATATTTATTTAAATAATAAAAAAAAAAAGTATGCGGTTCCTCTTATTTTGATAGACAGCCAAAATTAGCACATGGCTGGGGGCTGCAGCCTGTAGCCGTATGCTTTTTCTTTGCTGGGTATCATAATATGGGGAGACCCTACGCCAATTTTTTTATTGGTTTATATTTACTTCAATCTAAAAACACACACAACGCCTCTGATTGGTTGCAGTCAGACACGCTGTCACAAAGGGTGGGGGCGCTGTATGACTGCAACCAATCAGAGACGCTGGGACTGCTGGTGGGAGGGAGAAGCAGTGCATAAGCATGTAAATATTGAGCGGACATGGAAGTAGAGTGAGCAGCCTGGAAGCAGAGTTACAGGAGCTTAGAGACCGGTATGCTTTATTCTTATTTTCTTTAATTTTTTTTTTTTATTACCTGGGTGAGCGGACAAGGATTGTTACCCACAGCAACCCGAGAACTCTGGACCCGGGGTTGGTGCTCAGGTTCTTTTAAACTCGTGGAGATCCAGAAATATTACAGTCTGGGTCTGCCCATCACTACTGTTTAGAAAAAACAAAAAGCCAGCACTAAATGTGCACTTCAGCACTAAAAATTCCAAACTGTACTTATAAAAATTTTGAGATTTTTGGCAAAAAATTGCAATTTCTTGAGCTACCCCGCCACGTCACGGCAAATGTCATTTGTGGCAGTCCTTAACTAAAATATTTTTATAAAATGTGCCATACGGCCTCACATATGAATAGTAGAACTGCTCTTAGCAGCACTCACCTGGTCATATGTGAGGCCGTTTGGCACATTTTATAAAAATAGTTTAGTGTTAGGACTGCCCCAAACGAGATTTGCCGTGGAGTGGCGGGGTGGCTCAAGAAATTGCAATTTTTTTGCCAAAAATCTCAAATTTATAATAAGTACAGTTGGAATTTTCAGAGCTGTAGTGCACATTCAGTGCTAGCTTTTTTGTTTTTTCCATCACTACTGTTTGTGGTATTTACCGCCAGCCTGTTTTCACCTTCACGACCAGGTAAATTTTTTCAATTCTAACCAGTGTCACTTTATGAGGTTATAACTCTGGAATGCTTCAACAGATCCCAGTGCCTCTCAGATTGTTTTTTTTCGTGGCATATTGTACTTAGTGATAGTGGTAAATTTAGACCGATATTTTTTGCATTTATTTGTGAAAAAAAATAAAACATTTGGCGAAAATGTTGAAAATTTTGCAATTTTCAAACTTTGAATTTTTATGACGGTAAACCAGTGGGTTATGTCACACAAAATAGTTAATAAATAGCATTTACCACTTGTCTTCTCTATATCAGCGCCATTTTTAAAACATAATTTTATTTTTTTAGTTCAAATTAAGTTTTATTATAATTTTGCACAAAAAGTAACATCAACATTGCAAATCAATTTATCAGTATATGGAGTAATCACATTGAGAAGGCATGTAATTACAAAAAGATAAGACTAATTTATATCCCAACAGTTAACATAAAATAAACATCTCCTCGGTGGAAGCTCAGGAGGTTTTAAGATGGTGAGTAGGTTAGAAAGATCTGAGTAAGAAAAGGAGTAGGAAGGGGAAAATTAAACAAGGACTTGAGAGGAAGGAACAAGAGGGATCACAGATTAAGCAAGTGGGAACAAACATAAGGGAAGTCCGAGGGAAAAAAATGTCATCCAGCCTGCGTGGGCCCCCCCCCAAACAGGGATGGACCAGTTCCTGCACATCTTAGTCCCCCTCGGCTAGCCATGAGTCTCTATCAGGCGAATCCCTGAACAAGATCCATGGAGTCCATAGGTCTAGGACTCTCACTGATGTTTCAGTGGTCTGTCCGATCATTTCCTCCAATCTAAACATGTCATTCAATTCTGTGATCAAGTCCAACCTAGAAGGGGTCTGTGTCTGTTTCCAGAATCTAGGTATGAGTCTTCTCGCCGCCGCTAGGACGTGACGAAGGAGACTTTTTTTGAATCTAGAGATCGAAAAGTTGCAGAGCGATAAAAGCGCGAGCTCTGGGGAGGGAGTGACTCTGCGCGTTGAAAGCCGGTTAATGAGATCAAATGCTGCCAACCAGAAGCCTCTAATGGATTCACATGACCACCATATATGCATGTATGAGCCTCTGTCTCGTAAGCATCTCCAACAGGTGTCCGGAGTAGTTGGTAATATCGCATGGACAGCAGTGGGACAACGGTACCATCTATATAGTATATTGTACCCCCTCTCCTGTGTCAACGCGCTGAGTGAAGATTTCTGTGCAAAGAGCAAAATTTTTGCTCTATCTTCTGTAGTCAGGGATCTGCCCAAATCGACCTCCCATCTAAAGAAGGTGGGTGGGTCTACTGACGCAATTCTACTTTCTATAAAAGTTTTGTAGAGCAGCGATACAGTATGTTCTGGAGGGTCCCTCACCTTGCAGAGCAACTCAAAGGGCAACAACGATCTAAAAATATTTCCCTGTGGATGGAGAGAACTAATATAGCTCCGTAGTTGTCTGTGAAAAAAACATGCGTCGGGGGGGGGGCTGGGAGTTCTGAAATAAGTCACTGACAGGTATAATAGTAGTTGGAGAACTAAATTCTGATATCGTCGGATGATCTGCTCTATGTTTGTGTAGGAATTTAGTTCTATTAATCCCCGCAGAAAAGAGTGGGTTGTCATAGATAGGTATGAGGGGATTAGGGATTGAGAAGAGGCACAAGAGCCTTGATCCTTGTCTGACAAAGCAAACTAGGTTTCTTATAAGGAAAGAGGGCATGATACTTAAGGCCAAAAGGTTATGGTTAGACCAGATGAAAACCAGAGGGCTACAACCAGGCGTGTCATGTTCAATGTCTACCCATCTCTTCCCACCCCTGTGGTGATATAGGTCCAGTATGCATGTACCTAGGGAAGCCATACTGTAGAGGCGAAAGTCTGGGACTAATCTTCCTAGGACTACTAAGTAACTGGAAGGATAGCCTGGGCCGCTTGGATGCCCAGATAAACTTATTAATTGCTTTCTTGAGGCGGGAAAAGAAGGATGCTGGGAGCCAGATGGAGAGGCTTTGGAAAAATAGAGCAGTAATTTTATTTTTTTAAAGGATATTAGCAGCGTTCAAAGTTTACCAGCAATTTCTCATTTTTCCAATTAAATTTACAAAACCATATTTTTAGGGACCTAATCATTTTTGAAGTGACTTTGAGAGGCCTAGGTGACATAAAATGCCAAATGTGACACCATTCTAAAAACTGCACCCCTCAAAGTGCTCAAAATCAGATTCAAGAAGTTCATTAACCCTTTAGGTGCTTCACAGAAACTAATGCAATGTGGATGGAAAAAATGAAAATTTAACTTTTTCTCACAAAAATATTAATGTAGCCCCATGTTTTGCATTTTCACAAGGGTAGCAAGAAAAATTCACCATACAATTTAGTGTGCAATTTTTCCTAAGTACCACGATATCTCATATGTGTGGAAATCTACTGTTGGGCGCACATAAGAGCTCAGAAGGGAAGGAGCGCCATTTGACTTTTTGAACTCAAAATTGTTTGGAATAGATAGCGGACACCATGTAACGTACGGAGAGCCTCTGATGTGCATAAATAGTGGCGCTCCCCCACAAGTGACCCCATTTTCTAAACTAGATCCCTTAATGAATTTATCTAGATGTTGGGTGAGCATCTTGAACCCCCAGGTGCTTCACATAATTTTAGAATGTTGAGCCGTGAAAATGAAAAAAATCATTTTTAACAACAAAAATGTTGCTTTAACCCCAAATATTTAATTTTAACAAGGGTAACAGGAGAAAATGGACCATAAAATTTGTTGAGTAATTTCTCCTGAGCATGCCAGTACCCCATATGTGGTTGAAAACTACTTTTGAGGCACAGTGCAAAGTGAAGAAGGGATGGAGCTCCGTATTGGAGTTCAGATTTCATTGAAAGTGTGCGGATTCCATGTCACATTGACAGAGCCCCTGAGGTGCCATAACAGCAAAACCCTCACAAGTGAGCCCATTTTACAAACTGCATCCCTCAATGAATTCATCCAGAGGTGCAGTGAGCATTTTGACACCACAGGTGTGTCTCAAAATTCTATACTATTGGGCAGTGAAGAAAAAATAATGACATTTTTAACCACTAAAATATTGGAAATCTGGGGACAAAACTATTTTCACAAGAGGAATAGGTTAAAAGACCCTATATTGTGTTCCTGAACGTGGCAATACCTCACATGTGACTGATTGGCAACACCACAGGGCTCAGGAGCGAAGGAACGCCATTTGACTTTTGGGGTACAGATAATAATAATAATAATAATAATATCTTTATTTCTATAGCGCCAACATATTCCGCAGCGCTTTACAATTCAGGAGGCTCATATACGTATCATATACATAAACATATACAAACAAGTAACAATTATAGAAGATACAATATTTAAAAGGAAAAATGGCAACCCTGCTCATGAGAGCTTACAATCTACAATGAGATGGGGGGAGGGGCAAGGTACAAGTACTTATTTACAATGACAATCCAGCCATATCATGGGGGATAGATAATGGCTTCTTGGACCAGTTGGCTAGAGCCGTGAGATGCATTTGGGTGCCATGGAGCTTGACGTGGGGTTATGTTCTGAGAAGTTGTAGAGTGATTAGGTGAAATTAGTTTGGCTAGGGAGTGTGATAGGCTGACCTAAAAAGATGCGTTTTTAGGAAGCGTCTGAAGCGGAGTAAGTGGTGATTTATCCTAACTTCTTGGGGTAGAGCGTTCCAGAGGTTTGGTGCAGCTCGGAAGAAGTCTTGGATTCGGGAGTGGGAGGTTCGAATTAGTGTGGATGTTAGTCGAAAGTCATTTGCAGAGCGTAGAGAACGGGTAGGATCATAGACAAAGAGGAGGGTGGAGATGTAGGGGGGTGCTGCACTGTGGAGAGCTTTGTGGGTGAGAACAAGCAGTTTGAATTGGATCCTGTGATATATGGGCAGCCAGTGCAATGACTGAAAAAGAGCAGAGGCATCCGAGTAGCGGTTAGCCAGATAGGTGACCCTGGCTGCTGCATTAAGGATGAACTGTAGTTTGCAGACTCCATTTGTAGAGCCCCTAAGTGCAAGAACAACAGAAACCCCTTCAAGTGAGCAACTTTTGTATATATACCTCTGTTAAAATTCATCTATGGGTGTAGGGATGATTTAGTCTCTTAAAAACATCCATGGAATCAAACGTAATGAATGTTGCAAAATTAAAAATTGCAAATAAGCCCTTGTAGTGCCCAGTACATTGTAGTGCCCATACATTGTGCCTAGCTTGTACTTCTCTATATCTGCACCCCATTAATTAAGCGGGTTCTCCCCACTACAATAATGCCAAACATGTGGATGTTAACTTGTGGGGCTCAGAAATAAGGGGGGCATTTAGATTTAGGAGTGCAGATCTTGCTGGATTTTGTTTTTGAGGGGAAACCATAGCACTTTTGCAGAGCCTTTGTGCTACCAGTAACATGGAAGCCCCCTATTTTTCTGTTATATATTTCTGTTATATTAACAGATGAGGGACCTGAGTCTGGACTTGGTTTTTGTGTGTTGCATTGAATGCTATTTGGTGATGATTTGTCTACAAAACATTTTGAATCAGTCCACATATATCCTGTGCTCTATGCTGAGCACTTACATCGGGGTTTTCATCTACATCCGAAATACATGATTCAGGTGAAACCCCCAACGGCTCCATTCACTATAATGAGGCAGCAGAGTTACTCTGGACTCCATTTGTCCTCTGTTCAGTGGTGTCTGTCTTTTCGCACTTTTGTGCACGTCTAAAAAGACGCATAAATAAATGGACACTGCTGGACCACAGGCCAGACGGGAGATCAAAGTGACTCCATCTGCCTCATTACAGTGACTTTTCCGTTGGGAATTTTGTCTGAATCATGTTTTTCAGAGATTTATATGTAATCCCCGGTGTAAACACTCAGTGTAGCGCACAGGATAAATATGAGCCGCACCATACTTCGATCTTTGGGAGACAGAATGAACAAATTCATAGCAGGTGAAGAATTGGTTTTATTTCTTTTTTAGTCCGTTCACCATGCAGTATAAGTGATTTGGCAGCTTTATTAATCCAGTCAGTACTTTTACAGAGATACCAGATTTATATTTTTTTTTATGTTTGGTGACTATCACACTAAAAATGCTTTTCTACAAATTACATTTTTTGCATCACTGAATTTTGAAGGCTATAGTTTTTTATTTTTCTTACCGACACAGTTATGTTAGGGCTTGTTTTTTGCATTACGAGGTAAGTTTTTATTAGTATCATTTTGGGCCACATCATTTTTTTATGGCTTTGTATTTCACTTTTTGTGAGGCAGAATCGTGAAGAAACAGCAATTCAGGATTTTTTTTTAACGCCATTCACTGTGTCATAAAAGTGATAAGACAGTTTTATTCTTCAGGTCAGTATGATTACAGCGATACCACATATACTGAATATAGGTTTTTTTTATGCTTTGCCACTTTTACACCATAAAAACAATTTTATAGAAAAAAAAATAGTTTTTGTTTTGCATTGCTGTATTTTGAGAGCTATAGCTTTTTATTTTTTCACTGAAGCAGCTGTATTGTGGCCTGTTTTTTGTGGGACAAGATGATATTTTCAGTGGTACCATGTTTATTTATATACGACTTTTTGATTGCATTTTATTTCATTTATTTTGTCAGCTGTATGATGAAAAGACAGGTTTTGCTACGTTTTTTTATATATTTTTTAATGTTTCCACTGAAGGGGTTAACTAGTGTTACAGTTTTATAGATAAGGTTGTTATGGAGCTGGTAATACCAAATATGGGTAGTTTTTTTGTTTTGTTTTGGTTTTTTTTTTCCATAAATATAAATATTTATTGGAATATTTTACTTTTACTCTTTGTTCAATATTTTCAGGGTTTTTTTTTTATTTTTTTGTACTTTTGTACTTGGTCTCTTTATGGGATATTTCTTTTCTTCTCTCTAATCACTGATAATCTACGGCAATACCCAATCATTGCCATGGATTATGCACTGGCAGCACTCATAGTTTTCTTCACACACCATGCATTTGGCATGGAGTGTGAGAATTTCCGTAGCTGGGTAACTCAGGGTCATCATGCTGATGACCCAGGGTTACCATGGCAGTGATCGGATCCCCGTGAACGCATTACCTGATTGCTTGGGAGGGGAGCGTGTTCCTCTTCCTTTGGTCTAAGGGCGGCTTTTCACGTTGCAACATCGCACGTGCGATGTCGGTGGGGTCAAATCGAAAGTGACGCACATCCGGCGTCACTTTCGACATCGTTGTGTGTAAATTCTAGATGATACGATTACCGAGCGCAAAAGCGTCGTTATCGTATCATCGGAGCGGGGTCCGACTTTTCCATAATTACGCTGCCGCGACAGGTACGATGCTGTTCCTCGTTCCTGTGGCAGCACACATCGCTGTGTGTTACGCCGCAGGAGCGAGGAACATCACCTTACCTGCCGCCGGCGGCTATACGGAAGGAAGGAGGTAGGCGGGAGGTTTACATCCTGCTCATCTCCGCCCCTCCGCCGCTATTGGCCGCCTGCCGTCGCTATGACGCCGCACGACCCGCCCCCTTAGGAAGGAGGTGGGTCGCCGGCCAGAGCGATGGTCGCAGGGCAGGTGAGTGCATGTGAAGCTGGCATAGCGATAATTTTTGCTACGCCAGCTATCACAAGATATCGTACCTGCGACAGGGGCGGGGACTATCGCGTGCGACATCACAGCATCGGCTTGCGATGTCGCATCGTGCAAAGCCCGCCTAAGTGCTGTGATCACAATTGATCACAGCATTTAAGGGGTTAAACTGCAGGAAGCGATGCAGGCACCACACCTGGCAGTAACGGCCGAGCTTCGGCTGAAACATTAGCTGGAGACCTGGTGACCATCGGGGGGGTATAGAGCCTGAACCCCTGCGATCGCCATAGCATACCCCAAACGTAATAGGTCAGAAACGCACCGACTTGTATGACGTACGGGGTGCATCAAGGGGTGTTAAGGGGTTAAAGGCAAATTGTCATCTTGAGAAACGATATATACCTGCAGATATAGGGGTAATCTGCAGGTACATCATGTTTAAATCATGTCTGGATGGCTTACTGGAGAAGCGTCTACAGAGAGAAAATAAATTATATTCTCCATGCAGCCACTTCCTACTTGTCATCAGGGAGGTGCAGGGAGCGGTTACATTCACTGATCTAGACACAGAGGGCTTTGCTGTAATCACTCTATGGCCCATTGATTGACAGCTTGTTCTTCAATGTGTATGCAGTGTATATGTGCAGAGCATGCTGTCAATCAAAGTGCCAGTGAGTGATTGCCGATTATAGCCATGCGCTCTGTGTAGTGAGCAGTGACTGTAACCACCTCCGATGGCTGAAAGCGAGTGACTACAAGGAGAATATAACCTAATTTTCTCCTTGTAGCTGTGGCTCCAGTAAACCGGCTAACCAGGGAGATGCTATTTATCTCCAGATTACCCCTATATCTGCAAGTAAATAGCCTTTCTCCAGGTGACAGGTTATCTTTAACCCATTAATATCTGAGCCTGCACCATATTTGGCAGATGTAACAGAAGCGATTGGAACTGAGCTCTGATTGCTTCTATTAACCCCTTAAATTTCAATGTCAATCTCTCAAAGCAACATTGAACCCCTTAACGGTCTATGATGTACATTTTTATCATAGGTACACAATTAGTCTCTATTGGGTGACCATTATTGTCATTTAGTGGGAAGCACCATTGAGATACCTAGAAACCTTATATCCACTGGGGGATTCAATTGAAAGTTCAATATTACCCAATTATTAAAACAATATTTCATTATAAATATTAAAATTACAGTAATACAGAATAAAGTTAAAATTAATCAAAATGTCTAAAACTCAGGGACAACCAATTGACCAGGTAAAGTAGGAAAAATTTTGTCCAGTAGATATATATATTTCATGGATGTATACATATATTATATGGATGTTTTGTGGATATATACAATACGGTATATTGTTATATAGTTAAGCACAGTTTATATATATATACGGTATATATATATATATATATATATATATATATATATATATATATATATATACACACACACACACACACATATATATATATATATATTTATATATATATATATATATACCGTATATATATATATATATATACAGTATATACACTCACAAACATATCATATGCACAATTGTATGTCTTATATACTCAATGTAAATACTTTACAATGATATATAATATATTATAATATAGTGGTAAACACAATTAATTTATAGAGAGAGTCAAAAGAACATTGCATAATGCATAATTGTAGGTATGTATTATAAAAAGTGTAAGAACCACTAAATAAGTCTTCATTGAGCTTTAGGAAGTGAGAGAAGACAGAGGATATGGCTGACACGCTGTCGATTCTGGACAGCAGAGAGGTGACATCTGGGCCAGAGAGATAGATCTGAAAGTGATCAGCGTATAGATAATACTGGAAGCCATGCAACATTATGAGTTGTCTTATATCAAAAGGTAGAGAGGGAAAAGAGTAAGGGTCCCAGGACAGAGCCTTGAGGGACACTGACAGAGGGAGGGTGGGATGAGGAGATAATATGGGAGTGGGACGCTAAATGTATAAACTGTCACGATTCCTCTGTGCAGAGCATTTTGCATTTGGAGATGCTCTGCTCACCTTCCTGAGTTACTGAGCTAGCAGCCTCATTACCAGCACAGGATTTCACATTGGTGCTGATCTCTCAGCTGTTCCACCTTCCTGGTAATTGATCAGGCCTCTTTGCTGAGCATGCTCGCCCAGAACCTTGTCAGTTGTATTCTCTGGTTCTGCAGTTGTGCTGTTGGCTTGTGTCTCTGTTAGTGTTCTGATCTTAGTTTTCTAACCCCAGACTGTTATTTGACTTTTCTCTGCCCGCTCCCTGTTCCTGTCATGATCTCCTGCCTTTTGACCTCGGACCGTTACCTGACCACATCTCTGTTTTCTCGCTGAAACTATTATGTGCTCTCCTGGATTTCTGACTCTCGGATATTGACCTGACTACACCTTTGCTTACTGCTTGTGCTCATACGTCTCCTCCCATTACCAGACTGCAGCTGTCTTGACTACTCGTCCGTCATACTTCCCGTAAGTAGTGACTAGCATCACATAAACACTAAACAATACTCATAGTCATATCTCCACATGACTATGAGTATTGCCTTTTTTATTGTCTTCTAAAAATTGTAGAACAATTTCAGGAAAAAAGCTTCTCAATGTAAAATTCCAAAGACTTTGAATATCCCACTATTTGCAGTGCGTAATATGAAAAGATTGAGAAGCTCTGCAGAATTCCATGTGTACAAGTGACAAGGCCAGCCATGATGATCTATGGGCCCTCAGGTGGCAATTTAAGAAAAAATAGGCGTGATTCAGTCATACAATTAACTGCATGAGCTCAGGAATAATTCTAGAAATCATTGTCTATGAATACAATGCAATCCACAAATACAAGTTAAAGGGGTTTTTCACCACTCTGACAAACTCTTCTCAATCACTATGTTCCCACCTTATAAAATAATAACAGCTAGACTCCCCTCTGGAGCAGGCGCTATTCCAGCAGTGTCAGCACTGGCTCTCTCGGTGCACATATAACAAAAGCTCTCACTTTCTCCGCATGTCTGAGTTGCTTGAAAGAAAAGGAGAGTGAAGTGGCTGCTGACTGGCTGCAGAGCTTGTGTGATATAATAATGTCACATGAGCCTCGGGAGAGACACAGCCAAAACCTCTGAAATGGCACTTGCACCGAAGGTGAGTATAGCTGTTATTATTTTAAAATGGAGGAACATAGTGATTGAGAAGAGGTTGTCCTAGTAGTGGACAACTCCTTTAAACTTGTATAATCTATCAACACAATCCACAAATACTGCAGTCTATTACTCTGTGGTCAGATGAATTAAAATTTTAAATTATTTATGGAAACTATGGACACCGTGTTGTCACGCTCCCCGGGTCCCGGCGCCGTCTGTCACTCACCGCTCCGGTTCCCGGTCCTTCTGCCCGCGGCTGCCCTCCTCACTCTCCCCCCTCTGCGTCCGCCGTGCCTCCTGCCCGCCGGTCCCGGCGTCCCCCTGCGACCCAGGACACTCTGTCTGGTCCCCCTGCATCTCCTGCACCGCTTCCTGCTCTGGTCTCCAGCACACGAGCCTCGCGCATGCGCATTAGGGCGCACGCGCGCTCACTCACCTCTTCTTAAAGGGCCAGCGTCCCGGAAACAGGATATGGTCAATTACAGGTACAGGGTATATTAGGACTTCCTTTCCATGTGGACGGTGCCTGATCAATGTGTTCCCATAGCTAGGTGTTCAGGTCCCTTTGTGTCTTGCCCCGTTTAACTCTTTCTCTTCCGCAGAACCCGTCCTGCCACCTTAACCTGGTCCTGACTGCTGATTCCCTAGGAAGTCTCCCGGTGACCGTCTGCTGAGGATCCCGTCATCTACCGTCAGCCTAAACCCGTCACCGATCCTCGACTTCACCTGGTAACATCAGCCTTCACGTCTCGGTGGACACGGTCCCCGTCTGCGGTTCTTACCCGGCACCTGAATCTGGTTCCAGTCATCCGTCCGGCCTACGGTGTTTGTTGGACTCAGAGACATTCCCTTACAAGATCCCTGAAGGACTCTGATCCCGTACCACTAGTGTTCTGGCTACCGTGCATCTAGGCCCTCTGGTGGGGTGATCGGACAGTCCCTGTATAGGGGTTAGCTACGGGTTGCCTCACTGGGGGAGTCCGGTGCACGGACCAGTGAATCCACCTCCAGGACGTTACATGTGTCCTGTGGACTCAAGAGGAGAAGGACCATTCAGCTTGTTATCAGTTCACAGTTTTTGCATTTCTGATGGTATGGGGCTGCATTAGTGCCTATGTCATGGTCAGCTTAAACATTTTGAAAGGCATTATCAATGCTGAGCATTATATAGAGGTTTTAGAAGATCATATACTGTCATCCAGACAATGTCTACTTCAGGGAAGGCTTTGTATCTTTGTATCTTTCAGCAACTCAATGCTAAACCGCATACTGCATCCAGCACAATAGCATGGCTTTACACAAGAAAGGTTTTGGTGATCAATTTCCTACCTGCAGTCCAGAACTTTCACCAATAGTAAACTTTGGTGCATTATGAAACAAAAAGTCCCACAAAAAAGACCCAGAATTGTTCAGCAGCTGCAATCCTACATAAGAAGAATGGGACAACATTCCTCTCCCAAAACTTCTCACTTTCCAATGTTTACAGACTGTTGTTAGAAGGTGGATGCTACATAATGATAGACATGGCCATGCCCCAAGTTTTTTGTGATGTGTTGCTGCTAAGAAATTCTAATGACATGAAAATGTCTAACATTCAACTTCTGATCTGTGTTCTATGTTCTGTTGTGAACAAAATATGGCTGTAAGAGATTGCATTCTGGTTTTTGCACAGCCTCTGAACTTTTTGGAATTAGGGTTGTATGTTCAATCACAAAAATAGACATAGTTGTTAATCATAAATTTACGTTTAAAAATACAAAAAAGTTTTAAAGAAAACATTCCATGGGATAAAGGCAAAATCTGTAAGTTTATACTGCTCCCTGGTGGAGATTAGCCTTCACAGCATGCTTACTTCTGCGATGGAATTATTACAGACAGCGCCTTTTTTACGCCTCCTTTGCTGTTGGATGCACATATCATGTGTACCTAATTTTTTTTACAATGTGTGTAGAGGTACATTTAGGTCGACAAAAGAATGGGGTCATTTTAGGCAGTGAATAGTTTGCATTATTATGTGTACGTCAAAAGCAGGACTTATTCCTATTTTTAAAATTATCAAAAGCACTAGTTATCTCTTTATGGTGTAATCACCATGTGATATACAGTACATTTGTTTTCTTATTGAAGGAATATTTTAGGATTTTTTTCTATTCCCAACTATACTTCTAGGTTATATACAAAAATACCCTCTCTTCTCTAAAACTCACCTACTCCTCTTTTAAAGGGAACCTGCCAGCTTTCCCAAGCCCCCCAAATTGCCATCAGATATTTATTTCTACCTTTATATCCTTCCTAACAAGCATTTTTATTTCCTGATTGATTACTGCATATGAAAAAAAGAAAATGTTATATCTTGGTGGTGATATGGTAATTAGTGGGTAAAAGTGGTGGCAGCGTTGTTTTCCCCAGACAAGTCATCCCACTAGTCATATTATCACACTCTGTTGGCAAGACTAACAGAATTTACAAGAGTGGCTGTCATTGGTGTGTATCGCTCTGGGGAGACCTCTGGTGAGTCTGGGACAAGAAGGTCACAATGCCTTATTATGTGCAGGTCTGCAGCTTGTGTTTAAATGTATCTGCTTTCTTATGGTTAAGGACTCTTTCCTATCTAGCTATCCTTTGGAGCCTTAATCTTAGGTGCAGCTATTTGTCATCACTCCCTTTCACTATAAGTAGTCACATGTCTTACCATCTGATGCCGGTTATAGAATCTCAACATTCTTATGCTGCCCACTTTGGAAGGAGCCAGTCTCTGGAAGAAGCTGAAGAGTCATGACAATAGCAGCTGTGGTGGTTCATCAAAAAATGCGTACAATAAAGTACACATGCAAGGAGTGCTATATTCAAATATATACTTTTTTATTTTATTTTGCAAAAGGTCAAATATACAGGCAAACATGTAAAAACACAATCATGTAACAAGAAATGACGATATTTATTGGGGGACTCCTATAAGAGGGGAATAATCAAGTGTCCAGCATTAAATGTATAGATGGTGATTGTAACAGACCATCATATATAATGTAGTATGGCAGTAGGTATCAATAGATGAAGTAATCCAATTATAACATAATGTACCTATGGGCGATTCATCAGGTATTAGTAATCAGAACAAATAAAGGATTATAGTATCCTACCTATGAAAACACACATAAGCACAATAGGTGATGTTAAAGGTGAAGACTAATTCAATCAGCTACAGCACATTTAAGGTACTGTCACACATAACGAGATCGCTAGCGAGATCGCAGCTGAGTCACCGTTTGGTGACGCAGTTGCGATCCCGTTAGCGGTCTCGTTATGTGTGACTCTTACCAGCGATCAGGCCCCTGCTGTGAGGTCGCCGGTCATTGCAGAATGGTCCAGGCCATTTTCTTCAAAGGCGACGTCCTGCTGGGCAGGACACATCGCTGTGTTTGACACTGTGTAACAGGATCACAGTGACTGCTGAGATCGTTATACAGGTCGCTACTGCGATCTGTATTGTTCTGCATCGCTGGTAAGATCTGACTGTGTGACATCTCACCTGCGACCTCCCAGCGACTTACCTGCGATCCCTATCAGGTTGCATCGTTTTCGGGATCGCAGGTAAGTCGTTATGTGTGAAGGTACCTTTAAGGTCCAGTCACACTAAGCAACTTACCAGCGATCCCAACAACGATAGGGATCGCTGGTAAGTTGCTAGGAGGTTGCTGGTGAGCTGTCACACTGCGACGCTCCAGCGATCCCACCAGCAACCTGACCTGGCAGGGATCGCTGGAGCGTGGCTACACGAGTTGCTGGTGAGCTCACCAGCAACCAGTGACCAGCCCCCAGTCTCCTAGTTACAGCACACATCAGGTTAATTAACCCGATGTGTGCTGCAGCTAAATGTGCACAGAGCAGGGAGCAGCGCACAATGCTTAGCGCTGGCTCCTTGCTCTCCTAGTTACAGCACACATCGGGTTAATTACCTGATGTGTGCTGCAGCTAAATGTGCACAGAGCAGGGAGCAGCGCACACTGCTTAGTGCTGGCTCCTTGCTCTCCTAGCTGCAGCACACATCAGGTTAATTACCTGATGTGTGCTGCAGCTACATGTGCACAGAGCAGGAGCCGGCACTGACAGTGAGAGCGGAGGAGGCTGGTATCAAAGGTAAATATCGGGTAACCAAGGACAGGGCTTCTTGGTTACCCGATGTTTACATTGGTTACCAGCCTCAGCAGAAGCTGGCTCCCTGCTCACTGCACATTAGTTGTTGCTGTCTCGCTGTCACACACAGCGATCTGTGCTTCACAGCGGGAGAGCAACAACTAAAAAATGGCCCAGGACATTCAGCAACAACCAACGACCTCACAGCAGGGGCCAGGTTGTTGCTGGATGTCACACACAGCAACATCGCTAGCAACGTCACAAAAGTTGTTCGTTACCAGCGATGTTGCTAGCGATGTTGCTTAGTGTGACTGGACCTTTAGAGTGAGTCATCAGCTACCGATGGATAGTAAAAGGATTAAGTATCCCGCATACAAAGACTCACCCATAGAGAAGAGATTAGATGGTCACAATGCTGGGCACAATGACAAATAAGCCGACCCGTCCTGTGGTGGTTCGCTGCATTGCAGGAGCTTGGAGTGTTTAACTTTTTGAGCCTATTTTGCCCCTGTCTGTTTCCCTCCCCTTGTGTTGTATTATTGTAGTGGTGAGACTAGTGCTCTCGGTGGCCTTTTCACTAGCCAGGATTTCACTAGCCAGGATGAGGTCAGGACAAGTGAGGGCCTAGGCAAGCGATCGGTAACAAGGGGAAGGACCAGTATAGGAACACTAGGGAGTGCATCAATCAGCTTCAGGTGAGTATAGGAGGTGACCCCGGTCTCCTCTACCTAGCGCCAGGACCCAATGCTGTATCATGTTCCCAGTGTACACTGTATTTTGCGGTGCTCACCGGGGGTTCAAATATACCTGGAGAAACCCCGGTAATCACTGTGTGACAGTGGCATCACCACGAGCAGTTCTGGATGCATATTGTTAATCCCTGCCTAAGCGTTCCTGTATAAACTAACATAGGTAAAGAGATCTTAAGAAAAAGCCTGTTGTTCTGAACCGCTATTTCAAGAAGCCTGGAACCCTGCCTTCACCGGTCAGTGCAGAAGACATCTTTGAGGTAAAAAACATCCTTGCTATGAATATACTGAGGGGTAGGACTCTCTTCTTGGTGGATTGGAAGGGCTTTGGTCCTAAGGAGAGGTCATGGGTGCCCAAGGACAATATTAATGCCCTTCTCCTTAAAAGATGCCTGGAAAAGGGTGGGCATAAGAGGTGGTACTGTAACTTAGGTAGCAGCAAACAAACACTGTCCTGACCTCCCCCCGGAGGATGCGGCACACACACGCCATTTTGGCCACTCACACACACACACCACTTGGCCAGTGGCTGCTCCTTCCTCGATCCTTGATATCAGCTCCCAGGGCTTTCCCTTGCTGCACAGGCCTCCTGGGAGCATTCTTAGGGCGTGCATAAAATTTATTCTTAAAGACCAGCGCACCCTAACCCAGAATTGCCTCTCAGCCATAAGCTGAGAGGCACTAGGTATTTAAGGCACACTCCCCTCATGGAAGGTGCCTGGGCAACGTGGTATATACATTGCTAATGTTCAGGTCCATTGTGCTGCTGATTCATTGCTGTGTGTACTATTGCTAACACTCGTCTGTGTTCCAGTGCCTGATGTATCTGCTGCTATACCGATCCATACCAGCTGTACCTGCTGCATCCGCTGTTGCACCTATCCTTACCAGCTACATCTGCCGAACCCACTGCTGCACCAATCCGCACCAGCCTTACCTGCCAAACCCGCAGCTGTATCCATTCATTCTGGTCGTGTTTACTGCATCAGGTATCCTGGCTGCACCTGTTACATTTGAGACTGTCAGGGGCCGTACCCCTGGGGCCAGCTGTCACAGCACCATGTCTCCCTGAATGGCAGCAGCTTGCTAAAGGCAGTCAAATCCACTGTCACCATCACAGGCTCTGATCAATACCCAGTGTGAACCAAAGTCACGCCTCTAGGGTGTACTCTGTGCTGTGGCCCGGTGGGTCCACTCCCCACTTGCACCCGCGAGCATTACACCTACTGTATGTACTCATTACAGGGACTATATGGAATTCCAAGGAAGGACTGTACATGCAGCAAGAGATGAAGATGAGGGCCTGTGACAAAATATTATGTGAATTCTAAAAAGATTCAGACTCCTACCCTGGTACAGCCTATGCACTCATTGCAAGGACTATCTGGAATTCCAAGGAGGGACTGTACCCACAGCAAAATACGCAGAGGAGGATTAATAGGTAGGAAAATAAACAAAAATAAGTAGGAGGTACTCTGATAAACCTGGATAGAAAGAGAGAGTAGACCTTCTGAATAAATTTTGCTTTAATTTTGAAAACATTCTTAATTTCTGACTCTCAAAGTGGGAAAGGATCTGCAGGCAGTGCGAGGCCTAGCAAACACGACCAGGAGGCATGGCAATATAGCCAGCAACAGACGTACAGGGGAAACTCTGATTCCATTTTAGGTTCAATTTTGAACATACTCTTAATTTATGACTCTCAAAGTGGGAAAGGATCCGCAGTCAGTGCGAAGCCTAGCCAAAATGATCAGGAGGCATGGCAACACAGCCAGCAACAGACAATTAAGAGAAACTGTGATGCCATTTTTAGTTCAATTTTAAACACACTCAATTCTTGACTCTCAAACTGGTAAAGGTTATGCAGTCAGTGTGAGGTCTAGTCAAACTAACCAGCAGGTATGGTATTACAGTCAGCAACAGACGTAGAGAAGAGACTCTGATGCCATTTTCTGTTCAATTTTGAACACACTCTTAACTCTTGACTCTCAAACTGGCAAAGGATATGCAGTCAGTGCGACGCCTAGCCAAAATGACGACGAGGCATGGCAATATAGCAACAGATGTACTGGAGAAAATCTGATTCAATTTTTGGTTCAATTTTGAACACTCTTAATTCATGACTCTCAAAGTGGGAAAGGATCCGCAGTCAGTGCAAGGTCTAGTCAAAATGACTATGAGGCACGGGTGATGTTATGGGACATGTGCTGCTTGCTTGTGTAAGGCAGGGACACCAGGTGGGAGAAATAGTGAGAGCTGGAGACTGAGTACTGATGGACGGCTGCTGCCATGAGTTTGCAGAAAGCCTCATTAGTCACAAGGCTAATGGCCAGCATTTGCAAAAAAAAAGTAGTCTGGAAATGTGGTCATTTGTTTTGGCCTGTGGGTGGGTGGCTGGCTGTGTATTACTGCTTGTGTTACAAGGCCTTGGGTAAAGACATCTGGATGCTGTGTTGGGAAAAGGCAGCATCCGCGCCTGGGTCTTGGATATGGGATCGACCATCACATAGCCCAGGGGAAGAGGCAATGGGGTCATTCGGAGACAATGATTGTGGACCCAGGCATTAGGCCCACCTAGTTGGCAAGCAGGCATGACAATACAGCTAACAAGAATCTACAGGGGACATTCTGAGTGCAGTTTGGGATCATTTGAATATTGAAATCACTCTTTATTCATGGATCTGAAGACAGTGCGAGGCCTTACCAAAATGGTAAGGAGGCATGGCAATACAACCAGCAACAGACTTCCATGAGACACTCTGATTCCAGTTTTAAATCAATGTTGAAAACACTCTTAAATCATGACTCTCAATGCGAGAAAGGATCTAAAGGTAGTGTGAGGTGTAGCCAAAAATATAGGAGACACTCAATTTCTAGTTTTTCATCAATGTTGAAAACACTCTTAATTTCAGACTCCAAAACAAGGAAAAGATAAGCATTCACTATATATATATATAACATTATTTGAAGTAGGTTTTTAAAAATTATATATATTACGTCATCATACTCAACCTTAGAAAATTGATAAGCTAGCGAGGGTGGCATCATGACTTTGATGATATGGTGAATTTGGTGGAGGAGGACTAAAAAAAAAAAAAGAAAACAAGGACTGTCTACTCTTGTTTGGGTAGGAAGATGTGCATGGCAATACACCGCAATAAAAGAAACATTTCAAGTGACTAAATTGACTTTAGGTCTGACTGCTGTCATCCGGTGAGGCTGAGAAGTCTGGGCTAATCCATGCGGATGCACCTATCAGTTGTATGCCCCCAACGACACTAAAAACTCACTCAGACAAAACGCTAGCAGCAGGGCAGGATAGCACCTCGAAGGTATTGAGGGACAGTCTGTGCTACATGTCTAGCTTGGATACTCAATAGTTGTATGGCACGGAAGAATCATGGAGGATGGTGCTATGGTTGGCTATGTAATCCTTCCCCATCTTCCAAAACTTTTCCCTCCTTGTCAGAGTACCACATGCATCAAGGCATGGCCGTGGGGAGGGTCTAATGAAACTGCCCCAGACCTTTAATAGTGGTCTCCTGCCTCTGTTTGTTCTGCTGTGTGTCTCATTCCTATCTACTCCTTGATTGTCCAAAGAACTTTGACCTCTGACAAAAGCATTGTCAGATGGGAATTGTTTGACCAATTTTTCAACCATGGCCTTCAGGTATTGCACAATTTTAGTAGCCATTTCAGGCACAGGAATGAGAGAGGTAAAGTTCTCCTTGTAGCATGGGTCAAGACGGGTGCACAACCAATAATATGCAATGCCCAAAAAGCGTACAATGCGAGGAAAGGCAGCATGACAGTCTGCCATAAGTGCCACAGGAAGGAATTCCCTGTCCCCAATAGGAGGACGACTATACATCTCCTCCCTCTCCTCCTACTCTTCAGGGCGTCCAAGCCGAACAGATAACATAAAGCTGTTGTGGGTAGTACCCTTTGTAGCTGTCATGATGTGAATGCATGATAGCGAGGGATAGGGGCTCCTATACTGTCCTTCACACTAGGGGACCCTTGGCGATCCCTCCGGATTACCCCTGAAGGTGGAGAAGCCAGAGTCCCGTGCCTTACTGTTTTCTTGACCAAATCTAATCTGTAACCCACACACCCCAGGAATGTAGGGGCAGGAGTGTGATGGAAACACAGATTAAGACAGGCAAGGGAAAACAAATACTCAGACACACTGAAAACTCACAGTAACAAACAGTAGGAAAAAAAGGAGAAAAGCAAGAGCGGGAAGGCAGCAACAAAAAGACAACAAGGATTGACATCACAACCGCTCACAGCAATAATGTACAACAACCACCAGTAAGTCTGGATCACAACACCTCACTAGACCGGTATAGGTAAGCTATATACAGTACAGACCAAAAGTTTGGATACACCTTCTCTAGAACAACTGTTAAGAGGAGACTTTGTGCAGCAGGTCTTCATGGTAAAATAGCTGCTAGGAAACCACTTCTAAGGACAGGCAACAAGTAGAAGAGGCTTTCATCTAAAGAACACAGGGAATGGACATTAGACCAGTGGAAATCTGTGCTTTGGTCTGATAAGTCCAAATTTGAGATCTTTGGATCCAACCACCGTATCTTTGTAGAAAAAGGTGAACGGATGGACTCTACATGGCAGGTTCCCACCGTGAAGCATGGAGGAGGAGGTGTGATGGTGTGGGGGTGCTTTGCTGATGACACTGTTGGGGATTTATTCAAAATTGAAGGCATACAGAACCAGCATGCCTACCACAGCATCTTGCAGCGGCATGCTATTCCATCCGGTTTGCGTTTAGTTGGACCATCATTTATTTTTCAACAGGACAATGATCCCAAACACACCTCCAGGCTGTGTAAGGGCTATTTGACTAAGAAGGAGAGTGATTGGATGCTACGCCAGATGTCCTGGTCTCCACAGTCACCAGACCTGAACCCAATCGAGATGTTTGGGGTGAGCTGGACCGCAGAATGAAGGCAAAAGGGCCAACAAGTGTTAAGCATCTCTGGGAACTCCTTCAAGACTGTTGGAAAACCATTTCTGGTGACTACCTCTTGAAGCTCATCAAGAGAATGCCAAGAGTGTGCAAAGTAGTAATGAAAGCAAAAGGTGGCTACTTTGAAGAATCTAGAATATAAGACATACAGTTAGGTCCAGAAATATTTGGACAGTGACACAATTTTCGCGAGTTGGGCTCTGCATGCCACCACATTGGATTTGAAATGAAACCTCTACAACAGAATTCAAGTGCAGATTGTAACATTTAATTTGAAGGTTTGAACAAAAATATCTGATAGAAATTGTAGGAATTGTACACATTTCTTTACAAACACTCCACATTTTAGGAGGTCAAAAGTAATTGGACAAATAAACCAAACCCAAACAAAATATTTTTATTTTCAATATTTTGTTGCGAATCCTTTGGAGGCAATCACTGCCTTAAGTCTGGAACCCATGGACATCACCAAACGCTGGGTTTCCTCCTTCTTAATGCTTTTCCAGGCCTTTACAGCCGCAGCCTTCAGGTCTTGCTTGTTTGTGGGTCTTTCCGTCTTAAGTCTGGATTTGAGCAAGTGAAATGCATGCTCAATTGGGTTAAAATCTGGTGATTGACTTGGCCATTGCAGAATGTTCCACTTTTTTGCACTCATGAACACCTGGGTAGCTTTGGCTGTATGCTTGGGCTCATTGTCCATCTGTACTATGAAGCGCCGTCCGATCAACTTTGCGGCATTTGGCTGAATCTGGGCTGAAAGTATATCCCTGTACACTTCAGAATTCATCCGGCTACTCTTGTCTGCTGTTATGTCATCAATAAAGACAAGTGACCCAGTGCCATTGAAAGCTGTTACGAGGGGGACCCGGGGAAGCGTGCCAAGATGGGAAATGGACAGCTTCCGCCGGTCAAGGTCCACTGTGCGGTGTAAGGGACCGCTGCTATGGTCAGGAAAGAGTGAGCGGGTTGCTGCTAGTGATCGTCTGGAACGTCACAGACAATCTATGTACACCGGTCCGCCCTAACCCGTGAGGGTTGTATGGCTCGGGGCTTCTCGTACGGTGTACCTGTTGCACGGGGATGCACAGAGGTGCCTACACACGTGTGCCAGCGGGAGTCACAGGAATATGGCACGGGGGTAGCACAGAGGTGCCCACGCACGTGTGCTTCAGAAACCAAGTGAGTCCGACAGAGACTCGAGGAGCTCACCTGGGACAGGAACACAGCCTGCTAAACGGGATACTGCCGGAGCAGCAAGGCAGGGGCAAGACCTGCAAACTAGGTGCTGCCTGAGCAGCAAGGGCAAAGCCCACAAAAGACAATAGTGCCTGAGCAGTGGCGTGGCAGCACGCTGCCAGACATCCAAACCTAGAAGGACGGACGCGCACCGCCATGATGACAGGGGGAGCTTTTAAGGAGGTGTAGCTCCACCCAAGGGCGGGCGCGAGACGGGCGTGACCCAATCAGGGTTCGTGACGTCCTGGCCCAGCCAGTCAGGATTCAGTACATCACCAGCCTCGTCATGGGGCCGTGTGATATCAGTGAGCGAATCAGAAGACGTCACGTGGAGCACATGCTCATCTTCCTGCCTCTGGGTCATAAAGGCGGGATCCTCGGTTTCACAATGTGCAGAGACATCGGAAGTCTTGCTGCTTCCCTGAGCATCTATTCTTTGCACACTGCGCAACCTCCCAGAGCATCTGTGATGCTGAGCAGGAGAGCTTGTGGCAGGCAAGGGATGGGAGACCGCTCCATTCCTTGCAAGGGGAGAACCACTAGGTGTCACCCTTCTGCTATGTCTCTGAGGAGGCAACTCCTGCAGACTGCGCAGTCTCCTAGACCTTTGGCGCTGCTGAGCAGGAGGACTCGTGGCAGACAAGGAATGGGGGACCACCTCATTCCTTGCAACAGGAGAGCCACGACGTGTAACAGAAAGCCATGCATGCCCATGCCATCACGTTGCCTCCACCATGTTTTACAGAGGATGTGGTGTGCCTTGGATCATGTGCCGTTCCCTTTCTTCTCCAAACTTTTTTCTTCCCATCATTCTGGTACAGGTTGATCTTTGTCTCATCTGTCCATAGAATACTTTTCCAGAACTGAGCTGGCTTCATGAGGTGTTTTTCAGCAAATTTAACTCTGGCCTGTCTATTTTTGGAATTGATGAATGGTTTGCATCTAGATGTGAACCCTTTGTTTTTACTTTCATGGAGTCTTCTCTTTACTGTTGACTTAGAGACAGATACACCTACTTCACTGAGAGTGTTCTGGACTTCAGTTGATGTTGTGAACGGGTTCTTCTTCACCAAAGAAAGTATGCGGCGATCATCCACCACTGTTGTCATCCGTGGACGCCCAGGCCTTTTTGAGTTCCCAAGCTCACCAGTCAATTCCTTTTTTCTCAGAATGTACCCGACTGTTGATTTTGCTACTCCAAGCATGTCTGCTATCTCTCTGATGGATTTTTTCTTTTTTTTCAGCCTCAGGATGTTCTGCTTCACCTCAATTGAGAGTTCCTTAGACCACATGTTGTCTGGTCACAGCAACAGCTTCCAAATGCAAAACCACACACCTGTAATCAACCCCAGACCTTTTAACTACTTCATTGATTACAGGTTAACGAGGGAGACGCCTTCAGAGTTAATTGCAGCCCTTAGAGTCCCTTGTCCAATTACTTTTGGTCCCTTGAAAAAGAGGAGGCTATGCATTACAGAGCTATGATTCCTAAACCCTTTCTCCGATTTGGATGTGAAAACTCTCATATTGCAGCTGGGAGTGTGCACTTTCAGCCCATATTATATATATAATTGTATTTCTGAACATGTTTTTGTAAACAGCTAAAATAACAAAACTTGTGTCACTGTCCAAATATTTCTGGCCCTGACTGTATTTTCAGTTGTTTCACACTTTATGTATTTCATTCCACATGTGTTAATTCATAGTTTTGATGCCTTCAATGTGAATCTACAATTTTCAGAGTCCTGAAAATAAAGAAAACTCTTTGAATGAGGTGTGTCCAAACATTTGGTCTGTACTGTATATAGAAGGGGAATGAACGTGACTGGCTCCCCTACAGCATGTGATCAAAGAGACTAACAAGCAGCCCAGCAGGGATTAAAGGGGGCTTTACACGCTACGATATCGTTAATGAATTATCGTCGGGGTCACGTTGTTTGTGACGCACATCCGGCGTCATTAACGATATCGCAGCGTGTGATACTTACCAGCGACCTTTACCGACCTCAAAAGTGGTGAAAATCGTTCACCATGGAGAGGTCGTCTTAAAACCAAAAATCGTTAATGGTTTGTTATCGATGTTGTTCGTCACTCCTTTGTGGCAGCACACCTCTGTGTGAGACACTGAAGGAGCGACGAACATCTCCTTACCTGCGTCCCGCCAGCAATGAGGAAGGAAGGAGGTGGGCGGGATGTTACGTCCCGCTCATCTCCGCCCCTCCTCTGCTATTGGCCGGCTGCTTAGTGACATGGCGGTGACGCCGAACGCACCTCCCCCTTAAAGGAGAGATTGTTCGGCAGTCAAAGCGATGTCGCCGACCAGGTAAGTGCGTGTGACGCTGCCGTAGCGATAATGTTCGCTGCGGCAGCGATCACACGATATCGCATGCACGACGGGGGCGGGTGCTTTCATGCTCTATATCGCTAGCAATTGCTAGGAATATCGTAGCGTGTAAAGCCCGCTTTACTCTTGCTAGTCTGTCTCAGCCTGTGTGTCGATGCCTGCATCTCCCTGCGCTGATCACAAACCTCAGAGAGGTTAGCAGGCAGAGTGCAGAATCTGTAGTTTCCACAGATCTTGACGCTGCCATGACACTTGGCGATCCCTGTAAATATCTATTTTAATTGTTTTATTTTCAATGGGGCAAAAGTAGGGTGATTTGAACTTTTGCCTTTTTTAAATGTTTTTACATATTTTTAAAAGTTTTTTTTTAATTGTATTTTCTAGTCCCCTTACGGGACTTGAAGCAGCGATCATCGCAACCGGTGTTCATAGGACGTTCGTTATGACAGACACAGGGGTCATCATATAATTCCTGAATGTCATGAAAACCCATCGGCGCTCTGTGACCACATTACAAGGCTGACAATGAGAGGGGGAAATTATGCACTCCCTGCCGGCATGTGATAAATCAAATTGTCAGAGATGGACAGCGGGATTTAACTGTTTCACAGCCACAGGCGGATCAAAGGCATCAGAGACACGACCTATAGCGGGCTTTACATCCTGCGATATCGTTAATGAATTATCATCGGGGTCACTGTGTTTGTGACACACATCCGGCGTCATTAACGATATCGCAGTGTGACACTTATGAGTGACCTTAAACGATCGCAAAAGCGGCCAAAATCATTTGCCGCAGAGAGGTCGTCCTGAAACAAAAAATCGTTTTCTGCTCATTAGCGATGTTGTTCCTCGTTCCTGCGGCAGCACACATCGCTATGTGTTACACCACAGGAGCAACGAACATCTCCTTACCTGCGTCCACCGGCAATGCGGAAGGAAGGAGGTGGGCGGGTTGTTACGTCCCGCTCATCTCCGCCCCTCCGCTTCTATTGGACGCCTGCCATGTGACGTCGCTGTGACGCTGCACGAACCGCCCCCTTAGAATGGAGGCAGATCGTCGGCCAGAGTGACGTCGCAGGGCAGGTAAGTGCGTGTGACGTGGGTTAAGCGAGGTTGTGTGGCACAGGTAGCGATATGCCCGTGTCGCACAACCGACGGGGGCGGGTACGATCGCTTGCGATCTCGCTAGCGAGATCGCAGCGTGTAAAGCCCGCTTATGGCGTAAATATACATCATAGGTCGTGAAGGGATTAAAGGGAATCTGTCAGCAGGTTTTTGCTATGGGATCTGACAGCAGCATAACGTATGGTAGTGTCAGAGAGCCTTATTCTAGCAATGTGTTACTTACTGGGTTGATTGGTGCAGTTTTGCTAGACTCCTTGTTTTCCCTGCAGAGCTCAGATTGCTGAGCTATGTATAACCCAGCCCACATCCCTTACTGGCAGCTACACTGTGCACTGTTCACAAGTTGCCAATCCATGGTGGCGGCAGGGTTACACAAATTAGCTGAACTGGCAAGCAGGGGAGACCTAGTCCTATAAAATTCTGCTGATGAAACACTGGCTGGAGTTTGATATTTGAGCACACAACCTAAAAAGTGACACATCCCTGATATTAGGGTCTCAACACCTACATTATGCTGCTCTCAGATTAACCCCTTCACCCACAGGCGATTTTCTGTTTTTCATTTTCGTTTCCCCCCTTTTTTCCGAAAGCCATAACTTTTTTATTTTTCCATCACTATTGCTATATGAGGGTTTATTTTTTGTTGGATGAGTTGTACATTTGAATGACAGAATTTATTTTACAATATAGTGTACTGCAAAATGGGAAAAAATTCCAAATGTGGAGAAATTGTAGAAAAAAAAAAAGTGCAATTCCACAATGTTTTTTTCTATTCACCATGTTCACTATATGATAATATGACGTGTCTGTATGATACCTCAGGTCAGTACAAGCTTGTGGATACCAAACATGTATACTTTTACTTATATCTAAGTGGTGAAAAAAAAATTCTGAAGTTTGTCCAAAAAAAGAATAGCGCTTTTGTCGTTATTTTTCGAGACTTAAAGCATTCCCATTTTTTGGGATCTGAGGCTCAATGATGGCTTATTTTGCGTGTCTATAGCTGATGTTTTTAGTTAAACCATTTTGTGTAGATGTGATGTTTTGATCGGCTGATATTGCATTTTAATGCAATGTTGCAGCAATCAAAAAAACATAATTTTGGCGTTTTAATTTTTTTCTTGCTATGCCTTGTACCAATCAGATTAATTGATTTTATATTTTGATAGATCGGGCATTTTTGAATGCGGCGATACAAAATATGTGTATTTTTTTATTATTGTTTTATTTCAATGGGACAAAAGGGGGTTGATTTGAACTTTTAGTGTTTCTTAAATTTTAAAGCTTTTTTATTTACATATTTCATTTATTTTACTAGTCCCTCACCGCACAGTCTGATCGCTTCTCCTGATCAGAGCGAGGCTTCAGCATCACTCTGATCAACAGAAATGCAGCGTTCCTCTGAGTGCCTAGCGCTCTATCGGCTCTCACAGGAAGTGACTCATGACAGCACCCGGGGTCATCATCTGACCCACGCTGTCATGGTAACATATTGGCGCCCCGTGATCATGTCACGGGGCTGCCAATGGCGGCTGGGAACAGGGCAGTCCACGCCATGGCGCTTTAAATCGTGCTGTGAGCATTTGACAGTGCGATCTAAGGGGTTAACAGGTGTGGGCGGATCAAAGATCCACCTGCGCCTGTTAGCTGCACATATCTGAAGATAAGATCAGCAGACATGTGAAGGGGTTACTGCAGGCTCGCTGCTGGAGCTCACGGTAACTGGGGGACACGACTAATGACGTACTAGGTCACGGGTCGTGAAGGAGTTAAATAGCAAAAAACGCCTGACAGATTCCCTTTAAATAAACCAGCTTGTGTAGATGGAGCAAAGTTCAAACCCTTGGATAAGAATTTATACTGAGCCTTGCTGATAGTAACTGATAAGGTAATTACTGACATGGTAAAGAATTATTCTTCTTGGGAAAAAATATCGCAATTGACTTGGTTCACATTGAATTGATTGGTTTGTGTTTTCTAATGTGATACTTCCCCCCCCTTTGTGTTTTCTACCTGTGCAATTCATAAATAGATATTTTTCTTAATGATGAGATATGCCCCTCTGATTCAGAGTTGGAAAGCTGACAGTGGAAAATGTTATTACCCTAAAAAAACAAACCTGGGCCCCTTCCTATAATAATGTCCTCCACCATGTAATAATGTTCTCTATCCTATGCCCCGTCCTGGTATAATTTCCCCATCCTGGTATAGTGCCTCTCATCCTGAGCCTCTTCCTGGTATAATAATTATTTATATAGGGCTCACATATTTGGCAGGACTTTTTCAATTTAGTGGGGACATGTGCACACAATAAAGACAAAATAAAGTAACACATATTGCAACAGTAACAGGAGGAATGAGGGACCTGCTCACAAGCTTACAATGTATAGGGAAGCAAGGGCGTACAATAGGTAAAAAGTGCTTGTCCTGTAAGGTCCTGCCATCAGTATAATAAATAGGCCATTTACAGTCATCAGTCAGTGATTAAGTACAGTTACCAACTGGTATTAGATGCATGAGGATGTGGAGACAGATGAATAAACCAGATTCTCAGGAAAATTTATGAGGGAACAGGGAAGAGTTAGGCTATGTGCCCACGGGACAATGTACCCGCGGATATATCCGCAGGTACGTCCACAGGTTTCCCGCAGCTGCTCCCCGGAATCCGCAGCTATCCATTGCTGCGGGATTCTAGCGAAATACCTGCAGACATTCATGCGACTTACCTGCGGAAGTCCCGGCGTCTATCTCCATAGTGGAGGACCGGGATTTCCACAGGTATTTCCGCAGGAATAATTGACATGCAGTTACGTGCGGCTGCGAGACATCCGCAGCATATACCGCAGCCGCATATACCGCAGCATGGACGCAGACACTCCCTATGTCCCATAAGATAACATGGGGAGTGTCTGTACTTACTAAAACCTGCGGATTTATCTAGAAAATCCAGATAAATCCGCAGGTTTTCCACGGCAAAATCTGCAGATATATTATCCCGTGGGCACATAGCCTTAGGATACGTGCACACAATGAGGATTTGCTGTGTCCTGGACGTGACGGGTCCTTACCAGCGAGGCAGCGAGTCCCCTCCACAGGAGAACGCATCTGCTCATACCCACAATCAGGGTTCAGTGCGCTACAGTCTCTCGCTTGTGTTCTCCCTATGGAGGACACTTGCGACTCCGCAGCAAAGAATTAACATTCTGCGACTCGGGAAGCCGCATCACAGGTCAGTGTTTGCTGCGGGAAAAATAAGCACAGTGGGCACGGGATTTCTAGAAATACCATCCACTGTGCTTGTTCTGTACAACGCAGTGTTTTGGACGCAGCTGAAACATGCTGCGTCCAAAACACTGCAAACAGTGATCGTGGGCACTCACTCTTAGATTAGTGAGGTGATAGGTCTGTCTAAAGAGATGTGTCTTTGGGGCTAATTGGGTTAGTGCATTCTAAAAATCTGGTGCAGCACCCTCTGTGAGCGCTTTTTTGCCCCTGTATAGAGGTAATTGAGACGTAGACGCGGTCATGGTGAAATAGTGCAAATAAATTATATTGCAGTACATTAGATCACTTTTGAGTCCTTGTCTTTGGCAATGATCTAATTTCAAAATCATTAGGCCCTGTGCGCACACTGCATTTTTTGCCATGTTTTTGGGTGCAGAATTGGTGTGGTTTGTGTTCATAACTTATATCATAAACTTCATGTAGTCCGTCCCCAGCAAAGTCTGAGAAATCCAAAATGCTGTGTGCACGATGCTTCTTTTTTCCTTAGGCTATGTGCGCACGTTGCGTACAGTTCACTGCAGAAATTTCTGCAGCGATCTGAAGAGCACATGTGCGCTTTAAATCGCTGCAGAAATGTCCGTAGTGAAGCCGATTCCATGTGCTCTGCCTGCAGCTCCTGCCATAGACAGAGCAGGAGCTGCCGGCAAAGCGCAGGAAAGAAGTGACATGTCACTTCTTTTTACGCTTGGAACACCATTCTAAGTCTGAACTGGGTGCAAAAACCTAAAAAAACATCACTATGGGGAGATAAGGTATGCACACCAGTGACTATGTAAGGGGAATACATGAAATAGCAGAAACTGCTGTGTGAATACTGACTTGAAAAATCCAATAGCTATATGTAAGAGTGAAAATGTGAAAAATGGAATCTGCATTACTGCCATGAACATGTGAATAAAGAGAAATTTAGCTACTGAATTGATCAATGCAATAGAGCCCCAACACTACGCCAAAGTATTTCTCTACGTTGGGGTCCCTAGCTTGTGTGTGTCCTCTCATGCAGTTAAAAAACTTACCGTGTATGGGAAGCTGAGACCCAGGCTATATATGCGTATGATATGGATTGGCAATAGGTGTGTGGGGAGGGTTCACAAACGAAAAACTACTAACAATAAGGAATAACGTTTGGAACACCATTCTATGTCTGAACTGGGTGCAAAAACCTAAAAAAACATCACTATGGGGAGATAAGGTATGCACACCAGTGACTATGTAAGGGGAATACATGAAATAGCAGAAACTGCTGTGTGAATACTGACTTGAAAAATCCAATAGCTACATGTAAGACGTAGAGAAATACTTTGGCGTAGTGTTGGGGCTCTAATGCATTGATCAATTCAGTAGCTAAATTTCTCTTGATTCATATGTTCATGGCAGTAATGCAGATTCCATTTTTCACATTTTCACTCTTAGGCTATGTCCGCACGTTGCTTTTTACCTGCTTTTTACCTGCTTTTTTGCTGCTTTTTCAACTGCAGCTTTTAATGCCAAAATGGTTGTGTTCTGCTTTTCAAGCAAAGTCTATGGGAATTTGGGTTTCTTGTCCGCACTATGCAGTTCAAACTGCAGCCTTTTTGTTGCAGAACTTTGGTCAAAAACTCAGCTTTGCAGTGCAAAACCCAAATGGCAAAAACAACTGACATGTCAATTGTTTTTGCCATTTGGGTTTTGCAGTGCAAAGCTGAGTTTTTGACCAAAGTTCTGCAACAAAAAGGCTGCAGTTTGAACTGCATAGTGCGGACAAGAAACCCAAATTCCCATAGACTTTGCTTGAAAAGCAGAACACATCCATTTTGGCATTAAACGCTGCAGTTGAAAAAGCAGCAAAAAAGCAGGTAAAAAGCAGGTAAAAAGCAACGTGCGGACATAGCCTTACATGTAGCTATTGGATTTTTCAAGTCAGTATTCACACAGCAGTTTCTGCTATTTCATGTATTCCCCTTACATAGTCACTGGTGTGCATACCTTATCTCCCCATACTTCTTTTTACGCAGCGCTTCGCCAGTAGCCAAAGCGCTGCGCTCTAAAACGCCACGTGCGCACGGCCCCTGCACAATCTCCATAGACTGTGCAGGGGACGCAGGACGCATGCAGTTACACTGCGCTACAAAGCGCAGCGTAACTGCATGAATTTACGCAACGTGCGCACATAGCCTTAGAGGATTTGCTGCAGTTTTTCTGCAGCAAAATGCAGCATGACACTTCTTTTCTGCAGGGCCTTGCGTTTCCCTGCAATTTCCCAATGACAATGTAAAAACGCAGGGATACAAAGCGCACCAAAAACGCATTGCCTAGGAAAGCAGCCACCTCTGAGAGACTGAAGAGCAGTACACTATAAAGTAAAATCTTCACTCCTGAGCACTGAAATGCAGTATAATGTACGGTAAGCTTATACTGGTGTTTGCACTAGTTTGCAGATTCAGCACATCCTGATTATCCTTTATGAGCCGGTCTGTACTCGGCGGCACAGCGCCTCCAGCGGTCACTTCCTCTCCCATTCACTTTTCCTTTCACTTACAGTATATTATCACGTGTCTGGGGGAAAAAAAAATTCCCCTTTCAATACCGCCTCCAGACCCTCCCCATAGAGCCCAATTCATTCTACACACGGCAAGTGTCCGCCACTTCCTGCTCCAGCCCCGGAAGCCGCGCGGAGACAACGAGACTTGCCGGCTCTGAAGCGATTGAAGACACTTTTCACGGCGCCGCTCTTATATAAGCACAGGAAGATACCATGAGCACAGGTAACTCGGGGGGAGACGGACTATATCACCCCGCGGGCTACGGCCTCGGACGCGGTCAGGTGACCTGTTCTCTGTTCTTGTTTCGGGCCATAGTCGCTGATGCTGAGTCATGGGCGGGGCATTGGCTGTGGATTTTTTTTACGGGGCGGAGTTTGATGTGGCCGGCGCTGTTTGTGGGCGTGGTTTCCTGTATGCAGCAGGTTGGAGCTCAGCTGGATCGCCGGTCACGTGTTGTAGAACCAGAAGTCCCAGCAGTACTTTCCTGACTGTAGAGGCTGGTGCTGCCATGTATAAGGAGGCTGGTTAATGAGGGACCGGTGCCAGGCAGCCTGCACCCCGCATACTGAGCGCTGGCCCCCAACTTCTCCCATGGCTTCCTATGGATGAGCCACCTGGCTGCAGGAGCTACACAGGAGCAGCCGGCGGCTCAGGCCTCGTTCACACCATCAGTATTTGTTGACGTTTTCTGCACCAATTCCGCCTCTACTTGCAGTTTTTGTTACATGCGTTTTTGTGCCAATAAAGTTTGTTGTAACCCAGGCAGCAGAGCATACAGGACATAGCGCAAAGTAAATAATAGTGGTATAAAATCCTGCAGCATTATAATAATATCACCATCTCCTAAGAAAAAAATATTGCCGCCCATGTCCCAATACACACACAAAAAATATAAAGACAGCTAGATAGTTGATACCCTGCAGAGATCCCAACCCCCTACATATTATACACTTGCACCCTTTATTGCCTTTCATGTGGCACTAAAAGGTATTTCGCCTCCTATAACCTAATAAATACATTAACAAAAGAAAACGGCGTGCGGTCCTCCTATTTTTGATATTCAGCAAATGTAAAGCAGACAGCTAGAGGCTGGAATTATAAGGCTGGGAATCTCCATGGATATTAGGCCCTTCCCAGTCTAAAAATACCAGCCCACAGCTGCCCCCAAAGTGGCTCTTCACATTAGGTGCAGCAATTCTGGCACCACCTCTGCTCTTCCTGATTGCTTCAGTGTTGTGGCAATCAAGGTATTGGTTTATGGGGATGATGTCAGCTGTGTAATGCCAGCTGTCATCAAACTCGGGGGTTAGTAATGGAGAAGTGTCTATCAGACGCCCCCATTACTAACCCAGTAAGTAAAGAAAAAGTTTTTAAAAAACTGCCCAACTCTTTCCCTAATTAACTATTTTATGTAAAACTCATGCAGGTCCGGTGTAGTCCAGGGCTTCCTATGACATTCCTCGATCAAAGGCTATGGAAGCTCAGAACGAGGCTCTATAGACTTTGAGCTGCAGCCACTCCCGGCTGACCCTGCGCCCTGCCTAACTCTCGGAGTGTAATTTCTTCGACATTCACCAAACTTAAACAATATGAAGAAGAGATAAGAGTAATGACGTTTACAAAAAACGTCTGATATTTGGAGAGATGTCCGTCGGGCATGTCCTGTCCAATTTTGAAATGCCGATTGCGTTGTTCTCCTTGAGACAGTGGGAGCGGTCCTGTGTATGGGACCCCCAGCTGACATGGCTGTTGACCAAACAGTCGGCCAAAACATCATATGACTGACATCCATCTAATGCGTATGACCTTATACAGCATATAATAAAAGTGAGTACACTTTTGTTATATGGACTGTTATACAAGCTGTACACTGACTACTTTACATTGTATCAAAGTGTCAAATCTTCAGTGTTGTCCCATGAAAAGATAATAGAATATTTACAAAAATGTGAGGGGTGTACTCACTTTTGTGATATACCGTATAAACAGTCATAAATATCTACCAGGAGCTGGGACATTGGTGCTTCAGGGTGCTCTTCAGTATAGCTTACAATAAGACCCGCAACACACATCTGTTTAATTTGTACGTGTGCGGTACGTATTTGCACGTACCGGAGACACGTACACACGGAGACCCATGTTATTCAATGGTAGATGGCACACACACGTAAAATCACACGGAACGTGTGACCGTGTGGTAAGTACGTGTGTGCGCTACACGGACGACATGTCCAATTTTGGCCGGCAGCACGCAGGACCCGCTTTAGTCTATGGGTCCGTGCCTGCACGTACCGCACACGGAGTATGTCCGTGTTCAGCACGTTTCGTGCGTGTGCGTTTTTACACTAGCGATCTTATTTTTTGTTTTTTTTTAAATTAAAGTCAGTATACTTACCTTTTTTTCTGCTGTTCTCAGTCATACTTACATTGGCGCTCGGTTTTTTTCTTCCCCCAGCTCATACCGCTCCCCGATCACTAGCGATGCGAGGAACAGCTGTGCAGAGAATACGCGGCAACAATTACTTTGAATATGCCGGCCGCTCATTAATCAATCCCGTATTCCCTGCTTTCCCCACCCACAGACGCCTGTGATTGGTTGCAGTCAGACACGCCCCCCACGCTGAGTGACAGCTGTCTCACTGCACCCAATCACCAGCCGGTGGGCGTGTCTATACTGTGCAGTAAAATAAATAAATAATGAAACAAAAACGGCTTGCGGTCCCCCCCAATTTTAATACCAGCCAGATAAAGCCGTACGGCTGAAGGCTGGTATTCTCAGGATGGGGAGCCCCACGTTATGTCGCTTCCAGCTCTGCTGCATGAAGGTGACCGGAGCTGCAGAAGGCACCGCCGCTCCTGTCACCTCCACGCAGCTAATGAAGGGAATAGCGCGATCAGCTGAGCTGTCACTGAGGTTACTCGCGGCCAACGCTGAATACAGCTGATCGCGCTATTCCCTTCATTAGCTGCGTGGAGCTGACAGGAGCGGCGGTGTCTTCTGCAGTTCCGGTCACCTTCATGCAGCAGAGCTGGAAGCGACGCTGGACCATCCTGGATTACGACGGACATGGAGGGCTTTTTCGGGCTTATAAAATTGGTGAACAAGGCAATTTGTTAGTGTTTTTTTTTCTAATAAAGGATTTTTTCGTGTGTGTGTGTGTTTATTTACTGTAATTTACAGATTAATCATGGAAGGTATCTCGGGGAGACGCCTGACATGATTAATCTAGGACTTATTGGCAGCTATGGGCTTCCAATAACTCCTTATTACCCCGATTTGCCAACGCACCAGGGCAAATCGGGAAGAGCCGGGTACAGTCCCAGAACTGTCGCATATAATGTATGCGGCAATTCTGAGCGGCTGCTGACTGATATTGTTAGGCTGGGGGGCTCCCCATAACGTGGGGCTCCCCATCCTGAGAATACCAGCCTTCAGCCATATGGCTTTATCTGGCTGGCATTAAAACTGGGGGGGACTGCACACCGTTTTTTTTAATTATTTAATTATTTTACTGCACAGTATTTTACTGCACAGTTTACGCACACCGGCTGCTGTGATTGGGTGCAGTGATACAGCTGTCACTCAGCGTGGGGGGCGTGTCTGACTGCAACCAATCACAGGCGTCTGTGGGTGGGGAAAGCAGGGAATACGAGATTGTTTAATGAGCGGCCGGCATATTCAAAGTAATTGTTGCCGCGTATTCTCTGCACAGCTGTTCCTCGGCGTGCTGGTGATCGGGGAGCGGTAAGTATGAGAGAGGGCTGCTCACTTCAGTCACTCGGGGGATTAGCGGTCACTGGTGAATCCTTCACAGGTGACCGCTAATCAGGACGCGGCACAGACAGAGCCGCGGCATGACAATGAAGTCGGGTGAAGTTCACCCGAGTTCATTCTCATCGCGCAACTCTGTCTGCTGTCAGCCGACATGTATCAACGACATTGTGCAACACACAAACGGACATTCCACGTACACATACACGGGCATTTTACACACAAACACGGACATTTTACACGTACACACGGCTCGCATATGCCATCACATGGATGCCATACGTACCGGAGAAACGCCCCAAAGAAACGGAACACAGACCCGAAAAACGGACCGTAAGACACGGACTTTTTTTTCGCGGAAGTGTGTTTTAGGCCTAACATGGAGCTGTCCTCATCTGATATCGAAAGGAACAACACATCCAAAAGCAGCGCAGTGCATGTATCGAATAGATGTGTATCAATGTAAAAGATGCAATTCAGTTTATGCAGTGCAATACAGTGCAGAACATATAATACAGCGCATGCAGTGGGAAGTAAGCACAATGTGCAATGCAGTGAGGGACATAATAAGTACAGATATGTTAGTAAAGTACAGGTAGGGGGCAGCACTGTGCATGTAGTATAGGTAGGGGTCAGCACTGTGCATGTAGTATAGGTAGGGGGCAGCACTGTGCATGTAGTACAGGTAGGGGGCAGAACTGTGCATGTAGTACAGGTAGGAGGCAGCACTGTGCATGTAGTACAGGTAGGGGGCAGCACTGTGCATGTAGTACAGGTAGGAGGCAGCACTGTGCATGTAGTACAGGTAGGAGGCAGCACTGTGCATGTAGTACAGGTAGGGGGCAGCACTGTACATGTAGTACAGGTAGGAGGCAGCACTGTGCATGTAGTACAGGTAGGGGGCAGCACTGTGCATGTAGTACAGGTAGGAGGCAGCACTGTGCATGTAGTACAGGTAGGAGGCAGCACTGTGCATGTAGTACAGGTAGGGGGCAGCACTGTACATGTAGTACAGGTAGGGGGTAGCACTGTGCATGTAGTACAGGTAGCGGGCAGCACTGTGCATGTAGTACAGGTAGGAGGCAGCACTGTACATGTAGTACAGGTAGGAGGCAGCACTGTACATGTAGTACAGGTAGGAGGCAGCACTGTCCATGTAGTACAGGTAGGGGTCAGCACTGTGCATGTAGTACAGGTAGGGGTCAGCACTGTGCATGTAGTACAGGTAGGGGGCAGCACTGTACATGTAATATAGGTAGGAGGCAGCACTGTGCATGTAGTACAGGTAGGGGGCAGCACTGTACATGTAATATAGGTAGGAGGCAGCACTGTGCATGTAGTACAGGTAGGAGGCAGCACTGTGCATGTAGTACAGGTAGGAGGCAGCACTGTGCATGTAGTACAGGTAGGAGGCAGCACTGTACATGTAGTACAGGTAGGAGGCAGCACTGTACATGTAGTACAGGTAGGAGGCAGCACTGTGACTGTAGTACAGGTAGGGAGCAGCACTGTGCATGTAGTACAGGTAGGGGGCATCACTGTGCATGTAGTACAGGTAGGGGTCAGCACTGTGCATGTAGTACAGGTAGGGGGCAGCACTATACATGTAGTACAGGTAGGGGGCAGCACTGTACATGTAGTACAGGTAGGAGGCAGCACTGTGCATGTAGTACACGTAGGAGGCAGCACTGTACATGTAGTACAGGTAGGAGGCAGCACTGTGACTGTAGTACAGGTAGGGAGCAGCACTGTGCATGTAGTACAGGTAGGGGGCATCACTGTGCATGTAGTACAGGTAGGGGTCAGCACTGTGCATGTAGTACAGGTAGGGGGCAGCACTATACATGTAGTACAGGTAGGGGGCAGCACTGTACATGTAGTACAGGTAGGAGGCAGCACTGTGCATGTAGTACACGTAGGAGGCAGCACTGTGCATGTAGTACAGGTAGGGGGCAGCACTGTACATGTAGTACAGGTAGGGGGCAGCACTGTGCATGTAGTACAGGTAGGAGGCAGCACTGTGCATGTAGTACAGGTAGGAGGCAGCACTGTGCATGTAGTACAGGTAGGAGGCAGCACTGTCCATGTAGTACAGGTAGGGGTCAGCACTGTGCATGTAGTACAGGTAGGAGGCAGCACTGTACATGTAGTACAGGTAGGGGGCAGCACTGTGCATGTAGTACATGTAGGAGGCAGCACTGTGCATGTAGTACAGGTAGGGGGCAGCACTGTGCATGTAGTACAGGTAGGAGGCAGCACTGTGCATGTAGTACAGGTAGGGGGCAGCACTGTGCATGTAGTACAGGTAGGAGGCAGCACTGTGCATGTAGTACAGGTAGGAGGCAGCACTGTGCATGTAGTACAGGTAGGAGGCAGCACTGTGCATGTAGTACAGGTAGGAGGCAGCACTGTGCATGTAGTACAGGTAGGGGGCAGCACTGTGCATGTAGTACAGGTAGGGGGCAGAACTGTGCATGTAGTACAGGTAGGAGGCAGCACTGTACATGTAGTACAGGTAGGAGGCAGCACTGTGCATGTAGTACAGGTAGGGGGCAGTACTGTGCATGTAGTACATGTAGGAGGCAGCACTGTGCATGTAGTACAGGTAGGAGGCAGCACTGTGCATGTAGTACAGGTAGGGGGCAGCACTGTGCATGTAGTACAGGTAGGGGGCAGCACTGTGCATGTAGTACAGGTAGGAGGCAGCACTGTGCATGTAGTACAGGTAGGAGGCAGCACTGTGCATGTAGTACAGGTAGGGGGCAGCACTGTACATGTAGTACAGGTAGGGGGTAGCACTGTGCATGTAGTACAGGTAGCGGGCAGCACTGTGCATGTAGTACAGGTAGGAGGCAGCACTGTACATGTAGTACAGGTAGGAGGCAGCACTGTACATGTAGTACAGGTAGGAGGCAGCACTGTCCATGTAGTACAGGTAGGGGTCAGCACTGTGCATGTAGTACAGGTAGGGGTCAGCACTGTGCATGTAGTACAGGTAGGGGGCAGCACTATACATGTAATATAGGTAGGAGGCAGCACTGTGCATGTAGTACAGGTAGGGGGCAGCACTGTACATGTAATATAGGTAGGAGGCAGCACTGTGCATGTAGTACAGGTAGGAGGCAGCACTGTGCATGTAGTACAGGTAGGAGGCAGCACTGTGCATGTAGTACAGGTAGGAGGCAGCACTGTACATGTAGTACAGGTAGGAGGCAGCACTGTACATGTAGTACAGGTAGGAGGCAGCACTGTGACTGTAGTACAGGTAGGGGGCAGCACTGTGCATGTAGTACAGGTAGGGGGCATCACTGTGCATGTAGTACAGGTAGGGGTCAGCACTGTGCATGTAGTACAGGTAGGGGGCAGCACTATACATGTAGTACAGGTAGGGGGCAGCACTGTACATGTAGTACAGGTAGGAGGCAGCACTGTGCATGTAGTACACGTAGGAGGCAGCACTGTACATGTAGTACAGGTAGGAGGCAGCACTGTGACTGTAGTACAGGTAGGGAGCAGCACTGTGCATGTAGTACAGGTAGGGGGCATCACTGTGCATGTAGTACAGGTAGGGGTCAGCACTGTGCATGTAGTACAGGTAGGGGGCAGCACTATACATGTAGTACAGGTAGGGGGCAGCACTGTACATGTAGTACAGGTAGGAGGCAGCACTGTGCATGTAGTACACGTAGGAGGCAGCACTGTGCATGTAGTACAGGTAGGGGGCAGCACTGTACATGTAGTACAGGTAGGGGGCAGCACTGTGCATGTAGTACAGGTAGGAGGCAGCACTGTGCATGTAGTACAGGTAGGGGGCAGCACTGTGCATGTAGTACAGGTAGGAGGCAGCACTGTGCATGTAGTACAGGTAGGAGGCAGCACTGTGCATGTAGTACAGGTAGGGGGCAGCACTGTACATGTAGTACAGGTAGGGGGTAGCACTGTGCATGTAGTACAGGTAGCGGGCAGCACTGTGCATGTAGTACAGGTAGGAGGCAGCACTGTACATGTAGTACAGGTAGGAGGCAGCACTGTACATGTAGTACAGGTAGGAGGCAGCACTGTGACTGTAGTACAGGTAGGGAGCAGCACTGTGCATGTAGTACAGGTAGGGGGCATCACTGTGCATGTAGTACAGGTAGGGGTCAGCACTGTGCATGTAGTACAGGTAGGGGGCAGCACTATACATGTAGTACAGGTAGGGGGCAGCACTGTACATGTAGTACAGGTAGGAGGCAGCACTGTGCATGTAGTACACGTAGGAGGCAGCACTGTACATGTAGTACAGGTAGGAGGCAGCACTGTGACTGTAGTACAGGTAGGGAGCAGCACTGTGCATGTAGTACAGGTAGGGGGCATCACTGTGCATGTAGTACAGGTAGGGGTCAGCACTGTGCATGTAGTACAGGTAGGGGGCAGCACTATACATGTAGTACAGGTAGGGGGCAGCACTGTACATGTAGTACAGGTAGGAGGCAGCACTGTGCATGTAGTACACGTAGGAGGCAGCACTGTACATGTAGTACAGGTAGGAGGCAGCACTGTGACTGTAGTACAGGTAGGGAGCAGCACTGTGCATGTAGTACAGGTAGGGGGCATCACTGTGCATGTAGTACAGGTAGGGGTCAGCACTGTGCATGTAGTACAGGTAGGGGGCAGCACTATACATGTAGTACAGGTAGGGGGCAGCACTGTACATGTAGTACAGGTAGGAGGCAGCACTGTGCATGTAGTACACGTAGGAGGCAGCACTGTGCATGTAGTACAGGTAGGGGGCAGCACTGTACATGTAGTACAGGTAGGGGGCAGCACTGTGCATGTAGTACAGGTAGGAGGCAGCACTGTGCATGTAGTACAGGTAGGGGGCAGCACTGTGCATGTAGTACAGGTAGGAGGCAGCACTGTGCATGTAGTACAGGTAGGAGGCAGCACTGTGCATGTAGTACAGGTAGGGGGCAGCACTGTACATGTAGTACAGGTAGGGGGTAGCACTGTGCATGTAGTACAGGTAGCGGGCAGCACTGTGCATGTAGTACAGGTAGGAGGCAGCACTGTACATGTAGTACAGGTAGGAGGCAGCACTGTACATGTAGTACAGGTAGGAGGCAGCACTGTCCATGTAGTACAGGTAGGGGTCAGCACTGTGCATGTAGTACAGGTAGGGGTCAGCACTGTGCATGTAGTACAGGTAGGGGGCAGCACTGTACATGTAATATAGGTAGGAGGCAGCACTGTGCATGTAGTACAGGTAGGGGGCAGCACTGTACATGTAATATAGGTAGGAGGCAGCACTGTGCATGTAGTACAGGTAGGAGGCAGCACTGTGCATGTAGTACAGGTAGGAGGCAGCACTGTGCATGTAGTACAGGTAGGAGGCAGCACTGTACATGTAGTACAGGTAGGAGGCAGCACTGTACATGTAGTACAGGTAGGAGGCAGCACTGTGACTGTAGTACAGGTAGGGAGCAGCACTGTGCATGTAGTACAGGTAGGGGGCATCACTGTGCATGTAGTACAGGTAGGGGTCAGCACTGTGCATGTAGTACAGGTAGGGGGCAGCACTATACATGTAGTACAGGTAGGGGGCAGCACTGTACATGTAGTACAGGTAGGAGGCAGCACTGTGCATGTAGTACACGTAGGAGGCAGCACTGTACATGTAGTACAGGTAGGAGGCAGCACTGTGCATGTAGTACAGGTAGGAGGCATCACTGTGCATGTAGTACAGGTAGGGGTCAGCACTGTGCATGTAGTACAGGTAGGGGGCAGCACTATACATGTAGTACAGGTAGGGGGCAGCACTGTACATGTAGTACAGGTAGGAGGCAGCACTGTGCATGTAGTACACGTAGGAGGCAGCACTGTGCATGTAGTACAGGTAGGGGGCAGCACTGTACATGTAGTACAGGTAGGGGGCAGCACTGTGCATGTAGTACAGGTAGGAGGCAGCACTGTGCATGTAGTACAGGTAGGAGGCAGCACTGTGCATGTAGTACAGGTAGGAGGCAGCACTGTCCATGTAGTACAGGTAGGGGTCAGCACTGTGCATGTAGTACAGGTAGGAGGCAGCACTGTACATGTAGTACAGGTAGGGGGCAGCACTGTGCATGTAGTACATGTAGGAGGCAGCACTGTGCATGTAGTACAGGTAGGGGGCAGCACTGTGCATGTAGTACAGGTAGGAGGCAGCACTGTGCATGTAGTACAGGTAGGGGGCAGCACTGTGCATGTAGTACAGGTAGGAGGCAGCACTGTGCATGTAGTACAGGTAGGAGGCAGCACTGTGCATGTAGTACAGGTAGGAGGCAGCACTGTGCATGTAGTACAGGTAGGAGGCAGCACTGTGCATGTAGTACAGGTAGGGGGCAGCACTGTGCATGTAGTACAGGTAGGGGGCAGAACTGTGCATGTAGTACAGGTAGGAGGCAGCACTGTACATGTAGTACAGGTAGGAGGCAGCACTGTGCATGTAGTACAGGTAGGGGGCAGTACTGTGCATGTAGTACATGTAGGAGGCAGCACTGTGCATGTAGTACAGGTAGGAGGCAGCACTGTGCATGTAGTACAGGTAGGGGGCAGCACTGTGCATGTAGTACAGGTAGGGGGCAGCACTGTGCATGTAGTACAGGTAGGAGGCAGCACTGTGCATGTAGTACAGGTAGGAGGCAGCACTGTGCATGTAGTACAGGTAGGAGGCAGCACTGTGCATGTAGTACAGGTAGGAGGCAGCACTGTGTATGTAGTACAGGTAGGGGGCAGCACTGTGCATGTAGTACAGGTAGGGGGCAGCACTGTGCATGTAGTACAGGTAGGAGGCAGCACTGTGCATGTAGTACAGGTAGGGGGCAGCACTGTGCATGTAGTACAGGTAGGGGGCAGCACTGTACATGTAATATAGGTAGGGGGCAGCACTGTACATATAGTACAGGTAGGGGGCAGCACTGTACATATAGTACAGGTAGGGGGCAGCACTGTACATATAGTACAGGTAGGGGGCAGCACTGTACATATAGTACAGGTAGGGGGCAGCACTGTACATATAGTACAGGTAGGGGGCAGCACTATGCATGTACTAGAGGTAGGGGGCAGCACTGTACATGTAATATAGGTAGGGGGCAGCACTGTACATGTAGTACAGGTAGGGGGCAGCACTGTATATATAGTACAGGTAGGGGGCAGCACTGTACATATAGTACAGGTAGGGGGCAGCACTTTGCATGTAGTACAGGTAGGGGGCAGCACTGTGCATGTAGTACAGGTAGGAGGCAGCACTGTGCATGTAGTACAGGTAGGGGGCAGCACTGTACATGTAGTACAGGTAGGAGGCAGCACTGTACATGTAGTACAGGTAGGAGGCAGCACTGTACATGTAGTACAGGTAGGAGGCAGCACTGTACATGTAGTACAGGTAGGGGGCAGCACTGTACATGTAGTACAGGTAGGGAGCAGCACTGTGCATGTAGTACAGGTAGGGGGCATCACTGTGCATGTAGTACAGGTAGGGGTCAGCACTGTGCATGTAGTACAGGTAGGGGGCAGCACTATACATGTAGTACAGGTAGGGGGCAGCATTGTACATGTAGTACAGGTAGGAGGCAGCACTGTGCATGTAGTACACGTAGGAGGCAGCACTGTGCATGTAGTACAGGTAGGGGGCAGCACTGTACATGTAGTACAGGTAGGAGGCAGCACTGTCCATGTAGTACAGGTAGGGGTCAGCACTGTGCATGTAGTACAGGTAGGAGGCAGCACTGTACATGTAGTACAGGTAGGGGGCAGCACTGTGCATGTAGTACAGGTAGGGGGCAGCACTGTGCATGTAGTACAGGTAGGAGGCAGCACTGTGCATGTAGTACAGGTAGGAGGCAGCACTGTGCATGTAGTACAGGTAGGGGTCAGCACTGTGCATGTAGTACAGGTAGGAGGCAGCACTGTACATGTAGTACAGGTAGGGGGCAGAACTGTGCATGTAGTACAGGTAGGGGTCAGCACTGTGCATGTAGTACAGGTAGGGGGCAGCACTGTGCATGTAGTACAGGTAGGGGGCAGAACTGTGCATGTAGTACAGGTAGGAGGCAGCACTGTACATGTAGTACAGGTAGGAGGCAGCACTGTGCATGTAGTACAGGTAGGGGGCAGTACTGTGCATGTAGTACATGTAGGAGGCAGCACTGTGCATGTAGTACAGGTAGGAGGCAGCACTGTGCATGTAGTACAGGTAGGGGGCAGCACTGTGCATGTAGTACAGGTAGGGGGCAGCACTGTGCATGTAGTACAGGTAGGAGGCAGCACTGTGCATGTAGTACAGGTAGGAGGCAGCACTGTGCATGTAGTACAGGTAGGAGGCAGCACTGTGCATGTAGTACAGGTAGGAGGCAGCACTGTGCATGTAGTACAGGTAGGGGGCAGCACTGTGCATGTAGTACAGGTAGGGGGCAGAACTGTGCATGTAGTACAGGTAGGAGGCAGCACTGTACATGTAGTACAGGTAGGAGGCAGCACTGTGCATGTAGTACAGGTAGGGGGCAGTACTGTGCATGTAGTACAGGTAGGGGGCAGCACTGTGCATGTAGTACAGGTAGGGGGCAGCACTGTGCATGTAGTACAGGTAGGAGGCAGCACTGTGCATGTAGTACAGGTAGGAGGCAGCACTGTGCATGTAGTACAGGTAGGAGGCAGCACTGTGCATGTAGTACAGGTAGGAGGCAGCACTGTGTATGTAGTACAGGTAGGAGGCAGCACTGTGTATGTAGTACAGGTAGGAGGCAGCACTGTGCATGTAGTACAGGTAGGAGGCAGCACTGTGCATGTAGTACAGGTAGGGGGCAGCACTGTGCATGTAGTACAGGCAGGGGGCAGAACTGTGCATGTAGTACAGGTAGGAGGCAGCACTGTGCATGTAGTACAGGTAGGAGGCAGCACTGTGTATGTAGTACAGGTAGGGGGCAGCACTGTGCATGTAGTACAGGTAGGGGGCAGCACTGTGCATGTAGTACAGGTAGGAGGCAGCACTGTGCATGTAGTACAGGTAGGGGGCAGCACTGTGCATGTAGTACAGGTAGGGGGCAGCACTGTACATGTAATATAGGTAGGGGGCAGCACTGTACATATAGTACAGGTAGGGGGCAGCACTGTACATATAGTACAGGTAGGGGGCAGCACTGTACATATAGTACAGGTAGGGGGCAGCACTATGCATGTACTAGAGGTAGGGGGCAGCACTGTACATGTAATATAGGTAGGGGGCAGCACTGTACATGTAGTACAGGTAGGGGGCAGCACTGTATATATAGTACAGGTAGGGGGCAGCACTGTACATATAGTACAGGTAGGGGGCAGCACTGTGCATGTAGTACAGGTAGGGAGCAGCACTGTGCATGTAGTACAGGTAGGAGGCAGCACTGTGCATGTAGTACAGGTAGGGGGCAGCACTGTACATGTAGTACAGGTAGGGGGCAGCACTGTACATATAGTACAGGTAGGGGGCAGCACTGTACATATAGTACAGGTAGGGGGCAGCACTATGCATGTACTAGAGGTAGGGGGCAGCACTGTGCATGCAGTACAGGTAGGGGGCAGCACTGTGCACGCAGTACAGGTAGGGGGCAGCACTGTGCATGTAGTACAGGTAGGGGGCAGCACTGTGCATGTAGTACAGGTAGGAGGCAGCACTGTGCATGTAGTACAGGTAGGAGGCAGCACTGTGCATGTAGTACAGGTAGGAGGCAGCACTGTACATGTAGTACAGGTAGGGGGCAGAACTGTGCATGTAGTACAGGTAGGGGTCAGCACTGTGCATGTAGTACAGGTAGGGGGCAGCACTGTGCATGTAGTACAGGTAGGGGGCAGAACTGTGCATGTAGTACAGGTAGGAGGCAGCACTGTACATGTAGTACAGGTAGGAGGCAGCACTGTGCATGTAGTACAGGTAGGGGGCAGTACTGTGCATGTAGTACATGTAGGAGGCAGCACTGTGCATGTAGTACAGGTAGGAGGCAGCACTGTGCATGTAGTACAGGTAGGGGGCAGCACTGTGCATGTAGTACAGGTAGGGGGCAGCACTGTGCATGTAGTACAGGTAGGAGGCAGCACTGTGCATGTAGTACAGGTAGGAGGCAGCACTGTGCATGTAGTACAGGTAGGAGGCAGCACTGTGCATGTAGTACAGGTAGGAGGCAGCACTGTGCATGTAGTACAGGTAGGGGGCAGCACTGTGCATGTAGTACAGGTAGGGGGCAGCACTGTGCATGTAGTACAGGTAGGGGGCAGCACTGTGCATGTAGTACAGGTAGGGGGCAGCACTGTACATGTAATATAGGTAGGGGGCAGCACTGTACATATAGTACAGGTAGGAGGCAGCACTGTGCATGTAGTACAGGTAGGGGGCAGCACTGTACATATAGTACAGGTAGGAGGCAGCACTGTACATATAGTACAGGTAGGGGGCAGCACTGTACATATAGTACAGGTAGGAGGCAGCACTGTACATATAGTACAGGTAGGAGGCAGCACTGTGCATGTAGTACAGGTAGGGGGCAGCACTGTACATATAGTACAGGTAGGGGGCAGCACTGTGCATGTAGTACAGGTAGGAGGCAGCACTGTGTATGTAGTACAGGTAGGAGGCAGCACTGTACATATAGTACAGGTAGGGGGCAGCACTGTGCATGTAGTACAGGTAGGAGGCAGCACTGTGTATGTAGTACAGGTAGGAGGCAGCACTGTGCATGTAGTACAGGTAGGAGGCAGCACTGTGTGTAGTACAGGTAGGAGGCAGCACTGTGCATGTAGTACAGGTAGGGGGCAGCACTGTGCATGTAGTACAGGTAGGGGGCAGCACTGTACATGTAGTACAGGCAGGGGGCAGAACTGTGCATGTAGTACAGGTAGGAGGCAGCACTGTGCATGTAGTACAGGTAGGGGGCAGCACTGTACATATAGTACAGGTAGGGGGCAGCACTGTACATATAGTACAGGTAGGGGGCAGCACTATGCATGTACTAGAGGTAGGGGGCAGCACTGTGCACGCAGTACAGGTAGGGGGCAGCACTGTGCACGCAGTACAGGTAGGGGGCAGCACTGTGCACGCAGTACAGGTAGGGGGCAGCACTGTGCACGCAGTACAGGTAGGGGGCAGCACTGTGCACGCAGTACAGGTAGGGGGCAGCACTGTGCACGCAGTACAGGTAGGGGGCAGCACTGTGCACGCAGTACAGGTAGGGGGCAGCACTGTGCACGCAGTACAGGTAGAGTAGAATGGTTCCTGTAGAACAGCTCAGACAAATACGCCTGTCGTAATCATGAAAATGAATCAGAACATAAATCTGCCAAAAAAAAGTTTGTTTCCATATTAATTTTTTAACAAGGCCACCTGACCACTGCACATAGACAAATGTAGCAATTGTTTCTTGTCAAATCCACTTTATGCCCTCAGATGACATATTTTGTATAATAATGTACATCGCATATATTTGTCTCTTGTGTGTCCAGGTTTGAGCTTGGACAAAACAGCGGCTTTCAGGAAGAAGCTGAAGGCCGAGCCCCGCTTTGTGCTGGCCCAGAATGTGGCGACGTGCAGTGATCCGCTGGAGGTGTGCTTACAGAGGCAGACAGTCCAGGACAGTGTGCATGTCTTCCAGCACACCATTCCTGCCGAGGGCAAACCGGTCAGCAACCAGAAAAACTCAGGTATGAATATATATGCTTGGTTTAATATGGTTATAAGGTATTGAAGCCATAATCTGTATTGTCCCAGCTGATCCAGAAGGTAGACATGGTGGAAGCAGTTCCGTCTTAAGCGGGGTTTACACGCTATGATATCGTTAATGAATTATCGTCGTTGTTTGTGACGCACATCCGGCGTCATTAACGATATCGCAGTGTGTGACACTTATGAGCGACCTTAAGGTCGCAAAAGCGGTCAAAATCGTTTGCCGTGGAGAGTTCGTCCTGAATCAAAAAATCGTTTGTTTTTTTTAGCGATGTTGTTCCTCGTTCCTGCGGCAGCACACATCGCTGTGTGTGACACCACAGGAGCGACGAACATCTCCTTACCTGCGTCCACCGGCAATGCAGAAGGAAGGAGGTGGGCGGGATGTTACGTCCCGCTCATCTCCGCTCCTATTGGCCACCTGCCGTGTGACGTCGCTGTGACGCCGCACGAATTGCCCCCTTAGAAAGGAGGCGGGTCGCCGGCCAGAGCGACGTCGCTACACTGGTATGTGCGTGTGACACTGACGTAGCGATAATGTTCGCTACGGCAACGATCACACAATATCGCACATACGACGGGGGCAGGTGCTATTGCGCTCAACATCGCTAACCGATGCTAGCGATGCCGCAGCGTGTAAACCCCGCTTTACTCTTCTACACGTGTGCAAAAAGCATTATCATAAAGCAGGATTTCCTGAATATATAGCATATACTGTATGTCGGACATTTATGGCTTATCCAGTGGCTTTGGAATAAATGCCAAAAATTGGAAAACCCTTTATATTACAGAATTCACAGAAACTGCTTTATAGGAATTATGGCCCCGATTCACTAAGATTGGCATTTCATACTCTAGTTTTAATAAGGGGCATGCAGGAGTGGAGCTCAAGAAAAATTATTAACCCTTTCACGACCGGCCGATTTTTCGCTTTCCGTTTTTTTTTTTCGCCATTCTTTTTCTGAGAGACGTAACTTTTTTATTTTTCAGTCAATATGGTCATGTGAGGGCTCATTTTTTGCGGAACGAGCTGTACTTTTAAATGAAACCATCAGTTTTACCATATTGTGTACTAGAAAATGGCAAAAAAATTCCAAATGCTGAAAAATTGCAAAAAAAGTGCGATAGCACTATGGTTTTTGAGATATTTTATTCACTGTGTTCACTATATGGTAAAACTGATGTGTGGGTGTGATGCCTCAGGTCAGTGCGAGTTCGTAGACACCAAACATGTATAGGTTTACTTTTATATAAGGGGTTAAAAAAAAATCGGAAGTTTGTCCGAAAAAAGTGGCGCACGTTTTACGCCATATTCCGTGACCCGTAGCGTTCTCATTTTTCGGGATCTTAGGCTCAATGACGGCTTATTTTTTGCGTCTCGAGCTGACGTTTTTAACGGTACCATTTTTGCGCAGATGCTACGTTTTGATCGCCTCTTATTGCATTTTGCGCAAAAGTTGTGGCGACAAAAAAACGTCGTTTTGGCGTTTGGAATTTTTTTGCCGCTACGCCGTTTACTGATCAGATTAATTGATTTTATATTTTGATAGATCGGGCGTTTCTGAACGCGGCGATACCAAATGTGTGTATATTTTTTATTTTTTTAACCCTTTAATTTTCAATGGGGCGAATGGGGGGTGATTTGAACTTTTAGGTTTTTTTGTTTTTTTTTAATTTTTTAAAACTTATTTTTTTACTTTTTTTTTTTATTTTACTAGTCCCCCTAGGGGGCTATTGCGATCAGCATTCCGATCGCTCTGCAGTATCTGCTGATCACAGCTGGAAGGCTGTAAACAGCAGATACGCTGTCTTTCTCTTTTGCTGTGCCCCGGGCACAGCGAAAGTGAAACCAATTCATGTGTAGTACAGGAGTCATCACATGACCCTGTGCTACCATGACAACTATCGGGAGTCACGTGATCGCGTCAAGTGACTTCCGGTTTCGGCGGTAAGTAAAACTTTACCGCGATTGCGCTTATAATGGCGCTGTCATGTATTGACAGCGCCATATAAGGGGTTAATCGGCACGAGCAGATAACGATTCTGCTCGTGCCTAGCAGGCACACATCTCAGCTGTGAAAATCAGCTGAGATGTGTGCCGATCGCGGCATGCTGCCGCCGGAGGACCGCGGGCAGTAAGATTATGTCATTTAGGACGTAATTTTACGGCCCGCGGTCGTTAAGGGGTTAAAGGGGTGGTTCACCCATTTTCATTACTGACCACAGCAATATTATGTTGAAAAACAAAGTTTCTCTCAAATACCTTGTGTTGCCAATAGTGCCGGTGAGCGGCACTATTGTGGTCCACTCACTCCAATTGCGTGACCCTCTGGGCTCTGTGACCTCTGATGTCCGGTGATATGTCAACTGAGGCCACAGTCTTCCTGAGGGACTGGGCTGTGGGCGGAGTTTCACCGCTCATCACAGCCCAGCATCCACCTGCTCTTTCCTTCACCGCAGAGCGCCGCAAGCAGGAACAATGCTGGGCTGTGCCGACCGGTGAAACTCCGCCCACAGCCCAGTGACTCACGGAGACTTGGTCCTACCTCGGTGTTGTCAGGTCAACAGGAAGTTGACATGACATCATCGGATCCCAGAGCTCACAAAGCTCAGGGGTCACGTGATGGGATGAGCAGTTTGCAGTAGCGCCGCTCACAGGTACTCTTGGTAACAAAAGGTATAATAATAATAATAATTAATAATAATAATTTTATTTATATAGCGCTATTAATTCCACAGCGCTTTACATACATTGGCAACACTGCCCCCATTGGGGCTCACAATCTAGAGTCCCTATCTGTATGTCTTTGGAGTGTGAGAGGAAACCAGAGAACCCGGAGGAAACCCACGCAAACACGGGGAGAACATACAAACTCCTTGCAGATGGTGTCCTTGGTGGGATTTGAACCCAGGACCCTAGCACTGCAAGACGCCAGTGCTAACCACTGAGCCACCGTGCCACCCTAAGGTATCTGAGAGAAACCTTGTTTCTCAACATAATATCGATGTGGCCAATAATGAAAAGGGGTCAACCACCTCTTTAAGGGACTGGAGCAACATTTCTAGCATAGGAAATGCCACCACTTCTCATGAATTTGACACGCGGGTGTAACAACGCTCTGTCCCCTCCCCACCTTACCTCATTTTGGCAAAATTGTCTTGAAAACACCAAAAGTCATGAAATCTTTGCCTAACGTCGTGCCTCTTCAAAGTGTTTTACCCAATTTTTCTGGCATAAACAATGGTGAATCAGGGCCTATGAGGCTTTTGTAAAGGGTACATTGTAGAGCATTATGGAAGCTATGGCCATGATTCATCAAAGTGTTTACAACAGTAAATGGCCTAAAATGCTTTGAAAAGTCTCAAAATTTTTGTGTAACTAATGTTATGGCTTTTTGTGTTTTCATACCAGTTTTTGGTAACATTTCTGGCAAGGTGCACAGAGGCGCCTCTTAATGGGTTTGATGCATCTTATTCCTGCACACCCCTTATTAAGAGTAGTGTACAAAATGCTAGTCTTAATTAATTGGGGCCCATGTATGTAAAGTCTTGAGTGTCCTATCAGGTGCTCAATCAATAAAAAAACAAGACATTTAACATACGTTTTTTATTTTCTTTTTCGCATCACAATTTAAATGGTGAGCAATATATTTAAATAAAATACCCTTTTTCCATATATATATATATATATATATATATATATATATATATATATATATATATATATATATATACAGTGAGGTCCAGAAATATTTGGACAGTGACACAAGTTTTGTTATTTTAGCTGTTTACAAAAACATGTTCAGAAATACAATTATATATATAATATGGGCTGAAAGTGCACACTCCCAGCTGCAATATGAGAGTTTTCACATCCAAATCGGAGAAAGGGTTTAGGAATCATAGCTCTGTAATGCATAGCCTCCTCTTTTTCAAGGGACCAAAAGTAATTGGACAAGGGACTCTAAGGGCTGCAATTAACTCTGAAGGCGTCTCCCTCGTTAACCTGTAATCAATGAAGTAGTTAAAAGGTCTGGGGTTGATTACAGGTGTGTGGTTTTGCATTTGGAAGCTGTTGCTGTGACCAGACAACATGCGGTCTAAGGAACTCTCAATTGAGGTGAAGCAGAACATCCTGAGGCTGAAAAAAAAGAAAAAATCCATCAGATAGATAGCAGACATGCTTGGAGTAGCAAAATCAACAGTCGGGTACATTCTGAGAAAAAAGGAATTGACTGGTGAGCTTGGGAACTCAAAAAGGCCTGGGCATCCACGGATGACAACAGTAGTGGATGATCGCCGCATACTTTCTTTGGTGAAGAAGAACCCGTTCACAACATCAACTGAAGTCCAGAACACTCTCAGTGAAGTAGGTGTATCTGTCTCTAAGTCAACAGTAAAGAGAAGACTCCATGAAAGTAAATACAAAGGGTTCACATCTAGATGCAAACCATTCATCAATTCCAAAAATAGAAAGGCCAGAGTTAAATTTGCTGAAAAACACCTCATGAAGCCAGCTCAGTTCTGGAAAAGTATTCTATGGACAGATGAGACAAAGATCAACCTGTTCCAGAATGATGGGAAGAAAAAAGTTTGGAGAAGAAAGGGAACGGCACATGATCCAAGGCACACCACATCCTCTGTAAAACATGGTGGAGGCAACGTGATGGCATGGGCATGCATGGCTTTCAATGGCACTGGGTCACTTGTGTTTATTGATGACATAACAGCAGACAACAGTAGCCGGATGAATTCTGAAGTGTACCGGGATATACTTTCAGCCCAGATTCAGCAAAATGCCGCAAAGTTGATCGGACGGCGCTTCATAGTACAGATGGACAATGACCCCAAGCATACAGCCAAAGCTACCCAGGAGTTCATGAGTGCAAAAAAGTGGAACATTCTGCAATGGCCAAGTCAATCACCAGATCTTAACCCAATTGAGCATGCATTTCACTTGCTCAAATCCAGACTTAAGACGGAAAGACCCACAAACAAGCAAGACCTGAAGGTTGCGGCTGTAAAGGCCTGGCAAAGCATTAAGAAGGAGGAAACCCAGCGTTTGGTGATGTCCATGGGTTCCAGACTTAAGGCAGTGATTGCCTCCAAAGGATTCGCAACAAAATATTGAAAATAAAAATATTTTGTTTGGGTTTGGTTTATTTGTCCAATTACTTTTGACCTCCTAAAATGTGGAGTGTTTGTAAAGAAATGTGTACAATTCCTACAATTTCTATCAGATATTTTTGTTCAAACCTTCAAATTAAACGTTACAATCTGCACTTGAATTCTGTTGTAGAGGTTTCATGTCAAATCCAATGTGGTGGCATGCAGAGCCCAACTCGCGAAAATTGTGTCACTGTCCAAATATTTCTGGACCTAACTGTATATACACACACACACTCTACATATACAGCTGTAGCATAAATTAAGAGACCACTTCCAATTTTTGTGTGGAATAACCATGATTTCTAATCACAGCTTTCATGCGTCTTGGCTGCTTTCCACCATTGTTTCACTTTGCTTTTGGTTGACCTTATGTCACTCCTGGTGCCAAAATGTAAGCGGTTCTTCTTAGTTTGATGGCTTGTGACTAAACATCTTCCTCTTGATTACATTCCAGAGGTTTTCAACAGGGTTCAGGTCTGGAGATTGGACTGGCCATTACAGGGTTTTGATGTGGTCCTTCATCCACATATTGATTGACCTAACTGTGTGGCATGGCGCATTGTCCTGGATAACCTTGTATGCGGCTTGATTCTTATGTTTTTCACAAAGTTTAATCTGCCCAATTCCATCGATCCTCCACCAAATATCACAGTGGGTGCAAGACACTGTGGCTTGTACGCCTCTCCAGGTCTCCTTCTAACAATTAGCCAGGTGTTGGGCAAAAGCTCAAAATTAGACTTATCAGAGAAGATTACCGTACTCTAGAAATTGGGCAGGAATTGGGCTGGTTAAACTAGAATAAAAGAACAAGTTACATTTTACTCAAAAATACACTTATAAAGAGAAAAATCAGAACAACTGACAATTTTGCAGTTGTCTCTTAATATTTGCCAGAGCCGTATGTATGTATGTGTGTGTGTGTGTGTGTGTGTTTATCTATCTATCTATCTATCTATATATATTTATATATATATATATTCAGGAACTGTCTCAGTACTTGGGTCTAGGCAACTCATGGCTGAGAGGAAGCTTGCTGCACCAAAAACCTTCTCCACCCTGTATTGCTTTTTGTTCAATACTGTATTAGACAAATAGGACCCATTATAAACTTCAGTAAACAAACTCCCCACCCTCAGTTTTCATTTATAATCTAATGGCCGCTTTACACGCTGCGATATCGTGACAGACATCGCTAGCGTGCGTACCCGCCCCCATCGGTTGTGCAAAATGGGCAAATCGCTGCCCGTGGCACACAACATCGCGCGGACCCGTCACACTACTTACCTGCCTAGCGACGTCGCTGTGACAGGCGAACCGCCTCCTTTCTAAGGGGACGGTTCGTTTAGCGTCACTGAACCGCCGCCCAGTAGAAGCGGAGGGGCGGAGATGAGCGGAACGTAACAGCCTTCCTCATTGCAGGCGGCCGCAGGTAAGGTGAGGTTCCTCGTTCCTGCGGTGTCACACATAGCGATGTGTGCTGCCGCAGCAACGAGAAACTACATCGCTATCTGCAGCAGCAGCGATAATCGAGAATAGGGGGGCATGTCACCGATGAGCGGTTTTGAACATTTTTGCGACGATTCAAAATCGCTCATAGGTGTCACACGCAACAACATCGCTAAAGCGGCCGGATGTGCATCACAAATTCCGTGACCCCAACGAGAACGCTTGAGTGATGTCGCAGCGTGTAAAGCGGCCTTAAGGGATCAGGGGACAGGATGACTTTCCTTTTTAGGGTATTTGCACATATGTTTTTCAGGTGGATTCTGCTTGAAAAGAATGCTTAAAATGAATGCTAAAAAGAATTAACACTTTACTAGCATTGCATACGTTACATCTTTTTGAGCTTCTTTTAACCGCTTTGGACATCAAAAGCAGTGAAGTGGGTAAAAAGTGACCATTGTTCTCTCGGCTTCTGCTTAGAAGTTGGCCACTTAATTCTATATACTGGTAAAGGGGTTATCCCAGACATCTCTTTATTTTTCCCCATGGGGCTAAGCACTTATCGGCAGGTAAGCTTACTACTTTCCTGTCCTGTACTGCGACCATCTCTCCTGGCTCAGAGCGGTCATGGGCTCTGATTTTTTTCTCACCTCACTTACACATGCCGCTGGCTGAAATGTCGACAGTCCAGATTCCATGACAAAAATAAATGCAAAAAATGTTGAGTCCTGTGGTTTAGTCACTGCATTAAGTTTCAGTCCCATAACAGGCGAATCAAGGGGGGGAAGATTCTCCTAAAGAGATTTTCATGCGCGAGACCTCGGGAGCAGTGGGCGGTTTCCTCAGTATGGAAATGAACAATGGGGGATGGCGTAAAGCGGCAGGAGGGAGAATAACGGACGCAGGAGAGCCCGCCCCCGTGTACAGAAAAAATATTTGCATACAAAAAGTAAGACTTTATAAACTATTTATTTAGTTCTCAAAGGGGGCAGAATAGCAACAGGAACCTTGCTAGAATGCAGCCCAGGACCTGCAAAAGGGGAATCTTTTAGGTTTATTACGAAATTTCTGCTGACAGGTTCCCTTTAACAGATGGGTTACAAGGAGGGCTGATTGTGCTCGGCACAGTTTGATACTCGATCGAGCACCAGGCTGCTTCAGGCGCTCAGTACTCGATCGAGTATCTTGCAGGTAGTCAACATTAGAGATGAGTGAACCTTTGGAAGTTTGGTTCGGCAGGTACATTCAAACCATAAGGGTCTGTGTGCACGTTGCGTATTTACATGCGTTTACGGAGCTTTTTTAAACTGCAGTATAAACACATGCATTCTGCGTCCCCAGCAAAGTCTATGAGAATTAAGCAAATTCCATGCGCACATTGCGTTTTGAAACTCAGCATTTTGGATGCCAAATTTTTTACAAAATCGATGTGTTCTGAAAAGCAACATGTCACTTCTTTTGTGCATTTTGGATGCTTTTCCCAGTAAGTCTATGGGAGAGCAAGCATCCAGAACGCATGAATTCTGCATTCAAAATGTATCCAAAATGCAGCGTTTTGGCTGTGTTTTGAAACGCACGTGCAGTGACAAAACACTGCGTTTTATTTGCCCCGACAGAACGCAACGTGCGCACAAAGCCTAACAAAGTTTTGTTTTTGACCCCGACTTGATCCAAATCTCATTGGAAGTCAGTGATTGGGCAGTTCGTGGCTCCGCCCACATGCTGCCAGCCATAAACAGATCACTTCTGGGGGACGGTAGAAGGGGTTTTTCTATTTTTTTATCTTTATTTTTGTGTGTGCACACTGCATCTGATCACGCTAATTATACCCCAAATTTGAGCTATTGAAACACTGCAAGTGGCTTGCACTCATACCCAAGCACAGCGCTCCCCTCTTGAGTGGTTTGCACTTGTAACTCACTCGAACCTGTTTTTTTGGAAGTCTGTTTCCGATCCCGAAGAGGTTCGTTCATCTCTACTCAACATGCTGGACTCCCCGCCTGGAGGGCGGGGGAGAGGAAGAGAAAGAGAGATCTGCCGTCATCTGGAAAAATGCTTGAGTTTCCCATTGGCTTCCATTGTGCTTGGTTCTCGAGTCAAGCCCCTCCGACCTGCTCGTTTTGAGCAGTCAAGCATTTATTGCTCGCTTATCACTAGTTACTAGCAGTGTGAATAGATCCACTGCCAAAAATTCAGATGGAGTAATCTTTAAAGATGGCCTGCTTTATGGAAAGAGTATGTATTGGATACTTTAAAATAAGGCTATCCAGCACAGAAAGTGATTCCATACGTCTAGTATTCTTGGAATTGACAGAGGACTGACTGAGTTTATTTCCGCATTTGGAAGTGAGTGGGGCCGGCGATGTGACATCTACTGATAACTGCCCGGATCAGTGTGGCATCTGCAGGTATTGTGCCCCGTCCTATTCTAGTGAATACTAATACATAGGACAGATACAGGAGACGAGCCAATCACACATGCATCCAGGGAGGTATCAGTAAACCTGACGTCACTGGACCTGGTCACCCATTAATATGGAAATGAGCGGTGTTTTGAGATTAAAGGGTTATTCCCATCTCCAAGATCCTATCCTAATATGTAGCAGGTGTAATAATAATAATAATAACAATAATAATAATACTAGCAAATACCTCCAAAAAAATGTAGTATAGTTCTTCTGATTCACTATGTCCCTTCCCTCATATTCAGGGCATTGCAGGAGCTTAGGTATCCATAGTTACGACCACTAGTAACTAACTAACTGTGAGTATACTATCACAATAAACATTTGCACTCAAGCAAGAGGGGGAAAAAAAGCTGACGGAGCATAATGTCCATTATTTGCATCCTCCAGCTTTTTTCCCTCTTGCTTGAGTGCAACGGTTAGGGCCGTTTCTGACATCCTTCTTTTTGGCGGATCCGGCGCGCTCCAGTACAGTGAGATATAGTACAATGGCAGCTCGGCAACTTCCGGGTCACATGACGGCATGTGACTGGAGCTTGTCGCGCTGCTATTGTACTATATCACACTATAATGGAGTGCGCCGGATCCGCCAAAAAGTCGGATCTGTGAAACGGCCCTTATGGTGATAGTATATGTTATGTTCAGTATGTACCAATTCAGACCTTCAGGGTAGGATGTGTTGGCAGTTTATTCATTTTTATAACTGTGACTGTATGTATGGTCGTAACCATGGATACCTAAGGTACTGCAATGCCCTGAACATGAAGTAAGTGACATAGTGATCAGAAGAGCTATACTACATTTCTAAGTGGAGATTTTTGCTAATATTACTGGGATAGGATCTTGGAAATGGGAAAAACCCTTTTAGCATTGAAACTGTTTGCACTCCCCCTCCCCTTGCTGTACAGGTTACAGCTCTATTCAATTGCTCTATTCTTTGTTATCAGCATCAGCAAGGACCCCCCAGGTTGGACCTTCACTTGTCATAATGATGTGTTCTATTATAAGTTGGGGCTACCAGTTTAATCTGCCAATATACTGATGATTGATACATTACATACAGAGAACCCGCTGACTCCCCTGACTTGTCTGGTCTAATAAATAATTGTGTTTCCAATAAAACAGCATCCGTGGTCCATCTTTTCTTAGATTGCTACGTTCCTCTGTTATTTCTTCTGTAAATATAAGAATAAACTGACAATTGGGTGTTACCAGATGAGGGGGTGTACACTTTCCCAGCGTCCAATCAGCAGTGGCACACTTGGTAAGGCCACACCATGTTGGCAATGTCATTGGTCATATGCAGTTGTCAATTTATTAATCCATTTCAAAAAGAATAGCAGAGGAACGTCAGAACACAGAGATGTAAGAAAAGGTGCCCCGGAATGGTCACACACTACCGAAAACATATTCATGTATGATCAAAATCAGACGTTTTTGCAAAAGTGTTGCTGAAAAGAAGCCAAGAACTCTGGAAGGAAAATAAACCTAATTATCAAAAATGTTGGGCGCTGCTCAAAGTTTTAATGACTATGTACATTGTATGATTGGAATATAATCAAATGGGCCAGGCTGCCGTCCGCTTGGGATTTTACACCCTGTACCCCATGTTTACTGATTGTCGTCTTCTCTCCATCTTTCAGGGAGGTGCTGGATATTTTCCTGTCTGAACGTGATGAGACTACCTTTTATAAAGAAGTTCAATATTGAAGAATTTGAGTTTAGCCAGTCGTATCTGTTTTTCTGGGATAAGGTAATCACCATGTTATATGCATATAAGGTTGATCTGCTGACATTACATAACTCTTTATTATGGAACTTCTCTATTAATAATATCACAACATTTCTGAAAAGTCCATAGTTGCAAATTTGGTTTCTTGCTCTATTGGACAATGCCTCCGCCTAACAGTTAAGGGGGCTTTACATGCTACGACATCGCTAATGCGAACTCGTTGGGGTCACGGAATTGGTGACGCACATCCGGTCGCATTAGCGATGCCGTTGCGTGTGACACCGATGAGCGATTTTGCATCGTTGCAAAAACGTGCAAAATCGCTCATCGGTGACACGGGGGTCCATTCTCAAAAATCGTTACTGCAGCAGTAACGAGGTTGTTCCTCGTTCCTGCGGCAGCACACATCGCTCCGTGTGACACCGCAGGAACGAGGAACCTCTCCTTACCTGCCTCCCGGCCGCTATGCGGAAGGAAGGAGGTGGGCGGGATGTTACGTCCCGCTCAGCTCCGCCCCTCCGCTGCTATTTGGGTGGCCGCTCAGTGACGTCGCTGTGACGCCACACGGACCTCCCCCTTAGAAAGGAGGCGGTTCGCCGGTCACAGCGATGTCACCGAGCATGTAAGTAGTGTGATGGGTCTGGGCGATGTTGTGCGGCACGGGCAGCAATTTGCCCGTGTCGCGCAACAGATGGGGGCGGGTACCCACACTAGCGATATCGGGACCGATATCGCAGTGTGTAAAGCCCGCTTTAGGCTAGGACCCCACTTTGCTTTTTACCTGCTTTTTACCTGCTTTTTTGCTGCTTTTTCAACTGCAGCGTTTAATGCCAAAATGGATGTGTTCTGCTTTTCAAGCAAAGTCTATGGGAATTTGGGTTTCTAGACCACACTATGCAGTTCAAACTGCAGCCTTTTTGTGGCAGAAATTTGGGCAAAAACTCAGCTTTGCAGTGCAAAACCCAAATGGCAAAAACAATTCACATGTCAATTGTTTTTGCCATTTGGGTTTTGCACTGCAAAGCTGAGTTTTTGCCCAAATTTCTGCCACAAAAAGGCAGCATTTTGAACTGCATAGTGCGGACAAGAAAACCAAATTCCCATAGACTTTGCTTGAAAAGCAGAACACAACCATTTTGGTATTAAACGCTGCAGTTGAAAAAGCAGCAAAAAAGCAGGTAAAAAGCAACATGGACACATAGCCTTAAAGCGGACCAATTACCAGGATTTTACAATATATAACCTAAAGCCAGTGCTATACTGCCGCTATCATGCTGATTTTATACATACCTTTAGTTGTCAGTTAGGATGTATAGGTTTTGAAAGCCAAACAAGTAAAGTTTGTAAAATGAACAGCTTTTTGATTGGCAGAAGCAGCCAATCAGCTAATAGCTGGGGACGGTTTTGATAGTGGTTCCACCTCCCCACCTGTTGTTCCTCCTCCTATGTTATTTATGCTAATTCTATTATAGTAGCATTTTACTAAGTGGCTAGAAGGACCTGTGCTGATGTCATACCCATGTGACCAGAGGGGACGGGGCCTCAGCCAACATAGCTGATACCAGGAAACAACATTATTTTTCTGTCGGCAGAGAGCACTGGGGTAATAGCGATACCTAGGGTAAGCTGGGTGCACAAAAAGCACTGGGTGCACAAAGAGCACTGGGGGCACAAAGAGCACTGGGGGATGCAGTAATATGGAGCACAGTATATCGGGGCACAATAATATGGGGGCAGAGTATTTGGGGCATAGTATACAGTGGGGCATAGTATACAGTGGAGCACTATGCCATCCGTCCTCTGTGACACTTTCCAGATATTAGGATCACTTTGCGGTCACCAACAAAATGGCTCGACTGATCGCCAACTTCATCCTCTCTGAGCCTTTTGCAGACACCCAGAAGGTAAGGGGGAGGTGACATCACACACAAGAGAGCAGATTACACCCACTTTTACTACAGTTGTAATGTGAGCTAGTTGTGCACTAGGTTTTCAGCAGCTGCTCCCCCTAGTGTTTAAGAGGGGAAAATATCAATCTTTTTACATATTTTTTTTTATATTTTGCTTAATTAAAAAATTATAATATTTAAACAAAACAATACTTTTCATTTTTTCAGTTATTGATTTTTTATTTTTTTTATGCCACCTTCCCTTTAAGACTTAATTCCAAGGTTTGTATTGGACCTGGTTAATGGGTGTCGCATTATTACAGTTAAATTTAAAATTGCAGAATGAAAAAAACTGGTGTCCCATGGGGGTTTTTATGACGTTTTGGATGGCAAAAAAAATGAGATATATAGAATCAATCTATATATTTAATCAAATTAATAAAAGCTCTCTACTCCCCATATATACTCATAATCTGTAGTAGGTGTAAAAATAATAATATTAGCAAATACCTCCAATAAGAAATGTAGTACAGTTCTCCTGATTCACAATGTCGCTTACCTCATTAATTGCTTGTGGTCGTAACCATGAATACCGAAGGTCCTGCAATGCCCTGCATATGAAGTAAGCAACATAATGAATCAGGAGAACTATACTATATTTTTAATTAGAGGTATTTTCTAATATTATTATTATTATTATTATTATTATTATTACACCTACAATGTATTGACATAGCAGCTTGGAAATGGGAATACCCCTTTAAATCTGAGCCGCTTCACGTCCGGAATCGGTTAAGAAAGACATAAAAGATGCCCACCAAGTTGTTTTGACACTACACTGCATATGTTCATTATTTTAAATGTATACTCATTCGGAATCCATCTGACAAAGACATGTTTGCACATACCCTAAAGTGATTTTCCAAATTCCAAGAAATATTTCCTTTTGTTTTATAGCCATGCATAAAAAATAAGATATGCCATAGTCGCCCACTGCAGATCCAGTGCTGCCTCTCTGCCGCTGCCCCTGGTCTTTGCTGACAAGCTGCACAGTAATTGGCTACAGTCGTGACTTCACGACCAAAGATCAGGGACATTGGAGGTGCAGTGCATCGGTAGAGCCAAAATTATATTTGTAATAAAGAAAAATAAAAGCTGAAAAAAACTTCTGTTAAAAGACAACTTTTCTGCTAAAATATTATATTTTTGTTTTTTTTTCCTAAGAGCAATAAAACTTTTTTTCCAGCTGACACAGTGCTAAATATTTTTCTGATGTGATCCTTACATGTGTGTTCTGAGAATCTCATACTATTTGACGTTCACCATTAAGATGCTCTTGATCGGTTCCCCACAGGTAGAACGCTGCCATTATTTCCTAAATGCTTTTGTTGACACCGCCCACATGGACGAGCCAATCGATGGGAGACTTATGCAGTTCCTACTTTCAAACCCCAGCAATGATGGAGGCCAGTGGGACATGCTTGTTAACCTGATTGGTAAGGATTTCCAAAGGGATAAGCTAGTTGTAACTTTGTCATTGGGTGTGGTGCCAGATTTAAGTCACATCCTCAGCCTTCTCCTTGTTCCTCCCTGGATGTTCTTCTTCCAGTTCCAGAACACTGTGATCATATAAGTAACAAATATTAATAATTTACAATGTGTGTCCATATCTACATAAATTCAGCTAGGGTCAGTAGGGTCATCTATAGACACAGACCTAGTGAGCAGGTAAATCCTACAATGTCAACATACTAAATGTCCTCTCCAACATTTCCAATATTATGAATTTACTAGCTGTAATACCCAGCATTGCCCCGGATAGTAACTAAGTGTCTCTCTGTCTCTCTCCCACTTTCCCTCTCTCCCACTCTCCCTCTCTGTCTGTCTTCCTCTTGTCTCTGTCTGTCTCCCTCTCTGTCTCTCTCTCTATGTCTGTCTTTCTCTCTGTCGCTGTCTGTCTCTCTGTCTGTCTATCTCTCTCTGTCTCTCCCTGTCTGCCTCTCTCTGTTTCTCAATCTAGCTCTGTCTCTCTCTGTTTCTTTCTCTGTCTGTCTCTCTCTCTGTCTGTAACTCTGTGTCTTTCGCTCTCTGTCTCTCTGTCTCTCTCTGTGTCTGTTTCTCTCAGTCTCTCTATCCATCTCTCCACCGAAATCATATTACCTCACACATAAGCTTTTTATACTAACAATGTCCTTCATTGCCAATAGCAACCAATCACAGCTCTTTTCTTCATCGTTCCTTATGGGAGACCCAAACCATGGGTGTATAGCTTCTGCCTCCGGAGGACACACAAAGTACTACACTCAAACGTGTAGCTCCTCCCTCCGGGCTATATACACCCCCTGGATGACAATCTAACCAGTTCAGTGCTTTGTGTTCAGGAGGTCACACACACACATGCATTCTCTGATTTTTTCATTTTTATTTTGATTTTAAAGATTTGGAAGAAAAGCGGGTCCAGTCTGGACTCCCGGCATGTCCCTTCTCACCCCACTGTGTCGGCGGTGCTGTTAAGGTTGACTTTATAAGGCTGGAGCCTTCACATGCCGCGCTCCTTCACATCCTCTGAGAGGCTCTGGGTTGAAGTGGGAGCCGTCACGGTCCTCTCTGCTTGCAGAAGACCGGTCTCCATCCGCAGCCCTGTCTGGTTCCTGCTGGAAGGAGCATTTAACCCCCCTCAGGGACTGGCCCTGCGTCTCAAAAGCTAAGTATTGAGACGTTTTTCAGGGGTCCCGGGTACTTTTATTAGGGGGAAAGTATGTTTTTTATCTTTACTGTAAATTCCGGCCGGTTCTGGGGGTTTCCCCTGAGAACCGCGCCGAAGGTGCCTGCTCGTCGGCCGCATGTTAAAATCTAGGCCCCGGCTTCTGTTTGGGCCTAGTTTCGGTTTCATCTTCCTCTGCATGTCATTCATGCAGGGGAATAGAGTGGCGCCGCCCACCGGCCATCCAGCAGAGGGGAGGACACTCCTCTCTGAGGAGATGTTTCCCTCCCCTACATCTCTCCTTAGCCCTCCGGTTTCCCGCTCTTGGGCTAATCTCCGCCCCCCCTCCTCCTCCCAGCGCCATTTTCTCAGCGTTTATCACACTGATCGGCGCTGGCTGCTGAACCTGCTGCTTTCTAGGAAGGCTGACGCTTTACTGGGGGTCCGAGCTGTGGAATCCGGAGGGCACACAGAGAGCGGTCTGGTAAGCCACAACCTCTGGTTGTGGGCTTTATTATACACTCTCAGGACATTCTATAGGAGTGTATTCTTACTGCAGAGCTTCCACCTCAGCAGCATGTCTGTCACCCGGAGCAAGAAGACTGCTAAGCTGTACGCTATATGCACTGCATGTAAGCTCATTCTGCCAGAGCCAAGCACATACCCACATTGTGATGCCTGTGCTAACATGGTTGTGTCTCAGCCTGGAGCCTCCTCAGGGGTCCCTCCGGCTGCTCCGGCCCCGGTGGCTGAACCCCCGGCTTGGGTAGCATCCTTTTCCAAAGCTATTTCCCAGTCTTTTGCCGACTCCATGGGGCAGCTGTCCCGGACACTGCTGACCATGCATCAGCCCTCTTCTCAGGGTGCCTCTGCTGCTCCGAGAGGCACCTAAACGGAGACGCAGGGACCCTTCTCCTTCCTCGTCCCACGGCTCTGATTCACGAGCCGAGGTGCAGGGCGAGGAGGATTCGTTTACTGTGGGCTCAGACGCTACCTCTATGTACCCCATTGACTTGTCTGAGGGTGATGCGGATGTTAGTGACTTGAATGGGTCCATTAACTCCGTACTGAACCTCAACCCACCAGAGTCAGAGGAACAAGCCTCTCTGGTAGAGATACACCAGTTTACCTCACCTAAGAGAGCTAGGAGTATGTTTTTTAACCACTCCAGTTTTCAGACCGCTGTTACCAAGCCCAGGGCCTGTCCTGACAAACGTTTTCCGAAGCGTAGTTCTGATGACCGTTTTCCTTTTCCACCAGAGGTGGTTAAGGAATGGGCCCAGTCTCCAAAGGTAGACCCTCCGGTGTCCAGAATCTCAGCCCGCACAGTCGTAGCTGTGGCTGATGGCACTTCTCTTAAGGATCCCACTGACCGCCAGGTTGACCTTCTGGCCAATTCTGTATATGAGGCGGCAGGAGCCTCGTTCTCCCCGTCTTTTGCGGCAGTGTGGGCGCTTAAGGCAGTCTCTGCCTCTCTGGCGGAGATACATTCCCTCACCAGGGACTCTATACCTGAGATGGATGCCTTAACTTCTCAAGCTTCGGCTTTTTCATCCTACGCCATGTCTGCCATCCTGGAGGCTTCTCACCGCACGGCGGTGGCCTCCGCTAACTCCCTCGCGATCCGCAGGATCTTGTGGCTTCGAGAGTGGAAAGCAGACGCTTCCTCTAAGAAGTACCTTGCGAGTCTCCCTTTTACTGGGTCCAGGCTGTTTGGTGAACAACTGGATGAAATAATTAAGGAAGCTACTGGCGGGAAGAGTACTTCCTTGCCACAAACTAAAACCAGGAAACCTGTCCAGGGCAGGAACCAATCGAGGTTTCGTTCCTTTCGTTCCTCTAACTGGTCATCCTCTAAGCCCTCGACCTCGTCCACTACCGCAGCCAAGGATCGTAAACCCAACTGGCGCGCGAAGCCGCGTCCTCAAAAGACCGGAGGAGCCGCTGCCACTAAGGCAGCCTCCTCTTGACTATCTGGCTGCGCCAGCAACGTCCTTGGTCGGTGGCAGGCTCTCCCACTTTGGCGACGTGTGGTTTCAACACGTCTCCGATCAGTGGGTGCGAGATATCATCTCCCACGGCTACAGGATAGAATTTTCTTCCAGCCCGCCAAACAGATTTTTTCTGTCCACCCCCCCCTGCTCCAAAGCCGCCGCCTTCTCTCAGGCCGTGGCATCCCTGCAGGCCAACGGTGTAATTGTTCCGGTTCCCGCCCGGGAACGGTTCAGCGGTTTCTACTCAAACCTCTTTCTAGTCCCCAAGAAGGACGGTTCCTTCCGGCCCATCCTGGATCTCAAGCTTCTCAACAAGCATGTTCAGGTGCGGCACTTTCGCATGGAATCTCTGAGATCGGTCATTGCCTCAATGACCCAAGGAGATTTTCTGGCATCCATCGACATCAGAGATGCCTATCTGCATGTGCCTATTGCAGTTTCACACCAGCGTTGGCTACGCTTTGCAATCGGAGAGGAACATTTCCAATTCGTGGCTCTCCCCTTCGGCTTAGCCACGGCCCCTCGAGTATTCACCAAGGTCATGGCAGCAGTGGTTGCGGTTCTGCACCTCCAGGGGTTGGCAGTGATTCCTTACCTGGGCGACCTTCTAGTCAAGGCCTCATCCAGTGCAGACTGCCAGCGGAGTGTCTCACTCACTCTCGCCACGCTCGTTCAGTTCGGGTGGCTTGTCAACCTGCCCAAGTCCACTCTGACCCCGACCCAGGTGCTTCTTTACCTAGGGATGCAATTCGAGACTCTGCCGGCACTTGTCAAGTTGCCCTTAGTCAAACAGCAGTCCCTTCGTCTGGCGGTGCGCTCTCTGCTGAGGCACCGCCGTCATTCCATCAGACACCTCATGCAGGTGCTAGGTCAGATGGTGGCGTCAATGGAAGCGGTTCCTTTTGCCCAGTTCCATCTGCGTCCCCTGCAGCTGGACATTCTCCGCTGTTGGGACAAGCGGATCTCTTCCTTGCACAGGCTGGTGGCTCTGTCGTCACAGACCAGGAGCTCCCTTCAGTGGTGGCTTCGGCCCCTCTCTCTGTCACAGGGACGCTCCTTCCTGATTCCGTCCTGGGTGATCCTCACCACGGATGCCAGCCTCTCCGGTTGGGGAGCAGTATTTCTCTATCACCGAGCACAGGGCACTTGGACTCCGTCCGAATCAGCCCTCTCGATCAATGTGCTGGAGATCAGAGCTGTGTTTCTAGCTCTCCTAGCCTTTCACCACCTGTTGGCGGGCAGGCACATTCGAGTTCAGTCGGACAACGCGACAGCGGTTGCCTACATCAATCACCAGGGCGGGACTCACAGCCGTCTGGCGATGTTGGAGGTTCAACGAATCCTCCAGTGGACGGAGGACTCCAAGTCCACCATATCTGCAGTCCACATCCCAGGCGTGGAAAACTGGGAGGCCGATTATCTCAGCCGTCAAACCGTGGACAGCGGCGAGTGGGCCCTGCATCCGTCAGTGTTCAGATCAATCTGCCGCAAGTGGGGCACTCCGGAAGTGGATCTAATGGCTTCCCGGCACAACAACAAGGTTCCGGTTTACGTGGCTCGCTCCCACGATCCTCAAGCCTTCGCAGCGGACGCACTGGTTCAAGATTGGTCTCAGTTCCGTCTGACCTATGTGTTTCCCCCTCTAGCTCTCTTGCCCAGGGTTCTGCGCAAGATCGGAATGGAGGGCCGTCGAGTCATAATCATTGCTCCGGACTGGCCCAGGTGAGCTTGGTACCCAGACCTGCTCCGTTTGTCCGTAGGGGTGCCGTGGCACCTCCCGGACCGCCCAGACCTTCTCTCTCAAGGTCCGTTCTTCCGCCAGAATTCTGCGGCTCTCAGATTGACGGCGTGGCTCTTGAGTCCTGGATCCTGACGACTTCAGGCATTCCCTCTGAGGTCATCTCCACTATGACTCAGGCTCGGAAGTCTTCCTCGGCCAAGATTTACCACAGGACTTGGAGGATTTTCCTGTCCTGGTGTCGCTCTTCCGACCATGCTCCTTGGCCGTTCTCCTTGCCGACCATCCTGTCTTTTCTACAGTCCGGTCTACAGCTAGGACTGTCCCTCAATTCCCTCAAGGGACAGGTGTCGGCTCTGTCGGTATTGTTCCAGCGGCGTATCGCCCGACTGGCTCAGGTGCGCACCTTCATGCAGGGCGCATCTCACATCATTCCTCCTTACCGGCGGCCCTTGGATCCCTGGGACCTTAATCTGGTCCTCACGGCCTTACAGAAACCCCCCTTTGAGCCTCTCAGGGAGGTTCCTTTGTTTAGACTTTCACAGAAAGTTGTTTTTCTAGTAGCCATAACTTCTCTCAGGAGAGTTTCTGATTTGGCTGCGCTCTCTTCGGAATCCCCCTTTTTGGTGTTTCACCAAGACAAGGTGGTTCTTCGTCCGACTCCGGACTTTCTCCCTAAGGTGGTGTCTCCTTTCCACCTTAACCAGGACATTTCATTGCCTTCTCTTTGTCCGGCCCCTGTGCATCGCTTTGAGAAGGCGTTGCATTCCTTAGATTTGGTGCGGGCGCTCCGAATCTATGTGTCACGCACTGCCGTTTTTAGGCGGTGCACCTCACTTTTTGTGCTAACCACTGGTCAGCGCAAGGGTCTCGCTGCTTCTAAACCGACCCTAGCTCGTTGGATCAGGTCGGCTATCACCGATGCCTACCAGTGTTCTCAGGTGCCTCCTCCGCCAGGGATTAAGGCGCACTCGACCAGAGCTGTCGGTGCCTCCTGGGCTTTCAGGCACCAGGCTACGGCTCAGCAGGTTTGTCAGGCTGCCACGTGGTCCAGTCTGCACACTTTTTCGAAGCACTACCAAGTGCATGCTCATGCTTCGGCAGATGCGAGCTTGGGCAGATGCATTCTTCAGGCGGCTGTCGCCCATTTGTGAAGTTAGGTTTTGCCTACTTCTCCGTTTGGTTTATTTCCCACCCATGGACTGCTTTGGAACGTCCCATGGTTTGGGTCTCCCATAAGGAACGATGAAGAAAAAGAGAATTTTGTTTACTTACCGTAAATTCTTTTTCTTATAGTTCCGACATGGGAGACCCAGCACCCTCCCTGTTGCCTGTTGACAGTTTTTTGTTCCGTGTGTTTCACCGGCTGTTGTTAGTAGACAGAGTTCCGGTCTTTCCGAGTTTTACTCTATCTCTACTTATGGGTGGATGTCCTCCTTCAGCTTTTGCACTGAACTGGTTAGATTGTCATCCAGGGGGTGTATATAGCCCGGAGGGAGGAGCTACACGTTTGAGTGTAGTACTTTGTGTGTCCTCCGGAGGCAGAAGCTATACACCCATGGTTTGGGTCTCCCATGTCGGAACTATAAGAAAAAGAATTTACGGTAAGTAAACAAAAATTCTCTTTATTAATGACCTGTGGCTCCCAGCTCCATTGACTTTAATGTAAGCAGGTTTTTTGGCGAATAACTGTAACGTTCGGGGTAAATTTTCCCCTCAAAACATAGTCTACATTCCCTGGATCAAATGAGGTGACTGTGCAAAATTTTATGATTGTAAATGCTACGATGCAATCTCTTTAGTGTAGACACACACACACACACACACACACACACATACACATACACACACACACACACACACACAGACACACATACACATACATACACACAGCTTTATATATTAGATTATACTATTGGATTTCTGTGATTTGTTAAAAAAAAGAAAACATTTTCAATCACATTTTTATTTCATCACCAGTTTGGAGAAAAAAAAGTTTGTGCGTGTCTAATTGGGGAAAAGCTAACAATGTTGATAAAGACTTTCTGACAACCAAAATCAGTAACCTGTTACAAGTTTTTCTTTTTAATTATTTTTTTTCGTTCTATAGAAAAATATGGTGTCATCCCAAAGAAATGTTTCCCAGAATCCCACACATCGGAGGCCACTCGTAGAATGAACGACATATTGAATCACAAGGTAAAAAAACAAAACAAAAAAAAACGACTTTTATTCATTTTTAAAACTTTTTCGTTAAAAGTTATTCTCAACATTGGACTTTTTCACCTATTCGTAGCTGCTATCAACGTTCTCTAGCAGTTACACAGAAAATTAATGGAGTGGTGGTCTGCGTGTTCAGCCACCACTCCTCTTGGATAGTGCCTGTCAGAGCTCTGTTATCAGGATCGGTGCAGGTCCCAAGGGTCGGTCCCCACCTTATCCTGTGAATAAGTGATAACTTTGAGTGTTTCAATTGGGGATAAAATAAAAGGTTTTTTTCCACGTAACACCTCATACAAGTAGTGATCATTTTTATTTTTGGGATAGAACATACCTTCAAAACTTCCTTTTGTGAAACCACAGTGTCACGCAGTACCTTACGGGGTTCCGCCAGGTACGTGGGAACCCCCGACGAGCGCCACAACACAGGGTACACCAGGAGCACAATACAATGGTGGGCCCTGAAAGGGGAGCAGGGTCACCTCCTTAACTCACCTAAGGGTGATCCCTGCACTCCCTAGTGTCCCTATACATCACGTGCCTATCTGTCTTTCCCTGGACTCAGCACTGTATAGTGAGCAGAGCAGCTGGAACACTAGTCCCACTCTAGGTTAAAGACACACACACAGACAATTAGATAGCTAGGGGTAAAATAAACACCAATCATACAAAGCACTCCAAACGACAGGAGGAAGCACTGAGGAACTAACCAGTGAGGCACAACCAAAAAGGAATAAGTAACGGAAAAACACAACTCAGCTTTAAAACAGCAAACTCCAGCAACGGATCTCAGAGTGACTTCCTGGTCCACAGCTTACAGGTTCCATGTAGAGGCAAGCTAAGCAGAAGCTATCACTGGCAATTACCTGGGCTGGGAGAGGACTCTTTAAGCAGAGGAGTCTTTAAGCAGAACAGCTGACTATAGTTTTCATCCAGGATTTAGGAGACCAGAGGCACTACTTAATCCTAGCAGCACCAGATAAAGGAGAATCTGCACAGCCAACAGTATTAATCTGAACAATTATGTATGTAGCCCTGCGCTGATCTCCTGACACCAGAAATAGAAGGGACTACTCTCTGTATTAGTACCCTCGTTACAAAGAGGCTCTTAAAAGGACTCTATGAGCACAGGATGAGTGCCCAAACCAAATACAAGCACTCGGTGCATTAAGGCATGGCCAAACATTGAAATGCACCTTCCCACCTACTTGTTTTCCAATAGCCAGGGCTGTCAATCAAAGAAGAGGAGGAGGTTGGAGATGGAGAGAAAATAGACTGGTGGGAAGGTGTATATAAATGTTTGTCCCTACTATGATGCAGGAGCGACTGTACTTGGTTTGAACAGTCATTCTGTGCTGACAGAGCCCCTTTAACCCCTTTACGACCGCCGATACGCCTTTTAACGGCGGCAAATTAGGGTACTTTTTCCGATCCGCCGCTTTTTAACGGCGGTCGGAAAAAAGGGTCTAGCGCCCCCCAGAGTCAGAAAATTTCCGGGGTCTCAGCTGCCGGGGGTAGCTGAGACCCTGGAGATCATGATTCTGGCCGGTTTTTCCGGTCCCCGCTCACCTGATGACCGGTATACACCGTATACCGATGATCAGGTTACAGTAAATGACCGCGCCGGTAAAAAATCATTTATCTCCCATCTGGCATAAACAAACATGTCAGATGGGAGATAAATCCCCTCCCCCGGTCCTCTCCGGTCCCCCGGTGTCACTAAAGTGTCCCCCCACCCCCCCTTCCTCCCGAGAATCCAACATGGCGCTGCACATACCGGCGCGCACAGCAGCGCGCCGGCCGCTTTTCCCCCTTTCCTCTGGTTTCTGTCGCATGTGCTATGACACATACGACAGAAACCTGCTCCCCAGGCCCTGCCAAGTCACCCCCTATCCCCACCCCGGTGTTCCCCGGTGTCCCCCGTACCTACCAGCTCTGATCCCCCGCGGCCCCCTCCTCCTTCACAGTGCACGCCGGTCACACTGCAGAGCGCGGCTGTCAGCTTCCTGTGTCTGTGACTCAGACGCTGGCTGCTGCTGCACAGAGTCTGCAGCTGTGACCCGGGGAGGGTGGGTGCAAATTCTTTGCACCCACTCTCCCCAAATGGAGGGTCTGCACTCCTAGAAAATGGGGGATACGTTCCCTGAACGTGCCCCCCATATTCTAGAAGGTCCAGAATCGCCGCGGGACTTTCCCAATGGATTACAGCAGGGACTTGATTTTTTTTTTTTTTCAATAAATTGGCCAAAGAGGAAATGTTTTTGGGGAGTGTTTTTTCAAATAAATTTTTTTTTTGTTGTCAATTTTTTTTTATTATTACTGTCAATTAGTTATGTCTGGTATCAAATAGACGCTGTGACATAACTAATTGCTGGGCTTGATGCCAGGTGACATTACACATCTGGTATCAACCCCATTTATTACCCCGTTAGCCACCGCACCAGGGCGCGGGATGAGTTGGGGCGAAGCGCCAGGATTGGCGCATCTGATGGATGCGCCACTTCTGGGGCGGCTGCGGCCTGCTATTTTTAGGCTGGGAAGAGTCCAATAACCATGGCTCTTCCCACCCTGAGAATACCAGACCACAGCTGTCAGCTTCACCTTGACTGGTGATCTAATTTGGGGGGACCCTACTTTTTTTTTTTTTTAATTATTTATTTATAAATAATTAAAAAAAAAAAAAAACAGCTTGGGGAGCCCTCCAAATTGATCACCAGCCAAGGTGAAGCTGTCAGCTGTGGTTTGCAGGCTACAGCTGTCTGCTTTACCCTAGCTGGCTATCAAAAATAGGGGGGACCCCACGTCATTTATTTTAATTATTTTTTTTTCTTTTTGGGCTAAATACAAGGCTAGGCACCCTTTAGTGCCACATGAAAGGCACTAAAGGGCGCCAGCTTAGAATATGCAGGGGGGTGGGACGTTATATATGTTTGACATCTATCCATTCATCCACTGTAGCATTTTAGGCTATGTGCCCACAATCAGGGTTTGCAGCGTTTTGGGCGCAGAGTGTTTTCCCTGCGTCCATAATGCTGCGTTGTGCAGTAGAAGCACAGTGGAAGGATTTTTAGAAATCCCATGCCCGTTGTGCTTCTTTTCTCCGCAGCATAAACCGACCTGTGGCGCAGCTTCCCGAGCCTCAGCATGTCAATTTATGCTGCGGAGATGAGTGTTTTCTGCAGGTAGAATAGAGCTAAAGTCCACAGCAGCCTGAACCCAAATCGTGGGCATGGGCAGCTGCGTTCTCACGTGGACAACACTCGCATCTCTGCAGGAAGGCTGACACTGTGTACTGGACGCCGTGTCGCTGGATCATGGCCACATAGCCTAAAAGTGAGAAATTTGTTGCTACAGCAACATTTTTGTGAAGTACCTGTGGATTCAAAATGCTTACTATACTCCTGAATAAAATCCTTGAGGGGTCCAGTTTCCAAAATGGAGTCACTTGTGGGGGGTTTCTAATGTATAGGTACCCAAGAGGCCCTGCTAATGTGACATGGTGCGCGCAATTTATTTAAACTTTTCCAAAATTCAAATGGTGCTCCTTCCATTCCAAGCCCTCCCATATATCCAAACAGAGGTTTTTGGCCACATATGGGGTATCCCTGCGCGCACAAGAAATTGGATAACAACCTGTGGGGTCCACGTTTTGTTGTTGCCTCTTGAAAAAGTGAGAAATGTGATGCTAAAGAAACATTTTTGTGAAAAAAATGAAAATTTTCAATATGGCAACCTAAGCTTATCAAATTCTGTGAAGTATTCGTGGATTCAAAATGCTCAATATACACCTAGATAAAAGCCTTGAGGTTTCTTGATTCCAGAATGGGGTCACTTGTGGGGGGCCTGCACTGTTTAGGCACTTTAGGGGCTTTCCAAATGCGACATAGCGTCCACTAATTATTCCAGCCAAATGTTCAGTCAAATTGCACTCCTTCCCTTCCAAGACCTGCCGTGTGCCCAAACAGTTGATTTCCACCACATATAAGATATCACCAAACTCAGGAGAAATTGCAGAATACATTTCATGGTGATTTTTTTCCTGTTACCCTTGTGAAAAAAAAAGCTACCTGGTTGAAGTAACAATTTTGTGGTAAAATTTTATTTTTTTTATTTTCATGGCTCAACGTTATAAACTTCTGTGAAGCACCTGGGGGTTCAGAGTACTCACCAAACATCTAGATAAATTCCTTGAGAGGCCTAGTTTCAAATATGGGGTCACTTGTGGTGGTTTTTTGCTGTTTACGTACCTTAGGGGTCCTCCAAATGCAACATGGTGCCCGCAATCTTTTTCAGCCAAATTTCCTTTCCAAAATTCAAATATTGCTCCTTTCATTCCGAGCTCTCCCATGTACCCAAACAAAGGTTTCTGACCACATGTAGGGTATTGGCGCGCTCATAAGAAAGTGGGTAACAAAGTGTGAGGTCCAATTTTTGGTGTTACCTCTTGAAAAAGTAAGAAAATTAGTGCTAAAGTAACATTTTTAGGTAAAATGTTAATTTTTATTTTTTTTCATTCCACATTACTTTAGTTCCTGTGAAGCACCTGAAGGGTTAATAAACTTCTTGAATGTGGTTTTGAGTACCTTGAGGGGTGCAGGTTTTAGAATGGTGTAACTTTTGGGTATTTTCTGTCACCAAGGCCTCTCAAAGTCACTTCAAATGTGATGTGGTCCCTAAAAAAATGGTTTTGTATATTTTGTTGAAAAAATGGGAAATTGCTGATGAACTTTGAACCCTTCTAACTTCCTAACCCCAAAAAATTTTGTTTCAAAAATTGCGCTGATCTAAAGTAGACAAGTGGGAAATGTTATTTATTAACTATTTTGTGTGACATAACTCTCCGGTTTATGGGCATAAAAATTAAAAGTTTGAAACTTGCAAAATTTTTAATTTTTTTGTCAAATTTCAGATTTTTTCACAAATAAAATAAAAAAATATCATCCTAAATTTACCTCTAACATGAAGCCCAATATGTCACGAAAAAACAATCTCAGAATCACCGAGATCCATTGAAGCGTTCCAGAGTTATAACCTTATAAAGTGACACTGGTCAAAATTGCAAAAAATGGCCTGGGCATTAAGTACAAAACTGGCTTCGTCCTTAAGGGGTTAAGGATGACTTGTCCATACTCTGTTTAGTCAAATCTTGTATTCCCCATTTTTCTTAGAACTCAGCATTGTGCTTTTGCTCTGTTAATTCTCCTGACAATGTGTGAGTAATTTAACAGTTATATATTAACATTCCCCCTGTCAATATAGTCACTATCCAGTAAATCATTACTAATAATATCGGTCTGGGAAGAGATGTACAATATTAACAAGTTAAATGCTAACAGACATTCTTAATTTATGCGTATGTGAGCACTGAAATTAAAACAACATTTTATGCATTTTTTTTAACTTGCAATTGGTGTTTTCTGATTTTTGAAGATGAGAGAATATTGTCTAAGACTAAGAAACATGGTATCCAGTGGATGCACCAAAGAAGAAATCTCTGCAGCTTTGGACACTATGATAGAAGAGGTGAGTGCTATGTAATATACTATATGTATGTGATTGTAATACTATGACGAGATTTATTTAGCCTCATGTACCAGTTTTCTGTATTAAAAAAACGAGAATTTTTTTTTTTACCTTGCTCTTGTCATGTTCACAGAAAGTAGGTGGAGCTTAGCGAGAGGGGAGGGGCACCCGCCATCAGACGGGGGTAAATTATATAATTATAGTGCAAATCTACCCTGTCTATAGCTTATGTCTATTTGCTTTTATGGCTTATGGACAAATTACTTAGTAGGCCTATTCCCATTAATATTTTTATAATTTTACTCCATAGTTTTCTGGACTAAGATCGGAATAAGAAATGTTGATCTTAGTAAATTTCTTCTTTTTATGGGCTGAAAGCGTTCAGCTCAAAAATCACAAATATATTTCTCACTTATGGGTGGCACACTTATTTTTTATGTTTTGATAGATCTGACTAGTTAGGTAAAAGGGGGTGAGTGATTTGATTTTTTAGTAGACTTGAAACTGTGATCGCTTGTACTACTGTATATACAGCAATATTCCAGTTTGCTGCATCTAGTAAAAGAAATCAAGATCTCCCATGGCATTCAGCCTGCGGCTGGACGTCACAGGAAGATTAGCACTTCAGTAACCAGTTGCCTCCTCACCATCACAGGATGAACCGATGGGCAACCGGGCTGGATTGTGGCACTTAAAGGGAATCTGTCAGCAGGTTTTTGCTATGTAAGCTGAAGCCAGTATGCTGCAAGGGTTAACACAGAAAGTTCAGGCATGCCTGTTTTGTCACAGTATCATCTTTTGTTTATTTGCTATGTTTTTAGCAGCAGTACCCTTATATGACTAGAAAATCACAAGCAAGACAGTCAGACATACCCCCTGCTGTGACTGACACCTCACTATCAATGTACAATCTTTATTGAGAGCCTGGTGTGGGCGGGGGCAGCCCTCTGGACTCTGCTACATGACTAAACCAAAAAATTCAGATTCGGTCAGAATGGCTGCATCCAGTACTTTAAGTGATACACCTTTGGATTCAGAATCTGCCTACAACATGCTGCTCTCAGATGACGTAGCGAAAACCTGCTGACAGATTCTCTTTAATTGTTGCTGTTTGTCATTGACAGCAGCAATGCTGATAAAGGCAGATGCCAGGTATATAATATACCTTATACCTGGCCTGTGCAATGTGTGGAGCGGGATCTGCTCCTGACCCCACTACAAACACCCTGACGCTCTCTATGACATATAATATATCACTATCAAGGGGGGAGCGGAGTTAAGGTGTTAAAAGATATTGATTAGATAATTATGGGATTATGGGGAAATACTGCTTAGAATACTATAGTGTATATTTACAGCAGTTGAAGCCTCTTGCTTGCTCCCCTCAACCTACCATCAAATTTCTTATCTGTATTTTACACCCAGCTCCAGGTGTATCTGAGCTCCTGGGTCACAATCATAGCAAGGCTCTCTTCACCGCCACCAAAACATTCACGTGAAGTTGTCACCCTATTCATGCTGCCCAAACGATGAACAGCATGAATCCGAGGCCTAGCTGCACAATTCTGCCTGCTTTACACGAGTCGATCTATCGTGCAATAGCATGAGCGATCGTACCCGCCCCCGTCGTTTTTGCGTCACAGGCAAATCTCTGCCCATGGTGCACAAACTCGTTTAACCCCAGTCACACGCACTTGCCTTCCGGACGACCTCGCTGTGGGCGACGAACGTCCACTTCCTGAAGTGGGAGGGACGTTCGGCGTCACAGCGACGTCACACGGCAGCCGGCCAATAGAAGCGGAGGGGCGGAGATGAGTGGGATGTAAGCATCCCACCCACCTCCTTCCTTCCACATAGCCGTCGGGAGCCGTGGGATGCAGGTAAGCTGTGTTCATCATTCCCGTGGTGTCACACAGAGCAACATGTGCTGCCCCGGGTACGATGAACAACCGGCGCCATTAAAAATAAACGATATTTTGAAAGTAAACGACGAGTACATGACTCATGATTTGTGAGCGATACTGCGTCGCTTGGAGGTGTCACACGAGACGACGTCGTGCGCTATGCCGGATGTGCGTCACGAAAACCGTGACCACCGACGACACATCGCACGATAGCTCGTCTCGTGTAAAGCAGGTATTACAGCCAGATATGTCTTTCTCTGAAACACTCCAATTTTTGAAAGATCCAGCTGAGATACCTGACTAGTCCAGTACCGCTCTTGACTGGCTTGTCAGCTAGAGCAGGGTGGAGAGACCTGTGTGACGCCCCTGAGTGTCAGGTGCCACAGGGTACTACATCTAACCTCAGATTCCTGGAAGATCAGTGCTGGAAAACAACACAACACACACACAAATCCACGCCCTTTGCCCCAGACTGGCTAACAGGCTAGACATGGAACTGATGGATGGCCACCTATTGGTTGGGACGCATCCAATCAACTAGCCAGAAACCTGGGAGTGGGAGGGGCTAGTCAGTGGAGTGGACGGACGACGGACATCTTGTCAGAAAATAGTAAAAAGTCAGACAGACAGTCAGTCAGAAGTTTACGTGCTGACAGAAAGTGTAAAGTGACTACTGAGTAAAAGGGAGTACGGTAGCCAGGGAGAGTACGGCGACAGTACTCACTGGACCGAGCACCGACGGGGTACAGAGCCCTAGTTCAGGAAGACGCTTCAAGCTCACCTGATAACAATCTGCCTGTGAGGGGACCATCAAGGACCTTACCGGCGTTAGTGTCCGGGGCACAGCAGCAGAGAGGGAACCTGGGAACGGGGACAGAGGTCCGACCCAAGAGAGTTTCAAGCTGCCTGCCGTACGGGCCAGGATGAAGACAACAGGAGGGGACCCCAAAAACGCTCCAGGCCACAGGGACCCACCAATTACAAACGGGTGCATGGAAGTAAAACTCACCAGTTCACTACACCGGCACTGGAACAAAGGGAATACCGGAAGACCAGTACCAGCCGGGTTGCAGCAACTCCAAACCAGTGAGTAAAGCACAAATTAAACCGCAGCCCCCTGTGTTGTCTGAATTCTTCCTACACCTCTGCATCTATATACTACAACCACCATCATCCTCCCTTGGGGCCTAGCTCTACTTGCAGAGAGCCATCACATCTAAGCTACTTAATACCACAAGCCCCAGCAGTGAGAGACTTTGCAGCAGCGGCTTTCCCCAGATAGCCGCATAATGCAAGTGGTGTCACTTTATTTTTATTTGTCCCTTGTACAATAACCCCTTTTAAGCGACCCCCAGGGTCACGGAACCGGACAACAGCCACCCAGTGATACGTCCCAGTGAATACAAGGCCCCGGACCGAGTACCCCAAAGCCTTGGGGTACGTCACTTGGAGCTGCACTGGAATAGTCTTGTCTATGGCTTTGGTCCCTGGCTGAATTTACAAAGTATATTTTCTCTGAAACACCATAATACAATTGCTGCCAGGCTCCAATTCATGCTGTCCGAGGCTTTTAAATAAGTGACAGATTCCCTATGAAAGATTATTCTCAAGATAGTAAGTTGTTCACCATCCGGACTTGGACTGGCCCTCATAAGAACAGGTGAGTACTCTGGTTGGCCTCTGTTTCTATATTATTGTTATTGAATTTTTTAAAAATTTTGATAGGGCACAGAAAAGAAAGGGAAGGCATTAAGATAGGGGAAACTAGAATAGACAGGCAAGGGACAATGAACTGTAACACAGACAAGCTTTGTCAATTGGACTAACTGTTAGGGGTGCTTTACATGTTGCGACATCGCTTCCGAAATATTGTCGGGGTCACATCGTTAGTGACGCACATCCGGCGCCGGTAACGACATCGCAACGTGTAAATCCTAGATGCGCCGATAAACGATCACAAAAGCGTCAAAAATCGGTGATCTGTGTAGCGTCGTTTATTTCCATAATGTCGAGTCGACCGCAGGTACGATGTTGTTTGTCGTTGCTGCAGCACCACACATCGCTGTGTGTGAAGTCGCAGGAGCGACAAACATCTCCTTACCTGCGTCCCGACGGCAATGCGGAAGGGAGAAGGTGGGCGGGATGTTATGTCCCGCTCATCTCCGCCCCTCCGCTTCTATTGGCCGGCCGCTTAGTGACATCGCGGTGACGCCGAACACACCTCCCCCTTGAAGGAGGGATAGTTCGGCAGTCACAGCGACGTCGCCGACCAGGTATGTGCGTGTGAAGCTGCCGTAGCGATAATGTTCACTACGGCAGCAATCACCACATATCGCATGTGTGACGGGGGCGGGTACTATCACGCTCGGCATCACTAGCCGATGCTAGCGATGTCGCAACGTGTAAAGTACCCCTCAGAGCCATATTTTACATCATATATGTCAATGTCCATATCTATGTATATCCATACGGCGCTCCTTCAGTGAGGGGTGTGGCGCCGGCTTCCGTGCACGTCATTCCGGTGGGCGTCACTTCAGGAAGCCACATGCACAGTGGGCATTATAAATGAGTGAGGTTTCTTACCTCTATTACCCTCGCCTTTCCTCCCTGATGAAGCGGTATCCACAGGGGTAATATTTACTCTGCGAAACGTACGTTGGAGGTTTTAAGGGGGCTGTTTCCTATGGGGGGTCCCCCAATTGGGGATTCTGGCTCTTCCTTGCAATCAGCATTTTTACAAGCAGCTCTCTGCACTCCGCT